>NC_136063.1:1793107215-1793716144 GCF_964261635.1 Lissotriton helveticus | reverse complement strand
TTGGAAGCTACGTAGAGCTACAATTGGGCCATCATAGGAAGGCACTTCAAGTGGAAAGGCATATATGGGGACACCAAGAAGACAACCCACCCATACTCTGAGGTGGATGAACATTCTACCCATTCGCTTTGTTTGTTTGAAAAGCTTTAGAAAGCGAGAACAAAACCCTATAGGGTATCAGAGCACTGTGTATATAGGCAAAACCATAAAGGAATTTAAACAAACACAGGGTGATCATACTAGGTATAAAGAGTCAAAGCATTACATAGTTGAGAGTTATAGAAGAAGCAAAAGTTAGTTAGGTGACTTCAGGTCCATAGTTCCAGGAAGTTTTGACTTGTTTTTTTAATATGACGGTTGAAGGGTTATGTCAGGTCAGTCCACTGTATAAACCACTGACCTGCAAAGTCATCCACCGGGGGTGATGGGAGGCTGCTAGGTCACTGTACGCTGCCACACAGGGAGTTTAACAAGCTCAGTTGCCTGCCAGTCATTCCGCAACAGCGCAAAGAGGGGTTGGCTAGCTTCTGTGTCCCTCGCACATACATAACCTTGCCTCTGAACACCACCATGACAGGTTAGCTCTGATTTCTGGAGCGTTCCAAATTCTTGGAGCAAGACCGGAGAAGGTGCGGTTGTAAGTTTTATTCATCTTGAATTTTTGTGGTTTCAATAATAGTGTTAGAGCTTCTTAGGGTCTGGTTCTAACCAGATAGTTCAAGTTTTTTTGCCAGGTAAGTCGGAATTATAATGAAGCACTTTTTGCAGAACTAGTTAGCACGGAGTAGTCTAGTTCGTTATCGGAATTACCCAGACAAATTGCTCCTCCAACTTAGAACGGCCATGCACCACCACCCACAGAATCGAGAAAGAGCAATTAATCAGTCAATCCTTTCCGTGTCTGGGCGGGGTGAGGTTTCCTGTGTTGAGTTAATCACATACACAGGCACTAAATTCTTCAATGACCCTCAAGCACCTTGGTGTTGGATAAACCTACACCCAGTAGGGCCCCACCCTTCTGTGCATCAGAGTCGTCCTCGGCCGAGGCCTGGCTCCCGGGACAGACTTGAAAAGAAGAGCATCCCCACAAAGGAACAACCCCTCAAAGAGCTGAGTGGAGTGGAAGCAGAAGTGGACATTGCCACCTTAGGACCAAGCAGCTGACGAACAATTCTTCCTTATATCGGACCCCGAACCAGACTCAGATTCAATTTTGCACACTAACTCTGGGTCTGACATACCATGGGTGATGTCATGGTCCACTGATGAACTATGCTAAGGCCGCCTGTGAATCTTACCACACATATGAGTCAGTGGGGGCGGAGTTGATGGTGATGGGATCTAATAACCACATAAACAGGTGAAAATGGATGCGAATAAGGACACAACCCTATATTACTCACCTACATGATCACTTACAGATGGTGAACTACAGAAGTGAGCTGAACACTCCCAGCTGCGAAAACTACCATACACAAATTACCCATGTGAATCACACATGTTTTGTACATTGTTTTTCTTAGTTTGGATGGGGGATGATTGCTTTCTATCCTGGGGAGAGGATGGGAATGTTTTTGCTCTGGTCCAATGAGAATCAACTGCGCCACTCCCAACTACTGTCTACTTAGAGTTGCGTCACTGGGACTACACTACTGCTGCCCCCGAAAGCTCATCACTTTGCACTGATGACTACATGGCAGAACATTTTCAGGGATAGAAAATAATATCCTGGAATGTCAGAGGATTGAATAGTAAGATAAAGTAATATTAGGGCTATCCAGACATGTGGGAAATGACGGTGGACCCATATTGCCCCACTGTAAGAAACACATTTGACTGCGGCAGAGGAAGTTGTTCTCGACAAACGTTGGTGAGGCCAGATATACTACATAATGAACTATCCTTTTGTATGCATGGTTATTCCTTATTTGGGTGTGGCATGGGGTCTCATTTTAGATGTTGGAATAGAAAATCAACAAGGAATAGACTTATGTCTTAATTAGTACATGGCTGGAGTGTAGGGACATAACAATTGTTAATGTATATGTGCACAGCAGAGACCAGGTCAAGTTTCTGGATGAGATTCCCCACATCATAGCGCCCCATATGCTACCCTCTACTGTCATTGGTGGAGACTTTAATTGTGTTACCGATCCTATGTTTGATAGTTCACACCCACCACTACAGGACTCTCCCGCCACGCGATTAGCAACAAAGATTCAAAAGTGGCAGGATTAGTGGAGTGTGATTGACACTTGAAGGGAGAAATGTTTGGGGATAGAGATTACTCCTATTTCTTGGCATTACACAACGTACATGTTCACCGGGACAACTTCTTATGCACCCCAAATGTTCAAACAATGATCGCTGTCTCTGAATACTTAGCCAGAACCATATCTGATCATAACCCGGCCATCATCACAGTAGCATGGGTTGAACTTAGAACTTGTATTCCTAATTATAGACTTAAAAGTGAGAAGGGAAGGAATTCATAATTATTTTGCAGAAAGCTTAGGCACAGCCTCGACTATCCACATAGAATGGAAAGCTCTCAAGTTGGTGATAAGGTGGTAGTGCATAGTGGGAGTGGGGGGAGTTCGTCAGATGCTAGTAAAGGAGGTCAAAACACAAGACACAATACTTAGAACCTGAGAAAGAAATAGACCCAAGACCCCTGATATGCACCAATTGCTTCTTTAACAGAAGGAGAAGCTAGAGAAATTAGTGAAAAATCTCGGCTGTTTTGATTTCGAAGAATACATGGTTAGAACCCATGCAGAATATGACAAATCTGGGACATTGCTAGCTTGGCTGGCAAACTTGAATACGAGGGGTATCTAATATTAGAGGTAGAGAACGAACATGGTATCTGAGTCTACAATCAATCCAAAATCAATAAGTTGTTTAAAATATACAACACCATCTTATATCCTCAGAAAGATCAAGATTAACCCTGGGCGTAGTTTGCGTAGTAGCATTACACGTAGCTATGCGAAGTGCACTTCGGACTACACGAGCTATGCAAAGCTACATGAACTGCATAGTGCACTGTGCAAAATGCTGTTCGCACTGATTGCACAGTGACGGATGATTGTCTGCACTGTTCAATCTATATGCAAATCAGTCTTGACCCTGTGACTCATAGGAACAGCCCAACCCACTGGAGTCAAGCTATGCAGGCTGATGAGGGGTGAAACCCTGAAACCGGTCCAAGGGTGCTTGTTTCTAATCCAAGGAGGACCAGGCCTGGTAGTTCAGGCTGGACTGTTCTCATTGGGCACAGGGTCAAGACTGATTTAGATATGGCTAGGTTCAAACTGGAATGGCATGGTGAGCAAAAAAACAATGGGTTTTGGCCCATTTTTCTGTACTGGGGTGAATGTATGACATTGTTCTGCATTCTGTCCATCAACTGTTGTTTTTGTATTTGTCACCTGAGAGGGACGGCTATGCCCAGACATGGTTTCCTTGCCCTCCATGCCACTTGAGTCAAGCTATCCTGACTGATGAGAGGTGAAACCCTGAAACCGGTCCTAGGAAGATTGTTTCCAGTCCAGGGAAGACCTGGCCTGGCAGTTCGGGCTGGACTGTTCCCATTGGGCGCAGGGTCAAGACTGTTTTGCATTTGGCTGGGTTCAAACTGGAATGGCATGAGGAGCAAAAAAACAATGGATTTAGGCCCATTTCTCTATGCTGGGGTGAATGTATGGCATTCTTCTGCATTATGCCCATCAGCTGTTGTTTTTGCATTTCTAACTTAGATGTGGTCGTCTCTAGTTGGCAGAGGTAGGTACCTTTGACCAAATAGGGGCCCTTGCATCTAGTTAGGGTAATGAGCTACACTCCTAAAATAACCTCTGCTCACCCACTTGGTAGCTTGGCACAAGCAGGCAGGCTTATCTCAGAGGCAGTGTGAAAGCATTTGTGAACATATACAGTGACAACACTACAGATGGACACCACACAGGTTGTATGATAAAAGGAGTATTTTCATATATACTTAACACAAGACCACAAACGACAAAAATCCACAATACTGTACTTTAAAAATGGTAGAAACAGCTTAGTTTTCTTTAGATGGTAAATGCAACACTTTATACTCAATGTACCTTGGATGTGTAACGCTATACAATGAAAGAGTTGCCGGGAAGGTGATGCATCGGTTCCTTACTTGCAAGAACGGCGATGTGTCAGTTCTTCTCCACATGGAGAGGTGATGCATCGGTTTCTTACTGTCCTTCCTTGGCGATGCCGCCCGCAACACTGTGATGTGATGAAGATCCGGTGCAATGAAACGAAATGGCGTCTTCTTGATATGACAATGATGCGTGCATGCCCTATGACCGTGCGGCGACTCGGTGAATCTTCTGAGCCGAAACAGGCCCTGCGACACGCTTCTCTGGTGAAGCGACGGTGTCTGCTGCGACGGCAAATCTGTTCTCCGGCGATGCGAGGTGCTTCGCCGATGCAACAGCAACAGCGCCTACACCCTATTTCAGTGTTGCGATGAAAACGGCTGTGATGGCGTTACGTTTCTCCAGCGATGCGATGGCGTCCGCTGCAACGGCGACACTCTTCTCCGGCGATGCCAGGAGCTTCCGTGAAGTGATGTGACGGCGGCGTCACTATTCTTCTTCGTGAGTCGCGCTTCCAGCTCCTTGCGACACGTTGTCCCTCAGAAGGACCAGCACAACAGCAGGCACTTCAATTTCCCAGCAAGGGAATTCAGGGGAGCTGGTTAGTGAAGTATGTTATCCCTGAGACTTCAGCAGGAGGCAAGCTCAATGTCCAAGCCCTTGGAGATCCTTTATATGTTGATGAAAGTAGCACAAAGTTCCTTTCTCCTTTTTTTGGCAGTCAGGCAACCACCGCAGGCCAATCCCCCAAACAGCACTCAGTTTAGGGATAATCTCCTCCTTCAGTTTCTCTCAGGTTCCTCTCCTCAGCAAAGATTCTTCTTGTTTACCAATAGTGATCTAAAGTTCTGGGGTCAGGATCCTCCCTTTTATACACTTATTCTATGTGTTCTCTGAAGGCAGAGAGTGTCTGTAACTAGTCCAAACCAGTTCCGGTCAGTCCTGGAGCACTTTGTTGACAAGACTCCTTCTTTCCTTTGACAGTTTGGGCCAGGGATATCAGACACACCACAGGAGATGGAGCCAGCATTGTGGAAGGCAGGCACAGCCCTATTCAGGTCCCAGACGCTCCCCTCACTCAACATGCAGATGGGTATATTAATCCCTGTGCTGACTCACCCAGTCTCCTGGAATCCCTCAGCCCCTGTCACTTAAACTCCAGACATGGAATACACAACCTAGCAGAGGCAGGCTTGGATAGTTAGGCAAGAAAATACCTACTTTTAAATGTAGTATTTTCAAACCCAGAATGTTAAAATCAACTTCACCAAAAGATGTATTTTAACATTCTGATTTCAGACATACTAAACTCGAAGTTCTACCTAGTTCCCTGAGTCAGTTAGGATTATAAGTTGTTATAATCAATCTGCCCATTCTGGCCTATGGGGAACACGTAGCCTTGTAATAGTGAAAAACGAACATGGCTGTTATTCACTATTAGGACATGTCACATACATCAGGGCATGTCCTACCTTTTCCCTACAATGCACCCTGCCCTTGGGCCTACCATAGGGGTGACTAATATGCAGGAAAGGGAAGGTTTAGGGGCAGGCAAGTGGGTGCACTTGCCAGTCAACATGGCAGTACCAGACTGCACACAGGCTCAGCAATGGCAGGCCTGAGAAAACACTTTACAGGCTGCTCCTGTGGGTGGCACAACCAGTGCTGCAAGCCCACCAGCAGCATTTGATTTACAAGCCCATGGCACATGCAGTGCATTGTACTCGGGTCTGACAAGTAAACCAAACCAGCCAATCATGGAGTCACTAATCCATACATTAATTTACCATAGGGAGAACTTGCACTGTTGCACTGAATAGCAGTGGCACGGTGCCCAAAGCATCTTTAACCAGAAAAAACATGTGAGGCAACATCAAAAAAATGGAAGGAAGACCCAAGCCAATGGTGCCAGGTCTAACAGTCACCCCGAGTGGGACCGGTATGCCCAGATGTGGGTCCCGTGCTCTCTAGCCCACTGGAATCAAGCTATCCTGCCTGATGAGGGGTGAAACTCCGAAACCGGTCCAAGGATGCTTGTTTCCAGTCCAATGAGGACCTGGCCTGGCAGTTCAGCTGGACTGTTCCCATTGGGCACAGGGTCAGTACTGATGAATATGGCTGGGTTCAAACTGGAATGGTTTGGTGAGCAAAAAAAAAACGATGGATGTAGGCCCAGATCTCTTTACTGGGGTAAATGTATGACATTGTTCTGCATTTTGTCCATCAACTGTTGTTTTTGCACTTTCTAAAAGTGGCATTTCTGAAATAGTAATGTGAATTCCAACTACACTTTAAGCAGGATTTATCACTACAATTCCAAACATAGCAAAAATGTCAGCGCTACTCCTTTCTGAGCAGTAATTACCATTTAAGCACATACAAAGGAATACCCAGTAATAGCCTATGAGCGCACTAGGTCTCACAATAGTGAGAAACCAAACAGGCTGTTTGTCACTATCAGGACATGCCACACAATAACGGAACATGCCCTACTGTTCACTTATGTAGCACCCATGCCCATATGGCTACCTATGGCCTACCTTAGGGGGTCATCTCTATGTTGTAAAAGGGGACTTTAAGTTTTGGCAAGGTATTTTAAATGTCATGTCATTGTGGGAGTAAACTGCACATGCAGGCTCTGCACTGGCAGGTCTATGACAAGTTTTTTGGGCTACTTCTGTAGGTGGTGCAAGTGATGCTGCAGGCCCACTAGTAGCATTTAATTTAAAGGTCCTGGGCATATAGGACGCCACTCTCAATGTGGTATCCTATATACCCAGTGTTGGACTTGGCCCTTGTTGGCAGGTTCACCCCTGAACTTTTTGCCTTAAGCTCTGACATGGTGGTAGCGATTTTAGGCCTCTGTGCACTTTAGCACTGTGGCCCAGTGTAAAGTGCGTGCGCTCTCCGTGGTACATTTGGAAGGTTGGCCTGCCCTCCTATAGGAATGCGTGGGGATTCCCTGATCAGTGTGTGTCAGTGGTACTGCTTGTTATGAGAGGAGCTGTGTGGTCAACTCTGGAATGTCTAAAATTGTGCGAATAAATGCTGCGCAATAGTGTGCGCAGATTTATTGTGGTTATTTTAGAAATGCCACTTTTAGAAGTTGGCATTACTGTGTGCTGTGTGTCTGCCTGCCTGATATGATTGAATGTCTGGCTTGTGATTTACAGGTGCTGGATGATGTGGGGGGCTCCAGGATGAGTCTGCCCAGTGGTGAATAGGGTGAATAGGGAGATCTGCATGTAAATGGGAGGCAGGAGTTGCACTTGGGACCTGAATAGGACTGTGCCTTCCCTCCACAATGCTGGCTACATCTCCTGTGGTACGTCTGATGTCCCTGGCCTGTCCTGTGAAAAGAAGGAAGGAGTCATGTACACAAAGGGCTCCTGAACCAGTTGTATCTGGTTCCCCCAATCCCTGCACCCTTGCACAAAGGAAATGTTGTTCACTCTTGGTGTGCTTTTCCTGTGGGGAGGGTTGCTGCTAGGGCCCAGGGGGGACTGCCATGACGGTTTGCCTCCCTGGGTCCTGCCTTGCACCTGGACTTGGAAGAACTTTTTGAGACCCTTCTGCCTTCCTTTTATTCCCGGACCCTCCAAAGACTTTGGCAGCACTTTTGCGCCCTGGGAGCGCTGTGCTGTATTTCTTTTTTTTCGCCCAAGAGAGAAGAGCGTGGGGCTGCGCAGCATTGAGCTGCAGCCCCCGGTGAGGGAACCCCTCTCATAGGGATTCCCCCATTATGCCGACTATGGCGGCTGCCCACCCTGCATGTTTCGTTATTTCACGGGTGCCCACCCTGCTTTTATGCTGCTTATTTTCTTTAGTTACAATGCGGGTGCCCACCCCACTTATTTGATCTCCAACGCGGGTGCCCACCCCGCTTCCACCTTTATTTTAATTCTCGAGGGAGCCTGCCCCTGTTGCCGCCGAGAAGAAATGAAGTCAGGCAACAAGGTGCCTGGTGGTGGGCGGGACTTCCGGTTTTGCGGAGGAAGTCCCGCTCACCCCTGGCAGCCTGAGGAAGCAGCCTTGAGCCCCGTGGGCTCCATATCAAATGTCCTGCTCCCGAGAATGGGGACTGGGTGAAGCTTGGAGCATGGTGAAGCCGGGCTCCTGGGGGTGGAGAGAGCCCCCCAAGTGCCGCATCATGTTTTCTGCGGAGGGGGCGCGAGGCCCATTGCCGGTGCCTGCCCCCACCACACCCAATGTGAAGAGCTCTCACATAGCCCAGTGAGTGGGGATGGCAGAAGCAAGGTGTGCCTGAGTGGCCCCGTCTAGCAGCCGGCCGCTCCAACAAAGAGGGGCATGTTTCTTTCCAGAGCCTGTGGAGCTTCAACGCTTGGGTGTCATAGTTGTTTTAGGAGCCAGCGCACTCCAACGAGGGCCCAATAGTTTAGGGGCCCCTCGGGGCCACATTGCTTGGGGGCATTATCTATTTACAGAGCCCTGTGTGGCTCCAACGTTTTGTATAACTATTTTCAGAGCCCCGTTTGGCTCCAACGTGTGGCTACTTGTTTTCAGAGCCCCGTGTAGCGCCAACAAAGGGGGAACATTTGTTTTAAGGGCCATTGATAGCCCATGACGCATGTTAATATTTCCAGCTGCCCAGCAAGTAGTGGGCAGCTGCACCATTTAGGTCTCTCTTTGCTTTAGGGGACATGTTGAAGTCAGGAGTGAGACGCACTCCTATGCCCCCAGCCATTACCAGATGCGCAGCAATTAGTGCCAGCTGCAACGTTTAGGTCTGCGCAATTGCACACTCCATTGGCAGCGCGCTCTGACTTTTGGACTTAGGGCATGAGAGCCTCTTAGAGATGGCCAGTTGGCCAGGGGGACTATTAGGTTTGAAGGGCGCCAGGCCCTAATATGATTTATATAGGTGCTAGGAAATGGCATTTATTTGATATGTTTTATGCACCCTGATTTATGCCTCTAGATGTGATTTTATAGTTAAAAGGTTTTACCTACTGTGTTATGTTTTATTTTATCCTCTACTGTGGTTTAGGTGTGAGTTATTCCCTACAGCGGTTCATGTTAGTAAATTTATTTCCTAATGCAGTTATGTTTAGGAGATTAGGGTCTACTATGTTTAGGCTTATGAGGTTGGCGCAGAATATATTTTTTGCCTGATATGATACTGTGCGTAATCTGATTTATGTTACAGGATGATGCTGAGTATAGTGTTTACCAGTAATTACTGGTTGTGGTCTACGTTTATGATATGCCCTTACTTTTACTATTTTTACCAAATGATGATTCTGACAGTGGCCCTGTCATGTGTAAATAATCCCCTGTAAATATTGCCCAGTGCCAGTTGGCACAGTGTGTATTGTGTGATTACCATCTAATGTGTTTTATGATAATGCAAAGTCTATTTTTATATATAACCTTGTGTGGAGTTCCTTTTGTGGTGTACCTAATATGTTGTTGCTGTGTGCGTTGCGCAAATGCTTTACACATCGCCACCGGGATAAGCCTGACTGCTCCTGCCAAGCTACCAAGGGGGTGAGGAGGGGTTATCTTTGGCATGAAACTCCCTTGTCCTGACTAAAGTGGTGGTCTCTACCTGGCTTTGGCGCAAGCCTTAACCAACCAGAGATCCCATTACTAACACCCAGGACATGTAAATGTCGCAGTAAACTGCACATGCAGGCTCTGCACTGGCAGGTCTGTGACAGGTTTTATAGCCTACTTCTGTGGGTGGTGCAAGTGTTGCTGCAGGTCCACTAGTAGCATATATTTTACAGGTCCTGGGTATATAGGATACCACTGTACAAGGGTAAATTAAATATGCCAAACAGGTGTAAACCGATCATACTATGTTTTAAGGGGAGAGAAGAGGCACTTTAGTACGTTTTAGAAGTAGCAAGGTGCCCAGAGTTCTAATGCTAACAAAAAGTTCAATAAAATAGGAAGAGGAAGGCAAAACGTTTGGGGACAACCCTGCAAAAAGGACCAGGTCCAACAGAGTCAAACAGTACTGGAAAAATACAGTCCTTGTGACGAGTTGCAGAACACACATGATGTACTAGAACGACAATGCAAGGCAAGGTGAGCAAAAAAACAATGGATTTCTGCCCAGATCTCTGTACTGGGGTGAATGTATGACATTGTTGTGCATTCTGTTCATCAACTGTTGTTTTTGCATTTGTCACCCCGAGTGCCCAGACATGGGTCCCGTGCTCTACATGCCACTGGAGTCAAGCTATCCTGGCTGATGAGGGGTGAAACCCCGAAACTGTTCCTAGGATGCTTGTTTACAGTCCAGGGAGGATCTGACCTGGCCTGATAGTTCAGGCTGGACTGTTCCCATTGGGCACAGGGTCAAGACTGATTTGCAGATGGCTTGGCTGAAACAGGAATGGCATGGTGAGCAAAACAATGATGGATTTTGGCCCAGATCTCTGTACTGTGGTGAATGTATGACATTGATCTGCATTCTGTCCATCAACTTTTGTGTTTGCATTTGTGATCCCGAGTTGGAACGGGTATGCCCAGACGTAGATCCCGTGCTCTCCTTGCTACTGAAGTCAAGCTATCCTGGTTGATGAGGGGTGGAACCCCAAAACCGCTCCTAGGATGCTGGTTTTCCAGTCCAGGGAGGACTTATTCTGGCAGTCCGGGTTGGACTGTTCCCATTGGGCACAGGGTCAAGACTGATTTGCATATTGCTGGGTTCAAACTGGAGTGGCATGGTGAGCAAAAACATGATGCATTTAGACCCAGATCTCTGTACTGGGGTGAATGTATGACATTGTTCTGCATTCTGTCAATCAACTGTTCTTTTTATATTTGTCACCCCGAGCGGGACAGGTATGCCAAGACATGGGTCCTGTGCTCTCAATGCCACTGGAGTCAAGCTATCCTGGCTGATGAGGGGTGAAACGCAAAACTTGTCCTAGGATGCTTGTTTCCATTTCAGGGAGGACCTGGCCTGGTAGTTCGGGTCGGACTGTTCCCATTGGGTACAGGGTCAAGACTGATTTACATATGGCTGGGTTCAAACTGGAATGGCATGTACTAGTAGGATAATGCCTTCTCCACAGAGCAGTAGTAGCTGCACTGGAGAACCACTGGCAAGGGGATTGGAAGAAGCCAAACACATTAGGGTTACCACATCATGTTTGCCAGCACAGATAAAGATAAAGCAGTCTTGACCTTGTATAATGTAATTCGAACAGACAGAAATACCCCACTCCCAGAGCTAAGGGAAAAATGGGCAAAGGTCACGAGTGCACCTATATCAGATGCGGACTGTTAATGAGTACATGAATGAATTCCAACAGTACCTAGAAACGGAGTTCCCTAGACGCAGGGTGGTAGGAACAGAGATGTACCATATGGTGTAGAATTGTAGTCACTGGTTATTGGGCAGTCGTAATGATGCTTTTCAATAGCATAACAAAGCCCATCATACCGTTATCACCTACAACATTCTTACTGGGACTTTTCCATGACCCTGCTTAGTCTAAAAGATCTACCAAATTCAACTATCTGGCTTTGAGACTAGCTAAGCAACACATTACACTTAACTAGAGGAACACTAAGAGGCCGGAGAAGATTAATGGATTAAAAAAGCGTATTTGAAGGATGGGACATGAGAGTAGCAACTACCTTAGAGAGCCTGGAAGCGGAGCAAATATGGTAGGGACTATTACATAAATACAAGCAGATGACCATTCCTTAACAGTCGACTGCCCCTCCCCCCTACACGAATAGGGGACAAAAAGACATCGTAGAGAAATTGACAACGCTATGTCAATTACATATGACCCGTCCTACTTCTCATGTTACAAGTACCTCACTGAACAGCTCCTCCCCCCCCCCCCTTAACACACATAACGACCAAGACTTCTACGGAAGTTAGCACCCACAAAATTTAACGCTCACTCAATCAAAGAGCACCTTATCGACATGGGAGGAGGGTATGGGTAGTTGAGAAATGTTACCAAATTAGGTATTTGACCACCTACAAATATCTGTTACCAAATTAGCTGAATATATTAACCTCTAGAATTGTGCACCTTAGACACTACCTTGTAGTATACGTAACTCCACCCAGGAAAATAATCATCTGAATAGTTGACGTGTCAGAGCATGCATGCCCTATATTGCAACTATAACTGCTGTTTAATATGCACTGAATACATTGAAAGAGGTTTTTGAAAATGCTAATAAAATACGCAAAAAAATACGAGTATGAGATCGACATTTGTATGTCAATTACATTTGCATATCATTGCTTATATATGATATAATTGATGACTACACCATTTCTGTCAGCCTCGGCTTCAACATAGATATTTTCTCTAAACATTGAAGCGTATCTTTCTTATAACAATGTGTCACGTTTACCATGGTTTATTGTTCTCGTCTCTCCCTTGTTATGAATGAATGGCAAGTTTAGATAAATAGTTATTCAAATTGTAGCTAGATTTACTTTTACGTTAATAACAGCTTTGTTACTGTGTTTTAATGTACTAAAACTAATTAGCTGCACACATAAATTAAATTCTCACATTTCTGTGTTTTGAGAATTCAAGTATTGAAGAAAACAATTGAAAATATGTTTACTCATGTTTAAATATGAACATTAAAAATGTCAACTATTCAGCATTCATTTAATATGCATTACTGAAGCGGAGGGGAACGTGCTTAAAATTGTTAAATGTTGTGTGAGCTTCTAATCAACATTAAAAGCTTGTTGCATGGAGCATATCATAATTTTTCCATTTTACACCGCAGAGGTCCATGCTGAAGTATGCTAAAACAGGCCGCATAGATATGTATAAATAGACACAGTTGTCACGCTGTGATGATCGTTAATTCATTGAGAATGAAACAACTAAAGAACAAATTATATACCACAATATATCCCACCTTCAGGTCTTCAGTAACTTCTCATTCTCTGTCATCGGCTACACCAATGATTGGGCAACGAAGGAATCTCTGCCAGGATTGATGAAGAATAAACCATGGAAGCTGTCAGACTTTAATTCAAAGGTAAGTATACTGCCTGAAATTACTAGAAATCAACAGAAGCAACTCCGTGAGTCTTGACCTATTGACTTTGACAATCCTCATACCTTGGACAAACAGGCTAGAAGAGAATACCATAGCAAACAAGGCAATTGGCAGATTTCCACCAACGTTTTCTCTTTCAACGCTCCGTCCAAAACTTGATTCAGACACTTTAGAAAATGCTAATGTTTTGTATGCTGCTTTGGCAGAGGAAGTTAATTTACTACAATGCCAGAGTAACAATTCCACTATTCAGAATGCCAGATCCGGTCTGTCGAAAAGCAGGAGGACTGATCAAGAGACTGAAAGTGCGTCACCTACTGTGGTAGAGACCTCTATGTTTAAGCAATATCTTTTGTTTCAACTTCTTTTTTCTCTCACCTTTCCTCTTCCTTGTGAAATAATCTATCGTTCACCTGGCTGTCTTCCATTGTTGCAATACACTCTATTAATTTTCTAGCTCCCGTCATACTTAAGCCCTCTAATTTTTAATTTTGGATGACCATAAAATTTGGATTAGACAGTTTCACTTCTCTAAATCTGTGTCTCTTCTGGATTCTTGTGCAAGAGAGAGCACTTTCAACTGGCCCCCTGTATTAGGTTGTTCTAAGCTTGTGTGCAGAATGCAACTGGAGGGATGCTCTTTTCCCCTTCTCACCACCCCTACCACTGACCACATATAAAGAGATAGGAGAGTAAGTGGTAGATGCAAGAAGAGGAAATAAGATAGGAAAGAAAACAGAAGCACAGGAATCCACCACTCGGCTTAGTTACTTCTGTTGTTCAAGAGGGTTGCAGGGTGTTGTGGTTCTCCTCAAGATGAAGATACATTTTAAGTATATTGTCATTGAGATTGTTATTTTTGTGAATTGAAATATGGTAGGTATAACCGACTCTATGTACCTTTATATGTAACTAGTAATCCCTGAAAAGCCAGTGCTTAATTCAACTGGAGGTTGCAGGTGGGGCCCAAGAACGCTCATGTTTGATGACCGGCATTTAATTTTCCTCAACAGGCTTTGATCCACAGCAGGAGAGAGAAAAACACACAAAGGGGACAGGAGGAGGACGAGAACGATGGAAACAACAGTGACAAAGGGACAAAGCAGGGATGTTAAAGAACCTGCAAGAGTGATATAAAGAGGCACAGATTGTCTGGGGGAATTAAAAATGAATGTGATAGTATTAAGACTTCACATCCTTGGTATTCGGGAATGTGACCTTTAGTTGGCTTCCAAGCAAAACGTTGTGCCCAGCACTTATTCTTTTCTAAATTAAGCACTGATTGAAACTAAACTTACAAACAATAAGTAACTCAAATATTCTTGTGAAGTAGCACCTCTGTTTCAGTTTTCAATAACTACCACAAGCTTTGTCACTATAGGCTTTCTTGTGGATGAAGAGCAATAGCTTCTAACTGACTTATGTAGAACTGTAAAATAGCAAATACTGTTAGCAACCTGTTGTTCCATTCCCTAGCAATGATATGTGCATATTAGGGGGTACTTTCACTAATCGTTCACTCAATGCTGGGCAGCAATCAAAGTTGCTGCACTGTGCTACCTGAAAGGGAGAGAGCAGAAGGCTCCATATTTACAAGGATATGAATCATTGCTCCTGTCTTCTTCTGCTGGCACACTGTGTGCGTCATTATACCAATGCAGGCAACTTTGCACCGTAGTACAAATGTGCCTACTTCATGAGCAGGATTGTTTTTGTGTGGGAAGGCAATCTTCCTGCACAAACACTATCCTTATTGGCATATTCCTCTTTCTATGTGTTAAGTGGAATCCATCACACACAGAGAGAATGATTGAATTATGAGTAGAATTAAGGATTTAGCATTTTGATGCATTCCCATGTCACTAGCTTTAAAAAATCAGAGAATGTGCCAAAATTACATGGAATGCCTATGCACACCCATGGATCACCTCCCATCTTGAAATGTAACGTAACACAGAGCAAGGCACATTTCTTTACAAAGCCATGCAAGGCAGCACAAATTAACTCTTGTGTGACTTTGCAAATATTACTGAAGCCTTTTCATTTTTCTTTTGTCGCAAATACTTGATAAATCTGGGCCGAGGACTGTGATGAATCTGGGCCTAGTCTAGGCCTCTAACAGCTTGTTCATGAGATACATATGCACCATAGTCCATTCTAAAACCAGTTGTGCTTGTTCACAGGTAACAGGTGAATATAAAAGCCCATTCTTAAGTGTTCTGATAAAGGTTCATAAAAAAACATTTTGCGGTGGAAATCCTTTAGGAAGTAGTCAGTCTTGGCAAGGAGAATCTGAGATTCATGCACTACGATCTTGTCTGCAGCAACTTTGTAAGACTATTGCCTAGTAAAGGACACCATGAACCATTAAGGCTGTCTTTCTAGAACATGCAACAGTGAACAGCTGGTGGATCGTGTCGAATCCACGGGTATTCGGGAACAGCAACTAAATGGTTTGTGTCCTTTTTGAAAGAATGCTTTCAGTCGATTCAATTCTCCCCTTTCTGCTCCCCTATAGTCAAATTGACCTGCAGTGTACCTCAAGGGTCGCCCCTGTCCCCTTATCTTTTCAACTTGTATATTTTTCCGCTGGTACAGTCTTTGAGGAAAAGGAACTTGTGCAGTATGCTGATGATATGCAACTTCTTTTTACAATCATAATGCCCCAGACTCAATCTGGAATTTCCAAAAAGCCATGCTGTTCATCTGCAACTGGATGAACAGCAATTGTTTGAAATTAAGCCATGACAAAGCAGAGCTTGTTTTGGTTGGAAGCTCCCAAAATCCATGGAATTCCAACTTTTGGCCAGCTGAATGGGGCATGCCCCCTCAGCCCACAACCTCAGTGAAGAGACTCAGGGCCAGATGTAGGTCGGTCGGTAACGGCCAAAAATCGGTATTTTCGTCCGTTACCGACCGGTAAATAAGATTTGGTATGTAGGGCCCAGAATTATACAGATTCGGTAAATTTACCGATCGGTAAATTTACCGAATCTGTAAAATACCGAATCGTATTCATACCTATTCGGTATTTTTGCTATGTAGGTGGGACTCTTCTAAGTCCCACAACCCTTACCGATTCGGTATTTTACCATCAAATATATTTGATGGTAAAATACCGATTCAGGTGTGCATGCACATGTGTGCATGCACACCTGTGCCATATGACAGGCAGACCTGCCCTTAGGGCAGGTATGCCTGCCACATGGCCCCCGAATCTTTTTTGGGGGTGCTAGAGGGTGTCAAAGTGACACCCCCTGCACCCTTGTCAAAATCTGTATTTACCGATTCGGTAAAAGGAACATCTGGATGTTCCTATATCTCCACCCCTTAGATTTACCGATTTTTAATTACCGAATCGGTATGATTCGGTAATTAAAAATCGGTAAATCTATTTTACCTACATCGGGCCCTCAGAGTTCTTATTGATAATAGGCTTTCTATGAAGGCTCAGGTTGGGTCCATAGTTTCCTCATGGTTCCTCCAACTTGGGAAGATTAGAAAAATTGGAAGATTTATAACCTTTGAAGCCCTTGTTCAGGTTGTACCCACATTAGTCATCACTCATACCGACTATGCAAATCCGCTTTATTTTGGTCTACCGGAGCACTTGATAAAGAGATGACTGCTAGTACAAAATCAGGTGACCTGACTGATTTACTGACAGCCAAGAATGAGCCACATTACCAGGGCTCTGCATTCGGCTGGTGGCGGCTGCGGAGCGGACGTGTGCCTTGGACTGCAGAGGCGGAGGGGATGGCTCCAAAAAACGTGCCCAGGTCTACTCGAGCGACCAAACCGGCTGTAGCAGACCAAGCTGTAATATCGCCAGGGCGAGGGACAGTAACTGCTGCTGGGACTACTTTGCTGGCAGTATCACCTTCTCAGCCGACTGCTGCAGCAAAATCACCGGCGAGAGGCACAGGGACTAATAAACAGGTACTACGTCCTCCTGTGTTGATTGTTGATAGCACTCTTCCATCTAAAGCAACATCTAAAGTCACATTAACTAAATCTATCAAGGAAGTAAATACCAACTCAGACCCTTTGGCAGATTGTAGCACAGGGGGGTCCATCGGACTTGGGAAAGAAAAATGACAATGAGAAGGAGCATGAGGGGTCTAATGTAACTACCTCTCGAGATAAAAATGATTCATCTAGCATTCTAGCTCAACAAAGTACTTTAGAGCTAGGAGTTGCTCTTGACTCTATTCCTAAGGAGCTGAATACACTAGCAGCTAGTGTTAAGGAGGTAGCTGCTGGTGAGGGGCTTAAGGAGCAGGAACTGGACACAACTAATTGTGAAGGACATCTAACATAGGCTTCGATTGGAATTCCATGGAGCATATTAACAAGCCCATTATCACTGCTTTATCATCAGTTTTCTGCCGATAAAGCGGCGATAATTTTATCGCCTGTCTTGATAATATGCCCCTATATTCATACCTTGTGAAACGTTTTATAGTAGTAAATGTGTTTTGCTATAATGCATGCTGTTATGTTTTTTTGTTTAATATCACATTGTGCGTCTGTGTACATTAAGGAATTATGGGCCATACTATCAAGAAAGGGTGATACATTATCGCCGCTTTTATCGGCAGGAAATGCGGCTAAAGCGGCTATAATGGGCTTGATAATATGCCCTAATGAATTCCCATAGAAGCACAGGTTATGGTGTTAACCTGGGTTTCAATGGGAATTCACAAGGCCATATTATCAAGCCCATTATCGCCGCTTTAGCGGCAGTTTCGTGCCGATAAAACCGGCGATAATGTGTCGCCCTTTCTTGATAATATGACCCTATATTTGTCCCTTTTTCCATAATTTCTAGCCTGTCTTTTTATACTCTCGTCTCTCTCCTCTTACTCCTTTCTCTCTCTTGGTACTACTGTCTTTTTCTTATATTGTCCTCTGTGGTCATATTGCCCTTCTTTGTCTTTATATTTTCCTGTTTCTCCTCTTATTCCTTCTGTCTCCTCATTTTCTTCCCTTTCTCTTTATATTTCATTTTTTTCTTGATACTTCCTGTTATGTCCTCTTTCTCGTTTCTCTCCCTCTGTTATATAGTCTGGGTCGATTTACAAGCCCCTTGTGCGTCTTTGTTGTTTTATTGTGTTAGTTTTTTTGATGTAATAGTGGCAGAAATAATGTAGTAAATTGCATATGTATTTGGAAAATGAGTCAGGGTTGTTCACTGAAATGTAGTAATTATATACATGGAATATGTATAGTCACTTAAACGTTTTTCAGTAGTAAATGGTAAAATGCATGGTCTCATTTTTTTTGTCTAACATCTCGCGGTGCATGTGTGTAAATTAAGGAATTATGGGGCATATTAACAAGGACCGGTGTTAAAATTATCGCTGTTTTATCGGCAGGAAACTGCCGATAAAACAGTGATAATGGGCTTGATAATACGCCCTCATTAATTCCCATTGAAGCTCATGTTCTGATGTTAACATGGGCTTCTATGGGAATTAGCAAGGGCGTATTATCAAGCCCATTATCGCCATTTTATCGGCAGTTTCCTGCCGATAAAATGGCGATAATTTTTATACCGGTCCTTGATAAGATGCCCCTGAATTCGCCCCTTTTTGCATATTTTCAACACTCTCTTGTCATACTCCCTCCTCTCTCGTCTTACTCCTTCCTCTCTCATTATACTATCTTCTTTTTCTTATACTCTGCTCTCTTTTTATACTTTTTTTTCATACTTGCTCCTCTTTTTGCATATTTGTCCTCCTCTTTATATTCTCTCTTGTCTTTATATTCACCACTATTGTCATAGTGCTTACTGTCTTCTCATAGTACTCCTCTTTTTCTTCTAATACTCTTCTCTCTGTACTCACATTTCTCCTCTCTTTTCTTATACTTTGCACTCTCTACTAATATTGCCGTCTTTTCTTATTGTCATATTCCTCTCCTCATTTTCCCCCCTGTTCTTATACTCCCCCCTGTTTTCATATTCTCCTCTCTCTTCTCTTACTTCTCCATGTCTCCTCATACTACTGAGTTTTTCTTTATACTTCTTAAATTTGTTCATATTGTTTGCTCTCTTCTCTTACTCCTCCTTGACTCCCTGCATACAGCTCTTTCCTCATATTCTCCGTCTTTTCATACTGACCTCTCTCTTTATATTTGTTTCTCTTGTCATACTCTCTGACCGCGACCTATACACTCTCCTCTGCTCATATGGCCCAGGTCCCACAAAACACACAACCACCACACACCTTCCCATACCTTCAATTCTCACAAATCCCCTTAGGCCCCCCACACTGAGCAACAGAAGCTCCGTCCCCAATAATCTCAGAAAAATCCCCCTCTCTCTAGAACACTCGACCACCCTTCTCACCCCCAGACTCAAATGTCTCCTTCTCAACTGCAGATCGGCCCCGAGACACTCCTCCAGCATCGCGGATCTCATCTTAACAAAGGACCTCGACCTAGCCATTCTGACTGAAACGTGGTTAACTGAAGCCTCTTCACCTATAATGGACATACTGGTCCCCCCCCAACTATACACATCATTAGACTCGACAGAACAGGCAAGACGGGCGGGGGTATCGCATTCATTTTTAGGAGCAATCTAGCTATTACTAAAGCCACCTCCCCCTCCCTTACCTCCTCTGAACTCATCTGCTTCGATATTACTAGCGAGGGCAAACCTGTCTGCTCCCTGCATGTCATTTACCACCCACCCGGGGACAACCTCACCTTCTCCCAACAACTCATGGAAACGATAACATCCAACGCCGGGCGACTGATCACTCAAATCTACTTGGGTGACTTCAACCTCCACTGGAACGACCAGAAAGACGCGGTGGTGAATAGTCTCAAAACTTTCCTCAACGCGCTTGACCTCACCCAAATCTGCAACAGTCCTACACACGACAAAGGCTCTATCCTCGACCTGATCATCGCCAAAGAGTACTCTACCCATCTGGAGGCAATCCAACCCTGTGACTGGTCAGACCACCACATTATCACATTTTTCATCAACGAAAAGGTCAAACCTAACCCGGCTCAACCCACCAAAACCAAGATCTGGAAAAGGGACATGAAGAATCTTAACCCCAACTCCTTGCCTTCCCACACCCGCAGTCTTCTCCTTCCCCCTACGGGCGTCTCTGATGTTCATTCTCTGACCGACCACTACCTCGACTCTATGACCTCAATAATCAATGAAGCCGCCCCCCTGCAACTGAAGAGAGTCTCCACCAAGAACTCGAACCCATGGTTTGATGGTAGACTCAATGAAGACAGGCGCGCTATGTGAATGGAAGAGCGCACCTGGAGATCTGACCCCTCAGCACTGCACCTTAAAATGCTTAAGAATGAGAGAAATGCCTACTTTAGGAAAATCAAGCGCTCGAAATCAGACTTCTTTAGCCAACAGCTGGACCAAGCAAAAAACCGACCAAGAAAACTGTTCGAGCTAGTCAAAACGCAAACGAAGATGCAACCTCTACAATCAAACAGCACAACAAGTGATATTCCAAGCTCTGAAGACTTTTCTGCCTTCTTCAAGCTAAAGACCGACAATATAAGAAGTGATCTCCTCAATGATGTAAGCCGATACTCCAGCCCCATCAGCATAACTAACACTCAACCTAAAAACAACGCGGCATGGTCGTCCTTCGACACCTACTCTGAAGAATCAATTCACATACTGCTCGGCTCCTTGAAGCCCTCTAATCACCTTTAATGCTGTAAAATACTTCCCCCCCCTGCTCCTCCCACTCTGGACTAAAATCATTAACGGCTCCCTTCAACAAGGACTCATCCCAGACTCCCTCAAGGTAGGGCAAGTCATGCCTATACTCAAGAAACCAACAGCTGACCCGGCCGACCTAAACAATTACCGCCCTAACACCAATATCCCCACCTTGGCCAAACTGCTAGAAAAATGCGTACAACTCCAACTGACAAAACACATCGATCAGTTTGACCTCCTCAACACTCATCAATCAGGATTCCGAGCAAAACACAGCACGGAGACGGCTATGACACACATAATTGATGACGCCCTCCAAATCCTTGATCGCAATGATTACTACCTCCTCATCCTTCTTGATCTCGCCTCAGCATTTGATACGGTCAAACATGAGAACCTACTGGAGTTGTTAAATGCAAGAATGGGTTTATCCGGGACTGTCCTCAAATGGTTCACCTCCTTCCTACATAACCGGTCTCAAAAGTTCAAGATCAACAACGTGTTGTCCTCATCTGTGCCCGTAACACTAGGCGTCCCTCAAGGTTCTTCCCTATCCCCCACATTGTTCAACCTCGTCATGGAACCACTCACCACCTTGCTTCAAGCATCGAATGTACACTTCCATATGTACGCCGATGACACTCAACTTTACCTCAAGCTACAATCCCCGGAAGACATAAAACTTCTGAACTCCACATTAAGAGACACCCAATCATGGCTGGCCGATAACCACCTCAAACTAAATGCTCTGAAAACTGAGTTCCTTCTGATCTCACCTCCTGCAAAAAAGGCCATCACCCAAACGTGGCTCAATCATCTAACTGCACTCAATGTCCAGCCCACCATCGTGGACTCCGCGAAATCCCTAGGCATCACACTTCGCTCCAATCTCAACATGCAGCAGCACATTAGCAAAGCAACTAAAGGAACTAATTTCCAAATCAACACTCTGAGGAAACTCAAACCCTTCCTCCCACCCAAGAACTTCCAAACTGCTGTACAAGCCCTAGTCATCCCCCGCATAAACTACGGAATTGTGGCTCTCAGCGGGCTCCCCCTATCAACAACGGCACCCCTAAGAGCCTCCCTGAACGCTGCCGCGAGACTCATCACTGGCTCAAGAAAACACTCGCATATATCCCCTGACTTAAAATCCCTGAACTGGCTGCCTTTTGAAGCCAGAGTACAGCTGAAAATTGCCTGTATGACACACTCGGCCATACACCACAAGTCACCCAACTACCTCTCTCAAAAGCTGACTATATCAGGAGGCTCGAGATCCAATAGAAGCTCAAAAAAACTCCTCCTGAAACCTAGAAGATTCCGGAAGGAAAAAACATACAAACGCTCCTTCTCAGGAATGGCACCCAGGATCTGGAATTCACTCCCACCTGAAACCAGGCTATCCCGTCCACTGCATTCTTTAAGAAAGAGGTAAAAGCCATCCTTATGGCTAAGTTCACCTGAACACTATTGTTTACTGGATCAAAGACATTGCACGGCTCTGTATTTTTGATTGCCTATTGTTTATTGTTGTTATACTCTTACCTGATTGCTTTCTTACCTTGCAACTCACTTACTACCGACTATTATATTGTTTTTAAGAGTGTGTATAATCACCCCCCCTTGTTGCCCCTAACCTCTGTTACTGTAAAGCGCTCTGATATCTGCAAAGATCTTGTTCGCGCTATATAAAACTTTGAATAAATAAATAAATAAATACTTCTGCATCTTTCGTCATACACTTTTCACTCTTCATAATCCTCCATCTGTTTATAGTCCTTCTTTTCTCCTCAGACTGTATGCTCTGTTCTTGTACAATCCTTTTTTCCTTATGCTCCACTTTTCCTCACATTGTCCGTGCTCTCTTTTGGTACTGTTCTCTCTGTCCTTATACACACTGTCCTTTGCTAGTATTCCTTTTTTGTTCTTATAGTTGCAAGTTTTTCACATATTCCTTCTTTTTTCTTTAGAGTCTTTCTCTCTCTTCTTATAGTGCCCCCACTGTCCTCATACTCTCTTTTTTCTGCTTATACTCTTTCTTCTCTCCTCATATTTCCATCTATCTCTTCATACACTCTCTTACCTATTTATACTTTCCAGTTTATTCATACTTCCTTTATCCCGTTATATTGCAGTGTCTGTTTATACTCCCCTTTTTCGTTATATTTTCCCTTGTTTCATACTCCTTCTTCTATTGTAAGTACTTTTATTTTCATAGTCCCACATTTGTCCTCTTAATCCTCCCTCTGTTCTTATAAGTAAAATTATAGAATATTTTGTATATTTATTTTTGTAATGTTATATATATTTTTTTATAATAAATTCTGTTTATCAATACTGAAAAAACGGTATCATGCCTACGAAATGTCAAAAGAGGAAACAACAAAAGAAAGGTGTTTATTTGAAGAAAAGTCATCCACAAAATTTACATGAAGATCCCTGTGTGAACAAAAAGAAAAAAAGTCCTGGTAAGAGAAGGAACACTTTTCTGAGGAAAATATTAAAGACAAACAGGCACATGCATCATTGTTGGCATTTGCGATTTCTTAATTGCGATTTTTAAGGAATCGCAATTAAGACATCGCAAAAGCCTATGCATGTAGAAATCGCTGAAAAAGGTGCGATTTCTAAACATTCCTTAATTTCGACTCGAAAATTGCGAGTCACAATTAAGGAATCCCTCCCCATTCATTCCTATGGGCCTAGAGGCCCATAGGAATGAATGGGAAGAAATTCTCAATTTGCGATTCTCAATTAGAGAATTGCAAATTGAGAATGCAATTTCAAGGGTGCCAGGGTGTCAAAAGGACACCCTGTTACACCCCTGAAATTGATCCAAGCACATATGTTGCGCACACACATGCCCTAAGGGCATGTGTGTGCGTAACATGAAACTTTGAAAAATGCACAAAAGGGCATTTTTCAAAGTTTTCGCAAATTACCATGAAGTTCAACTTCATGGTAATTTGCTCCCCCAAATTGCGGAATCGCTAATTTTAAAGCTTTCATGCATTGCATTTAAGGAATCACAAAATGCGATTCCTTAAATGCAATCGCAATTTGAGAACTCGCAAATATTTGCAAATTCTCAAATTGCGAGGGCCTTCACCCTTGATGCATCCCAAAACCTAATTTTGCGATCGTGAGTTAGTGGGTCTGTGAATGGCTCTATGGACATGTTAGTGGGCATGTGAGTAGCTGTATGGGTGAGTGAATAGCTATGTGATTGGCTATATTGAAGAGTGAGTGGGTGTGTGAGTAACTATATTGGTGAGATCGAGGCTGTGTGAGTGCCTACATAGGTGTATGATTAGGCATGTGAGTAGCTGTATGGTTAAGTGAATGGATGTCTGAGTGGCTGTATGAGTGAGTGAATGGTTGGGTGGGTGGATGAGTGGTTATATGGATGTGTGAATGGGTATGTATGTGGTCCTGTGGGTGTGTGAGTAGTTATATGGATGAGTGAGTAGCTGTTTCAGTGGCTGAATGTGTAACTGAGTGGGTGTGTGAGTAGCTGTATTGTGATTGTGAGGGTGCATGAGTACCTGTATAGGCTAGTGAGTGGCTGTGTGAGTTTCTGAGTGGGTAATTGAGTTGGTGTGTGTGAGTACCTATAAGGGTATATGAATGGGTATGTAAGTATCTATATATCTGGCTGTATTGATGAGTGAGTGGGTATATGAGTGGCTGGATGGGTCAGTTCGTAGGTGTGTGAGTGAATACATGAGTGAGTGGATATGTGAGTGGCTCTATGGATAAGTAATTGGTTATATGAGTACTGGTATGGGTCTGTGAATGGGTATGTTAGGGGTATGGTGGCAGTGAGGGACGGGTATATGAGAGATTCTATGGGTTGTCAGTAAGGGTCAGAGTGGCTCTGTGGATGAGGTGTTCAGCTGGTTTGAGTCATTTCTGGCAGACCGCCGTCAAACGGTCTGGGCCCCACCGTTCTCCGCTGATATGCCGCCACTGGAGGTGGGGGTACCTCAGGGCTCCATCGTAAGCCCCACCCTCTTTAACATCTATATTGCCCCTTTGGCGGCACTGGCGGAGTCGTTTGGTGCCCAGATCGTGTCCTATGCTGATGACACCCAGCTCCTCTTTACTTGCAAGAAGGGCTCCAATTTTGATGGCCTGCGGATCAGAGGCTGTCTGGGTGTGGTCTTCGAATGGTTTAAACATCAAAGCCTTAAATGTAACTCCGATAAATCGGAGTTGCTTTTTTTCGGATGCCCACCCGATCCCAGATGGCAGTCCTGGTGGCCCCCAGATATGTATCCACCGGCGGCTGCGTCCTCCAAGGCCAAGAATCTTGGAGTACAGATCGACGATGGGCTTACTCTAAAGCCCCAGATTCTTGGACTCGCAGGGAAGTGTTTCGGTATCTTGAAAATGCTGAGAAAATTCCTTCCGATCCTCTCCATTGAGCATAGGAAAACTACTGTGCAGGCCCTGATAGGTTCCTGTCTGGATTACGCAAACATACTCTACCTGGGCCTGCCAGAGTATCTTCTTTCGTGCCTTCAGATAGTGCAGAACTCTGCTGCAAGAGCTATCTACGGTCTCCATCGGAGAACCAGTGCGTCGGAGCTTCTTAAACGACTGCACTGGCTACCTATTAGAAAACGGATTGCTTTTAAGGCGCTCACGCTCGCTTTCAAAGCGCTCCATCTCTCAGGTGCGAAATATATTAGGAAACGTCTGGCTTTCTATTTGCCTACTAGGACACTGAGATCGGCCTCCCTGGCCGTGGCATCTGTTCCATCTATCAGACGGGCGAGAATTGGAGGTCGCTCTTTTCGTCACCTGGCACCTCAACTCTGGAATTCCTTGCCCGTCTCTTTGAGGAAAAACGGCAATTTACTAGCCTTCAGGAAGGAGCTGAAGTCTTGGCTGATTGCTCAATAACTCTCTTGTCCGTTCATCTGCCCCTGACCTCTGCATGGGGTATGTTAAAGCGCCGGGACACTCCTTGGAGTAGCTGAGCGCTATATAAATCCGATTTTAACATTAACATTAACATTAACAGTGATGTCATCAGTGATGTAATTTGAGATATTATCAGTGATGTCACTGACCATGTCATGAGTGATGTAATATATGAGGTCATAAGTAGTGCTATTCCGGGCTTAAGTTATAGTCAGCTAAGGTAACTATAACTGCTGAATTTCAGTGGTTTTGTGCAAGTGAAATCTTAGCCGAACTACATCACTATAACATTTGGGCTTTTCATTGAATTTCTAAGGATTCTTTAATTCTATTTCCTGACTATAAAGTCCTTGTAGCCTTTGTTTTTTTAGTGAATATATATGCATATACAATTTACTGAAACAAACAAAGATTACAGGGAAGTTATAGTTAGGCTCAAATTTCACACTCATAAAAACCATAGAAATTCAGCAGTTCTACTTACCTCAGCTAACAATAATTTAAGCCTCCCAATGCACTGTTTATGACCTCGCATATTAGATCACTCATGACATGGCCAGTGACATCACTGATTATATCATCCACAAAACATCTCAAACACTCACTCACACACCCATACAACCACTCACACAGCTACTTACTCACCCACAGAGTCAATCATACATCCACTCACTCACCACACAGCCATTTACCTACTCATATACCAACTCACATAGCCACTCACACACCCACACATACCTATTCACGGAGACCCATACAACTACTCACACACCCACACACTCATCAATAGAGCTACTCATATACCCACTCACACAATCATATAGCCACTCACACACCCATACAGCTACTCACTCACCCACACGGCCAATCACACCACCACATACTCAATCATATGGCTACTCACCCACCATTTAACATCCCTGTGACCTTTGGTCTTTTGAGCACATTTTTATGGTTGTTTAATGTTATTTCCTAGCTATAATGTCTCGTTAACCTTTAGATTATCTAGTGAATTTCAAAGGTTAATTAAAATGTATTTCTTAACAGTAACCTGTAACATTTGAGAGTGGGTGTGTAAGTGGCTGTATAGGTCAGTGAGTGTCTGTGTGAGTGGATGAATGGTTCAGTGAGACGGTGTGTAAGTGGCTTTATGGGTCTGTGAATGGGTATATGAGTGGCTCTATGGGTCTGTGAATGAGTGTGTTAGTAGCTGTATGGGTTGGTGACTGGGTGTGTGAGTGGCTGTATGGATCTGTGAGTACATGTGAGACTGTTTGAATGGGTGTTGGAATGGGACTATGAGTAGTTTTGAGGGTGTGGGAGTGGGTGTGTGAGTGGATTTATGAGTCTACAAGTGGGTGTGTGAGTAGCTATATGGCCTGTGAGTGGGTGTGTGAGTAGCTGTATAGATCTGTAATTGGGGTTGTGAGTGGCTTAATGGGTGTGTGAGTGGGTATGTGGATGAGTGAGTGGGTGGGTGCATTAGTGACTATATGGATCTGTGAGTGGGTTTGTGAGTGGTTCTGTGGGGATGTGAATGGGTGTGTGAGTGACTGCATGGGTATTTGAGTGCCTATGTGGGTCTGTGGGGGGATGTAAGGGTAGCTGAATGGGTGTCTGAGTGTCTGTGTGGTTGTGCCGGTGGCTGGGCCAGAATAGAACTTCACCTGTCCCTTTATCCAAAGAGTACATAGTTTTGCACGAAATGTCTACCCAGCTGGAGTACTTTCCACTGGTCAATAAGTCAATGCAGTCTATGTTTCGTGCGTATTCTACAATAAAGCTGCGTAATGAATAAAAAGGAAATGTCTCCAGTGAACTTCTGTGTGTTTAATTTCAGTAACATGATTGTTTCTCATGAGACTTTCTCCAGAAATCTTTGATAACATAAATTCTTGTATGGAGAAGACGACAAGACTTCAAAGAGGTGGATCTCCATCAAATAAGGGTACTTCCTTACCTATATAAAGTAAGCACTTCTTTGTTTGTGGGCGAAGTCTTTATATTGTTCAGCTTCAAGAACGCACCACAATGCAGCAGTTACACCAGTGATAGAAGTGGGCGGGGACGGAAGGGCACGGCGTGCCCCTACTTCTAAAAATTCTCTCAGTCCGTTCCCCTACTTCTTATTTCCACAAAGCATCCCTGGACGGCAAGAATAGTTCTAAATAAAAACGAGAACTTTTTTTTCCATCCTGATTCCAGGGGCTGCTCGCACTTCTCTGTGACTCCAGAGGCTGCAGCAGCCCCTCCCTGAGCGCTCTCAGCCTGAGGGCAGGCCCATTGTCATTCCGATTGAGGCCGATTAGCCCCTTTCGAATGACAATGCGCCTGCCTTTTGCCTTTAGCACAGGGGTTCCCAATCTGTGCCGCACCCTGGTGTGCCTTTAAAACTAAACAGGGGCGTCGCGAACAGATGCTATAATTATTAATTATGTACGCCCTCTAAGTCAAAGTCTCGAGTAAACTTTTAGCTCAAATTTCACTTCTCATCAGCCCGGGCGTGCTGAGATGCCAACGAATGCATCAGTGTGAAAGGCTGTTTGAACTCTGAGGCAGAAGCTGCAGCACATTCGTAAGGAGTATTTCACTGCAAAATATACGTTTGTTTTTTTACCACGCAATATGAAACCAATTGCCTTGAATAGACACCAATAGAAAGTAGGTTGCATCACTCACACGCATAGATTACTGATGCTGGTTGTTAGTCATTTTAACTCCAGCTGCACTCAAATTCCTAAGGAGTAGTGACCAGACAGGAGAAGTGAGAAGTGACGGGGCAGGAGAGGTGATCGGGTACAAGAAGTGACGGGCAGGCAACATGACAGGCAGTGACATGACGGGCAGGAGAGGTGACGGAGCAGGAGAGGTGACGGGGCAGGAGAGGTGACGGGGCAGGAGAGGTGATGGGGCAGAAGCAGTGATTAGGCACTGGGAATGGACAGGAGCGGTGAACAGGGAAGGAGCGGGGAACAGGGCAGGAGCGGGGAACAGGGCAGGAGCGGGGAACGGACAGGAGCAGTGAACAGGGCAGGAGCAGTGAACAGGGCAGGAGCAGTGAACAGGGCAGGAGCAGTGAACAGGGCAGGAGCAGTGAAAAGGGCAGGAGCAGTGAAAAGGGCAGGAGCAGTGAACATGGCAGGAGCAGTGAACAGGACAGGAGAAGGGAGGGGGCAGGGGAATTGACGAAGCTGCAGTGTTGATCGAGCAGGAGTACTGACTGGACAGGAGCAGTAAAAGGACAGGAGCAGGCGTTTCCCAGGGCGACTGGAAGGGTAGGGGGCCAGTTTAGTTTGGGGGGACCGGTCTTGTATAAGTGCAGGAGTTTTAAAAACACTGCAAATTTCTTTGTATACGCAGCAGGTTTTGGTCAACAATACAAGTGCCAAGATAACTTTGGTGATCAATATACCTGCTGGAGAGAGATGGGAGCATGTTTTGTCTGGTGGCTGTTTGCCTCATCTAAGGTAGTGCAGAGGGGTAATATGCCTCCTGCAAAGAACATGTACCATGCATATCAAAGAGCAATATGTTATGTGCATAGTTCAGGGGGTACTGCTTTGTTTTCACTTCCCAAATGAAAGGACACTTGAATACATATGGCCTGGCAGTTCGGGCTGGACTGTTCACATTGGGCGCAGGATCAAGACTGATTTGCATATGGCTGGGTCCAAAGTGGAATGGCATGGTGAGCAAAAAACAGTGGATTTAAGCCCAGATCTCTGAACTGGGGTGAATGTATGACATTGTTCTGCATTCTGTCCATCAATTGTTCTTTTTGCATTTGTCACCCCGAGTGGGACAGGTATGGTCAGACATGAATCCCGTGCTCTCCCTGCCACTAGAATTAAGCTATCCTGGCTGATGAGGGCTGAAAGCCGAAACCGGTCCTAGGATGCTTGTTTCCAGTCCAGGGAGGACCCTGTTCCCATTGGGTGCAGGATCAAGACTGATTTGCATATGGCTGGGTCCAAACTGGAATGGCATGGTGAGCAAAGACACAATGGATTTAGTCCCAGATCTCTGAACTGGGGTTAATGTATGATATTGTTCTGCATTCTGTCCACAAATTGTTCTTTTTGCGATCATATGATTGACATGACATGAATATGAAGGAGCCTTTGTGGGTTTCCGTGAGTCTAGATTCTCCTGAAGAGTCGCTTTCTCTTCTGAGCCCTGCTTAACACATGTGTACAGGAGGAGCCTTGTATTCATGACCTCAATGTTTGAGACAAAAAATAATCATGGATTTCTGAACAATGAGAGTAAAAGCATTAAGGTAACATGTTGTTCCGGCTTATATTTCACACGCTTTACATAAACTTGTATTCCTTATGAGTGTTTGCTTTTTCCTGAATTAAACCTCAAATAAACATGTTTATCCATTGTTTTAATTAAATAATGTTATAAGCTGTAACTGGTCAGTGAAATGCTAAACGTACTAAAAATTTGCATGTTTTGCTATTTCTAGCCACACCCCTGACTCCGCCCACTGATTCAATCTTCGGTTATTCCCGCCCCCTGATTCTCCACCCACAGTTCCCCTAATTTTTTTCTCCCACTTCGACCACTGAGTTACACCCACATGCATATAAGCTGAACCCGTCAATTCCACTATTAAGCCATCAGACTACCCCAATGCCACTCATAAAATGCCAATCTGTATGCCAAGATCAAACCACTTGTTTAAAGAATTTTGACTGGAAAAGCACAAGGAGCAATACTGCAATTTATTTTTTGCAGATTATATATTGTGTGAGCTCGACCCAAAGGTATTAGAGCACTTTACATGAGCACCAGATATGTTTCAGAAGCACATGAGTAGATGCAGGGGGATTAAGTGATTTGCCCACACTCAAACCCGGTTCCCCAGTTCCAAAGTTGGCAGCTCTGGTTGTTACGCTACATCCTCTCTTCCTTATGAAGTAGGAGCATCTTCCAGAATATAAAGTTGTAACAGCTGCAAAACCATGTTATTCACAAGTGGCAAACTTTACAGCAAAGAAGTGAAGTGGGCAAGTCCGGATCAATTTAGCAACACAGACAGAGGTGAAATGGACTACTATTTTGAACCCAATCCTATTGGGAATGTGCAAATTTATAACATATTTATGACCACATGAAGTGGTCGCGGCAGTATCACAACAGTGTCAGTACACAAAGCTTAGGATGGTAGATACAATGAGTTACACACCATGTGTATCAATAGGGCACTACATCACAAATATTGAGCTTTGTCTCAGCAAGAAGAACATAGGCAAATAAATACAATTTAACAATATTTGCAGGAGTTCTTCTTCTGAGAATGACGTTTCAAACAGGGCCAACCTGCATTATACAACAGGCATGCACGGGTGACTCCAACCCTAGCAGGATCCTGTTTTGTTTATTTCTTAACCAGTTAAGTGCTTAGGCATTCACCTGTGGCCCTAATTATGAGTTGCACTGCACTGGGGCAAATGAGTCAGGTTTTTGCTTAATGTGGAATTGCTGACAAAACATACTTGCTTTGCCTTCACCAAGCTCATGAAGTTAGGATCATTTGTAATTTGCAGAAGGGTAGAGGGACCAGGCTCCCTCCCTCCACATGCCGATTTTGGCCCAGGGACTCCATCCCCCAGGGCTCGGCCACTTCTTTCTGGGTGCCCTGGAGTCCACCAGGTAAACCCAGTGTCCAGTTAACAGCGGGCAGGAAAGAGATAAAAAGTCGGCTCGCAGCATGCAGAAGCAGTTTTAATGCTCCTGCCTGCTGACAGTAGACTTACTGTGTGCTCTCATTTGCTGGGAGCTGTCAAAGCCCCTGTCAAGCGAGAGCAAACAACTATGAACTGTGGTGTGCACCCCGGGACAAAGGAGCTGACATTGAGGGGTGGCAGTCCCCAGAGCTATTAATGGTTCCAGGGATGGTGTTATAACAGGTCCTGCCCTGGGGATGTTGTGGTTCCCAAAGCCGAAAACAACCCGGGAGTGGGGCCATGGGCCCCCATCCTCTTTTAAATTTTGGCCAAGCCCCGGAGAAGTGATGGTCTCTGAGGCTGTAGATGGCCCAGGAGAAGGGCTTTGGGAAGGTGGTGGACCCTGGGGCTATAAACAGCCTGAAAAGGGGGCAGCGCTGACCCGTCCTACATTCTATTCTATTATATTGGCCTCGCCCCGGGGAGGTGGCAGTCCCCGGAGGCTGATATCGGCCATGGGGAGGAGGGCTGCTTGCAGCCCCTCCTCTAACTTGATAATTATTTTTTTATAATTTTGCAGTGAATTCACAAATCCACCATGAAATTGCGAAATAATCGAAAAAAAAGGCTTTTTGGTATTGGCCTAGCTGCTGCTGTGAAAAATCTTCCTCCTCAAGTGTTTTTTTCAAAATCTAGAGACAGCAACCCAATTATCTGCAGAACGAAGAGTAAATATGATTTTGATTCCGTAGGTGATCACATTGCACAGGGCTTTATGAACGATCCAAAGTGCCTTAAACATAGTGCTCTTTTACACCAGAGGCAAGTGAAGTCTAGTAGTCCACTGGAAACCGAATGATGTTTAAGGATATCCAAAGTCAGTCTTTCTGTCACATTCTGCTCTATTTGAAGCATTAATTATATTGTCTTATTGGTGTCAAGGTATAGCGGGAAACATCCTTTACAACGCAACTTTTACCACGCAGTGCCTTTACGACGCAACTATTACAACGCATGTCATTACAACGCATTTGGCTGGGGGCCCTCTAGGATAGGGAATAGATTTAATTTACTATCCAACACCATCCCTACTATCCACGGGGACTGGAGTTGGAATAGTAAATTAAACTATTCACTATCCAGCACCCCTAAGCGCTATGCGTTGTAACAGCATGCGTTTTAAAAACCGCGTTGTAAAGGCATGCCTGGTAAAAGCATGCGTTGTAATGTCATACATCCAGGTATAGTGCATTGCAATAATCAATCCTAGATGAAATGAGCACTAGGGCTACTTGTTTGCATGTCAGAAGAGAATGAATGGAGTGGGTAGTGTACCCTGCATATTTGGTCACCAGTTGCTGATCCATATAGTAGATTGGCTCCCAAAAATCAGAACTTCTGTCTAATCACTGTTCAGCTTCAGACAATTCTTGCACACCCACATGCCCACTGCCTTCCTGCAGTTGATGAAATTAGCCACAATGAGGTCCGTGTCTTTTGAAATAGGCACAATAATGTGTGTGTCACCAGCATACAAAATGGCTTGCAACCCAAAGGAGCATATTAGCTTGGCCAGTGGGGAGACATATAGGTTAAACAGTGTAGGGCTCATGAACAAAGCCTGAGGAACCCCACATGGCAAGGAGAATGGTTCAGATTTAAATGGATTCATGATCACCATCTGGGATCTATCTTTGACAAATGAGATAAGCAGTTTGAAAGCCATATCTTTAAGTCAGAATTCTTGTAGGTGCTCAGTAAGCAGAGTTGTAGAACTGTGTCAAAGGACGCAGACAGATCCAAAAGGATCAGAGCTGCAGCCTGGCCTTCATCAACTACATGTCTGATGATGTCCATTTCAGATACTAGCGCTGTTTCAGTTCCACGATTGCTTCTTAAACCAAACTAGGATATATCCAACAGTCACTGTTGCTTCACATGGTCATCAGACTAAGGTTTAGATGCTTTTTCAGGATGTTGGCTGGGATAGGAAGTAGAGAGATAGGGTGATAGTTTTTAAAGTCATTGGGGTATAGGTTAGGCTTTTTAAGCAGGGCCGGACTGGCTACCGGGCAGTTTGGAATGATGCTGATCTGGGGGCCGATTTCGTTCATGGAGACCTGCGTGTGCTAAACGAAATTCGTTTTGCTTTAATTATTTCGAAGCACACGCAGGTCTCCATGAACGAAATCAGCCCCCACTGTAGTGAAATCAGCCCCCAGCTCGCCAGCATTCCAAACTGCCCGGTAGTCAGTCCGGCCCTGTTTTTAAGAGTTGGCCTGACCCCTGTCTCCTTCCATAGACGTGGGTAACAGCCTGAGTTGATAGCTTTATTTCTAATGGGAGATAAAGGTTAAGCTATAGTATTAGCTGCCAATTGTAGGGGGACAAGGTTCAAGTGGGAATCCCGATTGGATATTAAGAAGTTAAAAGACAATTTGATCATATGTCAAAGGTGGAAAACAAGAGCACAACTCAAGTGCTTATCCTCATCCTCCAATGTTTCTGGGAAGCTCAGCTGTGACTGAGTGCTTAACCAAGAGGAGGTCTAAACGTTTGTATTTGGAGAAGAACATTCTTTATAGAAGTTTGTCATTTTAGATTGAAATAGTTATGCCCTGTTCCAAAACTCGGGTGAGCCCTCTATTTCACAGTAGACTGATTAGGCCGAGAGTTGGTGGATAGCATAAAAATGTATTTTGAGGAGTTGGCAGACTAAATTTTAGCAGTGCAGTAGAGCATTTTGTCTTCTCTAATGGCCATTTTGCATTGTCTGATGGTTGTCTTATATGAGTTTTTTCCTGCTCCTCATATTTCCTCCAGGAATGTTCCTAGCATAGACAGGCCGGTCTTAGGAGCCTTAACCATTCCATTAACCAAGGGAATGTGGGAAGATTCCTCCGATACTTGCTTTCCGGTAGGGGTGCTATTTTGTCTACCGCCAAACCCAGTGAAGCTGTGAATTCATAAGCACCTATGCCCACATCCTCATTGTCAATGCAGTGCTTGCTTCTGAGGATAGTGAAGTAGGATTCTGTTGAGATCCACTTTCAATTTCTTTTGGAAATCTTAGTATTAATGTGAGTGTCCATATTCTGGAAGAATGGCAGGGAAAGTGGATAAGATACTGCCCAGTTGTCAGACCAACTTAGTTGTAGTGCCTCTTCCACCAACAGCCGGTAATCATTCTTTTGGCGTAGTCTTTCAGTTTCTCAGTTTGCTTTTCTTCTTTAGTATTGAAGGTGTCAACTTGATTGATGGGTTTGGATCTATTATACCCACTTTGGACATGTTTTTGCTGATATCCTATCCTGTGGAATCTTTTGTCATGTTTCTTTACATTTGTTTTCAAAGTTCTCTTGTTGTGAGGAATTTATTTTTAATCACAACAATTCAACATCTGGAATGCTATTGAGTAGTGTCAGGGAGTGAAAGATTAAGCCATGAAGTATGGGATTAGTAGATGTTTCTTTCTGATACAATGTTGTCTCAAGTTTGCTATTTTTAACATCGGTAGTGATGACCAGAAAATTGCTTTGGTCTTTGTAGATCGTGTGAGTAAAACTTAGGCCATATTAATTTCTATTAAGATTTTCAAACAATGTTTCAAAATGTTAATGTTAATGAGATTATACAGCGTGCCTATACCATATGGCATCTTGGCGCTAGAGTCAATTGTACCAAAAAGGAAAGTGAGTGAAAGTGAGGGTAAGCAATTAAGCTTGGATATCAGACCAAAAATATTCTTAAGAAATTAAGAAATAGATTTAGAATAGAGAGGTAAAAAGCCAGGTTTTCAAATCCTTCTTAAACTTCAAAAGATTGGGCTGAGCTCTTAGATGGTTGGGCAGAGAGTTCCACCATTTAGAGGTGGAGTAAAAAAAATGTTTTATTCTCGTGTCAAGTACATTCTTAGCAGTGCTATACCATAAAGTAAAGGAAGGAGAGTACCAACTAAAGATACCCTGCAGAAAGCGAGGACCGACCTGATTTAGGGCCCTGTGTATCCAGCACAGGGCCTATCTCTATTAATGACTTAATAGAGAGCCAGTGTCGTTCTTTAATTACTTTGGAGGATGAAGAGATTTTTGGAAGATTCATCAGCACTCATGCATCCACATTTTGAAGTGTCTGCAATTTGCTAAGAAGGCGTATTTGAGAGCGTACCCAGAGTACAATAGTCTATTTAGAAATGATCAGAGGAAAGATAACGTTTTTCCTTAGTTCTAATAGGAGAAAAGGTAAAATGTTTTTTAGACTCCTTAACTTAAAATCACTGCTGGTACCATTCGATATTATGAATGGGTCATCTTTTACCCTATCTCATAGGATGATTGTTAGATCTGGGGGTCTCTAGTTGGCAGAGGTAAGTACCTTAGACCAAGTAGGGACCCTTGCTTCTAGTCAGGGTGAAGGAATACACACAGTAGACAACCTCCGCTCTCCCTCTAGGTAGCTTGGCGCGAGCAGGCAGGCTTATCCCCAAGGCAATGTGTAGAATACTTGCACTTAACACCACAGTAATCCCCAATCCACCACAAACTGAGACCACACAGGTAAGTATATTTTATAAAAATTTAACTTTATCTAGTTGCAGGCAGTAAAAAGCAGTAATACACGATAATCACTTCTTCAGGTAAAGGTTGCACTTAATCTTAATGGATGCACTTGTAAATAGGAAGTTCTTAATAAAAAGATAGTCTCAAGTCTCTTATCTCTTCAATACCCAAAAACGAGGGATATTTACTTTGTTGGGCTAAGCTCTAAAAACGAGCAAGGAAAACAATGTTAATGCAAAAATGTGCCACAGGCATCCGCCTCTACCGCTGGGAATCCTAAGCGCTACAAGCGAGTCTCACCCGAGGGCTGGGAGGACTCCTTTGCCCTCCCACAGCACTTCTCCTGCCTCAGGTGCACTCTGCTGGCTGGTGCTCACTCGCGCTCGGGCCCGGCCGGTCTCAGCAGGCTCTCCGTCCGCTCTCAATCCTTCGGGGAGCGGCGGGGAGCAGAGACGGCAGGCCGGGGGCTCGAGCACTCGTCTGGATCCCTCGGCGAGGTCGGGTCAGTCTTCCCCAGTCCCGGCGGTGATCACTTGGCCCGTCGACGATCTCGGTGACGGGAGCCAATCCTGTCGCGGCTCCTGTGACGAGCCCCTCTGCACGCGAGGCCGCCAACCAATGGCAGCACGGCCTCGCCGATGACGCTACCGCAGCTCTGGGGGAATCGGTCAATCCGGTCGCGGCACTTTTGCCGAGCCCTCCGAGGACAGCCAATCACAGCGCCGCCCCTTCGTGGATGCAATCAGACCCTCGAGGTCAATTTCAGGGCCCGGGCCCGTGGCGGTGATGATGCGGGCAAGCGGAATTAACCCGCGCTGCGCTGGGGGAGCTTCAGAACTCCTCGGCCCCCACGAGCACGTGTCGATGAACACGCCGAGCTCGGGGCAAAGCAGACAGCAATCAGCGCGGCGCTCTCAATCAGAGCAGAGAGCAGCCAGCGCGCTATCCGGGGCACAACAGCAAGGCTTAGTCGAGCAGTCCCCGATGTACACTGCACACAGCAGTTTCACGATCTCCTCGGTCCACAGCAGTTTCAGGGGGACACAGCAGTATTGTAGTCCTTAGCAACCTTTATGTTCCTGGGTTGCAAAACAGGAGGCCAGCTCTTCTCAGGCCCTTGGAGATTCCAGTTGCAGACACAGCACACAGCAAAGTCTTAGCAGTTTCAAGCAGGCAGGGTCACAGCACACAGCAAAGTCCCTTTCTCCTCCTCAGCTTTCAGTTGCAACAGCAGAACAGGTCAGCCCTTAGAGCACACAGCAAGGCAATCTTCCTTTAGTTCTCCAGCAGTCCTTCTTCCAGCAGAGGTTCCTTCTTGATTGTAGAATCTTAGAATCTAAACTCTGTAGTCAGGGGTCCTTCTCTTATACCCCTAAAAGTCTTTGAAGTCCTTTGAAGTCTTTTGAAGTCTTTTTGTGCAAGGGGGCCCTGAGCCCGGTCTAAACCAGTTCTGGGGGTTGCTGGAGCGCTGGGTGTTTCTGGTTTCCTTCTCCTGTCAGCATCAGGGTCAGAGGTGACAGTTGGCCGGCAGGAGGGGGAGCCAGCATGGTGGTCAGGCGGGCACAGCCCTTCACTATCAGGCGCTATCTCCTCCCGCCTCCCTGGCAGCAGATGCTGCCTTTCATCCACGGGTTGACTCCGACCCCCTCCCTCCGGGGGCTCTGCAGCCCCTGTCACCCTCAGACCAGACAGGCAATCCACAAACAGGCCCAGGCACACAGAAAGGTTTAGACAAGAGAACAGCCACTTTCTAAAAGTGCTATTCTCAAACACAGGATTTAAAAACAACCTTCACTAAAAGATGTGTTATTAAATTCTGAGTTCAGGGATATCTTTCACTTATGTCCCATCTTGTTCCTATGAGAAGATAGGCTGGGATCTATTGGGACCCGCCTCCCCCATGTTATTCTATGGAGCAAGATAGCCTTACAGCAGTGAGCGCACAAAATGGCTGCTGCCCACTACCAGAGCATGTGACCTGCACTAGTACATGCTCTACCTGCCCCCTACACTGCACCCTGCCCAGGGGGGTACCCTGAGCCTTCCATAGGGGTGACTGATGTGCACAGACAGGGAAGGGGTAGGCCCAGCCAGTGGAGACACTGGCTAGGGGGACAGGGCAGTCCACTGACTGCACACAGGCCCTGCGCTGGCAGGCCTGAGACACCATTTTAGGGCTACTCATGTGGGTGGCGCAATCTGCGCTGCAGGCCCACTAGTAGCATCTGTCATCACCAGCCCTGGCACACACAGTGCACTTTACTAGGGACTTCATGGTGATACAAATATGCCAATCAGGTATATTCAATCAATATGACAATTTACAGAGGGAGCACTTACACTCTGGCACTGATCAGCAGTGGCAAAGTGTCCAAAGCATCTAAACCAGCAAAAACGAAATCCAGCACAGCATCAAAAATACATGAGTCAGAGGCAAAAAGATGGGGGAAAAAACCACACCAAAGGTGTCAGGTCTAACAATGATGTTATCCAGATATTGTCTTGTCTTTCTTCCCAATTTACTTCTTTCTCCCACGAGCCCATTGACAAATTTGTATAGCTGGAAATTATACACCCATGGCAGTTCTTCACTGTTGTTTGTGCACTTGGTTCATAAGAAGACATAGTTATTCAAACATAGCTCTATCATTTCACGGAGCATCGCTGAGTGTTTGAATTCCCCAATTTTATGCTGTTTTAAAAAATGTGTGCATGCCTGAAGTCCTACGTCATGTCTAATTTCAGTATAGAGAGATTCTACATCAAAAGAACAAAACAGCTCAAGATAATATCACCTATCATTACTGTCATCACAAATACAACTCCCTTTCAGAGCACCCCTCTGTCAGACTGTTGCTGTCAACCTTTTCAGATAGGGACCCGGTTGGTCTGCTCGCCCTTCTCTCACTAGGAGTTGCGTCAGTGTCATGTCTCTGATTGAGCCCCACAACAAAAGCTACTCCAAATTATCAGAATTTGCAAACCATTTTGCTGCATTCTGCAAGTGGGCTGCATAGTAGTAATAATGTTGCATATCTGGTAATGCAAGCCACCTATCCTCCATATCTCTCTTTAACACTGATAAGGCCACGCTGCTCTGGCAACCATTCCACACCAAGGAGATCAGCAAGCTGTATAATCATCTGAAATACCCTTGATCAATGGGGCCCAAAGAGTTTTGAACCACATAGAGACATCAAGGGAGGGGGTGGAGGCAGCTGCCATTCTATGAAAGAGCCCATCCCAGAGCTCACCCTCTGCCCACGACCTCCCTGGCCCCTCGCAGCAGCCATTGGTCTCCTGTTTCAGCAAGGGAAGCTTATGGAACCTTTCTTGAACCCCTGCGGTAACGGTGTTTGTGGTCATGGTTCCCATAATGCATTGGGGGACATTGAATTTGTGGCATCCTTAGTGTGCAATTGAGTAATAAAATGGCGGCTTACTTTTGAGAGTGGGAGCTGCCCAATACCTCTTCTAGACCAGCTGGGCAATGGTGCTCAGGGGAGACAGCAGCCTGACCCCCATAATTTTAACAGAGGCTCGCAGACTTTGAATTCCCCATGCCTTTAGGCAATTTCAGGAGTGTGGCTCTTAGGCCCCGCCTCCTTGTTTAACACCGGGGATGGGGCATGCCACGACTGCATTAGGGCCTGCTTGTGTAGCAGGGGCCGTTCTGTTTGTCCCTTTTAGCAGCACTTTCGGTGATGCCATGTGCCAGTCCATTGCCACACTTGGAGGTTGGTGAGGCCTTTCTGGTGCGGGCGCGCCATTTGTTCGGAGAATGCCTGCACCTGCCCCCCTCTCTCCTGGCTTGTACTTCTACTGTGTATTGAGTGCCCAGAGTGCTTGACTTTGTGGAGGTGTCTCGCTACACGCCTAACTCTGGCCAATACAGAGTGCCTCTTGGTGTTGGCCCCTGAATCTTATCTTTGCCTGCAGGACCAGAGCTGCTCTGTGTGCTTTGTTTTGTGAGTGATGGCCTCTACTTCTCATATTTGCTTGTACACTGAGACTGCATCATAACACTTCAAGTCAGTGGGTAACTTCCCTCTATGTGTCTTGCTTGCGACACCTACATGTCAAATATTTGCTGCTGAGGCGGACCTACCTGCGTGGGGTGCTAGGTTACAGCTTTAGGGTGCATTACACTAGTGCTGGTGTTCTGGATGTGGTGAACCTAGGCTGGCAGTTGAAACTACTTTATTATGGCCTTTGATCCTTGAGATAGGTTACTAGTGTTGTGCTGTCCCCCTTGCCTCTACAGCTGTAACTTGGGGTCCCCCAGTGATTTTGGAGCTGCTCTTTGAGACTGACTATCTGAAGCCTCCCTTTCTGTCATGGTCACTATAGTCTGACATTGGCTGTGTGCTAGGCCCTTCTCCTGTGGTGCTATTTTGGGAAGCCCCTCTTCTAGTTGTGCTCCTAATGATATCTGATCACCAGGATTTAATGCCACATTGGAGTCCTAATGAAGTGCACTCAGCGTGCCAAGGTTGATACTCCTACGCCCCTGTTGCAGGGGATCAAGCATGGTGCTGGCGGAGGTGACATTACCTATATGGACGACAAGTTCGACAAATTGCTGGCTGCCATTGATGCATTAGGGGAGTGCCTAGAGAGCAAAATTGATTCACTGTCCATGGAACTGGGCCTAATCCATGAGGACTCATTGGTGGATTTCAGAGAAGGTCTCAGCATTGGAGACCATGGTGCAATTGTTGTCACCGGCAGTTCAGACAGCAGATCAATGTATTACTGCTTTGGAAGCGCAAACAAAAGGTCTGACTGCCCGAATGGAGGACAAGGAGTTGTGAGCCAGACGTAAAAATATCCATGTTGTGGGGTTGCCTGAGTGTGTTGAGGGTGACTACCTTCTGGCTTTTCTTGAGACCTGGTTGTGAGTAGTTGTGGAACCTGAGGGACTTTCCAAATGTTAGGCCCTGGAACATGTTCACAGAGTCCCTGCACAGGAGTCCCGCCTGGGGCTTCGCCAAGGCCAGTGGTTGCCTGTCTTCTATATTTTTAGGACCGAGACCACCTTCTGCTGCAGGCCTGAGAGCATGGCCTGTTTGTGGTAGACAATGCCCAGTTGTCCTTATACACAGATTTTATGCTCCAGATCTAAATGCAAAGAGTGTCTTTCTTGTCAGTGAAGAAAAAAACTGTGTGAGTTGGGGCTTTAGTACTCTTTCCTCGTACTGACTCACCTGTGGATCCAATTGGAGGATAATATGCATTTTTTCATGGTTCCTTCAGTGGCTTGGGACCAGATTGAATTACATGATAAGGGCACAAGGCGTCCTGAGATATCTGAACCCAGCCATGCTCCCGACCTGGACGCCAGTGGTCCAAACAGCAGGGAGTGGCTTGCATATCCGGAACTCAGGAGGCACTAGAACAATCCAGGGCAGTGGTGATAGCTGCTGTTTGGGGTTGAGTGGGGAGTTGGGTGTTCTGTCTCACCGGGAAGCTGCTCCGGCACATCGGATTGTGTGGACTCTGCTCCCCCTGTTCTTGGAGACATCTTGCAAGAATTCACTATCAGATTTGCAGACTACTTAGCTTGAATTGATACTGCAATACGTATAATAATTTGCTTAATGTCTTTATTCTTTTTTCCAGGCTGAATGGGTTGTTGATTTTTCATGTTTGCTTAAAATTTTTTGCTGTGATATAGAGAGTGGGGGCCCAGATATGGGCGGGGGCTTGTGTGACGCTTTCTATTACTGTATTGTTTCATTGTAGTGGGTACGCTCAGACTGCTAATGGCTCTTCCCTCACACTTTATCTTCCATTCAGAATCTGTTTGGTCCTTTCTTTGTTGTTATTTTGGGGGCCTGTAAGAGGGCAATGTTTGGGCAAGATGGTTGTGCGTCTGAGTCCTTGGGGTGGAGAGCATTGTGTTAAGTTGGGGTTTCGTGATTGGCTGTGTGTGTGTTTTAGATGGCTGTCAACTATGCTTCCAGGGCTGTGGAATTGTGGGACTGGCACAGTGGGGTTGGTTGGGCCCCAAAAATTGGGTGTGTTGGTCAGTCCCTGGTGACAGGTTCCCCCTCCCCTGCTTTGCCCTTCATGGCTTTGCATGTTAAGATACTAATATGGAACGTGCGTTGGCCTTTTCTCTCCATTCAAGCGCTATAATGTATTGTCCTACTTGAAAAGGCAGGGGGCCCACATTGCTTTTCTCCAAGAGACCCACTTTACGGAGATGGAGGGCTGCGCCCTTCGGGGTTTTTGGTGAGGTCATATTTATGCTACTTATTGTTCTGCTTTTTCTTGTGGTGTTCTCATATGGGGGCACATGCATCAAGCCTGCAGTTTACAATTTCTAAATAGCGAATTTTACCGCTTCGCTGTTTAGAAATCGCAAAATGCAATGCATGAAGAATTCTCTCAAAAAAAAATTGCTTTCCTTAAAATTCCTTAATTGCGAACTGCAAATTGCAAATCGCAATTAAGTAATGCCTTCCCATTCATTCCTATGGCCCGAGAGGACCATAGGAATGAATGGGAAGCCATTCGCAATTTGCAAGTACCAAATAGGAACTCGCAATTTGCAAATGCAATTTGAAGGGTGCTAGGGAACCTAAAAGGCCACCCTGATGCACCCCCAAATTTGGCATGTGGTGCACACGCATGCCCTAAGGGCATATTTGTGCGCCACATCGAACTTTGGAAAAAAGTTTTTGCTCATTACCATAAACTTGCAGTTGATGGTAATTAGCATTTCCTAAATGCGAAGTCGCATTTAGGAAAGACTTTGATGCATCCCATATAGGGAATTGCAATTTGCGATTCCCTAAAAGCCTTCACTATTTAGGTAATTGCAAAATGTGCGATTACCTATATTGCAAATGGGTTTTGGGTTGATGCATCCCAATTGCCTAAATACTGGGAATCGGCCCCTTTGCGATCGGTATTTAGGTTGATGCATGTGCCCCCTGGATTTGGCCTGTTTTTTCTTTCTGCTTGCATAGGGTGATTATGAACACAGAGGGTTGTTATGTCTTGGTGCTGGGGTGTTTTGACAGCAGGACATAGCTCTTTTAAATGTGTATGCACCTAATGTGGACCAATCCACCTTTTTCGTTAGCTTGGCTTCCCTGCTGTCCCAGATGTTTCCCTACTGTAGAGTAGTGGAAGGGGACTTTGTGTGGAGGAGTTGTGCCTCGATAGCATGCACCCTCCTTTGAAGAGTGCATTCAGGGGCGGGTTAGCGGCAGCCACCCATTCATGGTTATCTGGGTGGGACTTGGTGGATTGTTGGCGTATCCATAATCTGGCATCCTGTGCCTATTCTTATCACTCTGGGCTGCAATAGAGCAAAAATGCAGTTCAAGACCTAGGGATCCTAATCGATTCCGCCCTCTCTTTTGAGCCCCACGCAAAAAACTGTCTGGCACCTGTTTTGGTCTTCTGCGTGGCCTAAAGCACATTTTAGGATTTGTTGACGCTGCCACCCTCCAACTGATAGTCCATTCAACTGTCCAGTCACGCCTGGACTACTGCAACGGTCTTCTGCTTGGCGCAAACAAAATAGTCACTGCAAGACTCCAACGGGTACAGAATGCAGCTGCACATACTCTGTTTGCTCTCCCTAGGAAATGTCATACTTCGACCTCCTTTGTTGTTTACACTGGTTGCCAATTAAACAGAGTCCAGTTTAAAACTCTCTGTACCACGCAAAAGGTTTGTACATGGCCTGGGCCCCCAAATCCTGCATGGAATCTGCACTCCTTATACGCCTTTGCGCACTTTACGCTCCACTGATCAACATCTGTTGTGCATCCCACGGGTTCGCCGATGTAGAGCCGGGGGTCGCTCTTTCAAATATCAGGCCCCTACACTATGGCACTCCATCCCACTGGCCACCCGCTGCACCTTTGATCACTTGGCCTTCAGGAAACTGATCAAAACCTGGCTGTTCGCTTCCATCTAGCTTCATCTCCCTTGTCACCGGTACGCTAGCGCTAAGACGCCCTGTTGCTGGGGCAGCCATGCGCTCTACAAATCCCGCCTAACTTAACAGAACATTACATCTTGATCAGCTTTATACTTGCGGGATCGAGGTATAAGGCTGAAATATTTGGCTATAACATATTCTGACCACGTTCCTATGTTGGCTCGTCTTCAACCAGGCCTAAGGTACCTACTTGGCATTGTTGGACGATCAGACATTCAGTGGGCTGTTGGGGTATCATATTGATCAGTATTGTGTGGATAATGCTGGGCTGGGCCGTGGAATGGGAAACAATGAAGGAGGTGCTTTGGAGGCACTGTATTACTAGTAATGTTTGAATTTATTCTCAGCTCCTCTTTGAGATTTGTTCACAGGAAGAAGTCATAGATGGGTTATCTGGCAGACTGGGGGGAACCCTAGAGGGTAGGGGTCGACTTCTAGATGAGCGGGGTAAGTACTTTATGTTGGTGTAATGCCTTTGTAGCTTTGATTATAAGAAATATATGGCCAGGGCACCCAAGGAGCGCAATAAATCAGGCAGAATGTTGGACTGGCTTGTTCATGAGGGCACATTGTGTCCACTCAGGAGGACATTAATGCCATGTTTCTGAGACATTATTGAGAGTTGTATTCCTCTAGGTCTGTGGGCGTGGAAGCTGACATGTTAGAGTATGTCCTAGATTCCTCGTTGCCAACTCTTGATCTGACTGTGGCGGACTACCGGGACAGAGATATCGCCAAACAGGAGCTGCAGTAGCAATTAGGGAAATGTCGCGGGGTAAGGTGTCTGCTTTAGATGGGTTTATGTAATGTTTGCATCTGTTCTGGCTCCCCACTTGACAAAACTATTTAATGAGTCTCAGCTACGTGGCCAGCTCCTACCCTCACTGCAGGAAGCGGTTGTGTCACTACGAAACAAAGTCAAGGACCTACGCCAGCTTGATTCTTATTGCCCCTTTCCATGTTGAATGTTGATTATAAAATTTGGAGTAAAATATTGGCCACTCAGTTGCTCCCCATTTGTTTACCCTGATATATACGGATCAAACTGGGTTCATCCCTATGTGTCGCACCATGTCCAATATTCGGCAACTATTCCTGGAACTGGATCGTAGGGAGCATCGCCCTTCCGAGGCTTCAGTGATGTCATTAGAAATTAGGAAGGCATTTGTTTCACTCTGTTGGGGAATTGCTTACAATGGGACTAGACTTACGATTTGTTGGGGGGACACGGCTGCTTTATACGGACCCTTTAGCTAGGATTCACACTGGTGGGCTGATCACCTATGCCTTTGTGGTTGAACGAGGAACTCAACAGGTTTGCCCTCTCTCACATTTATTGTTTGCACTAGCTATGGGCCCCTTTGCCTGCATGATTCCCCAAGGATTGCCATTGTAAGTGTTTTAGATACTGCTGGTGATTGTACATTTCTGTATGTCGACGACATGCTGCTGTATCTTTGGGGGCAAGACGCTGACTTCTCAGTTGTGGTCACTGCATTGTAAGATTTTGGTGTTTGTGTGGGTTTTGTGGTTAATTGGGACAATTCGGTCATTTACCCCTAGCGGGCACATTCTACAGAGCACCAATTTATCACATCGGTGCCAGTGCTGCGTTGGAAGTGAGATACGGTGTGATACGTTGGTGTGGCAGTGTACCGTACTCCTGAATTGCTGTACGAGGAAAACTTTGGGTATCTATTTTCTGGGTTGTGTCGATCTGTTGCCTTCTGGACCACGTTGCCTTTGGCGGTCCACAACTGTGTGACTTTATCTAAGATGATCATGCTACCATGATTACTTTATCTATTTGCGGCACTCCAGATGGAAATCCTGCATTGTTTTTTTCCGGGAACTGGATACTGTGTTGCTTTCCCTTTATTAGGGTACCTCCTGTCATTGTGTGGCTCTCTGGAAAATGCAATTACCTGTGAGGGAGGCAGGCCTACTATTTCCTACATTTTGAACTCTTTTACTTGGCAGCTCAGCTGCAGTGAGTGGTGCGCTTGCAAGCCTATCTCTGGAAAGGCAATGGGAGTGCAATTCTCCCTCTAATGATTGTCTACAGGGCATCCTATTGAGACTATGACTCGGTCATATGGTGCTGACCTCAAACGTCTTCATCAGGACTCCACGGTTTAGGCTCAATCATCGAGGCAGACTTAAGTCCCACTCCCATACACCAGTGAATTGCTTTTCACATATGTTGGACGCTGGTTGGCCCGGACCTCCGGGATTATTCTATTGTGGGGATTGATGTCTTCTGCAATCTGTTTGTGGGGGTGGAGTTGTGCCCTTTTTCATACCTCCGGGACACTTATCACATTCTGGTGGGCCACTTTCTACTCCGTAGCTACATTGTTCATAAGATGCAGGAGTGGTGGAGTGCTGGTGGTGCGAAACCTGCGGATACTGTATACCTTCACTTTCTTTTAACGGACTGCACAAAAGCAGTTACTTTGCTCTATAGGGCATTGTTGGGCGGGATACAGCACCTGTTAGTGTTTCAGTGGACCTCTGGACGGGTTTCCGGGTATACGGGAATGCTCGCTTTCAACGTATTCAATTATTTTATCTTCATCAGGCTTACCTGACCCCCCCACCATACTATGTTTTCATCTGCTTCCTCTGCCTGTCCCCGCAGACTTCTATCGCATGGCTTGGTCTTGTTTGCTATTACTTCTTTACTGCACTGCAGTCTTGCAGGTAGTACATGGATCCAAGGACAGGGAGTTCCTGTCCTGATTTTTTTCACCATTGTGTTTACTGGGGCTTCACGACCGGTCTGCGGCTAATAGAGTCACTGATAGGTTGCTACACTTGGCCCTTATTCTTGCCCGCCAGCAGTTGACCATGAGTTGTAAGTCCTCTCATGTTTACCGATGTTTACCATTGGGGACTGGGGATGCAGCGAAGGGCAGATTGTGAGTGGGAATCGATCATACGGGAGAAAGCCAGGGCAGTTCGAAAGATATGAATCATGCCCGCTTTGGATGCCATACTATTGGCCTACCCAAGGATAGACCGTGGTGGTCAGGTGGTCTTTAATGAGTCCTCTTTGAGCATGGCCTCTTTGGACTTGGGGGATGATGCTACTGTTCCAGTGGTGGATGCACTTGGGGAGCTGTGTCCCTCTTGCTTTTGTCCTTCAGGGTTGCCCTCCACTCCTGTTCTTTGATTGAGGCACTGAGTGATGAAACTGATGTGCATGTGATTGAGCGGGTGAGACCTCCTGATTAACAGCTTACTGCAGAGATGTTACTTACCAATCTTACTCTATCTTTTGGTGGAGGTGGCTGTCTGTGCAGATAGGATGGCATTGCTTGAACTGTACACCTACTGTGTCTTCGCTGTACTTTAATTTTGATGAATGTACCCTGTTGCTTAGTTTGCTGGCTGTTAGTTGCATTATCCTTAATAAAAATATTTACCCCTCCCCAAAAAAGAAAAAATGAAATAGAAGCATCAAGGGAGGAAGACCACAAATTGTCACATTCACCCCACCCATAATAGAGAGGAGGAGTATGTTCCAGAACTGCACTGACCCTCGCAGACCCTCCAGTACTCTGCCTGTGTTGTAGTGGATCTACTAAGCCCCTGTGTGAGCCACCATGACTCCCAAATACCTAAAACTATCTGTTTAGGGACCTCCATTTGTTTACTATTATTCTTAGAAGAGTAGGAAGCCAGAACATTAGAGGCATCTTGAGAGGGGGTATCATCTGTTATGATATTGCAGTCCTCTAGGAGACTTATATCATCAGAGTTTGGTTTGAGTGAGGTTATTGGTTCTAGAAAGGTCTCTAAGAACACCTTGGAAGGGCCTGGTTGGCGACAAAGAAGGATAGCTTTAGTATTGGTGGAGGAACTAGTGAAGAAGGTAATGGCCCAAAGATTAGAGTGAGATAAAAGGTTTAGGAAGGAAGGGAATTTATGGCAGTTCATTTTAATTATGACTGCTACCCTCCACCAGATCTTAGGATTCAATTTGCCAAGAGTATCTTGAACCCATCTAGAAAGGGGGAGGTGAGGTCAGGCCAGAGTTGTTTTTTTGACATGATTCGGATATAAGGGGGAGGTCTAATTGTGGTCAATAAGTAATTCATGAATTTCAACAGAGCGCTTTACCATGGAGTGTGCATTATGTAAGGTACAGGCCCATGTGTTTTAGGGGGTATGCTTTAGGAAAAGATAGAAATGAGCTTTTGGGGATGGCAGCTAGGGAAGGAAAATGAACTCTAAGGCACTCCTGCAACTTCTCTTCTCTGAAAAGGGAATAAATCTGATGAGCAATGTAAAAATGATAAAATAAAATCTCGACTGAACCACTACAGGAATAAATGAAAACCCAAAGAAACACCATTTTTGGCCCTGTGCCTAAACATTGCTCAAAAATGTTCTGATTTGTCACCTTTATCTCAAATTGTAAAGCGCTCTGATATCCTTCGGGATCAAGTTTGCGCTATATAAAACTGTATAAATAAAATAAAAAAATAAATAGAAGATTGGCTTGCCTTTGATAAACTTTTGGCACATTATCCCCAGGCTGCTGCATTCATCCTTTGTGCATCCTAGAAACTATCAGGCAGATAAAACATGTCTTGCAAGATGGCATTAGTCTGGTGTCTAGGTGGGATCAAGACAATTAAACTCTATCTTCATTTAGGTCAAGGGTGAGAGCAGCTGGGTGCTCGACGCTGAGTACTTGAAATAAAATAAATGGAATCCATTGTCCTCAAGCTACTGGTAAATGTGGAGATGAGGCAAACACGTGAAAAGCAATAAAATAACATGAATTAAAACAACAATAAAGTATAAGACTGTATATTGGTGGAAGCTATCAGATTATTGTGGTACAAAGAATTCTAGAAATAAAGTAACTAAAAATGTATCTGGCCATCTTGAAAAGTTGGCGTGGAACGAACATATGACGATGAGCGTTAAATCTTTTGCAAAGGTTTCTAAAAGAAGAAAAATGTCTTTAGAAAATCATGTGCCGCGAGCCAAAACCCTCTGAAAGGAATAGAAGACAAATTGATTCTCAGCAAAACTACAGTGTCCCTATCTTCGTGGTCGGAGTAAAACTAGAAATAAGAACAATGCCCCCATGGCCTGTGGGTTTTCTCGGTTTCAAACTGGCAAGATATAAAATGCTTTGCTTTGCTGTACCGCGCAATATGGAGAGTTCAGTATGAAGGAAGAAACTTGTCAATCGTCTGAAAAAAGCGGAAATTGAAGTTCTAAAAAACTGTGTTTTTTCTTTGACCACTCTTTAAATGCAGGTGTATTTTATCTCAGAAATGGAAGGGGAAAGAGAGAAGACTTTTTCCGAACTCTGAACATAGTAACTGTATTGACATATTACTCACAATGTTTCCCGAGTCGCCTCCCCCTAGGAATTGAAGTATACTGGTGAGAGGATCTGGTATCCTGTCGTGAATGCACAGGTTGTGTTAGCACCCGCCATTTTGAAGCAGAATAGGTAGAGGACATTGACGTCTATTGATTTAATTCATTTTCAGGATGTTTCTGCAAATTGCACAGTGTTTCTCTTGTACTATCCTTCACAATCCTACCTTCCTCCCATTTGAAGCAATCCATGTTTTTTAGACAGCAAACTCCACGTTATAACAGTCTTAAAACATCTTAAACTTGCGCTTTCATAAAAAGACATGTAGTGAAATATTATTTCACCCCTGTGAATGAACCTGAAAAGGCGGGATTTTACCTCTAGAGTCTGCTTACCATTCTCCAGAATCCCGTCACAGGTCGACTAGACCTTTTTACCTGTCATAGAGTGAATTAGGCAATCTTGTCTATGAAATCAACAACACTTTTAGAAACAGCTTCCCCCAAGAACCACTGACCAAAGCTAAGTTTGAAGATTTATTACATAACCAAAACAACTGAAGATACAAGCACCTCAGCAAGAGGTTCAAAAGATACACTGGGACTAATACAAACATAATTCTACGGAAAAGTCTCAAGCGACTGATGAATAATACGAGAATCAATTCCAGAATCATCAGACTAAACAAAATTGCTATAACCTGGGTTCTGGTACTCATTGGGATAATAGACATAAGTTCAAATTAGACTGTCCCTACTCTTTACTAGGTGACATCCCTACTTAACAACAGTCCATCCTAGCAAAAGGTGTCAGCCGTGGTGACTTCCAAAGAAGTTCACCCACGTTCTCTTGAATCAGGTGTAATTCTCAATCCTAGCTAAGCTCCTTGCCATCCAACCGCTCTCTCTAGCTCCTCAGCCCATCTGCTCTGCCTCCACCCTCGGGGTGCTGTCCCTAACACGAAACCCCAAAATGTGAATGACACGCCTTCAGGTACGCCCCTCTCAGAGGTGTTAACTTCAAAACTTTCCAGTATGGCTCTTGTCCATCTTTGTCCATGCAGACGTTCTTGGGTCTCAGACTCTCTGTCGCTTCAAGTTGTATCTTCAAATTCCTGGTCTACTCCTCCATGTCTGAGTCTAGCATTTCTAACTTTCATACACAATGGGCGCTTCTACTCTACCATCTACTTGATGGTGCACCTGCAAAGGAATACATATAATTCGGCTCACATTCTATAAATGTTGCAAAGTTTTCTAAAGGCATCTTTTATAAAAACATTTCCACATCTAAATGCTAAGCAAAACTTTCGAACAGGCCTGCATTAATTCTATGAACTAGGCCTCAGTTTGAGTTAAAGGCCCAACATTTTACATTAGCAATCCCCTGTTCACCAGGCCTCCAACCTTACCAGCAAAATGCATTTTCTACTTTAAGCTAGCTGTTCAAATATAAAAGGCACAGTTAAATTCAATAAGCAGATCTAAATGCACAATAGTGCTCATTTAAACGCACTTCTCATAAGTGAAAGATTTCATTTTAACGACATTTCTAGGTTATACAGCAGGTGTGGATGTAATTCATAACCGTGGCTCTTCAGATTTCTAATGCCAGTTTCTCTAGTTCTCCATCCCACATTGCATCTAAGCGTGATTAACGTCCTCTATATATACGGGTGCTGACTACTTGTTTATATGATGTACCCCTACAAATTTCACTGTAAATGGCGCTCTCTCAGTTCCCCCCTTTGATGACCCGTGTCATCACCACCATTACATCATCCTCAGGGTAAGAACCGCTCTAAACAGTGCTCGTGGCCATTTTCCCTCGCTTGAGCATTTCCAACGCTCTCAAGCTGCGGTATTGACTGTCCTGCAGCCTCTCCATTCGTACCTCTTGCGCTCTCATTGATCTCGCCAATCTGTTGGACTTGTACCATTTGTACAGCCTCACCAAACCCCACAACCCAATCACACATGCCACTGCTATGATAAGGGGTTTCAGTACAAACCCAAGGAAACTCTTCCCCAAATTGGCAAACCAGTTTCCAACTTTCCCAAATCCTTTGCCAACCGTCTCCCACGCATTCTCTTGTGTCAAATCCTCAATTTCATAATGGATGGCAGTAATGTTGCTTATATATTTCTCCAGATCCTTAGAATTGTCTGGTATATAAGTGCAACATTCTTGAACCTTCAATCGTTTACAGACCCCGCCCTCTTTCGCTAGAATGACGTCTAGGGCAACACGGTTCTGTAAAACCATTGTCCTAATCGACAAAATCTCACCCTCAACCAGCACTAATGACTTGGCTGTATTCATTGACAATTCATCCACTACAGTTGCCAAGCGCTGTATCTTTATGTCATTCAAAATGACACCCAACATAGGTATCGCTGCTCCAAACACATCTCCCACAATTGCTCCAGCACTTTCCCCTTGCTTTACCCTCCTTGGAGGCCCTCCCTCTAAGAGTGCAAAATCTTCGGTATGATAAATCTTGGGAAAGATAATTGCTAGATAGCAAGTTCCATACCACTTCTCTGGCAACCTCACATACGCATTCCTTCCGCAAACAAAATATACAGTAGGAATCACTTGCACCACGCTCTTCAAGAAATCTTTTGTGTAATATTCCAATGTGAAAGTGTGTTCACATGTAGTATGACCCACATACACATTTTCATAATACGTCTGTGGTCGGTGAAGGCACAACTTCCCTTTCTGCACTTCATCCAAAGCTATTGGACCATAACTCCCTCTAGACTTATGCTGCTTCTCTTCTTCCGTCCAATCTACTTTGCCTTGCCCTGAATCTCGCAACTGTTTTTGCTTCGTGTACCTATCTTCCACCTGTTCAATGAACTTCTTCTCCGTCTCAGATAATGAGCATGTCAAGTTGTGTCGGTGTGCATACGGTGTGTCTAGCTCTTGGGTGGGAATGAAAAAATATCCAAGTCTGTCCTCCGGCTTATAATAATCCCACTTGTTCAAATGCTTGTAATTCGGGACTTCTGGTAACACAGCATCATAATTCGAAAAGAAATATTCAAAATGATTTCGCCCATAAAGTATACTAATGAGCAAACTACAGGATATTCCATATGTCAAGGGAAGGTGATGGTATCTAATGCCCTCATCTACTGAAGCTGGCAGTTGCATACACACATAACAGTCCTTCGCATCCATCGCATCAATGTATTCATACAATAGCTTTGCATATGCATTCTGTCCAAAGTTTCCCTTAGACAGATCTGTATGTAGCCTGCGACTTTCTGCAGCCAGCAAAGCTTTTTCTCTTCGCTCTCTGTCTTCTTTCTGGCTAGGGGTGGTAGGTGCCGGTGTCCCCTCAGCCTTCTCTACCTGTTCGTGTGGTGCAAAATAGGAAACTAAAACTACTATAGCTATAAGGAGTATCACTCCTCCTAAAAGAGTGCCTATTATGCACTTGGCTCTACGATTCGGGTTTCCAGGCGCCATGGTCTCAGCACAAAGTAGTTTGCTCTCGGAAAGCACCCAAAAGTCTCTTTCTTTGTTATTTGAGTCTCTCAAACCTCAGCTGGGAATCAAACTCCGTTTCAGTTCTTCTTTTGCTTCAACAACAGACAACCCTAACCCTTCTCCGTCCTCTGTGGAAAGTCCCTAAATTTGTTCTTCTTTCTCTCGGCTCTAGGTTAGGTTAAACAGCTATTTACAAAGTCTTTAATAGTCTATGATGATACTGGGTCCAATTGCCTGCAACACATAGTCTAAAAGTTCCATGCGGAGCACAACTGCGTCATAGGCTGGTATATCCGGACCAAATGTAGGAAAAATCAGTCTATCCAGGAGTAAATCACGTATCTTGCTTAGGTAAGGGGGATTGGGAATTGTGAGTGTCAGTATGCCTTCAATTTCAAGTCCAGGTACCAACAGTATCACTTCCAACTGAACGTTTGGGATCGTACTGGTCACAGCCACTGACCTCACCCTCCCGGACCTCAGTACACCTGGCATTTGTAAAAGGGTAGGTCCACTCAGGAGTGGCGTATCTTCGGCAAGGTACTCTCACCCTCCTTGACCTTCTCGGACCCCTTTGCTCGGAATCTTGTTCCCCCTCTTCCGGATCTGATTCTTCGGACACCGGAGCAAGATCTCTCTCGGAAGCCAATCTCACATTCATTCGCCTCCGTCTCTCGGGCCAATGAGCCTCTGCACTTCTGGCTCTTCTGCTTCTCATTTGCACACCCTGTTCGTCCCCACTGTCAGCCTCTTCTGCGCTCAGATCACCTTCGTCGCCACTTCCTCTTTCTGAGGCAGAATGTGTGTCACTGTCGTCATGGTCACTTTCGGCTTGATTAGGGGAGTCCCCAACTTCCACAGGCACCCCCTCAGCTTGACTCGACCCCTCCTGTGGATCTTCTTCCTCTTCAGAATTTCTCTCTTCTAGAGGGGCTGTTCCTTCCAGGGGTGCTGGGACTCGTCGGGTATGAGAAGCATGGATCCAGTTTGGCAGGGATTTCAGCAGCCTGCACCTGAAGGGACACAGAACGGATGACATCAGAAAGTCCCCTGCAGTAATCAAGAATCAGATCATCTGTGATATTCAGCAAGGCAGTTGTAGGAATAGATGGCAGTCGCATAGCCCTCCCCATCAGTACTTCATGAGGTGAGAGCCCTGTCCTCCTGTCTGGGGTAATAGGCATACTCATTAGTACCAGTGGCAATGCATCGGGCCACTTCAGGGATGTGGATGAGCACACTTTTGCCATTCGGGCTTTAAGGGTTCCGTTTATTTGCTCCACTATGCCTGAAGCCTCTGGGCGGTAGCTACAATGCAGTCTCTGGTCAATGTTCAGGGCAGAGCAGAGCATCTTCACAACTTCGCTATTAAAGTGCTTTCCTCTGTCCGATTCCAAAGAGGTCGGAACCCCGAATCGTGGCACCAATTCCCTCAACAATAGTTTCGCTACTGTGAGTGTATCGCACCTACGAGTGGGATATGCCTCAACCCATCTAGAGAACACACACACAATCACTAAAACGTATCTGAGGCGGTTACACCTCGGCATCTCAATGAAATCCATTTGTATCCTATAGAAAGGTCCTCCGGACCTCCCAATGTGACTCAATGTAACTGGTGTTCTTTTCCCAACATTCAGCTGCTGACAAGTTACACATCTCTGACATACCGCTTCCGCAGCCTGTCTATATTTTGGATTGTACCACGTTTGCCTGAACACACGCATCATCGCATCCCTTCCCAGATGCACAGGACCATGTATCTGCCGTGCCATTGCACTCACCAACTCATTCGGCAACACAGCTCTTCCGTCAGCCGAAACCCACATGTCCAACTCTCCTTTGACACAACCAGCCGATTCCCACACCCTTCTTTCATAGTCTGACGCCTGTCCTTGCATGTCTCTCAACTCTTCCCATGTGTCTGCCACCTCAAGCATCATGCTTAGTTCGGTTCTTTCCTTTGGTCCCTCAATTGTTTGTTCAGCAAAGGAGTATCCCTGCTCCGCACAATATTGTGCAACTTCATCAGCATAACGATTCCCCGTTGTCACAAAATCTGTACCTTTGGTATGGGCTGTGCATTTTACCACGGCTATCTCTGCAGGACCTTGCAAGGCCTCCAGCAATAACCTGATAAATTCGCCATTCCTGATTGGGGAGCCCGATGATGTCATGTAGCCCCTCTGAGACCACAATTGACCGAAGTCATGAACCACCCTAAACCCGTATTGGCTGTCAGTGAATATGGTGATCCGAATCCCGTTGGCTGCCAGACAGGCACGCGTCAACGCAATTATCTCAGCCACCTGCGCGGAGTGTACTCCTTCCAGGCAGGCGGCTTCAATTATTCCAGAAATATTACAGACAGCAAACGCTGCTCTCAACTGACCAGTATTGTCTCTTACACATGAGCGATCCACAAAGTAAATTTCATCAGGGTCCGTCAATGGCTCATCAACAATATCCAGTGTAGGTTTGGTGCATAGTTCAGTCACATCAAGACAATCATGGTCTTCCCAATCATCTTCTATATCATTTGGTAATGGCAACAAGGTAGCAGGATTCAAGACAGAGCACCTCCTGAGAGTCACATTCTCCGCAGCAAGTATAACCTGCTCGTAGCGTGTGAGCCTGTTGTTGGTCAAGTGCTGCGTCTTGGTCCTGGTCATCAACAATTCCACAGAATGAGGTACATGCACTGTCAGTGGATATCCCATCACAATACTCTCACATCTTTCAATGCTGACACCTGTTGCAGCAACAGATTTGAGACATCCGGGCAACGCTGCGGCTACTGGATCTAAAGTAGCCGAGAAGTAAGCAACTGGTCTACGGACTCCTCCATGATCCTGCACTAGGACTGCCAAAGCACACCCCTCTCTCTCACTGCAGAACAATGCAAATGATTTGGGGTAATCAGGCATTCCCAGAGCCGGAGCGCGACACAAGTCCTCTCTCAGCTCGAGAAAGGCCATCATACAATCTGTGTCCCATGGTACCGGATCACTCACGTCCTTGTGCGTCAGTTTGTGCAATGGTTTCGCCTTGAGAGAAAAGTTAGCAATCCACTGTCGGCAGTAGCCAACCATGCCTAGGGACATCCTGACCTCTCTCTGGGTCGAAGGCACCGTCATTCTCATGATCGTCTCAATCCTGTCAGGCGACACTTTTCTCTTTCCCTTTTCTATTCTATGACCCAGATACTGCACTTCAGATAGGCAGTACTGTAGCTTGTTGGGGGATACCTTGTGTCCATTCTCTGCCAAATGGTTCAGCAAGGCAATGGTGTCAATCCTACATGCATCCTCGGTGTCTGACGCAACAAGGAGGTCGTCTATGTACTGTACAAGGACAGAGTTCTGCGGCAGTACCAGACTCTCAAGATTCCTTTTCAGCAACTGATTAACGATCGATGGACTCTCTGTATACCCTTGGGGGATACTGCACCATGTTAAAACGCGACTCTCTATTTTGAACGCAAAAAGAAATTGGCTCTCCTCGTGCAATGGGATGGAAAAGAAAGCCTGACACAAATCAATCACAGAAAACCATTCAGCTTTGAACGGTATCTGAAACAGTATCACTGATGGATTCGGTACCACTGGACAGCACGGAACAACTTTGTTGTTAATCTTGCGTAAATCCTGCACAATCCTGAACTTCCCACTTCGCTTCTGCAACCCCATTATCGGAGAGTTACAGGGACTCCCCATGACCTCCTTTAGAATTCCCTGTCTAATCATGGACTCAATCAAGGGTCTTATCCCTGCAATTGTTTCCAGGGTCAACTTGTACTGGGGTGTTCTTGGGAATTCAGCGTTCGGCCTTACTTGAATTCTGACTGGCTCTACTCCTTTAATCAATCCGATTTCCTCCCCTGTGAAGTCCCAGACCTCCGGTGAGACTGAATCTCTCAAGTCCCAAGGGAGTTCCTCCACCGTCAAAGCAGGGTACAGTTCAATGCACACATGCGTATTTGCAACTTTAAAGTCAGCATTGTCATCGTTAGTCTGTAACTCCACTCCCTTTGGGGTACAATAGATGGTGCAATTGAGTTTACACAAAAGGTCTCTTCCTAACAGGCACACAGGACTGGAGTCACACACTACGAACTGGTGTCTATCTCTGAAACTTCCGATCTTCACAGGGACTGGCTCAGTCAGGGGGTTTGTCATTCTCCTGTTTGCGACTCCTACAACTTGGATGGTATGTCCTGAAAGGGGTAAGTTAGGGACTACCGCAGAACGCACAGTAGAGCGAGAAGCACCAGTATCAACCAAAAAGGTGGTGGGATGTCCATCTACATCTGCCTCCACAAATGGTCCTCTCTGATCTACCTCCAGCACCGCTCCCAGGGTAAAACCCTCCTCCCCATCCAGGTACCGTCCTGTCTCGGGGTCAAAGTAATAACACTCGTCCCCTTCGACTATGAAAGGCATCTGTTTGTAAACCTTGTTCCCTGCTGATATCTTCGGTGGCTGGGGAACCGGAGCCCTAGGGGCTGAAGTCCCCCCTTTGGTCGTCTGGTGTTTTGTCACAGTCACCTTCCGCACTGGAGGGGCTTGGACTTCCTCCTCCTCCTCCTCCTCCTGTACCTGATTGTCCGGGTTATGGGGACACTCGCGTCTCCAGTGCCCGACCTCATTACATTGATGGCACTTGGTCGTCTTTTTCAGGGTCGCTATATCTACCCTTGGTCTCGGACCTTCCTCGTTGTCCCTCTTCTGTCCCCCCGACTTCCTCCCCAAAGTGTCATTTCCTGTCTGACTCTGCCCTCCCGATTGCATCTGTACTAACATCAGTTTATCCTTAAGCTTTCTTGTCTTTGAGTCAATCTCGTCACTGCAATACCTCGCGTATCTCAGGATTTCATCCAGAGGCTTGTTTTGCCAACAAATTAAATGTTGCTGTATCATGAGACAAATATCAGGCCTCAATCCCAAAACAAACTTGGACACAAACTGTCCCATATCCTTTGGGTCCATCACATCTAACCCACTGTACTGTTTAAAGATCTGCAATAGCCTCTCATAGTATTCATGCACCGTCTCCTTTGGTTCCTGCCTAGTCCGGTCTATTTTCACCCAGTCAATGTCCTGCGGTGGCACCTTGGTTTTTAACCACCTGATCGCCTGCTCATACTTTGCCATCACCCTAGGCGACGGTCCATTGGTGGCAGTATCTCGCTCTGGCTCCGCTGTGGGCCATTCCACACTGACCTTACATGCTATCCACAAATCACCTGGAACCACAATGTCAAACAGCGTGTTCAAATCAATCCACAGCACCTTTGAGATTTTAACGAACCTCTCTACCTACTTGTACCATTCCACTGGACTCTCACGCAACTTTGGAAATGTGTTCGTAAAGGCAGCCAGATCTCCCCTACTCCAGGGCACATGTACATAACTCTCATGAGCCACCTCCCGCAAGGGATACGCTTCTGTATGCATCAATCCTCCTCCCGGGGATGTCTCAATAACACTTTGTCTAACCGTCTTTTACTTTGACCACCTTTCTTCTCACTTCTCCAAATTGGACCACGTTCGGATCCCCTCAATCAGTTCCCTGATGTGGGTTTTTAATCCGATCACCCTCTTTTCTTCTAGATCTTGGTCCGAGTACTGCAACCTATGGCCACCCTGTAGCGCTTTTGTCTTTGTCAAATCCACTGTATACTTATTCGCTAGTTCAGAGAGTTTCTCTGAGCTGTCCTAGCTCTCCGGGTAACATCTTTAGCCACAAACAACAGCTCGTCTGGTTCATAGAGTTCTATTCTTTCTAGTGGCAATGTACCTTCCACTATTTCCTCCACTTCTGATTTCAGCCTCAACACATCTATCCTTCTTGCCTTAATTGCAGCCCTCAATGTAGCTTGACTAGAAGTCCCATTAGAGTCCCTCCCACCACAGTCCTGACTCTCTCGTCTGTTTTCTTCAGGTGTGTTAGGGGGAACCCTTCTGTTTTCCCAGCCTTCACGGTCCCACTCTTGTCTGCTGTCTCCGGAGGTGTGGTGGGATGCCCCCCTATTCTCCACACTTCCGCGTTCCCATTCCTGTCTGCTTTCACCAGGTGCGCAGTGGGACACCCTCCTACTTTCCTGGCTTCCAGACCCAACTTCATTCGCTGATCTATTGCTCTGAGTGTCCACAATGGTCTCCCAAGTTCTCAAATCTGGCCTTAATTCTCTCATCGACCTCGGCCTCGGTCCCCTCAGATCCATTGGTCCTCTCCAACCCATCTGCTCCTCTGAGGAGTCCGCTGATGCTGCCAAAGGAGTGCTTCTTTCTATGGGCCTTGGCAACTGCCTCCACCCATCTGCCACGTTACTCCTGTCCTCACTGACACATCTCTCGCTCTCTCTTTGTGGCGGACTCTCGCATTGTTTCTGTTCTGGATTGTACACGGATACTATGGGACCTATGGTAACTGGTACCGTAAGAGCATCTGGCAGTTTCTGAGAGTTGACGCCCTCTTCTACCCGAACTTTTTGTACTGTAAACCTTCCCACTACTCTCGCCAATGGGGAAGGTGGAGGTGCCTTTTCTCCTTCTGCTGGGCAAAACTTGTCCCCTAAGGTACTCGACCCACTCACCATTTTACCCCCACCATCCCCGTCCGAGACTTCCCAGTTCTTTGCTGGTGTTTGTGTTCCCTCCAACTCAGGATTGTATGGAGGTGGTCTCTCTGACAACAGCCTCTCTATCAGGCTGTCGTCTGTCTCACTGTCTTCATCCTCCGTACTTTTCCTCTGTGCATACCCTGTCTTTTCCAGCAACGGGTACAACCTATCCCCTTCTATGGTCTGTACCCTCCACCTCTTGGCCAATGCATCCCATCTCGCATCTTGAACCGCCCTAACTGATCGTTTCACCCTTTCTCCTATCTCTGTTCCGTTCATGGGCTGCCCTGATCCATGCATTTAGTGCTTCAAACTGTGTTGGTCTGGGCAAAGGTCGCAACGCAGCCATAATCGCTTTCAGCTGATACAACACCTCTAGTCTAAACGTTCCATATTTAGGAAATGTCAATTTTTCGTTTCCATCTGTCATCTTACACCAGGTACTAAGCCACAATATGGTGTGTAACCCAACATTCGTTGCCATATAATAAGCTGGAGTATCCTCGGGTGGAGCCTCCTCCCCACCCCGAGGTTCTATCTTGTTGTCGCCCTTGAAACATTTCCGCAACACTTTAAAACATTTCATGATGAAAATTCACAACGTTTTCTTGTTTACTGCACTCGTTAACTTCCTGATGACAATCCACCAATCTCAGCGCGGCTTCTCGCTAACCGCCCTATCCCAGCGCGGCTCCACGCCAGCCGACCAATCCCAGCGCGGCTCTTTCTGACGTCACTCGCCTCCGTTTCGCAGCAGTTCCCCTCCTTTCTCCGCTCATCTCCCGGTCACGCATGCGTCCCAATCATACACTGAAAATGATTACTTCCGCCCAAGCAACCACCTCCCTGACTGTACGTCCACAGTCTGACTGTAATTGTCACCAAACTGGCAAATGTCTGTCCGCGAATGACCGGACAATCGCCTCAGCTGATAGGTTACAAACTCATGGCAACTTCCAACCAGCGTCCGTTACCCACGCACTCACACATCCGTTCCCCCTATCTCGGTCCTGCGGGCGATCAATGGTACCTCATGACCCCCTTACAATGGTCGACAATTACTTTGAGTGTTCGATACACCCGAACCACTTAAACTCCCCTCGAGCTTAAGATTTTCTCCGGTTGCGCGCGCTCACAACCTGTTCTCTTTCACACTACAGGCACTCATCTCCGCCAGACAACACAACACAGCAACACAACATAACCGCAATCTAACAACGCATGACCCTTTTCATACTCACTCTCCTCCGACCTGCTGCTTTCCGCCGCACTGTCACCCTTCGTCAGTTTCCATGGAACGCCATCCGTCTGCAGCTTTCTGGACACTCTTCATTGCTTCTCTATGGGCCTCGGTGAAATCTCAACCTAATTCTAGATTAACCTCACTCCAGAAGATAAACCATCCTACTCTGCTACCAACTGAAAAGGCGGGATTTTACCTCTAGAGTCTGCTTACCATTCTCCAGAATCCCGTCACAGGTCGACTAGACCTTTTTACCTGTCATAGAGTGAATTAGGCAATCTTGTCTATGAAATCAACAACACTTTTAGAAATCCCAACAGCTTCCCCCAAGAACCACTGACCAAAGCTAAGTTTGAAGATTTATTACATAACCAAAAACAACTGAAGATACAAGCACCTCAGCAAGAGGTTTAAAAGATACACTGGGACTAATACAAACATAATTCTACGGAAAAGTCTCAAGCGACTGATGAAAAATACGAGAATCAATTCCAGAATCATCAGACTAAACAAAATTGCTATAACCTGGGTTCTGGTACTCATTGGGATAATAGACATAAGTTCAAATTAGACTGTCCCTACTCTATACTAGGTGACATCCCTAATTAACAACAGTCCATCCTAGCAAAAGGTGTCAGCCGTGGTGACTTTCAAAGAAGTTCACCCACGTTCTCTTGAATCAGGTGTAATTCTCAATCCTAGCTAAGCTCCTTGCCATCCAACCGCTCTCTCTAGCTCCTCAGCCCATCTGCTCTGCCTCCACCCTCGGGGTGCTGTCCCTAATACGAAACCCCAAAATGTGAATGACACGCCTTCAGGTACGCCCCTCTCGGAGGTGTTAACTTCAAAACTTTCCAGTATGGCTCTGGTCCATCTTTGTCCATGCAGACGTCCTTGGGTCTCAGACTCTCTGTAGCTTCAAGTTGTATCTTCAAATTCCTGGTCTACTCCTCCATGTCTGAGTCTAGCATTTCTAACTTTCATACACAATGGGCCCTTCTACTCTACCGTCTACTTGATGGTGCACCTGCAAAGGAATACATATAATTCGGCTCACATTCTATAAATGTTGCAAAGTTTTCTAAAGGCATCTTTTATAAAAACATTTCCACATCTAAATGCTAAGCAAAACTTTCGAACAGGCCTGCATTAATTCTATGAACTAGGCCTCAGTTTGAGTTAAAGGCCCAACATTTTACATTAGCAATCCCCTGTTTCACCAGGCCTCCAACCTTACCAGCAAAATGCATTTTCTACTTAAAGCTAGCTGTTCAAATATAAAAGGCACAGTTAAATTCAATAAGCAGATCTAAATGCACAATAATGCTCATTTAAACGCACTTCTCATAAGTGAAAGATTTCATTTTAACGACATTTCTAGGTTATACAGCAGGTGTGGATGTAATTCATAACCGTGGCTCTTCAGATTTCTAATGCCAGTTTCTCTAGTTCTCCATCCCACATTGCATCTAAGCGTGATTAACGTCCTCTATATATACGGGTGCTGACTACTTGTTCATATGATGCACCCCTACAAATTTCACTGTAAATGGCGCTCTCTCAAACCTATCCAACTTCACAATTTCCTATGGATTTTTACCGGTTGTGATACCAAATGCTACAGCTGTTCTACGTAGGGGTGAACCAGCTCACTGTATGTGTTAAGTTAGCAGGGCATCTCTTTGTCTTTGCGCATTGCTTGTCAGTGCTTGTGTTGGTTAATAGACTTGCTCAGACAACGTTTGGCTAGGAGATTACCAGATATTATTAACAGAGTAGGTTTCGTCTCCTTGTATGAAAAAGAAGAGTGAAGTCACCTTCAAGTCTTTAACCATATTAGGACATTCTACAGCTTACCGGAAATTCGACCTTTTTTCCATTTACTAGATTTCATTTCCAGATCTACAACCAATCCCAACTAACCTCTAAGCTCCTGTGAAATGATTTGCCCATATATCTTTTCCCTCAATGACGAAATGCTTTTGTAATTGTTTACGCCACACAGGGGCTACTCTAATACCCACTTGTTTCACCCAAATTGTGCACTTAAAAATACACTAGGTATTACAAGGCATATTTACAAAAGAAGTGATGGAGTGCTGTGTTAGGCTTGTTGGCTTAACGCTGCGCTCCTCCAGTTTTGAAATGCAGGGTTGCACCATATTTTACAAGAATACGGTGCAGCCCTGCATTTCTCCCTGAGCTGGTGCTAAGTTTAGCTGCCTAGCACCAACAGAGACACCCTTACACCACAGTGCAATGGTGCCTGCATTGAGGGGAAAGATTGTTTGTGTGCAGGAAGGTGTCTCTTCCTGCAGATAAAAAATCTGAAATGGTGTTTTGTAACTTCTATGTGTGTTGTTTTGTGCAGCACATATGGAGGTTGCAACTCGTCATTTGTTTAATGATTGTTTATGTGCAGGAAGGTGACCCTTCCTGCACATAAACATCCTATAGCGTTTGCTGTTTCTATGTGTGGTGTACAATTCAGCACACATACAAACACCAAAAACAAGGAGAAACATAGCATTTCTCCTTGTTTCGCCAGGGTAAGACCATGTTTTCCCTGGTCTTAATTTTGGTGCTGCCCCAGATTTACGCCACCCGTGTAAATATGGGGCAGTGTCAAAATCAAAGGTGTTGCAGTTGAATACCCACCACAACACCCATTTTCATTCCCTATCACGCTAAGTACAGCATGAAAGGATGCCTTATTTGCAAGGCAGCGTTAAGCCTTGTAAATAAGGCGAAGCCCATATCGCCACAGGAAAGTCACTAAGTGACGTTCCCGTGGCGATAGGGGCGTGTAAATATGCCCCTACATATTTTATGGGTATTTATATACAAAACACGTCGTACATACAGTGCTCCATTCACTTTTTCAGTGTTTTCAATCCAGTATTTAACTGCCTGCATGTTTGCTCTTATGCGGGCAAATTGTCAGTGTTTTAAAGAGATCATTCACACATCAAAGGACAAGTTATGAGTGGTTGCACAAAATAAAATGTTTGTCAGATAGTCATCTTTTGAGACAATCATAGAGGCGTTAACAATGTCTGTGACTTCCAAATGATCTCATCAGAAACTTCGGCCTCTTTTGGGGCCAAATTGCACATTTCCCTTTTAAACATTCTTATTTATTGGCGGCTGCGCCCTCTGTAAATCCTCTTTTAAAAGATGTGCTCATCAGCCTACAAAAAATTACACTGTGCGCTGCGACCCCTACTCCTGTGGGCTGGTCATTATACAATATTCCATTAAAAATCAAATAAAATCATCTCACTCCTCAGTCAAAATTGGTCAGAGATAATGATCAAGAATTAGTGATTGCGGCATACATTAATTACACATTGTCCTAAAATGGTTTCAAATCCCAAATTTCCTACTTGCATGTATGTATGATATTTCTATAAAGAGAACCTAGCAAAAGGGCTGCAGATCGCTGTAAATGGTCACCTGTGTTTGTAAATCGAATTTATATTCAGTTGCATATCAGGAATGATTGTTTAAAATACGACCATCGGTTTATTTGTTTTCTCAATATCAGTGTGAATTACAGTGGATCTACTCCTAGGTAGGTTATATTTTAGGTTTCGTCTTTTTCAGTTTTGAACATGTTCTTTTTATAGAAGCAGTGTTTTGGGGATGGAGAAAGCAGCTGTGATGCTGTCAAAACCTACTGCATTCCAGCTGTGAGTTTGTCCTGTCAGGTATTCTGGGAATATCCCTAAACTGATGAAAAAGAGAACTGCTTGATGGTTAGAGCATTTTTTTCTTCTTCCCTGCTTGTTTAGGATTGCAGAGACTGGTTTCTGCTGAATATGTCAGCGGATTGTGCTTGATGTCCATGTGTTATTTAATGTCATTTAGTCTCTAGGTGAAACAATGCATAGGTATTCACTGATGTGTGCTGTTTTACGTGCATAAAATGTTGGTGATTGATCTCATCTCTTAGCATTTTAAGAACTGAAGTGGCTCTTTGATGTAGGATCTTGTATATAGGAGGGGCGTAGGATAGAAGATGCATTCCTCTGTATTTGTATGCTTTTAACATAGTTGTGTTTGGCATTCCTTTATTTACATGCCAACGTAGTGCGCTTAGAGTCTCGATATAGATTTTGCGAAAGATCTGTCATTAGATTACGTCGCCCTTGTCCATGCAATGGAGGGTGCAAGGATGACCACAATTAGTAAGTCAGATTTATCAAGCCAGGCAAGGCCACCTAGAGTAACACAACACAGCACAAATCAGTGCTTTGTGTTACTGTGCCCCAGGGAGGCCTTCCCTGGGTGGAGCGTCGGTGTTTCCACGCTTCACCCATGAACTTTGGTGCATTACCAGATTTACTATTACTGTGAGACCTGGGAATGTGTCAAAATGTTACGCCTCCAAGGCTAGGTGTAACAAGGAAAAATATCTTTATTTCACTTCGTTTTCTTCCTCTTTCTATGTGTGCTGCATTTTGCAGCACAAATAGAAAGAGGAAATTGCCTCAGAGGTGTCTTCCTGCACACTAATTCCTGTCAGCAATGTAAGCACCCTTGCACCATGGAGCACGGGTGTCTGCTTTGGCGTTGGTCAGCAGATTTTGCACCAGGACAAGAATATGCTGTATCATGTTAAAAACAACACATTCCTGCCCTTTGCATTTCATGCTGCGCAGTCCAGCAAGGTGGCTTGCTAGCTGAGAAAAATAATTATAAGTCTTTGGTATTTGTGCAGTCGGTCAGCCTTTTATTGTTTGCTTTAATGAGTTCTGCTCACAGACCTTTGTAAGTCCTCACATAATGAAGTTGTCAAAAGTTTTATCTTTGTTACAGGTTGATTACCAGTTGAAAATGATACTGCTTGTGCATATGTTCATCTCAGTAACAATGATCATAACTTAAACAACACATCATAATGAATTATGCTGTTTCTACACACTGCAATGGACAGGTGTGTCTATTAATTACAAAAAGGGGGTGGTGATGGACAGAGTATCTGAGTTAATCAGAACACTCCTACCCAGTCAACAGATCAGGGCTTGATCCATCACCGTTTTTTAGCTCACTGCACCATCCAGTTCAGAACCTGGCTATATGCAAATTAGTCTGTCCCTGGCCCAGTGCATCATGGGAACAGGGCAGACCAAACTACCAAGCCAATTCTTCACTGGAAAGGAAACAAGCTTCCGGGGACCGGTTTCTGGCATTACAGCCGTCTTCGGCCCGGCTTGCTTGAATCCTGATGGTGCAATGAGCAAGGGACTCATGTCTGAGCATACCCTTCCACACTCATGGTGGCCAAAATAATTACAAAAAGGGGGTGGTGATGGACAGAGTATCTGAGTTAATCAGAACACTCCTACCCAGTCAACAGATCAGGGCTTGATCCATCACCGTTTTTTAGCTCACTGCACCATCCCAGTTCAGAACCTGGCTATATGCAAATTAGTCTGTCCCTGGCCCAGTGCATCATGGGAACAGGGCAGACCAAACTACCAAGCCAATTCTTCACTGGAAAGGAAACAAGCTTCCGGGGACCGGTTTCTGGCATTACAGCCGTCTTCGGCCCGGCTTGCTTGAATCCTGATGGTGCAATGAGCAAGGGACTCATGTCTGAGCATACCCTTCCACACTCATGGTGGCCAAAATAATTACAAAAAGGGGGTGGTGATGGACAGAGTATCTGAGTTAATCAGAACACTCCTACCCAGTCAACAGATCAGGGCTTGATCCATCACCGTTTTTTAGCTCACCCTAAGCGTGGAAGGGTATACTCAGATGTGAGTCCCTTGCTCATTGCACCATCAGGATTCAAGCAAGCCGGGCCGAAGACGCCTGAAATGGCAGAAACCGGTCCCCGGAAGCTTGTTTCCTTCCCAGTGTAAGAATTGGCTGTTGTAGTCTGGTCTGCCCTGTTCCCATGATGCACTGGGCCAGGGACAGACTAATTTGCATACAGCCAGGTTCTGAAACTGGGATGGTGCAATGAGCTAAAAAACGGTGTTGGATCTAGCCCTGATCTCTTGACTGGGTGAGAGTACTCTGCTTAATTCAGAGACTCTGTCCATCACCACCCCTTGTTGTAAATAATTTTGTCCACCCTAAGCGTGGAAGGGTATACTCAGATGTGAGTCCCTTGCTCATTGCACCATCAGGATTCAAGCAAGCCGGGCCGAAGATGCCTGAAATGGCAGAAACCGGTCCCCGGAAGCTTGTTTCCTTCCCAGTGTAAGAATTGGCTGTTGTAGTCTGGTCTGCCCTGTTCCCATGATGCACTGGGCCAGGGACAGACTAATTTGCATACAGCCAGGTTCTGAAACTGGGATGGTGCAATGAGCTAAAAAACGGTGTTGGATCTAGCCCTGATCTCTTGACTGGGTGAGAGTACTCTGCTTAATTCAGAGACTCTGTCCATCACCACCCCTTGTTGTAAATAACAGGTGTGTCTATTAGCCATTTTAGTAGCTATCTGTGTTCCAGCCTCAAAGGACAAACGGCTGATCCCTCATTCTTTAAACAATGACATATGATTTAAGGATTTACTAAATTAAAACAGCTTTTTTCACCCTCCCCAGTATTTGCTATTATTTTGTGCTTTCATGGTTCAACGGTTGCACACTATCACTAGCAACGAAGTTTATTTTATACACGTTATACATTGAATTGCTGAGTATACTTCAATTCAACTAATAGCCATTTCTGATTTTGGAATACGAAACATTGTGCACAAGCTCAGAAGTGCCTCTGTGATCGACTTGCACAGTTGTTTTTTTTACAATGGGAATATGCAGTGTTAGGCAGAGGCACCCAGGTCTAAATGATGTTCAAGCAGTGCTTGAGACATTGAATTTCTGAAGGATAGAGGAGAGTTTCAAGTAGAGTTGTATATTATCAACAAATTTGTAAATCTTTATGCTGATATCTCTGGGTAGAGCACCAGGCATCTGCATCGAGAGGATGAAGATGATGAGTGACTGTGTGGAACGCTGTGGGATCCTTAGGTGACTGGGTCTTATTGGTCCTTGGGGTGCTCATGTGAACAAACTTGTGCCAGTTGGAAAGGTAGGAGAACAACCAGTGAAAGGCGTTTGCAGTGGATCCCAGTCAGGACTCCAGAGTGCGCATGAGGGTTAGATGATTGACAATGGAAACTGAGAGGTCCAGCAATAAGAGGAAACATGGGCCATCTTCACGTATAGTTAAGAGGACATTTTTTACGATGTGTGTGTAAAGTAACAGTCTTCACGCTGCAACCAGACCTGAAGTTAAACTGGCCATTTTGCAGAAAATAGCATTGATGTGATCATGGAGTTGAACATCTCCTGCCATCAAAGAACAAAAAAAAAATATGAATATTTAGCTGGTGGACCATATTCAATCTAATGACCATCTATATACCACCCAGTTTGGCTTCCCCTGTGGCCACAGCATGGAAACAGCTTTGATCAAAGCTACCGAGGAGATCAGGCAGGTCCTCAGTGAGGGCATTGGGGCAGCCCTCATCCTGCTTTATCTCTCAGCAGCTTTTGACACAGGGTAAATCATGGTTGCTGACATAAATGAGTGTAACTGGATTGGCCTGGGACTTACTGAAATCTTTCCTTTTGGATAGAGAGCAATCGTTCTGCTGGATGAGTTCGCATCCCATCCTTTCTCTTTCCCAGGCGGGGTCCCTCTGGGGTCCTCGCTCAGTCCAACGTTATTTAATGTCTACATATCACCTTTGGCTGATGTAATTTAAAGCTTTGTCTTCTCTCTGACTTATTAGGCAAGTGACACCCAGATTTCCGTCTCACCGGCTAAGGAGGATACAGGCATAAGGGCCATATTTTGTGAAATTCATGCAGGCAGTCAGCACGTGGATTAGCAGGAACTTCCTGAAATTGAATGCGGGAAAAACAGAAGTGATGCTCTTTGGTGCACAAAATTCCTTCTGGACCCCGTCCTGTTGGCCAGCAGATATTGGCCCTCTCTGCCAACACCTGTCACTAAGACCCAGAACATGGGACTTCTGATCGACAAGCTAAGCCACACAAAGGGGTCGATTCCGATCCGGTAAAAAACCCTCCGAACCGTCGTACGGAGCGTTTTTCCCCGTACGAATTGTACCTGTAAACGTCCCGTACATACGACGAAGTATGATTCGTACCAGGAGCCATACTCCGTACGAGTCGCACAAGACACCGTACGACTCTAATCTCCGTACGATTCTCCCTCGGAACCCGCTGTACGCGACATCTGTACGGTTCGTGGCTGGTTTTTACGACCTAGCAAGTACGATACGTGTCGGGTACGCACCGTACGACCCTTTTTCTACGGGAGCTGAAAACAGCCGTAAAAGCAGAGTTCGCGCCGAAACAGGTACGGAACGGCCCCCCGGGTACGGTGCGTACCCCCCATGATCGCAGGGGTACGCACCGTACCCACGCGATCATGAGGTGTATGAGCCGTACCCCCATTGTACGATCGGTGTATGAGCCTTACCCCCATTGTACGATCGGTGTACGAGCCGTACCCCCATTGTACGATCGGTGTACGAGTCGTACCCCATATACGATCGGTGTACAAGCCGTACCCCATGTACAATCGGTGTACGAGCTGTACCCCCATTGTACGATCAGTGTACAAGCCGTACCTCCATTGTATGATGGGTGTATGGCTCGTACTCCGATCGTACATGGGGTACGGCTTGTACACCGATCGTATATGCGGTACGGCTCGTACACCGATCGTACATGGGGTACGGCTCGTACACCGATCGTACATGGGGTACGGCTCGTACACCGATCGTACATGGGGTACGGCTCGTACACCGATCGTACATGGGGTACGGCTCGTACACCCATCGTACAATGGGGGTACGGCTCGTACACTGATCATACAATGGGGTACAGCTCGTACACCGATCGTACAATGGGGGTAAGGCTCGTACACCGATCGTACAATGGGGGTATGGCTCGTACACCCCATGATCGCAGGGGTACAGTGCGAACCCCTGCGATTATGGGGGGTACGGACCGTACGGTGTGTATGTGTTTGTGTGCTTTTCGGTACGACTCGCCCTTACCTGATGTGGACCGTACGAATCGCGTCCACATACCCCGGTCTGGATCGTACTCGTCGGGTCGGACGGCATGTGTACGAGTCGTACGGTATGTGTACGAGTCGTACGGTTCACGGTTTCAGCCTTGCAATACGTACGGATTGCGACGATTCGGACGGATTCACGGAATACGGATTGTACTTAGCGACTCGGACGGACGGGTACGATTCGTATGGAGAGGGCTCCGGATACAAATCGTACGGACGTTTTTTTCCCGAATCGGAATCGACCCAAAAGCATGTAAGCACTCTGTCCTCTTCTACCTGCTTTACTCTGAGAATGCTAAAAAAGATTCTCCCATTGATTCCGCTCCACCTCCAGAAAACTCTCATTGCATTATTAGTAATAGCCAAATTGGATTACTGTAACATCCTACTACTCATTACAAACCAGTATATCCTGAACAGACTGCATACACTGCAGAATGCTGCTGCAAGACTTATCCTAAAAATTCCAAAATATCACTCACGGGCCAAAGCCATCAAAAAGATGCATTAGCTCCCTATCAGACAGGGGATTACTTTCAAAGCACCCTGCAGCACCTACAAGGCACACCATTCCTTAGGCCTCGACTTTCATCAACAAAGTTTTAACTGGTATATCTGAGGCAGAACCTTACGTTCAGCTATGGCCAAACACATCAAGAGTTCTTCCAATCTCATGACTTATAGGAAGCTCTTGAGGACCTGGTTTTTAACATCTGCTAGCTCTTCATGCCATTTCCTGCTACTCTTTTCCTGTTTCAAAGCCAGTGCCAAGATGCCTTCAGGCAATCTAGTGCTTTGAGAGAGTTGAGGATGTTGGAGAGATCTGTGAGAGATAGGGCTTTGACTGCTTTATCATTGTGGGATTCTACAGGAAAGAGTAGGCATAGGAGATGAAGCAAGCTTGGTGTTGTCAATTTGCTGTCAAATCCTTTGAATTTTATGACTGAAAAAGGGATTGAAGGCATTCACTTTTCAGTGGAGTGAAAAATAGGTGCATCGAGCTGTGGATTGATGAAATACTTGATTGTCTTGAAAGGCATTCTGCTGGTGGATTCATTGGTGCTGCTTGTATAGTATTTTGCTTTGGCGAATGAGGGAATTCACTATCTTGAGGTCATTGAGAGGGATCACTGACAGAATATCGAGGATCAAAATATCGACCTGCCAAAATATCGTGGACAAAATATAGAATAGCAAAAGTTCGAATTCCTATCTATAAAGATACTGAATCCAAAATATCGTAAATAATATAGTTTTTTAAAATATCTAATTTGTTAAATGTCTTGAAAGTAATGTAAAATTAATAAAATATTAAATATAATTCATTAAAACGTACTTAAAAATACTTAACTAACCTTAAAATAATAAATAATTTATGTAAGTAAAAAAAAATTAAACATGCATTTTTATTGTTCAATACATATATTAACTTAATATTAAAAACAAATTTCCAATATTTTTAACAAAGGATAGCAGGAGAGTAAAATGTACTATACCCACTCCAGTGAGTGCATCAGTAGCGAAAGCTTTGGATAGCGGGAGGGTAAAAATTACTATTCCCACTCCAAGTGAGTGCAACAGTAGGGAAAGCGTTGGATAGCGGGAGGGTAAAAGTTACTATTCCCACTCCAGAGAGTGCAACTGTAGGGAAAGCGTTGGTTAGCGTAGGGGTCAAAATTAGTATTCCCACTCAAGTGAGTGCAACTTTAGGGAAAGCGTTGGATAGCGTAGGGGTAAAAATTACTATTCCCACTCCAGAGAGTGCAACAGTAGGTAAAGCGTTGGATAGCGTAGGGGCAACAATTACTATTCCCACTCCAGTGAGTGCAACCGTAGGGAAAGTAATGATTTAATATTTAAATACAAATAAATTAATTATAAATACCAATAAAAACGGAATTAAAATAAATTACAAATCACAAAATATTTAATAAATAATTAATTATAAATACCAAATAATATTATTTATTAAAAATTAATTACCTAATAATAAATAATTAACAACCAATTCATTTTCAATACCAAAAATGTAATAAGTAAAAAAATATACCAATTAATAATTGATTAACAATAAATGAATTATCACTACATAATTTAAAAAAATAAATAATTACTTAATTACAATTAAATTACTTCCCACCCTATCCCCCTATAAACCAACAACCCCGCTACAAAACTAAAACACAAAATCAAATTAAAATTATTAATAATTCCTAAAAATTAATATTTAATTTACTAGAATTAAATTACTTCCCACCCTACTCCCCTATAATCCTACAACCCACTACAGAATGAAATTACGCAAAAATTAAATAACAAAGGCGCATATTATCAAGGGGGTTTATCTCCGCTTTTTTGGCTTTAAAAGCCAAGAAAGCGGAGATAAAATTATCTCCCGATTACCTAGCTGTCGCTAACACCAGTTAGCGACAGCTATTAGGAGATAGCGACCATCGTGGGCCCCGCTTTGCATGTCAGTGAAATTTATCACTAATGACATGCAAAGTGGGCGTGCCAAGATGTTAGCGACTGGAAACAATCGCTAACATCGCTATCTCCTATTACCAACTTTTGGAGATATTCGCGCTAAGCGCGAATATCTCCAAAAGCTAACACCTGCCCCATAGCAGTTCTTAGCCATGTTATCCAATGGTAGGTGGATAACATGGCTAAGAGCATTAGCTCGGTAATGCATGAATATCGCTGACTTTTCAGCGATATTCATGCATTTTGGCCGATTTTTATCGCTTAGGAGATAAACCTTGATAATAGCAAGGTTCCTAAGCGATAAAAATCGCCGCAGCTCGGCGATAAAAATATTGCCGCTAAGCCAACATAGCAATAATTATCGCTAGTTGTTGGTAATATGTCCCAAAATGCATTACTTTAAAAAAATTAAACATACATTACAAAAATATTATATACTTGTAACACATATACTAACATACAAAACACTTGGCAAAATTCAATATAATAAAAAATGTGATACATTTTAATGCCTATATTGTGTACTTCGATATTTTGACAATCAATATTACTTACCTGCATTTTGATATTATTAACCATTTTATTATATCTATTCGATATGAAGTCCATTCTATATTTTGAATTCAATATTGTGTCCATTCTATATTTTTTTCAATATTTTGTCTAGTTACCCTTTGGAGTCCTGGTTTTCTTCCATTTTCTTTCCTGTCTGCAGATGGATAATTTAGCAAAGCCTTGCATGTTTTAATGGATGTTCACATACTTTTCCAAAAGCGTTACAGTACAGGGTATTGGTGCCAAATATATATAAAACCATCGCCGGCCTACGTCTTTGACGTGCATGTTTTTTCTTTCGCCAATATCTTTGACGACATTTGACAAATCCTCGCAAAATTTTCCCCAAAAAAGGTTCACTCCGGTCAGCTCCTGTTTGGAAAGATTCGGGGTGATTCGTCAAGCGGGGGCTGAGAAAAAAGGGGTGTACCAAAATGCGTTCTTCCCATGTTTGTTTCCATATGAAACTTTATACACAGCTACAGTCAAAACTGCTGAACAGCAGCTCTCCTTGTGCAAATGCAGGTGGGGAACCGGTTGTGACTGTGGCGGTATTGAGGCTCCCCCAATGCTAAGGGCCAGCCCTGGGGGACCGGGCCCAAGGGAACGGGGTCCTCGGGGCCAATAGTGGCCCAGGGAAGGGAGGCATAGGGAGGCATGCGACCCCCCTTGCCTACAATTAAAAAAATTAAAGCAGAAGGCCGGCCCCAGGGGATGGGGTCCACGGCCATAATTAAAAAAAATAAGTCTGGCCAAGCTCTCTGGGATTTGGTCCTCGGACCTGAAATTGGCCTCGGGAGAGGGGCTGAATGGCCACCTTCCCTTCTTTTTTGTTTCAAATGTGTAGGCCCTGGGGATGGGATCCCCAAAGCCCAAAACATATTGAAAAAAGGGGGGCCACACAGCCCCCTTCAAAGAAATGTTTTTTTTTTTTAAAGATGGCATCTCGCTGGAGGCCCCGCCCCCTCCCTACACCATTCAACAAGCATGCCCCCTGGCGCATTCTAAGTTGGGGAATTAAGTCCACTTGAATGCTGAGGGTCCCTGGGGGCCAGTTAGCCCCCAGGTGCCTCCAGTAAGTGCCACACAGCTGAATTGCAGAGAGGTGGTTCGAGGCCAAGCCCCTTTTTACACCACTCTGCAAACTGCTTGTGGGGCTACGAGGTCCTCTTGTGTCCTGAGGACCTCAGGACACAACAGTGTACCACAAGCTGCGTTTGCAGAGTCATATAAAAAGGGGGTGTGGCCTTTGAACACTCTCAGCAATATAGGTGTATGGGGCTTATTGGAGGTAACAGGAGCGCTAGTTTGCCCCAGGGACCCTCAGAAGGAAAGGGGACTTCATCCCCCAACCAATTGTGTGCCAGGAGGTGGTGTTACAGAGTGGTAGGGGAAGGGGGTATGGCATGTGTCCACCTCTCAGCAATCCCACTGTGTGGGGCTTACTGGAGGTAAGAGGTAGGATAGTTGGGTCCTAAAGGACCCCCAGCAGCAAAGGGGACTTTAACCACCCATCCAAGAGCGCACCAAGGAGCGCTCTTGCAGAGTGATGGGCAAACGGGGCATGGCCTGCTATGAGAACTTAGCAAATCCTGATGTGTTGGACCTACTGGAGGTAATAGGAGGGCCAGTTGGCACCCAACGATGTCCTTGGGGGCCAAATACCCCTCTTGTTACTGCCAGAAAGTCCCACACAGTGGGATTGCTTAAACATCTTCAGAGGCCATGCCCCCCTTTCTTCACCACTCTGCAAACACACCTCCTGTCAGACTACAGAATGGGGGATGAAGTTCGATTTACTCCTGAGGGACTTTGGGGGCCAAGAAGCCCTCTTGGTACCTCCTGCAAGTCCTACGCAGCGGAGTTTTGGAGGGCCAACACCCTTTCTCCACCACTCTGCAAACATGACTACTAGTTAAAGAAGTGTTTTCAATGTAATAGGTTTCACATTTGCAAGAGTTTGTGCTTTTAGTGATGTAAATGTAAAAGTGTTTAATGTTTTTCAGAGTGGAGTGGATGTATGTTGTGTGTAGTGGAATTATGTGGTAAGTTGTGCAGTGAAATGATATGGATAGAAAGTTTGTGGTATTTATTTTATAGGAATTATGTAGAGTGGGATTATGTGATATGGAGAGTAATTAGGTAGTATGGTAGTCTGGGTTGTCGAGTGGTAACCTCAGGTTTAGTCTTCCTCATTTCCATAGAAGCTAAACCATGAACTCAATGAGACAAAAAAGAAGGAATCACTGAGGAGCACTTCTGGACCTTATCAGAGGTATGAAATGGGCCACTTGAATTATGCGACTGTTTGGCTGCACCAAATTTTGCACAATTATACATTTTCCGCATGAGCCACATAAGTCATCATCTGCTGCCTAATCTGCAGATTTGAACAAAAAGCCTTGTTTCTAGCTCAAATTGATCAAATGTTACCAAAAATGCAGCGACAAGTGTTACAGCGCGGTGGAAGACCCTTTGTAAACCTGGAATGGGCACCTGCTACTTAGTGCTAAATATAGGTGTTAAATGGGTACTAATGGTGTGCAAGCCACTCTTGATTCATTCTGCGCCTCTCTTGCCTCTTTCTGCATTTTACTTGCTTCTTTCTGCACCTCTCTTGCCTCTGTTGGCACCTCTGTTAATTCTTTCTGCACCCCTCATGTCTCTTTCTGCACCCCACTTCCCTATTTGTACAACTCTCTTGCCTCTTTCTACATCTCTCTTCCATCTTTCTGCATCCCTCTTGCCTCCTTGAGCGTCTCTTTTGATTCTTTCTACACGTCTCTCTCCTCTTTCTGCACCCCTCTCACCTCTTTCTGCACCTCTGTTGCTTCGTTCTGCCCTTCTATTGCATCCTTCTGCACCTCACTTGCCTCTTTCAGAAACTCTGTAGCTATTTTCTGCAGATCTCTTGCCTCTTTCTGCACCTCACTTGAGTCTTTCGGCACCTCTGTTGCTTTTTTCTGCACATCTCTTGCCCCTTTCTCCACCCCTCTTTTCTCTTTCTGCATCTCTCTTGCCTCTTTCTGAACCCATGTCCCCTGTTTCTGCACATTTCCTGCCTGTTTCTGTACCTCTCTTGCCTCATTCTGTACCTCTCTTGCCTCTATCTGCACTTCTTTTGCTCTTTGTGCATCCTTCACACCTGTTTCAGCACCTCTGTTGGTTCTTTCTGCACTGTCCTTGCTTTTTTTTGCACCTCACTTGCCTCTTTCTGCATTTCTCTAGCATTTCTCTAGCTTATTTCTAGACATATGTTGCTTCGTTCAGCAATTCTCTTACCTCTTTCTGCACTTCTCTTCCTTTTTTTTTACCCCTCCTGACTCTTTCTGTACCTCTCTTGCCTCTTTGAGCACCTCTCCTACCTCTTTTGGCACCCCTCTTGCCTCTTTTTGCACCTCTGTTGGTTCATTCTGCACTGCTTGTGCTTCTTTCTACACTTCCTTCCCTCTTTCTGCACTTCTCCAGGTTCTTTCTAAACCTCTTTTGCTTCTTTCGGCAATTTTCTTTGCTCTTTCTGCACTTCTCTTGTTTGGTTCTGCACCTCTCTTGCGTCTTTCTGCATCTCTATTGCCTCTTTCTGCAGATCACTTTCGGTACCTCTGAATTCGTTGTGCACCCCTCCTGCCTCTTTCTGCACCCCTCTTCCATATTTGTTTAACTCTCTTGCCTCTTTCTACACCTCTCTTCCCTCTTTCTGCATCATTCTTGCCACATTCTGGATCCTCTGTTGCTTCTTTCTCCACTTCTCTTGCCTCTTTCTGCACCTCTGTTGTTTCTTTCTGCACCTCTTGTGCCTCCTTCTGCACCTTGGTTGCCTCTTTCAGCACTGCTCTTGCTTCTTTCTGCACCTCACTTGCTTCTTTCTACACTTCTGTTGCTTCGTTCAGCAATTCTCTTGCCTTTTTAGCACTTCTCTTTCTGTACCTTTTTTGCCTCCTTGTGTACCTCTCCTAACTCTTTCTGCACCCCTCTGGCCTCTTTTTGTACCTCTGTTGGTTCCTTCTGTACTGCTCTTGCTTCTTTCTGCATCTTACTTGCCTCTTTTGCACTTCTCTTGCTTCTTTCTAAACCTCTGTTGTTTTTTTCCAGCAATTCTCTTGCCACTTTCTGCACTACTCTTACTTGTTTCTGCACCTCTCTTGTGTCTTTCTGCACATCTGTTGCCTCTTTCTGTACTTCTCTTGCTTCTTTCTGTACCTTTGTTGCTTCTTTCTGCACCACTCCTACCTCTTTCTGTACCCCTTTTCCATACTTGTGTAACACTCTTGCCTATTTCTACACATTTCTTCCCTCTTTCTGCAGCATGTTTGCCTCTTTTTGTACCTCTATTGCTTCTTTCTCCACTTCTCTTGCCGTTTTCTGCACCCTTCGTGCCTCTTTCAGCACCTCTGTTGCTTCTTTCCTGCACTTCTCTTCCATCTTTCTGCACCCCTCGTGTCTCGTTTTGCACCTCTGTTGCTTCTTTGTGCACTTCTCTTGGTTCTTCCTGCACAGCTCTTGCCTCTTTCTGCATCCCTCTTGCCTCCTTGAGCACCTCTTTTGCTTCGTTCTGCCCTCCTTCCTCCTCTTTCTGCACCACTCTAGCCTCTTTCTGTACCTCTGTTGCTTCTTTCTGTAGTTCTATTGCTTCTTTCTGCACCTCACTGGCGTCTTTCAGCAACTCTCTTGCCTCTTTCTGCACACATTTTACATGTTTCTGCACCCTTTCTACCTGTTTCTGCACACCTCTTGCCTCTTTCTGTAACTCTGTTACCTCTTTCTGCACTTCTCTTGCTCTTTCTGCTCCCTTTCGGGCCTGTTTCAGCACCTCTGTTGGTTCTTTCTGCACTGCTCTTGCTTTTTTCTACACCTCACTTGGCTCTTTCTGTACCTCTCTTTCCTCCTTGTGCACTTCTCTTCCTTCTCTTTGTACCCCTTCTGCCCCTATCTGTACCCCTGTTGCCTCTTTGTGCACCTCTCCTACCTCTTTCTGCACCCCTCTTTTTACATCTCTGTTGGTTCTTTCTGCACTGCTCCTGCTTCTTTCTGCACCTCACTTGCCTCTTTCTTCACTTTTCTTGCTTCTTTCCAAACCTCTGTTGCTTCTTTCAGCAATTTCCTTGCCTCTTTCTGCACTTCTCTTGCTTGTTTCTGCACTTCTCTTGCACCTTTCTGCACATCTGGTGCCTCATTGTGCACTTCACTTGCTTTGTTCTGCACCTCTCTTGTATCTTTCACCACGTCTGTTGCTTATTTCTGTACCCACCCTACCTCATTCTGCATCCCTCTTCCCTATTTGTGCAAATCTCTTGCCTCTTTCTATACCTTTCTTCCCTCTTTCTGCAGCACTCTTGCCTCTTTCTGTCCCTCAGTTGCTTGTTTCTGCACTTCTCTTGCCTCTTTTTGCAACCTTCGTGCCTTTAACAGCACCTCTGATGCTTCTTTCTGTACTTCTCTTCCATCATCCTACACCTCTTGTGCCTACTTTTGAATCTCTGTTGCTTCTTCCTGCACTTCTCTTGGTTCTTTCTCTACTTCCCTTTCCTCTTTCTGCACACTTGATGTCTCTTTCAGCACCTCTGTTGTTTCTTTCTGCACTTCTCTTCCTTCTTTCTGCACCCTTCTTGCCTCTTTCTGCATCTCTGTTACTTCTTTCTGCACTTCTATTGCCTCTTTCTGCACCTCTCTTGCTTCTTTCTATACCTCACTTGCCCCTTTCAGCACCTCTCTTGCTTCTTTCTGCAGACCTCTTGTCTCTTTGAGCACTACTTATGCTTCTTTTTGCACTTCTCTCTCCTCTTTCTGCACCCCTCTTGCCCATTTCTGCACCCCTTGTTTCTTTTTATGCATATCTCTTCCTTGTTTCTGTACCTTTCCCGCATGTTTCTTCACATCTCCTGCCTATTTCTGTACCTCTGTTACATCGTTTTGCACTTCTCTTGCTCTTCCTGCCCCCTTCGCTCCTCTTTCAGCACCTCTTTCGGTTCTTTCTGCACTGCTGGTGCTTCTTTCTGTACCTCACTTGCCTCTTTCTGCACTTCTATTGCTTCTGTCCACACCTCTGTTGCTTCTTTCAGCGATTCTCTCGCCTCTTTCTGCACTTCTCTTTCCTCTTTCTGCACCCCTCCTACCTTTTTCTGCACCCCTCTTGCCTCTTTTTGCACCTCTGTTGGTTCTGTCTGCACAGCTCTTGCTTCTTTATACATCTCACTTGCCTCTTTCTGCACTTCTATTGCTTCTGTCTACACATCTGTTGCTTCTTTCAGCAATCCTCTTGCCTCTTTCTGTACTTCTCTTTTCTCTTTCTGCACCCCTCCTACCTTTTTCTGCACCCCTCTTGCCTCTTTTTGCACCTCTGTTGGTTCTGTCTGCACAGCTCTTGCTTCTTTATACATCTCACTTGCCTCTTTCTGCACTTCTATTGCTTCTGTCTACACCTCTGTTGCTTCTTTCAGCAATTCTCTTGCCTCTTTCTGTACTTCTCTTTCCTCTTTTTGCACCCCTCCTACCTTTCTCTGCACCCCTCTTGCCTCTTTTTGCACCTCTGTTGGTTCTGTCTGCACAGCTCTTGCTTCTTTATACATCTCACTTGCCTCTTTCTGCACTTCTATTGCTTCTGTCTACACCTCTGTTGCTTCTTTCTGCAATTCTCTTGCCTCTTTCTGTACTTCTCTTTCCTCTTTCTGCACCCCTCCTACCTTTTTCTGCACCCCTCTTGCCTCTTTTTGCACCTCTGTTGGTTCTGTCTGCACAGCTCTTGCTTCTTTCTATAGTTCACTTGCCTCTTTCTGCACTTCACTTGCTTCTTTCTGCACCTCTCTTGCCTCTTTTGGCACCTCTAATATTTCTTTCTGCACCCTCCGTGCCTCTTTCAGGAACTTTGTTGCTTTTTTCTGCTCTTGTCTTCCTTCTATCTGCACCCCTCGTGCCTCTTTCTGCACCTCTGTTGCTTCTTTCTTCACTTCTCTTGGTTCTCTCTATACTTCTCATGCCTCTTTCTGCACCCTTCATGTCTCTTTCAGCACCTCTGTTGCTTTTTTCTGCCCTTCTCACCTTTCTTTCGGTACCCCTTTTGCCTCTTTCTACCCGTCTGTTGCTTCTTTCTGTACTTCTATTGCCTCTTTCTGCACCTCTCTTGCTTCTGTCTGCACCTCACTTGCCTCTTTCAGCACCTTGTTGCTTTTTTCTGCAGATATCTTGCCTCTTTCTGCACCTCTCTTGCCTCTTTCGGCACTTCTGTTGCTTCTTTCTGCACCCCTGTTCCCTCTTTCTGTACCCCGCTTCCCTATTAGACCAACTCTGTTGCCTCTTTCTATACCTCTCTTCCCTCTTTCTGCACCACTCTTGCCTCTTTCTTTACCTCTGTTTCTATTTTCTGCACTTCTCTTGCTTCTTTCTGCACCCTTCGTGTCTCTCTCAGGACCTCTTTTGCTTCTTTCTGCACTTCTCTTTTTTCTTTCTGCACCCCTTGTGCCTCTTTCTGCACCCTTCTTCCTTTTCCCTGCATGTCTCTTGGTTTGTTTTGCACTGATCTTGCCTCTTTATGTACCTCTCTTGCCTCCTCTGTTGTTTGTTACTGCACTGCTCTTGCTTCTGTCTGCACCTCTTCTATATATTTGCACCCCTCTTGCCTCTTTCGGTACCCCTCTTCTCTCTTTTAGCACCCCTGTTCCCTCTTTCTGCATCGCCTCTGCCTGTTTCCGCATATTTGCTGCCTCTTTCTGAACTTCCCTTGCCTCTTTCTGCACCTCTGTTGCTTCTTTCTGCACCCCTGTTCCCTGTTTCTGTACCCCGCTTCCCTATGAGTCCAACTCTGTTGCCTCTTTCTATACCTCTCTTCCCTCTTTCTGCACCACTCTTGCCTCTTTCTTTACCTCTGTTTCTTTTTTCTGTACTTCTCTTGCTTCTTTCTGCACCCTTCGTGTCTCTCTCAGCACCTCTGTTGCTTCTTTCTGCACTTCTCTTCCTTCTTTCTGTACCCCTTGTGCCTCTTTCTGCACCCTTCTTCCTTTTCCCTGCATGTCTCTTTGTTTGTTTTGCACTGATCTTGCCTCTTTATGTACCTCTCTTGCCTCCTCTGTTGTTTGACTGCACTCCTCTTGCTTCTGTCTGCACCTCTTGCAAATATTTGCAGCCCTCTAGCCTTTTTCGGCACCCCTCTTCTCTCTTTCAGCACCCCTGTTCCCTCTTTCTGCATCGCTTCTGCCTGTTCTGCATATTTGCTGCCTCTTTCTGAACTTCCCTTGCCTCTTTCTATAACTCTTTTGCTTTTTTTACACTTCTCTTGCTTCTTTCTGTACCCCTCCTGCCTCTTTTTGCACCTCTGTTGCTTCTTTCTGGACTGCTATTGCTTCTTTCTACACCTCTCTTGCTTCTTTCTGTATCTCACCTGCCTCTTTCTGCCCCCTTCTTCTCTCTTTTGCACCTCCCTTTCCCCTTCTGCACCTCTCTTGCCTCTTTTTTCACCCCTCTAGCCTCTTGCCACATCTCCTTTGCTTGTTTCTGTTCTATATTTGTGTACTTCTGTACCCCTCTCACCCTCCTTCTGCACCTCTGTTGTTCTTTTATGCACTGCTTTTGCTTCTTTCTGCACCTCTCCTGCAAATTTCGGCAACACTCTTGCCTCTTTCTGCACTTCTTTTGCTGCTTTCTGCACTGCTTTTGCATCTTTCTGCACTTCTCTTGCTTCTTTCTGCAACTCGCTTGCCTCTTTCTGTACCTTACTTGTCTCCTTCTGTACCTCTAGTGCCTCTTTCTGTATCTCACTTGCCTCTTTCTGCACTTATCTTGCCTCTTTTTGCACTTATCCTCCCTCTTTCTGCACTTTGCTTGCCTAATTGTGCACCTTACTGGGCTCTTTATGTACCTCCCTTGCCTCTTTATGCACCTCACTTGCCTTTTTCTGCACTTCTTTTGCTTCTTTTTTTCACTTCTCATGGCTCTTTCTGCATTTCTCTTGCTTCTTTTTGTACCTCTCTTGCTTCTTTCTGCATCTGACTTGCCTCTTTTGGTACCTATCTTACATCTTTCTGTATCCTACTTGCCTCTTCCTGCACTTCTTTTGCCTATTCCTCCGTTTCTCTTGCTACTTTCTGCACTTCTCTTTCCTCTTTCTCTACCTCCCTTGCCTCTTTCTACACTTCTCTTGCCGCTTTCTGCACCTCTGTTGCTTCTTTCTGCTCTTTGCTTGCCTCTTTTTAAACATTGCTTGCCTCTTTCTGCACTTCTTTTGCCTCTTTCTACACTTCTCTTGCTTCTTTCTGCACTTCTCTTGCCTCTTTCTGCACTTCTCTTCCTTCTTTCTGCACTTCTCTTCCTTCTATCTGCACTTCTCTTTCCTCTTTCTCTACCTCACTTGCCGCTTTCTGCACTTCTTGTACCTCTTTCTGCACTTCTCTTGCTTCTTTCTGCACTTCTCTTGGCTCTTTCTGCACTTCTCTTTCTTCTTTCTGCACTTCTCTTACTTCTATCTTCACTTACCTTTCCTCTATCTCTACCTCACTTGTCTCTCTCTGCACTTCTTGTGCCTCTGTCTGCACTTCTCTAGCTTCTTTCTGCACTTCTCTTGGCTCTTTCTGCACTTCTCTTGGCTCTTTCTGCACTTCTCTTTCTTATTTCTGCACTTCTCTTTCCTCTTACTCTACCTCACCTGCCTCTTTTTGTACTTTGTTTGCCTCTTTCTATACTTCTCCTGCCTCTTTCTGCACTTTTCTTGCCTCTTTCTGCACTTCTCTTGGCTCTTTCTGCACTTCTCTTGGCTCTTTCTGCACTTCTCTTTCTTGTTTCTGCACTTCTCTTACTTCTATCTTCACTTCTCTTTCCTCTTTCTCTACCTCACTTGCCTCTTTCTGCACTTCTTGTGCCTCTTTCCGTACTTTTCTTTCTTCTTTCTCTACCTCACTTGCCTCTTTCTGCACTTCTGTAGCTTCTTTCAGCACTTCTCTTGGCTCTTTCTGCACTTCTCTTTCTTATTTCTGCACTTCTCTTTCCTCTTACTCTACCTCACCTGCCTCTTTTTGTACTTCTTTTGCCTCTTTCTATACTTCTCTTGCCTCTTTCTGCACTTTTCTTACCTCTTTCTGCACTTCTCTTGGCTCTTTCTGCACTTCTTTTTCTTTTTTCTGCACTTCTCTTACTTCTATCTGCACTTCTCTTTCCTCTTTTTCTACCTCAACTTGCCTCCTTCTGCACTTCTTGTGCCTCTTTCTGCACTTCTCTAACTTCTTTTTCTCTGCACTTCTCTTGGCTCTTTCTGTACTTCTATTTCTTCATTTTGCACTTCTCTTGCTTTTTCTGCAACTCTCTTTCCTCTTTCTGCACCTTACTTGCCTCTTTCTGTACCTCTATTGCCTCTTTCTGTATCTCACTTACCTCTTTTAGCACTTTTGCCTCTTTCTGCACTTTTCTCCCTTCTTTCTGCACCTCTCATATCTTTCTGCATTTCTCTTGCTTCTTTCTGCACTTCTCTTGGCTCTTTTTGTACTTCTATTTCCTCTTTCTACACTTCTCTTGCATCTTTCTGCACTTCTCTTTGCTTCTTCTGTACTTCTATTTCCTCTTTCTACACTTCTCTTGCTTCTTTGTGCACATCTCTTGCCTCTTTCTGCACATTTCTTCCCTCTTTTTGGGCTTCTTTTCCCTCTTTCTGCACTTCCTGTGCCTCTTTCTGCACTTCTCTTGCCTGATTGCCTCCATTTCCTCTTTCTGCACCTCATTTGCCTCTTCCTGTACTTCTCTTGCCTCTTTCTGCACTTTTCTATCCTCTTTCTGCACTTCTCAAGCTTCCTTCTGCAGTTCTGCTGTCTCGTTCTGTACCTCACTTGCCTCTTTTTGCCCTTCTCTTGTTTCTTTCTGCTCCTCTTTTGCCCATCTCTGCACTTCTCTTGCCTCTTTCTGTACCACTCATGTCTTTTTCTGCACTTCTATTGCCCCTTTCTGCATTTCCTTTGCCTCTTTTTAAACTTCTCTTGCTTCTTTCTGCTCTGCTCTTGCCTCTTTCTGCACACATTTTTTTTCTGCACATCTCTTACCTTTGTGAGCATCTCTTGCCTGTTTCTGCATTTCTTTTGCCTCATTCTCCACTTCTCCTGCATGTTTCTGCACTTCTCTTGTCTCTTTCTGTATATGTCTTACTCTATCTGTACCTATGTTGCTTCTTTTGGCACTTCTTTTGCCTCTTTCTGCACACCTGTTGCTTCATTCTGCACTTTCCATGCTTCGTTCTGCATCTGTCACACCCCTGTTGTCTCTTTCTGCATTCGTCTTCCCTTTTCTCTAACTTTTTTGCCTGTTTCTGCATCTCACTTGCTTCTTTCTGCACTTTTCTTGCTTCTTTCTATACTTCTATTGATTCTTTAAGCAATTCTCTTGCCTCTTTCTTTAGTTATCTTGCCTGTTTCTGAACCCCTCTTGCCTCTTTCTGCACCCGTCTTCCCTCTTTGTGCAACTCTCTAGCCTCTTTCTATACCTCTCTTCCCTCTTTCTGCACCTCACTTGCCTGTTTCTGTACCTCTATTCCTTCTTTCTTTACTTCTCTTGACTCTTTCTGAACCCTTTGGGCATCTTTCAGCACCTCTGTTGCTTCTTTCTGCACTTTTCTTCCTTCTTTCTGCACCCCTCCTGCCACTTTCTGTATCCCTCTGGCCTCCTGCCCTGCCCCCTTGCCCCCAGCTCTCTGTTTCCATGTGTTGACGCCTTTTCCCTCCCTCCAGGATTGTCTGTTCCATTGTAATGCACCTGATCTGTCCCTTTTGCCCTTCATGGTCTGTTAAGCTGCAGCTTCCTCTCCTGTCTGTCCATATGGTCAGCTAGCTACCAATGCCTCTTTCCCCTCTGTTCTCTGTTGTTCACATGCATGGTCCTGTCCCCTCCCTATTGCTTTCTATGGATTGTTGTGCTTCACTCCCATCCCGCATGCCCTGTATGGTGTATTGTGCTGCTGCAAACCCTGATGCCTGCCCTGTAGGGTCATTTTGGTGCACCTCTCCATGTCCCTCCTGGCCTCTGTTATCCGAGTCCATGTCCCTACCCCAATTCCTCCTGCCTTCTATGATCCAATGCACCACACTTGCTAACATTTTTAACTTGGTAAGAGGGAGATTTTGAAAACAAACTTGGGTATTGATTTTCCCCTTTGACTTACATTAAAAAAGAGCAGATTGTAGAAATGAGACAGATCAAATAAAGCCCATTTGGGCTTAAAAACACTGGACTTTTCCTGCCTGAATCGGGTCTGTTGGCATGTATGGTTGTACTACCACTGCCTCTTCCTTCTGCCCACAATGGTCTATTATATTGCCACAGCCTCTCTTGCCAGTCCTGCACTGTTGGTTTGTTGCCCCTGCCCCCCTTTCAACTGCCCTTCATAGTCTGTTGTGCTGCCACTGCCCTTCCTGCCTGCCCATTGTGGTCAAATTGTTACCTCTCCACCCTCCTACATGCCTTCAATTTTCAGAGTACGTGCCCCTGGCCTCTGCCTATCAACAGTATCCTAATGAACAACTAGATTGCTAACATTCTATATTCATTCCAAAAGTGTGGAATGCCTGACGTCATCTTGATGTAATCAAAACACTAATACATTGAGCATTTCCTTTAAAAATTACATATATGAGAGGGTCTTATTTGAATCAAAATTATGGTAAGTGCTCTAAAAAACTAAAATGAGGACATATTTTCTGAGTTTTCAAATAGCGACAAAGCACTTTTAAAATGATTTGTTTTCTTCTTTATGTACTTTTATATCCAGTTGACCACTTGATTAAATGTTGCACTTAGGGGAGAGGATGTGGTGTTACTTCCATAGCTGCAGACTTTGCAACTAAGGAACCTGGTTGGAGTTTCTGCTTCAGCTCCACATTCTGGGATTCTGGTCAAATCACTTAATCTCCCAATGTCTAAAATAAAAATAATGTTGTTCTTGTGTGATGTAACCAATTCTCATGTAAAGCATTCCAATACCTGACAAATTTGCACTAAATAAAACTGCAAAAACACAAAAATTAAAAAGTGTTTTGCACACTTTTGTCATTGGACTACGTGTGGGCTACATCTGGGTGAAATTTGTGCTACATTTGGGCTCTGTTGTCTCTGGTGGCCATCTTGGGAGACTTATTTGTTATGAAGTTTCCTAATTTCCTCATTTACTGCAGTCTCCGCAGTAGGAAATACTTTCAGTGTTTTACTTTGTTTCCATCAAGAAGGCATTCAGATGTGTCACACATTTGCCATAAATTCAGAATTTTAGCACTCTAGTTGCTCATTAGATCACTGTAGTAAAGCGACTGCTCACCAGGGAAGTCTGCTGCTGGTATTCAAAGTGCATATTTCAGTCCGCATATCAGAATTCTTTGATGAAATAGAAGAGGATTTGAGAATTCAAAATGTATCCTAATTTTTCTTTCTGCAGCACTAATGATAATTTCTACGGCAAAATGAACCCCCCACCCCCGCATTTTGTTCCTTTGCAAATTACATTTTTTAAGTGTTGCCACTTCCTTCCAATCGAGATGGCTTCAGGTGTGCCTTACTTTTGTCATAAGTAAGACTGTTAGCGCTCTAGTTGTTCTTTAGAACACTCTGGGATGTTCTGTCATTGGGCTATACTTGGGCTACATCTGGATGATATGTGTGCTACATTTGGGCTCTTTTGTCTTTGGTGGCCATCTTGGGAGACTTATTTGTTATGAAGTTTCCTAATTTCCTCATTTACTGCAGTCTCCGCAGTAGGAAATACTTTCAGTGTTTTACTTTGTTTCCATCAAGAAGGCATTCAGATGTGTCACACATTTGCCATAAATTCAGAATTTTAGCACTCTAGTTGCTCATTAGATCACTGTAGTAAAGCGACTGCTCACCAGGGAAGTCTGCTGCTGGTATTCAAAGTGCATATTTCAGTCCGCATGTCAAAATTCTTTGATGAAATAGAAGAGGATTTGAGAATTCAAAATGTATCCTAATTTTTCTTTCTGCAGCACTAATGATAATTTCTACGGCAAAATGACCCCCCCCCCGCATTTTGTTCCTTTGCAAATTACATTTTTTAAGTGTTGCCACTTCATTCCAATCGAGATGGCTTCAGGTGTGCCTTACTTTTGTCATAAGTAAGACTGTTAGCGCTCTAGTTGTTCTTTAGAACACTCTGGGATGTTCTGTCATTGGGCTATACTTGGGCTACATCTGGATGATATGTGTGCTACATTTGGGCTCTTTTGTCTTTGGTGGCCATCTTGGGAGACTTACTTGTTATGAAGTTTCCTAATTTCTCATATACTACAGTCTCCTCAGTAGGAAATACTTTCAGTTTTTTTGTACTTTGATTCCATCAAGAAGGCATTCAGATGTGTCACACATATGCCATAAATTCAGAAGGTTAGCGCTCTAGTTGCTTATTAGATCACTGTAGTGCTCACCAGGGAAGTCTGCTGCCGGTATTGAAAGTAAATGTTTCAGTCTGCATGTCAGAATTTTTTAATGAAATAGAAGAGGATTTGAGAAGTCAAATGTGACCTAATTTCTTATTCTACAGCAAAAATCATACTTTTTATGGCAAAATGGACCCCCTCACTTTGTTCCTTTTTAAATTAAATGTTTTAAGAGTTACCACTTTATTCCAAGCAAGATGGCTTCAGGTGTGCAATACGTTTGTCATAAGTAGGACTGTTAGCGCTCTAGTTGTTTTTTAGAACTCTCTGAGAAGCTGCAGCAGAACACAATGGAATCAATTGGCAGTCTCTGCCCTTGTTGGATGTACATGTTTTACTGACAATGTTAGACTTCATTCTCACATAACTGAGCAAGATAATGAGAATTTACTGAAAATATGCTCTCAGTTTAGCTTATAGATCATCTTCCAAACCTTTGTGGGAAAAGCATGAGAAAATAGTTCTCTCAAACATAATTCATGATATCCCAGCAGAAGGCTTTTTCACAAGGTAAAATCACCTTGGAACACACCACTATTCCTAAAATGTGTATGGTGCCATCAGCAAATGATTTATAATGTAACTAAAGTCTTACAACCTTTTATTAACTGCAATGCTTTTTAATGAGGTGCTACCATGTATATTGGTCCAAAGATGGCTGCCAACACTTCTTGGATGAAGTGCTGACAGCCAATCAGATCTCACGATGAGATATGTGGTTAGGCTCTGCCCACATATATATATTTCTTTTCCATTAATATTTTAAAAACTATTGAACGGATTTACACCATTTAATAAAATGGGCTATTTCGGAACCAAGGGCTACCTTTTTGCCAAATTTGGTGTAATTCCGTTCAGTAGTTCGGGCTGTAGCCGTGTCTTAAGTTTCCTATAGAAAATTGCATTGGGACCCCCCTTTTTTTCGGCCCCTGCTTGCTGAATCACCCCGAAACTTTCAAGATAGGAGCGTACCGAAGTGGGCCATAAATTTCGAAAATTGCGCGCAGATTCGTCAATCGGCGCCAAAGTTATTGGGAATAAAATGTTGCTATTTTCCTATGGTATATGGTATATGGTATATATATATATATATATATATATATATATATATATATATATATATATATATATATATATATATTACCTACTGGCGGTCGCCAGTAGGTATATATAGTTAGGATTTTTTCCCTATGGGATTTTTGAAAATTCTATGTCTAATAACTTTGGCGTTTGTGGACGGAATTGGCTGAAATTTTCTGGAAAATGGAACATTTTGTTTCTGAGCAGCCCCTGGAAATTTGGGGGGGGTTTGTCAAGGGGGGGCCGAGAAAAAAGGGGGGTCCCAAAACGTGTTTTTAACATTGCGTTTTCCATAGGGCGGTTGGCCTCACTTTTAGCCCGAACGGCTGAATGGATTTCCACAAAACTTGGCAAAATTGTAGGGACTGGTAGCCCGATGTGCCTTTGCTAGGTCTCAATATATGTGCTTCAGTGGATTTTGAGAAATTAACGTTCAAAAAAAGATATATATCTGTAACAGCGGACCGGGCAGCGCTCCGGTTCGCGGACTTTACGCGTAACGGAACTTCGCGTAGCGAAGCTGATTGGCTCTCCGGTGTCTGTCAACATTCTAAACAGTCCGGAGCGGCCGCCATCTTGTCTCTCGGTAGGATTGAGAGACAAGAGGAGGCCAAAACAAAGGGGCAAATGACCATAAGGGGGCATAGTAGATCCTCCCTGACCCCCTAGGTTTAATGTGGAGGCTTTAAAAGGGCCCCGCGGGGCAAAAAAAAAAATTTTTTTTTTTTGTTTTTTGGCGTGGTTAGCGCCCGGTTCGCGAACCGGGAAGCGTTCTGGGCAGCGTACTATAAGGAAAAAAGGATGATAGACTTTTCAAATACTGTATGTTAATTGATTGTTGGTTTTGTTGATTATTTTTTAATTTTTTTATTTTTTAAGCAATTATTTATTATTGTGATTGTGTTTGAAAATTTAATAACATTACTAACATTTAACTAGTTTATGAATTACATATAAAAATGATTAAAGACTCAAACAATTTTTTAATATTACATACAATTTTATTTTTCGGATTGTTTTTCAAAATTTAATAGAACGTCTAGCATTTGACTGTCCGATATGTCCTCTTGCTGAGTGAACATAAGTTCCCACATTTGACCGTCATCATAATGAAGTAAATGATCCACAGATTCTACACATTGAACTAATTCATGGTCCCGTGATTCATCCATGAAATCTGAGTCATCATTGTCCTCAATATCTTTTTCTGTGTTGTTCTCCAGAACAATTTCGAAGGAAACATTCTGCTCACCTTCCATTTTATTGCTGTAATTTGCATAAAAAATAAATATATCAGTAGAGATAGGGCACTGTTGGGTTTAAGTTCAGACAGGTACTTGTGAGTTTATAACAGAGAAGTAATCTATGGGCACTGTATGGTTTCAGGCGTGAAGTAGTACTATTAAAAAGTGCCTGTGAAGAAGCCTAAGTAAATTCATAATTATACCACAGAAACCTAAATCAGTCCATAATTATAATAAAGAAGCCTTTCTCAATGTCTAACTCTTACAGAGGGATAGTATATAACTATCTGAAAATGTTTTCAAATTTATAAAATAATATCTCACCTTCTAAAAACAAGTTTAAGTTGTGAGTGAAAATGATCTTGCAATGTAGTTCAGGAAGTAGTAGTCAAAATGGCTGTGTTTCTCTCTCTTCCTTTATATATATTCAGGTACATAGCCAATCAAATGTCAGGTAAAAAAAGTAGAAAATGAAAGTAACATTTTAATTGGTTGTCAATTCCAACACTTCAGATGTGTTTTGTGAAGTAATTTACCTCAGGGTATTTAGAGAGGTCTACAGGCTAAATGGTTAAATGGAATTTCAATCAAATTTGTGAAAATGGTAGGCATTGGTATGTAGTATGAGCTAATCTATATTTGGTGAAATTGTCTCCAGTCGCTTTTCTGTAAACTACTTTCCCACCTTTTTTGATGGTGCGCTTCCCAGGGAGCGACCCGGTACGCAAACTGGTGAGCGCCCCGGTTCGCGAACCTTAAGCGTTACGGGAGTCCACCATTTTGTGTTTCGGTCGAATTAAGATACAAGATGGAGGGCAAATAATGTTCAGAATGGGTAGAAGGGGGCACGGTAGACTTATCTTGACCCCCTAGGTTTTCTGAGGGTGGCTGAGGAGGCCCATATGTGCGAAAAAAAACCATTTAAAAAAAATTTTAGCGAGGTTAGCTCCCGGTTCGCGTACCGGGAAGCGCCCCAGGGAGCGTACTTTGTTGAAAATTAGTGAAAAAAGTTAGAGGAAAAATAATAATTGTGAGTGATCAGATGTAGGGTAGCTCTGAGAAGAGCTTTTGGGTTTATGGTACATTTAGGTACTTATAAGTAGGTACCAATGCACATTCTTAAATTCAGAATGAAAATTCTGTTGCCCTCATCTGAGAAGTGAACTCCATCTCCTCTGTAGATATCTTGCATGTAGTAACGCAAGTTATTGTTGTACAGGGTGCCCATTCCATGGTCTCTCATGTAAGCTGAAACAGATTTGTTTACATGCTTCCTCGACTTCTCAATTTGTGGACAAAATTGGTTTGACCACCTCCATTTCTGTCTTTGGCATATATTTGAATATACCAAGGCAGTCTGAGGAAAAAGTGCCATCAATTGCTCAAAGGTGTCCTTTAAAAGCATTTCCAGACCTACCCCAGTCAAAGTGCCCAAATCATTACCTCCACAGTGCACAATTAACAGGTCAGGTTTTGGCAAATGCATAAAGGTTTTCACCAATGGTATCAATTGGTGACATTTTAATCCTCTGTGGCCAAACCACTTAATTTCCACATCTTGTAAATTGAGGTTAGGTAAATTCCTGTTCTCAGCATACCTCTGAGCCCAATAGATGTAACTATGTCCAACAATGCAGACAGAAAACATGGTGAGAGAAGGTTCTCCTGCAGTCAGATGAAGTGTGGCAATGAAATGGCAGTTGAAAAAATAAGAGTTTAAAATGAAAAAAACTGTGGAGTTTCTGTGTTAATGAAGCAGTAACAGTGATTGGTGGATTTTGATTGCTGAAAACAGAAAGTTAGGGTGCATGGATGAGTTGTTTGAAAGATGTATTTTGAGTGGTCAAGAAAAAATCATTAAATGAAAGAATGCACTGGATATGAGGTGCACTGAGAGTTCAGAGTTCAATTGCAAAATTGTTGTGTGAACTTGCAAACACCAGAGGTCTTCCAAGACGTGGTTGCCATGCAAAAAAGGCAGAAAGGGCAGAGGGGGGAAGGGTTTTCATTTGAAAAAAGTGAGTGAAGAGTTTTGATTGGGTGACATGAGAGATATGTGTGAAGAATTACAGCATTTCTGTGCTTTTGATAGCTGCAGACTCTGGAGTGCATACCTTTTGCTCTGCTGAAGACAAATTGGTGTGTTTCTGAGACTGTTTTGAAACTCAAAGTATTTGCTAAGGTGAGAAAAGATTTCTTTAATTTAGATAGAGAATAGTGTGCTTTAAGGAGAAAATTATGAAGAAAGTTGTGTTCTTCAAATGTTGCTTTGTCTCAAGTGTTTTACAAATAGATTTAGTTTCTTTGAGAAAATGTAATTGGAGAAAATGTGAAGTATTAGTACTGACAGGGTGTTATTGTGCATAGGAGCTGTGGAGTCTTTTCAAATTATGACTTGAAAATCGTTTTTGAGGAAAATGAATGGTTATAATATTTATGACAAGGACATAATGGTGTATGCTTCATTATAAGGCAATTGAGTGTCTCTGATGTTATTTTTCCCATTTTAATGTAAGACCTTTCTCTGTGGAGCAAATTGCTTGTAAATATGCTCCCACCTGTGCATGGCAAATTTAGATTTTGAATGTTTGCGTTACATAGCCATGTTAAAAGTGACACAAACATGCTGCAAAGGCAATCAAAAAACGCTTTTATGTGTCTTAAGGACATTTTAAGTCATTTCTCCATGTGCAGTGTTTTGAAATTATGATTTGAAAATCGTTTTTGGGGAAAAGGAATGGTTTTTAAATTTATGACAAGGACATAATGGTGTATGCTTCTTTATAAGGCATTTCAGTGTCTCTGATGTCATTTTTCCCATATTACATTAAAAGACCTTTCTCCGTGGGGCACATTCCTTGTAAATATGCTCCCACCTGTGCATGGCAAATTTAGATTTTGAATGTTTGTGTTACATAGCCATGTTAAAAGTGACCCAACCATGCTGGAAAGGCAATCAAAAAACGCTTTCATGTGTCTTAAGGACATTTTAAGTCATTTCCCCATGTGCAGTGTTTTCAAATTATGATTTGAAAATCGTTTTTGGGGAAAAGGAATGGTTTGTAAATTTATGACAAGGATATAATGGTGTATGCTTCTTTATAAGGCATTTCAGTGTCTCTGATGTCATTTTTCCCATATTACATTAAAAGACCTTTCCCCGTGGGGCACATTCCTTGTAAATATGGTCCCACCTGTGCATGGTAAATTTAGATTTTGACTGTTTGAGTTACATAGCCATGTTAAAAGTGACCCAAAAACTTGCAAAGGCTTTAAAAAAACACTTTCATGTGTCTTAAGGACATTTTAAGTCATTTCCCCGTGGGCAGTGTTTTCAAATTATGACTTGAAAATCGTTTTTGAGGTAAAGGAATGTTGTTAAAATTTATGTGTGCCATATGCCCCCAAATTTCTTTTTCAGGGGTGCAGCAGGGTGTTCTTGAGACACCCCTGCACCTTTGGAAAAATTCCTAATTTGCGATGAGCTAATTGCTAATCGCAAATTGCACCTCCATTCCTATGGGCCTCCTGGCCCATGGAAATGAATGGGTAATTTGCAATTAGCAATTTGCTCATCGCAAATTAGGAATGGTAAAGAATCGCTATTTATTCCTTAAAATTCGCTATTTTGGAAATGCAAAATAGTTTGATGATACATATGGCGGTTCATCTCTAACAAGATAAGAAGATTAGGGATACATTTATGATGACTGGCGCAATGAAGTGGACATCACTTACTTCATTGGTAGAGCTTTACATGTATTATCTCCTCTGTATTCCTTATCAAGCGTAACTTTCATCTGCAATCCTGAGTAGGCCTCACCTCAAACAAACCTCTGGATAGGGCACACCTTATCGTCATCCTGAATTAATCATTTAAAATGCTAGGGACAGATTTATGATAGGTGTATGCCTCTTTTGTGCCACTGTGCGTCACTTTTGTGACGCAGCGGCGGTGCAAAAGATTTGCTATGAGGCGACAAAATTACAAATTGATGCATTTAGGCAGATGTGTCATGGTGTAAAAAACACCGTGCCACATGAAACTGATGCAGCAGTGATGCAAAAGATGCACCATGTTGCAAGACAGGCCTCACTTGGGGCCATATGTATGAAGCTAATTAGCTTTTGCAAAGGCCGAAGTTCTGTGAATTTCGGCCTTTGCGAATGCTAATTAGACAAATGGTATGTATCAAACAAGTTTGATGCAAAATAAGGAATAGCAAAATTTGCTATTCTTTATTTTGCGATTGCACTGAAGGATTTGCAAATTTTGTGATTTCTTAAATGCAATGTATCAAACAAAAAATATGCAAAAAATGCCATTAAGGATTTGCAAATTACCACCAACTTCTAGTTGGTGGTAATTTGCGAATTCTTTTCAAAAAGCTTTTTTTCCAAAAAACAAAAGGTGACATATGACGCCCATACATGCCCTTAGGGCATGTATGTGCGCCATATGCCCCCAAATTTCTTTTTCAGGGGGTGCAGCAGGGTGTTCTTGAGACACCCATGCACCCTTGGAAAAATTCCTAATTTGCGATGAGCTAATTGCTAATCGCAAATTGCACCTTCATTCCTATGGGCCTCCTGGCCCATGGAAATGAATGAGTAATTTGCAATTAGCAATTTGTTCATTGCAAATTAGGAATGGTAAAGAATCGCTATTTATTCCTTAAAATTCGCTATTTAGGAAATGCAAAATAGTTTGATGATACATATGGCAGTTCATCTCTAACAAGATAAGAAGCATAGGGATAGATTTATGATGACTGGCACAATGAAGTGGACATAACTTACTTCATTGGTAGGCCTTTACATGTATTATCTCCTCTGTATTGTTCATCAAGTGTAACTTTGATCTGCAATCCTGAGTAGGCCTCACCTTAAACAAACCTCTGGATAGGCCACACCTTATCGTCATCCTGAATTAATCATTTAAAATGCTAGGGACAGATTTATGATAGGTGTATGCCTCTTTTGCGCCACTGTGCGTCACTTTTCTGATGCAGCGGCGGTGCAAAAGATTTGCTATGATGCGACAAAATTACAAATTGATGCATTTAGGCAGATGTGTCATGGTGTAAAAAAACGTGCCACATGAAACCGATGCAGCAGTGATGCAAAAGATGCACCATGTTGCAAGACAGGCCTCACTTGGGGCCATATGTATCAAGCTAATTAGCATTCGCAAAGGCCAACATTCTGTGAATTTCAGCCTTTGCGAATGCTAATTAGACAAATGGTATGTATCAAACAAGTTTGATGCAAAATAAGGAATAGCAAAATTTGCTATTCCTTATTTTGCGATTGCACTGAAGGATTTGCAAATTTTGCGATTCCTTAAATGCAATGTATCAAACAAAAAATATGCAAAAAATGCCATTAAGGATTTGCAAATTACCACCAACTTCTAGTTGGTGGTAATTTGCGAATTCTTTTCAAAAACTTTTTTTCCAAAAAACAAAAGGTGCCATATGACGCCCATACATGCCCTTAGGGCATGTATGTGCACCATATGCCCCCAAATTTCTTTTTCAGGGGCTGCAGCAGGGTGTTCTTGAGACACCCCTTCACCCTTGGAAAAATTCCTAATTTGCGATGAGCTAATTGCTAATCGCAAATTGCACCTTCATTCCTATGGGCCTCCTGGCCCATGGAAATGAATGGGTAATTTGCAATTAGCAATTTGCTCATTGCAAATTAGGAATGGTAAAGAATCGCTATTTATTCCTTAAAGTTCGCTATTTAGGAAATGCAAAATAGTTTGATGATACATATGGCGGTTCATCTGTAACAAGATAAGAAGCTTAGGGATACATTTATGATGACTGGCGCAATAAAGTGGACATTACTTACTTCATTGGTAGGCCTTTACATGCATTATCTCCTCTGTATTCTTCATCAAGCGTAACTTTAATCTGCAATCCTGAGTAGGCCTCACCTTAAACAAACCTCTGGATAGGCCACACCTTATCGTCATCCTGAATTAATCATTTAAAATGCTAGGGACAGATTTATGATAGGTGTATGCCTCTTTTGCGCCACTGTGCGTCACTTTTCTGATGCAGCGGCGGTGCAAAAGATTTGCTATGAGGCGACAAAATTACAAATTGATGCATTTAGGCAGATGTGTCATGGTGTAAAAAAACCGTGCCACATGAAACCGATGCAGCAGTGATGCAAAAGATGCACCATGTTGCAAGACAGGCCTCACTTGGGACCATATGTATCAAGCTAATTAGCATTCGCAAAGGTCAAAATTCTGCGGAATTCGGCCTTTGCGAATGCTAATTAGACAAATGGTATGTATCAAACAAGTTTGATGCAAAATAAGGAATAGCAAAAATTGCTATTCCTTATTTTGCGATTGTACTGAAGGATTTGCAAATTTTGCGATTCCTTAAATGCAATGTATCAAACAAAAAATATGCAAAAAATGCCATTAAGGATTTGCAAACTACCACCAACTTCTAGTTGGTGGTAATTTGCGAATTCTTTTCAAAAAGCTTTTTTTCCAAAAAACAAAAGGTGCCATATGACGCCCATACATGCCCTTAGGGCATGTATGTGCGCCATATGTCCCCAAATTTCTTTTTCAGGGGTGCAGCAGGGTGTTCTTGAGACACCCCTGCACCTTTGGAAAAATTCCTAATTTGCGATGAGCTAATTGCTAATCGCAAATTGCACCTTCATTCCTATGGGCCTCCTGGCCCATGGAAATGAATGGGTAATTTGCAATTAGCAATTTGCTCATCGCAAATTAGGAATGGTAAAGAATTGCTATTTATCCCTTAAAATTCGCTATTTAGGAAATGCAAAATAGTTTGATGATACATATGGCGGTTCATCTCTAACAAGATAAGAAGCTTAGGGATAGATTTATGATGACTGGCGCATCACCAGGGATGTGCCAGTCATCCTGCGCTGCTGTTCCGCCACCCATGGTGTGCTGCATTTACAATGCGGCGCAGCATGGGGCAAAAATGGCACAGATGCGTGACGCATCTGTGCCGTAAAGGTGGCGCATTGCTGGAGTTGTATCGCAAGTGTGATGCAGCTCCAGCAAGGCTCAGGGGTGCCCCATCTCCACAATGTTGCGTCAAGACCTATGCCTGCTTCAAGCAGGCGGAGGGTTTTGACGTAGCTTTCTCCTATCTGATTGTAAATGCGGCACACCATGAGTGGCAGAGCAGCGGTGCACGTTAACTGGTGCATGCCTGGGGATGTGCCATTTAACATAAATCTGCCCCTTTACATTTAAGTATGTGCAGGGGACACAGAGTCGGTGAGGCTTATCCAAGGTTAAGAAGAGATGAGTCCTGTTCACTGAAAAATTAGACATAGGCTTCACCTGCTCAGCATCGTTGGACATGGCTATATAATAGCTGCAAAATGTTACTCTTGTTAAACAATTTTACTATTATAATCTCTGAGATTTGTCTCTTACTCTGCAACATCTCATTGTTGTTATCTTTCTTTAAAGATAAAGACAACATCAACATGAGCGACAATCAGCAATCAGTTGATTTTGACCTCATCATTGAACTCGTAATTGAAACATCAGTGGATGTTGATCCCTTGGATGATTTAAATCCTGAGGATGAAGAAGAACGTGATGAGGATGCAGATTTGTCCGAATTATATGACATAGGATGGGAAGCTGACTTGCTTGAGCCTATGGAACTATAAACATTTATTTTAAAAATGTATAATAAATAAAAAGTAAAAATGTAAACCGTTTAATTTAAAAATAAAGACACCTTCAAAAACAGGTTATGTGTAGTGTCTTCAATAAAATATTAAAATATGCTCATAAAATTAGATCAGATTCACATATAAAATAGCACAGGTAACATGAATATAAATTCCATTTCTTTTCTGCTATTTCTGTATTCTAAATTTGCCAAGCACTAAAAAATCTTCTATGTAAAAATGTCAAGTAGTGTTTTAAGTTTTTGATTACTGTTATTGATTTACTGTTGGGTAATAGTGGTTAATAAAAATTTTTATTATATTTTACCACAGATTCAACTGCAGATCATTTCAAGATTTCAGCATGCCAACCAAAGAAAGAGTGAGAAAGGCTGCAAAACGTCAAAGACATCAGGTTACTGAAAAAAAGCAGCAGTCCTCTAACAAAAAGATTTGTCAAGTCACCAAGAAAGCACCGGGTAAGAGTACAAAAACATTCATAAGAAATATCTGTAGTAAAAAAAATATTACTACAGAAAATGTTTCAGTCCAGAAAAAGAGAAGCAATTCAAACGGAAAGGAAAGGCCAATGAAAAATGTTACTGCTAGAGCAAGAGATAACTCTGTGCATGATAGTAGAAGGAAACAACAGTTTAGGGACATTCGTAAACGAATGTTCCGCAACAGGATAATTGGCAATTTGTTAAAAAATATTAAGAAAGGTCAACAGAAAGTGGTTTTTTATAAGAGAAAAAAAAAGTTGAGAAAGTTATTGATCAGGCATTTGAAATTAAACGTAAGTTATTTATTTTGATAATCAATAGAATTAGGAAGCTAAACAAGGCAATTTATGATTTCAAAAGAAATAGTAGATGGAAGAGAATAGTTAATCGTAGTAATTTTTGTGAAGTTTTTTCTGGAGAATGGATGCATAGTTCAAGCTGTGAGGCATTTTTTAATGAGGAGAGTTATTTCCAGGATAATGATTTGGTGCATGCAGTTGACACCAGTGGTCGTGCTTATGAAGTGAAAGATGGTTGTCCAGTTGAAAAAGAAAAACTTGTGACAACAGAGGCAGAAGAGGTGTTAGGTAATGAGGTTTTAGGAAGACGTGCTAAGGGTCCTGTGTACACCTGGAAGTGTAGTAGTATTTGCAGTGTGCGACAGGATTCCATCAATTTGCTTTGTGATTTTGTACGGTCATTTAATAAGAAAAGTTTGAAGCAGAAAATGAGGTTGTTGCAAGAATTAGATCCTTGCAGAGTGAGAGAAGTGACAGGTTTGCATGGTCATTCACTGGCTTGTCTTTCCAGGAGAGTATGCCAGAGTGTTTTTCATCATTTCAGGATGCTAGCAGTGCATCATAATAAAGTGAGGAAATTAGTTAGAATGTTGTATTATGCTAAGAGTCCAGCAATTATGCTTAAACAATTATGCGCTGCTCTTTTGCATGGTTCTGAAATAGATGTGAAGAATATATGTGAAGAAATTGAGTTTTGTTACTTTGGAAGTAAAGAGGAGAATGTTGAAATTGACCAAGAAGAAGCGGGTAATGTGGAAGATAGTGTACAGGTTTCCAGTACAGATAATTTCCAGAGGGAAATTGCGACGTTTCAGGTCAAATCAAGTGAGAGGCCAAATTTCACTTGTGTGTGTGTTGTCGACGCACTTATTATAAGAATCAGACTAAGTTAGTGGATTTATATGCAAAAAGTGAAAGGGAAAATAATAGTGAATGGAAGGATTTCGCAACATACTTGATGGCAGAAAATTGTTTTGATTTGGGATTGGATCAATGTGTGTGTACTTATTGTTGTTGCAAATTAAATCAAAACCAGATGCCTGCTAGAGCAGTTCATAATAATCTGGAATTGGTTGAGATTCCTTCTGAATTGAAGGATTTAAATACTTATGAATCTATTTTGATTCAAAGTATCCATCCCTTTCAGGCTATTGTAAGAATGGAGCCAAAGACAGGGAAATTGCCTCCATCAGATTTACAGAGAGGATTAAAGGGAAGAGTTGTTTATTTGCCTCTAGATTTGAAGAAAAACATTAACACAATTGGAGTAGAAAAAGTGGAAGAGGAACCTCTGGTTATCTTAGTTAATGGGGTTCCGACAAAGAATAAGAAAATATGGCAAGATTTAGTGGATGTTAGGAAAGTTAAAAAGGCAACATTGTATTTGAAAGAAAATAATAAATACTATAAGAATGTATATGTTGCAGAAGAGGAAGTAAGTGAGGAAGAGGATAGCGATTTGTGTGCTGGTCAAATTGAGAAAGTAGAACCCTCTACTAGTGAAGAAATATATGAACATTATAGTGTTCATCCTTTGCATTCCAAGGAAGTCATGGGGAATGCTATTGAGTTGTTTCAAATGAAACAAGCCAAAGGGAGTCCCATTAGTGTTTGGGAGGAAAGTTTGGAAGCTCGGTGTTTCCCACAGCTTTTTCCAACAGGTCAGGGAGGAAGATATGATGAGCGACCTCATCAAATTCCTGCTTCTGAATACCGGACTTTGCGATTGTATGCAGGAGATGCTAGGTTTCGACAATGCATTCCTTATTTGTTTCATCTCCTGTTTGAAAGCGATCTGTCTGGACTGTCATATGCAGTGAACCACATCTTGAAAAGTGGTATACACATGCAAAACATCTCGGCAAGTGACTTTATGGATAAAGTCAATGTCCAAGACAGTATTTTGGATTCTCACCTGATTAATCTCATGGCGTGTCAGCGTGGTACTAATGAGTACTGGTACCGTCATCATGGTGATTTAAAATGTATGCTGAGGAACTTAGGAACTCCCACATGGTTCCTCACTCTGAGCTGTGCCGAGTATGGCTGGGAAGACTTACTTGAATTTCTACGAGAGGCAAATGCTAACGTAGAAAACATCGAATTCAAGACACCCGGAGAACTGTGCTCTTTGGATCCAGTCAATGTATGTAGGTACTTCAATCATAGATTTGAAGCTATGATGTCTTTCATCATGAATAAGAAGAATCCACCTCTTGGAGAGGTGTTGGATTTCTTCTGGAGAAAGGAGTACCAAGCAAGAGGTGCTCCTCATATACATATGTTGCTGTGGATCAAGGATGCACCTAAATTTGGAACGGATCCAGAAGACTCAGTGATGAGTTTTATACAACAGTATTCTACGTGTGCTGTTCCAAACGCAAAGGAGAAGAAAAGCCTAAGAGAAAAAGTTCTGCGTTTCCAAAGCCATCGATGTGGAAAGTACTGTCGTCGTAAATTCCGAAACAAGGACAAGTTCTACACCAAATGTCGTTTCGGCTTTCCACGACCGGTGATTTCTAAAGGAAGAGTAAACAGTTTGATGTCTTCGCTGCGACATAATGTGATGAAGAAATCACCTAAAAACACATACAATTTGAAGAGGAACGAAGAGTCCAAGTACATCAACGACTACAACCCGGTGATTTTGTCCATGTGGAATGCTAACATGGATATACAGTTTGTGGCTGATAACTGTATGGCTGTGGCTCGGTATGTGACGTCTTACATCACCAAAAAAGAGAAGACAGAATTGAAGGATATGTGGGAGGACATTTCCCATGAAAAGAGCCTCAGCAAGAAGTTGTACAGTTTTAGTCTGAAGATGTTGTCGCATCGAGAAATTGGAGCGTATGAATGTTCTGACCGGTTGTCTTCAGCAAGTCTCTATGCCAAGTCCAGGAGTATCGTTTGGGCGAGTCTTGGTCTTGCTGCAACGCGTAATCGAGTTCTCAAACCTGTGCGGGAAATTGAGTATTTGGCGGAAAAGGAGCCAAACAGTACCGACATTTTGAAGACCAACATGTTGGATACATATTATCCAAATCGAAGCATTCACCTCGAGAATGTTTGTCTGTATGAGGTTCTTCAAAATTACATATTCAAGAGGAACATCAAAGAAGATACTGAGAAAGGAGTGTATGCTGTAATAGGAAGTGAGGGATGTCTGGTCAAGCAAAGAAAATGCCACTTGGTAAACCATCGAAAATTGAGTGGCGAATCTCCTGAAAAAAAGGAGTTTTTCTATTTAGCACTTTTGCAACTTTTCAAGCCTTGGCGTGCAGAAGAGGAACTGCTTGGAGATTTTCTCTGTTACGAAGACTCTTTCAATGCCGCCAAGGAGACCATAGAATGTCCTGCTTTCCCAAATATGTAGAAATGTTGAATGCGGAAATTGAGCAGGAAGCAATGATTGCAGCCGAGATTGCCAGAGACAGTTCTCAGGACAGTCAGAGTTCTGCTTCATTGAGTCAGGATCCACTAGGAGGACCTGTTATCGAAAATGAAGCTGCCACTGCTATGAATGAAGTGGAAAGAGCCATGGCACATGCTCAGGAGGATGCGGTTAACTTAGAAGAGTTGGAAAGACAACTCAACGTTGAGCAGAGGAAAATATATGACGAAGTTACCATGCAAATTGATCATGGATTAAGTCATGACAAGAAAGAGTGCTCATGTACGTCGTTGAAGCCTGTCCGACTGTACGTGAGTGGAGAAGCGGGAACTGGAAAAAGTTTCCTTATTAAAGCAATTTCATGTTATTTGCAGGAAAGGATAGAGTCATCGCTGTCTTGTGTTGTCACCGCTCCAACTGGACTGGCAGCACATAACATTAAAGGGATTACTTTACATCGTTTACTGATGCTGCCAGTGGAGCATGACAACAAATTACAATATCACAAGCTATCTGGAGATGCTTGTTTTGAAGTTTCAAGAATCTTGAGGAAAATGAAACTTCTTATCATTGACGAAGTAAGCATGGTTTCCAATGTCATGCTTGCCTTTGTGCATTTGAGAATGCAAGAAGTTCTCAAAACAGAGTATGATGTGTTATTTGGTGGCAAACACATCATTGTTTTCGGAGATCTTCTGCAGCTGACACCAGTGAAAGGGCAACCTGTGTTCCAAATGCTCACGCATGAAGATACCAGGAAGTGCCTAGGCAGCATTGGCAACGTCAATATATGGTTAAACTTCAATTATGCTGAACTGCATGAAAATATGCGTCAGGCGAAGGATGAAGTTTACAAGACTATTCTACAAGATGTTAGAATTGGAAAAGTGACTGAGCATGGGAAAGAAGCTTTACATGCACGATTACTGTCAAATTTATATCCAGAACAAGATGTTGTGCCTGAGAATATTTTTCAGAAAATTACTGAGAAGAAATCTGGAATATGTTTGATGCCAACTCTTGCAGAATGTGCCAAATTCAACAACAAAATGTTGCATTTAGAAAAGCAAGAGATTGTGAAACTGGAAGCAATTGACAGAGTAGAGCATATGGGATCAACAATTATTTTGTCTGAGAATCTGAAAACAAAATTGGATTCATTAGAGAAGAGTATATCTAAAACTGCAGGTTATGAAAAGACTCTGAATGTGTGCTTGAACTGCCGTATAATTTTAAGAAGGAATTTACATGTTGAAAGAGGTCTGGTAAATGGATCAATGGGTAATGTTGTTGATTTTGTAAAATACAGAAATAGAGATGGAATTGAATTTTTAAAAATTAAATTTGATGGCATTGAGGAAGTACAGCTTATTGGTCGTTGTTCTGCTAGATTTTTGCTTGTAAAAGACTTATATGTTCGCCGTAAGCAGTTTCCTGTTTGCTTGGCATATGCGGTGACAATCCATAAATCGCAAGGTTTAAGTGTAGACAGTGCATTGGTGAATATTGGCAGTTCTGTGTTCAAGGAGGGTATGGCATATGTGGCATTGTCACGAGTTAGAACTTTATCGGGATTGTACTTGATTGAGTGTGATGTCACAAGCATTTGTGCGGATCTAGATTGTGTTAAGGAATACAATAGGTTAAGAAGAGGGTATGCGCCACATTTGCCTCAATATCCTTTGTTTGAGAAACGTGTGGTAGGCCGGAAACGAAGAAATGTGACCAATACTGGGGAGGTTGTAGCAAAAAGACGAAAAGTCGATGAACCTGAAATTATAAGCAGAAACAAAAAGGATTCTGTTGAAGATGTTGTTGGTTTTCAATTTGAAAACAGTTCTGGTGTCAACTGCTATGCTAATGTAGTGGTTAATGTTTTGTTTTCTCTAGAAAATGTAAAAGAAGAGATTGTGGTCAATTCTGATCAAAGATTTTGCAGTTTGTTAAATTCTGTCCTAGAAAAATGTAGCACTGATAGAACAAACATAGAAAGTGTGTCTGAAATTCGAAATCTGTTAGACAGATGTTCAGGCCAAACACAATTCTCTCAAAATATTCAGCAAGATTGTCAGGAGTTTTTAATGTATATGCTTGCTGTATTGCATGCTGAAGGTGTAGATGTAGATCAGCTGTTTGGGCTTTCTTATCAATGGCAGCATGACTGCGAGAACTGTAGGGTATCAAGTACTACTAGTGTAGACTCAGAAAGATTTATATATTTAACTTTGCCAGACAGTAAAGCAGTCTCCTTTAATAAGCTAGTAAAAGCAGCTGATCACAACATGGAGTGTAGCCAATGTAAATCTGAAATGATGTCCACATTATTTATACGAACATATGGCCAGTATGTCATTTTAATGTTCCAACGATGTAGGCCTGATGGAACAAAATTGACAACTTTAATTAAAAATTTTGTGGCTTCGCAGTTGTCAATATCAGGAAGGACTTTTGTAACTGCAGCAATTATATATCATGACGATCCTTCAACAACATCAGGACATTACACAGCTTATTTAAAGTCTAGAAATGGCTGGTCATTCTGCAATGATTCTGTTTTAATTTTCAAAAAAAAATTGCCGTATGACCTTGTAGTGTAGCTCCTATTTTCCCAATAGGCTCTGCGCATTGGAATAGTACCTACAGCAGTAAAGGCCTAGGCCAGACGTTAACTAGGTCTACTACTGTCGAAACTAGACTTAATTTTTGGGTTTGCCAGCTAAGCTCAGAGTTCGCTAGAAACTTTCTCGAATGTTCAAGGAAGGAATTAACTCCCCTGATTAGACAAGAAGGGATTTAGTTTCTGACAACCATAGAACATGACAACTTTGCTCTCCCCTAATCAAGAGTCAATCTCGAGAGTCGTGTGAGCACAAGGCAATTATTTTACTCAGTCAGTACGTGCATTCTTAGTCTCATCAGAATGTAGAGAAAAGGAAGAGACGGGCGTGCTCAATAAAAGATGTTATTTATTGATCAGTCTCTTTTCTCGTACAAGAGAAATGGATCGATATTATTGCAATACTTATAGTTAAGTAAAGTGCATACATTAGAAGCAATAGTATAAAATAATACTGTAAAAACATTGATATGGTTTCTGAGCCATATGATGTTTAAAATGATTAAAATATATTTACATACACATATACATTTGACTAAACGTACTCAACTGGTGTTTCTAAATACGCCTACCCCGTGTACCTGACCTAAGTCTAATGCGTGGGCGGGAATAGAAAGTTACAGTTTAGTTTAAGTTTGTTTTTGCCAAGTGAATAACTAAAGAATTCTCTAGGAGGGGTTATTCAGTTCCGTACCTGGAATTTAGGATGAATGAGGAATGGTATCTCTTTCTCTGCTCTCGATATTCCAGGCTGCCTGCGAGGGCTGCCCAGAAGCGCCGGTGCTGGGTCTCTCGGCTTGAGATAGCAGCGCGTCTCTCAGCGCATCAGGAAGGCGGGGCTGCTGCCTGCGGGGTCTGCTTCTGCTCTCGGCTTCGGCAAGTATGGCTGCTCCATCTTGTCACCACGCGTGTGTTTGCATAGGGCAAGGTCGGCAATATTTATACCTTAAAGGTGCCGAGATTGACGTAAGGATGGACATAGGTACGTCAATAAAGATGTCATACGACTTGCTCGTTAGCACATTCTTTACTAAAGTTCTCTGTGAAATCAAAACAATGGCCGCACGGATTATCCAGGTTGTCATAGGTTTGATTTGTTATGAGAACGTCGTATGCCTTATCAGGGGCTGGAGGAATATCGCTTGTCTAATTAGATCTCAAGCGTTATGACCTAATCAGATAACACGTTCCTGTGCCGTAGTGTGACTGCGTCAGATAACGGTATCTGCATCATGGGGGTTTTCTTGCCTCATGGGCTGACTGTTAGTTAACTAGCTAGTAAGTTTAACCAGAATAGGGTCAGGAATAGGGGGATCGAATCAGAACCTATAGAAATACACGACACCCACTCCACGCTAACTATGGTCATATCTACTAATCTATGCATAGTATAACATAGTACAACATACTATAGAGTATAGTGTATACCTTACCACCCCAAAATACATAAATGCATTTCGAAATTTTCAAATATACTGAAAAATTGCAGTCATATATATTGTATGCACTTAAGCTATGAATTAAATGCAAAAGTAAACACGCATTGTTATGCATTATTGCTTGTTGGTATATGAGAAATACACATGAAATGGCTCTTAATATGGCTATACAGAAAAAAAGTCGAAACCATTTCATCACATAAAATCTATTGCGAACATACCAGCGGGCAGCTAAAGTCTATAAAGTCTATAAAGTATCTAAAATAGAAATCTTAGTTCTCTAGGAATAGTCTCTTACTTTAAGCAGAAAATCAGTGTCCCGGGAAAAAATATATAGAAAAATATTTTAGGGGCTTGCTGAAAAAAGTTGCTGTCCGTGAACTGGATTGTAATTGTTCATGTGACTTTATTTTTAAAGTTGAAGGCCGAATTCAGGGAACGCCGTGTGCGAGTTTACTCAAAAGTCTCTATTTCTGTTCCGGAGAGAACATCATATCATTCAGGCTTTCGAAAAAACTGTCAACAGCTTCATGGGAAAGTTCCACTAAGTCGGAAATAGGGGTAACCATGCATTCATGCGCATGATTGTCTCCATTGACATTCTGATTTGCATTGCTGACAGAAGGTCGTACCTGTTCGATGCTGCTTTCATCTTGAACTTCACTACTCTTCAATCGCAGTGGTGAAGATTCCAGGAATGCCGTCATCAGAATTGGCAGCCTTTGAGGGCAGCACAGTGCGTGAACCTTGGTAGGAACCAACAGTGTATCTGCATCCACCGGCGCATCCGATTGTAGCGTCAGACAGGTGTCTAACACGCATTCTTCTCCGCATAGCAGACACCTTAGTACAGGTAAAACACACCTTTGCCACATTGGTCGAAATGATAGAAACCAAGTCATGTTTAGGTCTCTAAGCCGGGATAGTCCCAGGATTTTTGATATCCGGTCCCGGTATCCAATGGCTAGGATCGTATCTTCCATTGTCGCGAGAGTTTGATCTGTGACATGGGTTGCCATAACGAAAAATAAGGACTAGGAATAGGATTCCCGCAATTAGTCCTAGGATCAGGGGAAGTCCGCCAAAAATCGAATGGACGAAGTCTGGAAAAATACCCAGTATGGCTTTGAATGGTGTTAATGCCATCGAAAATACTGTCTTAAATACCTTTGAGACCCCTGTGGTATCAGAAATATTTAAGATTTCGCTCAGGATTTCCGCGAAATGTACGGGGGAATTAGTTGATAATAATGTATGTATCTCTGCAGTCGTCCTTGCGACTTGTAGATCATACGTTTCTTTAGATGACGTGAGCCTTGTAGGCGTCTGAAGAAGCACTGTTTTCATTCTGCTTAAAGTGTCTATTCGAATAGAAGTAATTTTCAAACTGGGCCATGCCCTTGCCTCCCTGTCTGGAAAGGAGCTGGGAAACAAAGAACGTCCACAGCACTTGACCTTCGCCGTCGTAGTGACGAGATAAGGAGTCCCGGGCATAAGACTACAGCATCTGCGGTCTACAATAAGAATGTAACTCCCATTATAGAGTCTTTGAAAGAATGGTTCTATTTCAGTTGCAGGTGCGCCTTGCTGGTGACATGAAAGGTTGTATGAATTCCCTTCACAGGCTCCGTGCAAACTAATACCGTTACACAGAAGCGTGCCGCTTAGTGACATAGCACAATTGATGCCACTAAGAAACACTTTCTGTCCTTTGTTACTGACACATGCATGTGAATAGGGCAGGTTCCATGTTGTTTTAAGGTACCCCTTTCCCAATTTCTCGTACATGCCAGCCTGTATATATTTTTGGCAGTATTGAAACCTGAAGGTTGAGATTGGAATATTTATGATTCCGTGGATTATCCATTCACTGACAGGTCGTTCTGACATTGTCAACGGTAATCTTTCTAGTTTTTCAATGCTCAAGATTGTATAATCAGCACCCTTCTGCGCCATACCGATCTGTCTATCAGTAAGGTTAAAGATTTGAAATAGTGACGTTGTGTTGATTAAACGCCAAGGCACATAGCCTGAACGCAGATTTTGTAACGTCCAGCCAAGCTGTACAATAGAACGCAATTGTGACTGACCATGTTGTAATAACAGTAAGTCTTGCGATAATATATCGATTGCTGAAGACACAATGCTGTCCAATGAAAAAATTCTGGAGGACAGAGTCATTAACCCATTGTCCACTACAGAAAGTGATTTTTCCAAATTAATACGGTCAATTTCCCGTATTCTTTCTGCTGTCTCAATTTGAGTAACCTTCCAGGCCTCATTGTATGCTGCATATACAGAGGCTGCTATGAAACGCTTTTGACGCTGTTTGCGTGGTCCCATTATGAAATCACGCAAGTCAGCACCATCAGTAAGTAAAGTTAGGTGTTGCTTAATTTCAGGCAGTGTGGAAGTTTGTAGCCATTGAAGGCATAATTTGCCCACACTGTAGGTTGTTATTATCCCTGGGTGATGTCTTTGGGGATATCTAGGGTCTGGCCTGTTCATTTTGAAACCCTGTGTTTTATTCAGGAATCTATCTTGACAGTTATTTGTATCTGTGGGCCAGATCAACCATTGTTTCCAATCAGGATGTGTTCTGTTTTGGTTAAGTATATGGTTTATGTCTATTTCTTCATCTGTTTCAGAGTTATTGCTAAACATTGTTGGCTTTGGAATAGACAGGTTATTTAAATCTTTGATTTTGGCTAAGCCAAGACAGGTGGTTTGTTGAACGGTGTCATTTAAAAATATCATTTGTTCTGGGATCATGCAGGCTCTAAACAAAGCTTCTATACCCTGTACTTGCCATTCTTTTGTACCCCAAACACTTTTCAAATCAACATGTTTGTCCCAATAATCAAATCCAATAGTATTCATTTTTTCAAAGAAAGAATCTGAATATATCAATTTTGTGTTGGTTATCATGGTTTTCATCCCTGTCTTGTTTGACAATTTGTAATAAAATGTTTCAGCATTAGTTATGTTAAAACCTGAAAAATATGAATATTTGCCATACACGGTTCTAGAGCTCCCTTTTGGAGGTGTAGCACAATGTTCCCATTGATTATAATTTAAAACATTTCTAGGTTGTGCAGATTTATGCAAGAAATGGTTACCATAATGGTTATAGCAGTACATGCTGTCATAATTTGTAGAACCCTGCAAATAATCATGTTTTGTAAATTTAGCAGACATTACTAAGTCAGACATCATATTGTTTATACTTTCAAAGTCCCAATCATCAGCAAATGAGTTTGGTTTTGCAAAGTCACTCAAGGAGATCTTGATTTGGTGTGGATATTTCAGGATCTCGACCGGACCATAAATTTCATAGTCAGTGTTGTCCCAGGCTACCCCACCAGATATTGGAATTGCTGTGAAGTTGGCTGAAGAAAGTTCTGAAGAAAGTTCTCTTTTCTCGACGTGTGAAGATGTGTGTGGTTTGAGGACCAAGTTGATGTTCTGACTTGCTGTGTCCATTTTAGCATATTTTCCCTCAATGAAGCGTCCCAAGGTAAATACCATGATGAGCCAAAGTATGAGGATAAATGCACCAAAACCCACCCAAAATTCAATCCAAGGAGAAACTAGATATGTTTCTTTCAGTTGTTTCAAAAGTTCCTTCGCTTTGTCTTTAAAGGATTTTGATGTTGGCTGTGTCTTTTGTTCGCTGAAGCCTTCAGAGGAATCATCGAAGTTGATGAAGTAACCGGATGCAGTTCTGTCAATTGTTCCAATTGGTTCAGGATTTTTGTTTCTTGCATTTTCACTTGGTACTTCTGTATAGATTGGTGTGTCTCTGCTAAATGTCTTTATTTGGGTTTTCAGAGGTCTAAGTTCTATTGCATTGTTGCATAGTCCTTGTTGTTCTTCTGTAGGCGTTTCGAATGTGATGAGCCTCTTTGATAGGACCTCTGTACTGGTAGCAAACCTTGGTGTTCTGCTACTTATTGGGAGTCCACTTGGCCTACTGTTGGTTATCGGCCACATGTTGTGGTTTTACCAGGTCGATGGATACAACTCGGTTCTCCTTTTTTCCAGCAAGTGGCGGTAGTACAACTGATCTTGTCCCGTTGACAGACAATACAGGAACTGCTTTTCTGTAAGAAGGCCCAAATTCCTTCTTTACCGCGATCTTCTCCCTGACTAGATCCCCGACTTTTGGAATCCAGACAGGTCTTGCTGGGACAGGTGGTGAATCTTCAGTGGTCGTTGGCTGTTGTTTCAACTGTATGTTGCTCAGGTCTTTTCTTGTTTTGTTTAAGTCCTGCAAAATAGCCAAACGGTCTTTGACATCAAAGCTTTTTTCTGTTACCACTGAAGTCTGACTATCAAGGTCAGAGATCAACATCCTAGTTCCGAATAATAATTCGTACGGACTGAATCCCTTCAGAGAATTTCTTGGCAAGTTATTTAGACTACGTTGGACACTTATTAGATGTTTGACCCACCCAGCTCCCGAACCTAATATCCTTTCTATTATAGATTGCTTTCTGTCTTGGTTTTTTCTTTACACCATCCCATACCCTCAGGAAGGAAGTGAGAAGATTCCCGCTGGGCTGTGCTCATTTGGCCATTCTTTCCCCCCCCCAGGCTGGATTGCCTGAGAAAAAGAAAAAAATGGTCGAACGTAGCATGCTCTTAGCGTATATGCCATTTAGACTCGCAAATCTTGTATAACAGTCCGGACGTCAGCCGAGTGCTGTGGATCTACATTATAAGTGGGAACTAGCCTGTATATGTTAATCGCAAGCCATTCTTTTTAGTGGTGATGTTATCTGCCTTGATACGACGAGGTATTAAACTGCTTCTCTCCCCACTGCGATCTCTGTTGCAGTTTGGGCAGTTTTTTACAAACATGGTGTAGTGCAGGCTCATGCCTGGCCACCAGTACCGTGATTGTAATTCTTCCAGAGAATCTTTTAATTTAAGGTGTCTGAGACCCTCGCCCATGTGTGCGTCTGCGATTAACAAGTTCCTCCTGTCCATGTTTGGAATCACTCTATCCCCCACTCCAGGGATTCGAGCAAAAGGAATGGAGTTTGCATCTATGATGTATGTGTAATTGAGTGGATAGTTGATCGGTAACGCCGAGCAGTCGCCTTTTGATGACGTTTTTACTGCCAGCACTGTTTCGCCGTCAATGTATTTTAATGTACGCTTTTTTCGATCTACGGGAGCCGGTTTACTGGCTGCCGCTGCGGCTGTTTCAGCCAATGAATTCCCTACAACGTGAACGCCATCACGCTGGTGACTCAGTGAGTGTGTCACGTGAGTCTTTGGTAGTTCTTTTTTCAAAAGAGCTACCTGTTCCCAGAGCAGTCTCTGCTTTATTGGTGCATCCGTGTCATCTTTGTAATCGTTCTGAATCCAGGTCTGCAAATCCTTGTTATATGCTTTGACGCAGAAATATGAATCTGACACTATAAGTGTCGGGAATTCGCGATCCGCATTATCTAGCGCCATTTTCAAAGCTAATATTTCAGTTTGTAGTTCTGAATTAGTTTCTACTGAGTGTGATTTTGTTAATAGAGGTCTTAGTTTACCTCCGTGCCACACTTCTTTTGTAATCTCACATGTGGGATTGTATGCATGTTCTCCCCAAACGGAGGGTTGAGCATGTCCGTCTGTATAGATTACACAGGCGTAATGTCGTAGAGGCAGAATGTCGATTGGCAGAGGATACGTTTTTTCATATTTCAGATTTTTTAATTCTTCTAGTTCTGGATCAAAGAAGTAATATACTTTGTCCGTTGTGATTGAATTTACCCATTGTAACCATTCTGGATCCAATGTTGTTGTTGGTAAATTACACGGTGTTGTTAATGCCTCAAAGGCTGATTCTGCTGTTCTGACTGTGATATGTCTACCGTCAGCTATGTCTTTTTCTCTAGCTATTGCGGTTTGAACTGCTTGAACAATTTTTCCTTTGTTGTTGAATCTCTGTTCAGCTTTTGTGTACAAATGTGATTTGAATGCAATTGGTACCTTATCTCCCTCATTAGAGGTTAGGTATGTGAATCCGTATCTCCCTGGGATGACTCGGATCACAAGGTTGCGTGTATTATCACGGGTTTCTAATTTTGTTTTAATTAGCATGTCTGTTTGTAAGGATCTCAAAATTTCTGTGTGTGCTTGAGTCCAACTGGATCTTTTAAAGTCTGGTTTAATTAGATCGTAAAGGGGTTTGACCCTTTCTGCGTAATTTGCAATGTAAGTTCTTCCGAAATTTAGGAAGCCTAGAATTGACTGTAGGTTTTTTAGTGTTTTAGGAGCTTGGATTACGGCACATTTCTCTAGGAAATTGTCTGCCAGGCTTTTGCCTTCACTTGATAACTCATATCCTAAGAATAGGACCGTCAGATGGGCAATTCTGGACTTTTTGAAGTTGAATTTGTAACCCTCTGCAGCGAAACCAAGTATTATGGTGTTCACTCTTTTCAAGTGAGTTTCCAAGTCATCATCTGTTAAGTAAATGTCATCGACATAAGATAATGCTTCATCATCATATAGTTGTAGTAATTCTGTTACTCTCGCTGAGAATACCCCCGGGTGTTCTTGTACCCCTGGGCTAACCGACAGAATTGTTTTTGAGTGCCATTTACTGAAAATGCAGTTAAATATCTGCTCTCTGGTGCTATGTTTTGACAAAAGAATCCGTTGGAGATGTCCAAGGTTGTTTTGTATTTTTTGCGCACTATGTTATTCATTAGTGCAGCACTGTGTGAGTTTTGCACTGCAAAAGTTTTGCAACATGTGTTAAGGTGTCGGTAATCCAAAACTAGACGGTACGAATTGTCTGGTTTGGAGACCGGAAATAAAGGATTGTTCATTTGTGAGGTGCAAGTTTCAATCACCCCCTGGTATTCTAGCTGATCTAGTATTTCATTTACTTGTTTTTTAGCTTCTTGCTTAATTGGGTACTGCCTTTGTGCAGTAGGTTGTGATTTTAACTGGACTTTGTGAGGAGGAGAATCCTCATCCCATCCTACGTGATTTTTATATAAAGCAGGTGCTAAGGCCACTGCCCACTTTCTAGCAAGTGTATATTTTTTATGAATCGGGATTTGATTCGAGAAGGCAGGCATAATTACTTCTTCGCCATGAGGGCACTCCCTGACAAACTCTGGTGGCCAGTCTTTTTCAGCTAGAAGGATGTCATAGCCCTTGGATAGGTTATCCCAAAATAGTCCCCTTATTTTCCTAGTCTTATCTCCCTCTATACGTAATGTTATCTCGTATATTTTGTGGGGCTTGCTAACTCTGGTATCTGCAGTTTCCACTTGAAGGTATTCATTCGTGTCCACTGTCTCCAGATGATTCATAAGGACTTTGCGAGCTATGCTCACCTCTGCTGCGCTGTCTAGCATTGTCTGAGCCCATTCTCCGTTTTTCAGTTGTGTCCTCAGTATTCTCGGCATTGTTAACTACCTTGATACTGGCTACCTTCTTTTTTGGAAATTGTGATTTCTTTTTCAGTTGAGCAGGTTCCTTGTCTTTGGACTTGGCGTGCTCTTCTGATCGTCCTCTTCTTTCCGATTCCTGCGAGGAATTCTGAAAAGATTGAGACGGACGTGTATCAATGTCTTGATATCTATCAGGTTTTTTAATATTATCCCTATTTCTAAGGTTATATCTATTCCCAGAGGGTTCACTCTGAGGTGACCTTTGTCTCGGGTTTGGAGATTTCTCTCTTCGCCTAGGAGACCTTCCTCTGGACTGGAATTTCTTTTCTTTAGGATTGGATTGTTTATTTCCATCCCAGTTCTTTTTTGGTGAATTATTATTATTATTAAAAAACATTTTTTCTGGACTTGTAGTCAGTTGCGGTTTTACTGGTATTCCACCTAGACTATCTCTGCCTAGTTCTTCATAGGATTTTTCTATGATTCTGGCAATTTCAGCTGGTTGGTCTGCTATATCTGTCTCTTTTAACCTCTGGCGGATCGCCACGTTTGCTGCTTCACCCTTTATGTTGGCTAGTAATATAGCCGAGACCTGCTTGAAGTCTTTCAGTAATTTCATACCAAGAGTTAAAGCAGGTTCTGGACCGTATTCATCTTGAATTTGTTTTAGCACATCTGGTATTACCGAAATGGATGGAACACCGTGCGTTTTTGTGTAGATTGAAGCAAAGACCGTACCCCAAGTGTCACAGTCCTCAATGTGTGGTGCGATTCCCATTGGGAGACATATAGTCAGAATCCTGTGCTTTTCTAATGGGGTGGTGTCAGGAAACACCGCCTCTATTTGGGTGATTTTCTGTGCCAACCAGAATGGTATCTGTTCCCGTTTAGCTGGAACTTTACCTAGGCAGGATTGGATGTTCTGTGGTGTGATTTTATTTGTGTTCCCCTGGTGAGGGGTCAGCTGTGGAATTTTAATCGCTGGCTGAATTGTTGAAGTCCGCATTACATACTGAACTAATTGTCTGTGAATTTTTAGTAGTTGTTTTAGCTGTATTAATAGCTCTGGTGCAGTCATCTCGTCGATGTCTGGATGTGGTGTGTATCCGGCTAAGACCGGCCACGTTGCTCCTGGTCTTCCTAAAGGACCGAGCCTTGTAATGTGATTGTTATGTATTAGGGCGCCATCAAATAAGAGCAAATGCTCTTGGAATTTGAGTGGTACTTCCACCTCCTCGAAAGGAGTGTACGTTTCAGGAGGTTCCTCTACTTTGTAATAGTGGAAGTACTTTGTTACAGCATTTGCTGCTGGAAAATGTATCCATGTATAGTATACCTCTGTCTGCCGATATTCGTGTGCCTCAATTACGAATATTACTGTACCACCTCTAGGTGTCAGTCCATTTTCTATAAGTTTTAAGGTTATAGATCTCCTTTTGGCGACCTGGATGAGTATTATATCCGGGTCTGCTGTTTGCATGGTAGCATCAGCATCTGCTATTTCAGTAGCTAATCTAATTGCCTCTCTTTCTCCATCACTGTCTCCCATTTTACTGACAGGATGGTATTATTTTTATTTGCAGATCAGGTTTCTTTATGGGAACAGAGATTAGGTGCACAATATTTTGGAACTGTTTTATCCTTCAACGTTGACTAGACCAAGAACCATACATAGGAGTTCCCTCCTGCGAGGTTTTGGAGGATATAATAACCTTTCACCCACTCCAGACGTCTTTGGAGTATTTGGGAAAAGGGGTCTGAGTGAGAAAGCACGACTGAGTTACTCTAAATGTCTTACGTTAGTTTTATCGCCCTTTCCAAACGCGTTGGGCGCCATGTAGTGTAGCTCCTATTTTCCCAATAGGCTCTGCGCATTGGAATAGTACCTACAGCAGTAAAGGCCTAGGCCAGACGTTAACTAGGTCTACTACTGTCGAAACTAGACTTAATTTTTGGGTTTGCCAGCTAAGCTCAGAGTTCGCTAGAAACTTTCTCGAATGTTCAAGGAAGGAATTAACTCCCCTGATTAGACAAGAAGGGATTTAGTTTCTGACAACCATAGAACATGACAACTTTGCTCTCCCCTAATCAAGAGTCAATCTCGAGAGTCGTGTGAGCACAAGGCAATTATTTTACTCAGTCAGTACGTGCATTCTTAGTCTCATCAGAATGTAGAGAAAAGGAAGAGACGGGCGTGCTCAATAAAAGATGTTATTTATTGATCAGTCTCTTTTCTCGTACAAGAGAAATGGATCGATATTATTGCAATACTTATAGTTAAGTAAAGTGCATACATTAGAAGCAATAGTATAAAATAATACTGTAAAAACATTGATATGGTTTCTGAGCCATATGATGTTTAAAATGATTAAAATATATTTACATACACATATACATTTGACTAAACGTACTCAACTGGTGTTTCTAAATACGCCTACCCCGTGTACCTGACCTAAGTCTAATGCGTGGGCGGGAATAGAAAGTTACAGTTTAGTTTAAGTTTGTTTTTGCCAAGTGAATAACTAAAGAATTCTCTAGGAGGGGTTATTCAGTTCCGTACCTGGAATTTAGGATGAATGAGGAATGGTATCTCTTTCTCTGCTCTCGATATTCCAGGCTGCCTGCGAGGGCTGCCCAGAAGCGCCGGTGCTGGGTCTCTCGGCTTGAGATAGCAGCGCGTCTCTCAGCGCGTCAGGAAGGCGGGGCTGCTGCCTGCGGGGTCTGCTTCTGCTCTCGGCTTCGGCAAGTATGGCTGCTCCGTCTTGTCACCACGCGTGTGTTTGCATAGGGCAAGGTCGGCAATATTTATACCTTAAAGGTGCCGAGATTGACGTAAGGATGGACATAGGTACGTCAATAAAGATGTCATACGACTTGCTCGTTAGCACATTCTTTACTAAAGTTCTCTGTGAAATCAAAACAATGGCCGCACGGATTATCCAGGTTGTCATAGGTTTGATTTGTTATGAGAACGTCGTATGCCTTATCAGGGGCTGGAGGAATATCGCTTGTCTAATTAGATCTCAAGCGTTATGACCTAATCAGATAACACGTTCCTGTGCCGTAGTGTGACTGCGTCAGATAACGGTATCTGCATCATGGGGGTTTTCTTGCCTCATGGGCTGACTGTTAGTTAACTAGCTAGTAAGTTAAACCAGAATAGGGTCAGGAATAGGGGGATCGAATCAGAACCTATAGAAATACACGACAACCTTAAAAACTCTTACCTGGTGTTTTTAAAACCAACATTTTAGGGAAAGAATCTCGGGATGTGCTCTGAGGAATTTCAAGAAGTTCTAATGGCTCCTACACGATTTGGCCTTGAGGATAAGTGTAGTTCAGAGACATAACTTCTAACCATAAGACTGGACGTCATGGAGAAATAAGTGCACTTTGAATGAGTTCAGAAAAACTATTTCTTTTTATAAGCTAATTGAAGCAGCCAATCAAAACATAGAGTAGAGGGAATGTAAGTCTGCAATGCTGTCTACTGTTTTACATTGCTTTGTGATTAAAAGTGATGTAGAGAATTAAATAATTGTAGTAGTCATAGAGGTAGTGTAAGTCTGCTTCATAGTAAGCAGTATCAGTGTCATAGGAAATGTAGAACATGACTGAGGAAGAAGGGGAAGATATTACTAGTCCAGGATTGTGAAAATGATCTTCAACATTTTAATTCTGAAAGTTGCGGAAATGCCAAATGACGGGATTGGCTTACAAGAAATCCAAGAGTTATAAATGGCTCTGACAAGATTTGGCCTTGTGGAAACTTGTGGTAGAGAGCAAGAAGTCATTTATTGTATGTAACATGTTTTTCAAAACGATGGAGGTTTTCTTTCAGAAAGTGGCGGGCTGAAAGTAATAACAGCACAACAGAGTGTAAGCTGTTCATAGGACATCCTTTGACGTCATGGAAAGTAAGTTAACTTTAAGGAGTTCTGAATTCTGATTTGTTATGTTGTATGGGTTTTTTAAACACAATCATTTTGATTGTGTTTTTTTTTCCCCGCTGTTATATGATGAATACCTTCAAGTCACTGTTTTTAGTGAAATTTGATACATTCTGAGAACAGCAAAAATAAACCATTTAACATGTATAATTAATTCTGTACTGTTTCCATGTATGATGTACATTTAGAACTGTGTAGGAGGCATGGAGAAGGAGAGGCTTCTGTAAGTGTCAAAGTTCTTGCATACAGTGCTCATATTCTACGTAGTCTTTCATATGATAGACTACATTTCCACAATGAGATACCTAAGCAAAGGAAACACAGGTCATATGATTGTGGAATGAGCAAAAAAATGTGCATGTTTTTCAATTATATTACCTGTGTTTCCTAACATTACACACCACATTGTGTAGATGAGGTTTAGGCCTGTTCCTGGAGACAGAGGAGGTCTGACATTTGTTCAAGAGTGCAGTGGACATTACTCACTTCGTTGGTAGGCCTCCACATGTATTATCTTCTCTGTATTCTTCAACAAACCTAAATTCCATCTGGAACCCTAAATAGGACTTACCTGAAACAAATCTGTGGATAGGTTACACCTTATTGGCATCTTTAAACAATCATTTAAAATGTTAGGGTCAGATTTATGGTGGCCGTGCGCCTCTTTTGCTCCATTGTGGGTCACTTTTGTGTAAAAGATGCACCATGTTGCAAGAAAGGTTTCAGTTCATCTCCAGCAAGATACCATCAGTTTAAAATGTATATAATTAGCATTGTGTAGGGGGCATGCAGAAGCAAAAGCTTTTATAAGTGTCAAAGTTGTTGCATGCAGTGCTGCACTTCTAGGTACTGTTTAATATGCTGGACTACATCTGCACTATGAGATACACTTAGCAAAGGCAACACAGGTGATGTGATTGTGAAATGAGGAAAAGAAACTCCACATTTTTCAATTACATCACCTGTGTTTCCTAAGTTTATGAATGACATTGTGCAGATGAAGTTTAGGTCTGTCCACGGACACAGAAGAGGTCTGGCCTTTGTTCAAGAGTGAAGTGGACATGACTTACTTCATTGGTAGGCCTTCACATGTATTATGTCCTCTGTTCTCTTCAAACAACTCGAAATTTCATTTGGAACCCTGAGTAGGTCTCACCTCAAACAAACCTCTGGATAGGACACATCTTATTGGCATCCTGAAGCAATCATTTAAAATGTTAGTGTCTTGCGACACTTTTCTGAGACAACAGCAGTGCAAAAGATGCACCATGTTTTAAGATAGGCCTCACTTCATCTGCATCAAGATACTGTTAGTTTAAAATGTATATCTTTAGGACTGTGTAGGGGGCCTGGAGAAGCAGAAGCTTCTGTCAGTGTCAAAGTTGTTGAAAAACTGTTTGTCCTTCAATCTTTTCCCTTGTCTTTTGTAATTTTTAAATACATGTTTTTATATTTTTCAAATGTTTGTTCTCTCTTTCACAGATTGAAAGTATAAAAACAAAAAGTGAGTAATTTAACGACAATTATAAGGTAAATGTTTTGTATTCTTTTCGTTACATTTCTATCACATTCACCTACTATTAGTTCCACAGCTTCATTTCTTTAACCCTCAGTTTCCTGCCTTTGCTACTTTCCTCATTCCTTTCTCTATTACCTACTTACTCAACTCCTTCCACTCTTTTTCTCAGTCCCTCTCTTCTCATAGTTCCTCACTCTTGTTCACTCACTCCGTCTCTATTACTCTTAGTGTCTTTGACTGATCACTTTTTCACTACTTGTTCATAATGCTTTCTCTGTGTAGTTGAAGCACACTAAGGGGCATATTATGAACACAGCCAATAAAATTATTGCTGTTTTTATTGGCAGAAAACTGGTGCAAAAGTGGTTTTAGCTGCAGTTTTCTGCCGCAAAAGCGGCTTTGGTGACATATTTCTGCCGATAAAAGCTGCAAAACTTTTATTGCCTATGTTGATGATATGGCTCTATGTTATTTACATTTCTTTGCTGTTTCAATTAATCTTTTTCTGTTATTTTTTGTTTTCTGTTTTCCATTTTTTCTCTCTGTTATTCCCCATGTTTTAATCTTATTTTGAACATTCACTCACATTCTCCAAGAAACTCTTCTTTGTTATTGTTCTACTCTCTTTTTTTTCTTTCACTTCCTTATCTATTTTGTTTTCCACAATTATACCCTCTTCCGTCTTTTCTTCGGTAAATAGATCTATTAAACAGTATCTCTGGTTTACTCCTTATAGCTGTCTTTCTTTTAACATCACTCTCTGTTTACTTTCGTTATACTTACTCTTCTTTTTTTTTTTTTTTTTTAAACATTTTTTGGTTCGCTCCCGGTTCGCGAACCGGGAAGCGAACTGGGAAGCGAACTAAAAGAAATAGAGCTTGCCAGAGTGCTAAACATTCTAGCAATTTTTTTTGAAAGGGGAGGTAGTTCTGAAAAGAACTTTTTTTTTAATGTTTTTGTTGTTTTATATTTTTTTTGTATTTTTTGAACAATTTTATATTTTTGGGGGGTTTTTTGGGGGGGGAAACAACAAAAAACAGGCATTGAAAAGGGCTCAACAGGAGCAAAAAAAAAATTACTGTCTGGGGCGGTTAGGGCAATTATGATTGTTATAAGCTAGGTTGATGGAATTAATACTCATGTTACCACATGATATCAATGCACCGCAGTGCAGACAAGTATATTTCATATGCCCAAAATTCTCCTGGATGTTTGGCACGGTTTCCCGTGCCTCTGCTGCTGTCAATGATATTAACGATGTTGACCTGGCCACAGGAGTTGCTGTTGGGTTTTGTTCCATGTCACGTATTTCCGCCCGGCTGTAATTCAGTGGATGCCACCTGTTCATGTGCCTATGCATGGTATAGTTCCCATAGCTATACTTTTTGTCAGTCCCTCTTGATAATTTCTCTTTGCAAATGAGGCAGGTGACATACCTCGCATTTACTTTCTTCTGCCGTGGAGGAATTGAAAAAAACTGCCAAATGAAACTGGCTTTCCTATGGGAAACCCGGGGCACCTCTTCCAAGAACTGTGGTCCTTCTCTCTCCTCTTCCTCTAGTTCTTCCTCTTCCTCCTCTGTGTTGGTGATGACCTGGGGAGGTGGTCCTCTCTTCCCATGAGGAGGTGGAGGTGGTGGTGGGGGTGCACCAGCTGAAGCAAGTACTGAAGCCATTGCTCTACTATGAATAAAGGTCTTCCTCTCACAGTGATGAAAGTCAGAGTGAGGAAAGAAGGAGGGGTTTTCATCATTTGGGAAAAACAATAGTTCTAAACCAATGAAAAGTGTTATTTTAGGTCACCTGACCTAGCCTTACATGATTATGAAACCAAAAGTTAAATGAACCAATGAAAAGTTTTATTAACAAGTCACATGACCTCTCACGCTTATGTTACGCGCTGCGGAACGCGCCCCGGATCGCTTCCGGGTCGCTGCGCTCGTACCGGAGCACTTCCGGGTGCGCTAACGCGGCGCGTCATAAGATGCATTACGCGGCAACGCGATACGTCGCGCTTTCGCGAAGCGCCGCGGATGTCATCAGTGATGTCATCAGTGATGTCATTTGAGATGTCATCAGTGATGTCATCAGTGATGTCACTGACCATGTCATGAATGATGTAATATGTGACATGATCAGCAGTGGATTGCGGGTGCGCGATATATAGTTAGTACAACTAACTATATATGGAATTTCAATGGTTTTGTGTGAGTAAAATAAGGTTTTTTAAATGCTAATTCCTAACTATATATGGTCTATAACCTATGGTTTTTTCAGTGAATTTTCAAGGTTTTGTAAATGCTAATTCCTAACTATATATGGTCTATAACCTATGGTTTTTTCAGTGAATATATATATATATATTTATTTATTTATATTTTATATTTTTATGTTTTTATATTATTTTATATTTTAATATATATTATTTATTATATATATATATATATATATATATATATATATATATATATATATATATATATATATATATATATATATATATATATATATATATATATATATATATATATATATATATATTACCTACTGGCGGTCGCCAGTAGGTATATATAGTTAGGATTTTTTCTCTATGGGTTTTTTGAAAATTCTATGTCTAATAACTTTGGCGTTTGTGGACGGAATTGGCTGAAATTTTCAGGAAAATGGCACATTTTGTTTCTGAGCAGCCCTTGAAAATTTGGGGGGGGTTCGTCAAGGGGGGGCCGAGAAAAAAGGGGGGTCCCAAAACGTGTTTTTAACATTGAGTTTTCCATAGGGCGGTTGGCCTCACTTTTAGCCCGAACGGCTGAATGGATTTGCACGAAACTTGGCAAAATTGTAGGGACTGGTAGCCCGATGTGCCTTTTGTAGGTCTCAATATATGTGCTCCAGTGGATTTTGAGAAATTAACGTTTAAAAAAAGATATATATCTGTAACAGCGGACCGGGCAGCGTCCTAGGACGCGTACTTTTCGCGCAACGGAGCTTTGTGAAGCGAAGCTGATTGGTTCTCCGGCGTCTGTCAACATTCCAAACAGTCCGTAGCGGCCGCCATCTTGTCTCTCGGTAGGATCGAGAGACAAGAGGAGGCCAAAGCGAAGGGGCAAATGACCATAAGGGGGAATAGTAGATCCTCGCTGACCCCCTAGGTTTGATGTGGAGGTTTTAAAAGGGCCCCGCGGGGCAAAAAAAAATAATAATAATAATAATCGAACACCTGAATGGATTTGCACGAAACTTGGCAAAATATTAGGGACTGGTAGCCCGATGTGCCTTTGCTAGGTCTCAATATATGTGCTCCAGTGGATTTTGAGAAATTAACGTTCAAAAAAAGATATATATCTGTAACAGCGCTCCGCTTCGCGTACTTTTCGCGTTACGGAGCTTTGCGAAGCTGATTGGTTCTCCGGCGTCTGTCAACATTCCAAACAGTCCGTAGCGGCCGCCATCTTGTCTCTCGGTAGGATTGAGAGACAAGAGGAGGCCAAAGCGAAGGGGGAAATGACCATAAGGGGTCATAGTAGATCCTTCCTGACCTCTTAGGTTTGATGTACCATTTTGCCAAGTTTGGTGTAATTCCGTTCAGCCATTCAGGCTGTAGACGTATGTAAATGTCCTATGGAAAATTGCATGGGGAAAACACATTTGAAAGTGTTGAAATTTAGAACCAATTAAAATGTTACTTTGGTTTTGTATTTGTGTGTGATGAAAGTTAATTGGTTATGTATATATGTCAAATGAGAGGAAACCACAGCCATTTTGTGATACTACTGTCTGAGGTACATTTGTGAGGAATTTTTGGTGGTGAATTTCTGGTGTTTGATTTACACAGTACTAACACTTCTGCTACTTTTAAAAAGGTGAGTTGTTAATTTGTAAGGGGAACTATGTTGTACACTTGAAGATAATTTGAAAAATGTTTTCTGTTATTTATTTGCAGTCCTTCTGTTATACTAAATAGTTGATGAAGTTAGTTTTATATTATGTATTACTAAAAACGATAAATGAAAGTGATTATTTTTTTCTGCAATTTACAGCAAGCAATTTCAAAATAAAATGGCTCACAATGAAGAGACCGTGGCAATTTCTTTTGAATTGTCCACTACATTGATTGAAATTGAGAGCACCAATAATGAAATATTGTCACAAGGAGGACATGACTTGTATGATTCCATTAGATTGATTGAAATGGACAGCACCAAGAATGAAATATTGTCACAAGGAGATGACTTGAATGATTCCACTACATTGATTGAAATTGAGAGCACCAATAATGAAATATTGTCACAAGGAGGAGATGGCTTGTATGATTCCATTAGATTGATTGAAATGGACAGGACCAATAATGAAATATTGTCACAAGGAGGAGATGACTTGAATGATTCCACTACATTGATTGAAATTGAGAGCACCAATAATGAAATATTGTCACGAGGAGATGACTTGAATGATTCCACTACATTGATTGAAATGGACAGCACCAATAATGAAATATTGTCAGAAGGAGGAGATGACTTGAATGATTTTTTTGATCAATCTCTTGATGGCGAATTTATCGAGTGTTTGGAGACCATAGAGTTACAAGAATCATCATTGCAGACTTTTAATGAGGAGATTCCAGATGAGATGATTGAAGAGGAAATTACTGATGAGGACATGTTACTAGTTGTTTCAAATTTAGAAAATTTTGAAGAATAAATTTATATTTAGAAATCAAAAATTGTTTGAGACATTATTTATTTTTATTTTTAATTTATGAGGTTGTAGCGAAGTGATTGTAGTATAAAATGAGACTTATAGTATAGAGTGCAACATTTTTATGTTACATGGTAAGTTTACTCATATTTACTTCCCTTCTGCCACTATATTATCTCCAATGTGTATTTGACATGTCTTCTTCATCTCCGGCCTCCTTTCTCTCACTGTGTGTCTCCGATGCATCTTATCGCTGGTATTTTGTGTAATTACAGAAGAGAGTAAAATAAAATAGTTCGGAACGTGAAAAGGGGGCAAAGTAGAGTACTCCTCACCCCCTAGGCCTTTTTAGGCGGTCCCAAAAGGATCAGTTTCTGCTTTCCTGAGAGATTATGGTATGAGTTCCATATACCACAATAACTTGCATTACAACATGCAAGATATCTATCTCCTATTACCAACTTTTGGAGATATTCGCGCTAAGCGCGAATATCTCCAAAAAGTAACACCTGCCCTGAGCAGTTCTTAGCCATGTTATCCAATGGGAGGTGGATAACATGGCTAAGAGTATTAGCTCGGTAATGCATGAATATCGCTGAGTTTTTAGCGATATTCATGCATTGCGGCCGTTTATTATCGCATTTGCGATAAACCTTGATAATAGTAAGGTTTATCTTCGATAATTTCTGACGATGCTTAGTGGTAAAAAATTGGTTGGTAAGCATCGTTAGCGATAAATATCGCTTAACTTTGGTAATATGCCCCAACGTCTGTTAACGTTCGATTCGAAGGAAATGAGGAAGTGTTGAAAAACATTGTCTGCGCCATCTTGCCTTTTTTGAAATGCCACACTTTTGTCGTGCACGGCAGCCATTTTAGATGTCTTGACCAGACCCACTCTCTGCACGCTGTCGATTCGTAGCATGGCTCCTCACCCTCGCAAGCATCTTCCCCAGGCACTGGTCACCCCCGCTCTCTGTCTTATGCATGGGCAATAAACCTCCCCCCATCTGCGCTGCTCTTCCCTGAGAATCACACTGTGCCCGCCCGACACCTCCCTTTCGCCCTATTCACTACCGCACCCTGTGACACTCCTCTTCCTCTGTGTCCGATTGTCCAGGCTATCAGCTAGCCCTGCAGATGTAGTTTATGGCCCCAGCTGTAAAGAATCACCCCTCTTCAAAGGAGTTATAGTAGATCAAGGCCCACACCCGATGAGATCCGTCACACCACACGTGTTCCTACTATCTGAAAACTATCCTGTATTGTGATTGGGGAGGGGACCGAGCCTGAAGCGGAAGATTCCAGGAATGACTCTTTGTACATCAAAGTTTTTACAATTATGTGTCACATAAAAAATATATAGCACTCCAACAAAGTAGTAGGAATATAAAACTTTAATAACATATAAATATATACAACAAAACAAAAACAGTAATAGATTTATTGAAATTGACAGCACCAATAATGAAATATTCTTGTCAGTAGCGGTCTGTTGTGCGAATAGTTCCAAGGCAGCAGAACGCGCTGAAATCTGGATGTCACGAAGGTGATGTCTAGCAAGTTGCCGCCCAGCAAATAACGGCGTGGGGCGCCGCGGGGGTGAGTGAGTCCAGTAGGCACCACAGCTATTCTTACCGGCATTGCAGAATTACTGCTGGGGACAATGCCTGTGCTGGAGCAGGGTCACAGCAGAAACAAAAAGGATTCTGTTGAAGATGTTGTTGGTTTTCAATTTGAAAACAGTTCTGGTGTCAACTGCTATGCTAATGTAGTGGTTAATGTTTTGTTTTCTCTAGAAAATGTAAAAGAGGGGGAGGCAGTCCAAAGTTCCGTTAAAAGGGCAAAGGAAAGGATCGGTGGTTTGAACTATCAGTCAAAAAGGGGAGGGGGTGCAACAATTTTTCCTACCGGGTCACACTGTGCTTTCACCGGAAGTGAGGTCTGCAGGATTCTAGTAATTCAAAGTGAGGCTGGCGCCGACGTCCCGCGGATACAGTTTCGTCACTCCACGGGTGATCATGGCAGTCATTCCCCATCGGGGGTGGGAGACTCCCGCGGCTCCTCTAGAATCTTCAAGGTCGTGGAGGACTACGGTGGTGGAGTCAACCAGTGACCGGGCCATTTCTTTATGCTGGGCCCGCTCTTGCCAGGTCGACCGCCATTTTGAGAGTTCGGTAGCTACTGGCGATCGCGGGGTCAAATGAACGGACGGGCTCCACCCTGCCGGGCGAGACGTTGCAGCATGGCCACAGTGGAAGAACTCTTTTCCGGGCGCCTGGACCGCTGAGGGTGCAGCTGGGAAGCCTACACTGGGGAGGCGGGAGAGGCCTGTTCGCACCGTCTCTCCCTCCCAGTGCACCCCACGGCGTCTCGCTTGAGATTTGTTATGGCCGGACCAGGCGATGAGGACGAGGGGGGGGTCGGAGGCATGTGCAAGACATCCCCCCCCAGTGTTGTCGCAGCCATTATAAAAGAAAGAAGTGTCCCGTCCGTCTTCGGGCCGGGCTTCCGGTGGATGTCGGCCGGACGCCCCTGGCTCTGGCCCCATGAACGGGTTTCTTGGTTTATCGGCTGCAGCCGGATTCCGTCGGCCTCGGCCCCCCGACCGTTGGTGGCCGGACCGGAAGAGCATGTGGCGGGACTACCTGCAACTCTCAAGGGCCACCGCGGCCGGACTGGGAGAGAGAGGGGAGGGTCGAGGAGACATTCCCCCCCCCCTGCAACTGTTCAGCGTTGTAAAGGCAATCCCCTGGCCGGGTCCCGTTGGTCTCGGCCTCTCCTCCGGCTACACCCTACGTTAGGATCTCCTGGCCGAGGCGTGGCAGCAGGACCTGCCTTATATGGGCTGCTCCCGGCTGGGCGTAGCCGGAACCCTGCCCCACCTTGGAAGTTTCCAGAGTGGGGGCGGATGTTCTACTGACTTGCATTTTCCCTAGTCTATCGATTTTTTTGGCGTGGCAGGCGGTGGGACAGCGAGGGGTGATTTGGTTTCTCTTACTGTTTTTCTGGTCTCTCACCACTGGCATATTTTAACGTTTTCTTGTTTCTAGGACATTAATAGGTTTTATCATTACGTTATGTTATCGTTTCTTTGTTCGTTGTTTAATAAAAGTTCATGTTCATCAGTGGCCTACTGATTTTCGTTTTCCTATTCTTTTCTTTCCAGGTTGTTTCATGCTAAAGTTTCTGTTAACAGGATACAGTGATCACTTCGTTATTATTGCATATGTCCTTTTCACTAAGGGTGCTCTCTGGTCGGGCCAGATGACGTATGTCTAGTAAATGGTCCGGGTGAAACAGGTGCATCAATCAGTGGGGATAGGCATGATAGATTACAACGGGGGAGAAAGGTCCGCATTACGTACCCTTTCACTACTTGCAAAGATTTTCCTACGTTTATTTGCAAACAGGGAATACCTCCAAAAAGAACTAATTCCCAAACAGTCAATGTTCGGACAATCAATCAATCAATGAGGAATGAAATAGGTACGACGTGTTAAAGGCTTGCGTTACCTACCCTTCACTATCTGCAAAGGGAGAGAGAATATTCCTATTCTTCCTCGTTTGCAGGTAGAGAAGATCCTTAAGAGAATTAACATCGAACAATTCAATGCTCGATTGAAACAATCAACAAGGGGTACTGTGAACACAAATGAACGCCGCTTATGTACATACGCATTGCTATTTTCAACAGGTTGTTCCTAATGTTTCTATTTTAGCGAGGTCAAAAAGAGATCCCATTAGTGGCCTACTGATTTTGCTCGATTCCTTTTGTTTTTTTACACGATTTTTCGCTATCTGCAAAGACTAAACAGAGTATTGCGACTCTGTGCTTGTTTGTAAATAGAGAATGAACCAAAGAGAACAATCAATCAAATGGAGAGAGAAGCAGGCACGACGGATTACAAAGGGGGAAAGGGCTGCGTTAACTACCCTTCACTATCTGCAAAGAGAGAGTACTCCTAATAGAAATGAGGGGTGGGGGGCAGCAATCAAAGCAGATCAGTGTGCATAAACACGAAAAAAAAAATTCTTACCACGTACTTGACATTCGACAGCTTATGATATTTGCTATTAAAAAACCATTGAAATTCACTGAAAAAACCATAGGTTATAGACCATATATAGTTAGGAATTAGCATTTACAAAACCTTGAAAATTCACTGAAAAAACCATAGGTTATAGACCATATATAGTTAGGAATTAGCATTTAAAAAACCTTATTTTACTCACACAAAACCATTGAAATTCCATATATAGTTAGTTGCACTAACTATATATTGCGCACCCGCAATCCACTGCTGATGATGTCACATATTACATCATTCATGACATGGTCAGTGACATCACTGATGACATCACTGATGACATCTCAAATGACATCACTGATGACATCTCATTTGACATCAATGACCACATCACTGATGATATCATTCATGTGACAATACAATGCATCTCCTCACATTTTAATATAACCTCTGTTTCACCCAGTGTTAAAAACAGAGTATAATTTTTGAAACCATTGACACACCAATACTAGTTACTACATACGTACTCACTGATTCCTACGTCTACACACACATTCACTCATTCACCCATACAATCATTCATACATACAATCACTCATGTTTACAACACAATCATATGCACTCATACACCTATACAGACACTCACACTCTGCCACTCATCCATGGAGTTACTCACACACCTAGTCAGTCCTGTAAAGAATCAATCACACTTCCATTTTCTACTCTATACAGTTAAACATAGAGCACCTTACGTTTTCAACCATATACTAACACATACTTACTCTCTTATACAATCATTGATACAAGTACACATTGATCTGTACAGAGTCACACACCTCCCATCCAGCCACACACACACTCAGTCTCCCATGCAAATACTTGGGCAATCAATCAATAACCCATATAGTTACTCATATAGCTACTGATCAACACATGCAGCAGTTTACAGAACAACAGACATAATGATGCACAAATTAAGACAGTTTAGTCACTAACCCATGCACTCAGTGAGACACATTTAATCACTCACTCATACATTCAGTCATGCACCTACTAAATCCTTCGTCCAGACACTTATACATCCACTCATTCTTCAATATGTAAGACATATTTTAACTTTACAGAAACATAGTCACTGGATGTTGTCATCAGTGATGTCACTGACCATGTCATGAATGATGTAATATGTGACATCATCAGCAGTGGATTGCGGGTGCGCAATATATAGTTAGTGCAACTAACTATATATGGAATTTCAATGGTTTTGTGTGAGTAAAATAAGGTTTTTTAAATGCTAATTCCTAACTATATATGGTCTATAACCTATGGTTTTTTCAGTGAATTTTCAAGGTTTTGTAAATGCTAATTCCTAACTATATATGGTCTATAACCTATGGTTTTTTCAGTGAATATATATATATATATATATATATATATATATATATATATATATATATATATATATATATTACCTACTGGCGGTCGCCAGTAGGTATATATAGTTAGGATTTTTTCCCTATGGGATTTTTGAAAATTCTATGTCTAATAACTTTGGCGTTTGTGGACGGAATTGGCTGAAATTTTCTGGAAAATGGAACATTTTGTTTCTGAGCAGCCCCTGGAAATTTGGGGGGGGTTTGTCAAGGGGGGGCCGAGAAAAAAGGGGGGTCCCAAAACGTGTTTTTAACATTGAGTTTTCCATAGGGCGGTCTGTCGCACTTTTAGCCCGAACGGCTGAATGGATTTGCACGAAACTTGGCAAAATTGTAGAGACTGGTAGCCCGATGTGCCTTTTGTAGGTCTCAATATATGTGCTCCAGTGGATTTTGAGAAATTAACATTTAAAAAAAGATATATATCTGTAACAGCGGACTGGGCAGCTCCCGGTTCGCGGACCGGGGCGCGTACCAAAACTTCGCGTAGCAAAGCTGTTTGGTTATCCGGCGTCTGTAAACATTCCAAACAGTCCGGAGCGGCCGCCATCTTGTCTCTCGGTAGGATTGAGAGACAAAAGGAGGCCAAAACAAAGGTGGAAATAACCATAAGGGGGCATAGTAGATCCTCCCTGACCCCTTAGGTTTAATGTGGAGGCTTTAAAAGGGCCCCGCGGGGTAGCGCCCGGTCCGCGAACCGGGAAGCGTTCTGGGCAGCGTACTGCAATGAAAAATGAATGATAGACTTTTCAAATGCTGTATGTTAATTGATTGTTGGTTTTGTTGATTATTTTTTATTTTTTTTTATTTTTTAAGCATTTTTTATTGTGTTTCATAATTTATTAAACTTTCTAACATTTCATTGTCAGAAATTTCATAATTATCATGGAATATACATTGTAGTCTCTGAGGTTGTAAAATGTCCTCATTTGCAAGGAGGTTATCTACTGCTTGTACACATTGAGCGCCCCGGTTCGCGAACCTTAAGCGTTCCGGGAGTCCACCATTTTGTGTTTCGGTCGAATTAAGATACAAGATGGAGGGCAAATAATGTTCAGAATGGGTAGAAGGGGGCACGGTAGAGTTATCTTGACCCCCTAGGTTTTCTGAGGGTGGCTGAGGAGGCTTATATGTGCGAAAAAAAAACATTTTTAAAAAAAATTTCGCGAGGTTAGCTCCCGGTTCGCTTACCGGGTAGCGGCCCCGGTAGCGTATTTTGTTGAAAATTTGTGAAAAATGTTAGAGTTAAATAATAATTGTGAGTGATCAGATGTAGGGTAGCTCTGAGAAGAGCTTTTGGGTTTATGGTACATTTAGGTACTTATAAGTAGGTACCAATGAACATTCTTAAATTCAGAGTGAAAATTCTGTTGCCCTCATCTGAGAAGTGAACTCCATCTCCTCTGTAGATATCTTGCATGTAGTAACGCAAGTTATTGTTGTACAGGGAGCCCATTCCATGGTCTCTCATGTAAGCTGAAACAGATTTGTTTACATGCTTCCTCGACTTCTCAATTTGTGGACAAAATTGGTTTGACCACCTCCATTTCTGTCTTTGGCATATATTTGAATATACCAAGGCAGTCTGAGGAAAAAGTGCCATTAATTGCTCAAAGGTGTCCTTTAAAAGCATTTCCAGACCTACACCAGTCAAAGTGCCCAAGTCATTACCTCCACAGTGCACAATTAACAGGTCAGGTTTGGGCAAATGCATAAAGGTTTTCACCAATGGTATCAATTGGTGACATTTTAATCCTCTGTGGCCAAACCACTTAATTTCCACATCTTGTAAATTGAGGTTAGGTAATTTCCTGTTTTCAACGTACCTTTGAGCCCAGTGAATATAACTATGTCCAACAATCCAGACAGAAAACATGGTGAGAGAAGGTTCTCCTGCAGTCAGATGAAGTGTGGCAATGAAATGGCAGTTGAAAAAATGAGAGTTTGAAATGAAAAAAACTGTGGAGTTTCTGTGTTCATGAAGCAGTAACAGTGATTGGTGGATTTTGATTGCTGAAAACAAAAAGTTAGGGTGCACGGATGTGTTCTTTGAAAGATGTATTTTGAGTGGTCAATAAAAAATCATTAAATGAAAGAATGCACTGGATATGCAGGTGCACTGAGAGTTCAGAGTTCAATTGCAACATTGTTGTGTGAACTTGCAAACAACAGAGGTCTTCCAGGAGGTGGTTGCCATGCAGATAAGGCAGAAAGGGCAGAGGGGGGATGGGTTTTCATTTGAAAAAAGTGAGGGAAGACTTTTGATTGGGTGACATGAGAGATATGTGTGAAGAATTACAGCATTTCTGTGCTTTTCATAGCTGCAGACTCTGGAGTGCATACCTTTTGCTCTGCTGCAGACAAATTGGTGTGTTTCTGAGACTGTTTTCAAACTCAAAGTATTTGCTAAGGTGAGAAAATATTTCTTTACTTTAGATAGAGAATAGTGTGCTTTAAGGAGAAAATTATGATTTATGTGGCGCAAATTGCTTGTAAATATGCTCTCACATGTGTATGGAAAATTTTGATTTTGAATGTTTGTGTTACATAGCCATGTTAAAAGTGACCCAACCATGCTGGAAAGGCAATCAAAAAATGCTTTCATGTGTTTTATTGACATTTTAAGTCATTTTCCCATGTGCAGTGTTTAGAAATTATGATTTGAAAATCGTTTTTGGGGAAAAGGAATTGTTTTTAAAATCATGACAAGGACATAATGGTGTATGCTTCTTTATAAGGCAATTGACTGTCCCTGATGTTATTTTTCTCATTTTAGTGTAAGACCTTTCTCTGTGGCGCAAATTGCTTGTAAATATGCTTCCACGTGTGCATGGAAAATTTTGATTTTGAATGTTTGTGTTACATAGCCATGTTAAAAGTGACCCAACCATGCTCGAAAGGAAATCAAAAAACGCTTTCATGTGTTTTAATGACATTTTAAGTCATTTTCCCATGTGCAGTGTTTAGAAATTATGATTTGAAAATCGTTTTTGGGGAAAAGGAATTGTTTTTAAAATCATGACAAGGACATAATGGTGTATGCTTCTTTATAAGGCAATTGACTGTCCCTGATGTTATTTTTCTCATTTTAGTGTAAGACCTTTCTCTGTGGCGCAAATTGCTTGTAAATATGCTCCCACATGTGCATGGAAAATTTAGATTTTGAATGTTTGTGTTACATAGCCATGTTAAAAGTGACCCTACCATGCAGGAAAGCCAATCAAAAAACGCTTTTATGTGTCTTAAGGACAATTTAAGTAATTTTCCCATGTGTAGTGTTTTGAAGTTATGATTTGAAAATCGTTGTTGAGGTAAAGGAATGTTGTTAAAATTTATGTGCGCCATATGCCCCCAAATTTCTTTTTCAGGGGTGCAGCAGGGTGTTCTTGAGATACCCCTGCACGCTTGAAAAAAATCCTATTTTGTGATGAGCTAATTGCTAATCACAAATTGCAACCTTCATTCCTATGAGCCTCCTAGCCCATGGAAATGAATGGTTAATTTGCAATTAGCAATTTGCTCATTGCAAATTAGGAATAGTAAAGAATTGCTATTTATTCCTTAAAATTTGGTATTTAGGAAATGCAAAATAGTTTGATGGTACATATGGTGGTTCATCTGTAACAAGATAAGAAGCTTAGGGATACATTTATGATGACTAGCGCAATAAAGTGCACATTACTTACTTCATTGGTAGGCCTTTACATGTATTATCTCCTCTGTATTCTTCATCAAGCGTAACTTTAATCTGCAATCCTGAGTAGGCCTCACCTTAAACAAACCTCTGGATAGGACACACTTTATTGTCATCCTGGATTAATCATTTAAAATGGTAGGGACAGATTTATGATAGGTGTATGCCTCTTTTGTGCCACTGTGCGTCACTTTTATGATGCAGCGGTGGTGCAAAAGATTTGCTATGAGGCGACAACATTACAAATTGATGCATTTAGGCAGATATGTCATGGTGTAAAAAAAACGTACCACATAAAACCCAAGCAGCAGTGATGCAAAAGATGCACCATGCCGCAAGACAGGCCTCACTTGGGGCCATATGTATGAAGGTAATTAGCATTTGCAAAGATCAAAATTCTACGAATTTCGGCCTTTGTGAATGTTAATTAGACAAATGGTATGTATCAAACAAGTTTGATGCAAAATAAGGAGTAGCAAAATTTGCTATTCCTTATTTTGCAATTGCACTGAAGGATTTGCAAATTTTGTGACTACGTGAATGCAATGTATCAAACAAAAACTATGTAAAAAATGACATTAAGGATTTGGAAACTATTGTGGTAAATTGGTGGTAATTTGTGAATTCTTTTTAAAAAGCTTTTTTTCAAAAAAACAAAAGGTGCCATATGACGCCAACACATGCCCTTAGGGCATGTATGTGTGCCATATGCCCCCAAATTTCTTTTTCAGGGGTGCAGCAGGGTGTTCTTGAGACACCCCTGCACCCTTGGAAAAATTCCTAATTTGTGATGAGCAAATTGGTAATCGCAAATTAAACCTTCATTCCTATGAGCCTCCTAGCCCATGGAAATGAATGGGTAACTTGCAATTAGCAATTTGCTCATCGCAAATTAGGAATGGTAAAGAATCGCTATTTATTCCTTAAAATTCGCTATTTAGGAAATGTAAAATATTTTGATGATACATATGGCAGTTCATCTCTAACAAGATAAGAAGCTTAGGGATACATTTATGATGACTGGCGCATCACTAGGGATGTGACAGTCATCCTGCGCCGCTGTTCCGCCACCCATGGTGTGCTGCATTTACAATGCGGCGCAGCATGGGGCAAAAATGGCACAGATGCGTGACGCATATGTGCCGTAAAGGTGGCGCATTGCTGGAGTTGTATCGCAAGTGCGATGCAGCTCCAGCAAGGCTCAGGGGTGCCGCATCTCCACAATGCTGCGTCAAGACCTATGCCAGCTTCAAGCAGGCGCAGGGTTTTGACGCAGCTTTCTCCTATCTGATTGTAAATGCGGCACACCATGGGTGGCAGAGCAGTGGTGCACGTTAACTAGTGCATGCCTGGGGATGTGCCATTTAATATAAATCTGCCCTTTTACATTTAAGTATGTGCAGGGGACACAGAGTCGGTGAGGCTTATCCAAGGTTAAGAAGAGATGAGTCCTGTTCAGTGAATAATTAGACATAGGCTTCACCTGCTCAGCATTGCTGGACATGGCTAAATAATAGCTGCTAAATGTTAATCTTGTTAAACAATTTTACTATTATAATCTCTGAGATTTGTCTCTTACTCTGCAACATCTCATTGTTGTTATCTTTCTTTAAAGATAAAGACAACCTCAACATGAGCGACAATCTGCAATCATTTGATTTTGACCTCATCATTGAACTTGTAATTGAAACATCAGTGGATGTTGATACTTTGGATGATTTAAATCCTGAGGATGAAGAAGAGCGTGATGAGGATGCAGATTTGTCCGAACTATATGATATAGGATGGGAAACTGACCTGCTTGAGCCTTTGGAAATATAAACATTTATTTTTAAATTTTATAATTAATAAAAAGTAAAAAGGTAAACCGTTTAATTTAAAAATAAAGACACCTTCAAAAACAGGTTATGTGTAGTGTCTTCAATAAAATATTAAAATATGTTCATAAAATTAGATCAGATTCACATATAAAATAGCATAGGTAACATAAATATAAATGTCATTTCTTTTCTGGTATTTTTGTATTGTAAGATTGCCAATGACTAAAAAATCTTCAAATTAAAATGTCAAGTAGTGTGTTAAGTTTTTGATCACTGTTACTGATTTACTGTTTGGTAATAATGTTTATTAACATTTTTTATTATATTTTTCCTCAGATTCAACTGCAGATCATTTCAAGATTTCACCATGCCTACAATACAAAGACAGATAAAGGCTGCAAAACGTCAAAGACAGCAGGTGAAAACAAAAACCCAGCAGTCCTCTAACAAAAAGATTTCTCAAGCCACGAAGAAAGCACCGGGTAAGAGCTCTAAATATTTCATAAGAAATATTTGTAATAAAAAAAATATTACTACAGAAAATGTTTCAGTCCATAACACGAGAAGGAAATCAAATGGAAAGAAAAGGACAATGAAAAATGTTACTGCTAGAGCAAGAGATAAATCTGTGCATGATAGTAGAAGGAAACAACAGTTTAGGGAGATTCGTAAACGAATGTTCCGCAACAGGATAATTGGCAATTTGTTAAAAAATATTAAGAAAGGTCAACAGAAACTAGTTTTTTATAAGAGAAAAAAAAAAGTTGAGAAAGTTATTGATCAGGCATTTGAAATTAAACGTAAGTTATTTATTTTGATAATCAATAGAATTAGGAAGCTAAACAAGGCAATTTTTGATTTCAAAAGAAATAGTAGATGGAAGAGAATAGTTAATCGTAGTAATTTTTGTGAAGTTTTTTCTGGAGAATGGATGCATAGTTCAAGCTGTGAGGCATTTTTTAATGAGGAGAGTTATTTCGAGGATAATGATTTGGTGCATGAAGTTGACACCAGTGGTCGTGCTTATGAAGTGAAAGATGGTTGTCCAGTTGAAAAAGAAAAACTTGTGACAACAGAGGCAGAAGAGGTGTTAGGTAATGAGGTTTTAGGAAGACGTGCTAAGGGTCCTGTGTACACCTGGAAGTGTAGTAGTATTTGCAGTGTGCGACAGGATTCCATCAATTTGCTTTGTGATTTTGTACGGTCATTTAACAAAAAAAGTTTGAAGCAGAAAATGATGTTGTTGCAAGAATTAGATCCTTGCAGAGTAAGAGAAGTGACAGGTTTGCATGGTCATTCACTGGCTTGTCTTTCCAGGAGAGTATGTCAGAGTGTTTTTCATCATTTCAGGATGCTAGCAGTGCATCATAACAAAGTGAGGAAATTAGTTAGAATGTTGTATTATGCTAAGAGTCCAGCAATTATGCTGAAACAATTATGCGCTGCTCTTTTGCATGGTTCTGAAATAGATGTGAAGAATATATGTGAAGAAATTGAGTTTTGTTACTTTGGAAGTAAAGAGGAGAATGTTGAAATTGAGCAAGAAGTAGAGGGTCATGTGGAAGATAGTGTACAGGTTTCCAGTACAGATAATTTCCAGAGGGAAATTGCGACGTTTGAGGTGAAATCAAGTGAGAGGCCTAATTTCACTTGTGTGTGTTGTCGACGCACTTATTATAAGAATCAGACTAAGTTAGTGGATTTATATGCAAAAAGTGAAAGGGAAAATAATAGTGAATGGAAGGATTTTGCAACATACTTGATGGTAGAAAATTGTTTTGATTTGGGATTGGATCAACGTGTGTGTACTTATTGTTGTAACAAATTAAAACAAAACCAGATGCCTGCTAGAGCAGTTCATAATAATCTGGAATTGGTTGAGATTCCTTCTGAATTGAAGGACTTAAATACTTATGAATCTATTTTGATTCAAAGTATCCATCCCTTTCAGGCTATTGTAAGAATGGAGCCAAAGACAGGGAAATTGCCTCCATCAGATTTACAGAGAGGATTAAAGGGAAGAGTTGTTTATTTGCCTCTAGATTTCAAAAAAAACATTAACACAATTGGAGTAGAAAAAGTGGAAGAGGAACCTCTGGTTATCTTAGTTAATGGGGTTCCGACAAAGAATAAGAAAATATGGCAAGATTTAGTAGATGTTAGGAAAGTCAAAAAGGCAACATTGTATTTGAAAAAAAATAATAAATACTACAAGAATGTATATGTTGCAGAAGAGGAAGTAAGTGAGGAAGAGGATAGCGATTTGTGTGCTGGTCAAATTGAGAAAGTAGAACCCTCTACTAGTGAAGAAATATATGAACATTATAGTGTTCATCCTTTGCATTCCAAGGAAGTCATGGGGAATGCTATTGAGTTGTTTCAAATGAAACAAGCCAAAGGGAGTCCCATTAGTGTTTGGGAGGAAAGTTTGGAAGCTCGGTGTTTCCCACAGCTTTTTCCAACAGGTCAGGGAGGAAGATATGATGAGCGACCTCATCAAATTCCTGCTTCTGAATACCGGACTTTGCGATTGTATGCAGGAGATGCTAGGTTTCGACAATGCATTCCTTATTTGTTTCATCTCCTGTTTGAAAGCGATCTGTCTGGACTGTCATATGCAGTGAACCACATCTTGAAAAGTGGTATACACATGCAAAACATCTCGGCAAGTGACTTTATGGATAAAGTCAATGTCCAAGATAGTATTTTGGATTCTCACCTGATTAATCTCATGGCGTGTCAGCGTGGTACTAATGAGTACTGGTACCGTCGTCATGGTGATTTAAAATGTATGCTGAGGAACTTAGGTACTCCCACATGGTTCCTCACTCTGAGCTGTGCCGAGTATGGCTGGGAAGACTTACTTGAATTTCTACGAGAGGCAAATGCTAACGTAGATAACATCGAATTCAAGACACCCGGAGAACTGTGCTCTTTGGATCCAGTCAATGTATGTAGGTACTTCAATCATAGATTTGAAGCTATGATGTCTTTCATCATGAATAAGAAGAATCCACCTCTTGGAGAGGTGTTGGATTTCTTCTGGAGAAAGGAGTACCAAGCAAGAGGTGCTCCTCATATACATATGTTGCTGTGGATCAAGGATGCACCTAAATTTGGAACGGATCCAGAAGACTCAGTGATGAGTTTCATCCAACAGTATTCTACGTGTGCTGTTCCAAACGCAAAGGAGAAGAAAAGCCTAAGAGAAAAAGTTCTGCGTTTCCAAAGCCATCGATGTGGAAAGTACTGCCGTCGTAAATTCCGAAACAAAGACAAGTTCTACACTAAATGTCGTTTCGGCTTTCCACGACCGGTGATTTCTAAAGGAAGAGTAAACAGTTTGATGTCTTCGTTGCGACACAATGTCATGAAGAAATCACCTAAAAACACTTACAATTTGAAGAGGAGCGAAGAGTCCAAGTACATCAACGACTACAACCCGGTGATTTTGTCCATGTGGAATGCTAACATGGATATACAGTTTGTGGCTGATAACTGTATGGCTGTGGCGCGGTATGTGACGTCTTACATCACCAAAAAAGAGAAGACAGAATTGAAGGATATGTGGGAGGACATTTCCCATGAAAAGAGCCTCAGCAAGAAGTTGTACAGTTTCAGTCTGAAGATGTTGTCGCATCGAGAAATCGGAGCGTACGAATGTTCTGACCGGTTGTCTTCAGCAAGTCTCTATGCCAAGTCCAGGAGTATCGTTTGGGCGAGTCTTGGTCTTGCTGCAACGCGTAATCGAGTTCTCAAACCTTTGCGGGAAATTGAGTATTTGGCGGAAAAGGAGCCAAACAGTACCGACATTTTGAAGACCAACATGTTGGATACATATTATCCAAATCGAAGCAGTCACCTCGAGAATGTTTGTCTGTATGAGGTTCTGCAAAATTACATATTCAAGAGGAACATCAAAGAAGATACTGAGAAAGGAGTGTATGCTGTAATAGGAAGTGAGGGATGTCTGGTCAAGCAAAGAAAATGCCACTTGGTAAACCATCGAAAATTGAGTGGCGAATCTCCTGAAAAAAAGGAGTTTTTCTATTTAGCACTTTTGCAACTTTTCAAGCCTTGGCGTGCAGAAGAGGAACTGCTTGGAGATTTCCTTTGTTATGAAGACTCATTCAATGCTGCCAAGGAGACCATAGAATGTCCTGCTTTTCCCAAATATGTAGAAATGTTGAATGCGGAAATTGAGCAGGAAGCAACAATTGCAGCCGAGATTGCCAGAGACAGTTCTCAGGACAGTCAGAGTTCTGCTTCATTGAGTCAGGATCCACTAGGAGGACCTGTTATCGAAAATGAAGCTGCCACTGCTATGAATGAAGTGGAAAGAGCCATGGCACATGCTCAAGAGGATGCGGTTAACTTAGAAGAGTTGGAAAGGCAACTCAACGTTGAGCAGAGGAAAATATATGACGAAGTTACCATGCAAATTGATCATGGATTAAGTCATGATAAGAAAGAGTGCTCATGTACGTCGTTGAAGCCTGTCCGACTGTACGTGAGTGGAGAAGCGGGAACTGGAAAAAGTTTCCTCATTAAAGCAATTTCATGCTATTTGCAGGAAAAGACAGAGTCATCGCTGTCTTGTGTTGTCACTGCTCCAACTGGACTGGCAGCACATAATATTAAAGGGATTACTTTACATCGTTTACTGATGCTGCCAGTGGAGCATGACAACAAATTAGAATATCACAAGCTATCTGGAGATGCTTGTTTTGAAGTTTCAAGAATCTTGAGGAAAATGAAACTTCTTATCATTGACGAAGTAAGCATGGTTTCCAATGTCATGCTTGCCTTTGTGCATTTGAGGATGCAAGAAGTTCTCAAAACAGAGTATGATGTGTTATTTGGTGGCAAACACATCATTGTTTTCGGAGATCTTTTGCAGCTGACACCAGTGAAAGGGCAACCTGTGTTCAAAATGCTCACGCATGAAGATACCAGGAAGTGCCTAGGCAGCATTGGCAACGTCAATATATGGTTAAACTTCAATTATGCTGAACTGCATGAAAATATGCGTCAGGCGAAGGATGAAGTTTACAAGACTATTCTACAAGATGTTAGAATTGGAAAAGTGACCGAGCATGGGAAAGAAGCTTTACATGCACGATTACTGTCAAATTTATATCCAGAACAAGATGTTGTGCCTGAGAATATTTTTCAGAAAATTACTGAAAAGAAATCTGGAATATGTTTGATGCCAACTCTTGCAGAATGTGCCAAATTTAACAACAAAATGTTGCATTTAGAAAAGCAAGAGATTGTGAAACTGGAAGCTATTGATAGAGTAGAGCATATGGGATCAACAATTATTTTGTCTGAGAATCTGAAAACAAAATTGGATTCATTAGAGAAGAGTATATCTAAAACTGCAGGTTTTGAAAAGACTCTGAATGTGTGCTTGAACTGCCGTATAATTTTAAGAAGGAATTTACATGTTGAAAGAGGTCTGGTAAATGGATCAATGGGTAATGTTGTTGATTTTGTGAAATACAGAAATAGAGATGGAATTGAATTTTTAAAAATTAAATTTGATGGCATTGAGGAAGTACAGCTAATTGCTCGTTGTTCTGCTAGATTTTTGCTTTTAAAAGACTTATATGTTCGCCGTAAGCAGTTTCCTGTTTGCTTGGCATATGCGGTGACAATCCATAAATCGCAAGGTTTAAGTGTAGACAGTGCATTGGTGAATATTGGCAGTTCTGTGTTCAAGGAGGGTATGGCATATGTGGCATTGTCACGAGTTAGAACTTTATCGGGATTGTACTTGATTGAGTGTGATGTCACAAACATTTGTGCAGATCTAGATTGTGTTAAGGAATACAATAGGTTAAGAAGAGAGTATGCGCCACATTTGCCTCAGTTTCCTTTGTTTGAGAAACGTCTGGTAGGCCGGAAACGAAGAAATGAGAACAATACTGGGGAGGTTATAGCAAAAAGACAAAAAGTGAATGAACCTAAAATTACAAGCAGAAACAAAAAGGATTCTGTTGAAGATGTTGTTGGTTTTCAGTTTGAAAACAGTTCTGGTGTCAACTGCTATGCTAATGTAGTAATTAATGTTTTGCTTTCTCTAGAAAATGTAAAAGAAGAGATTGTGGTCAATTCTGATCAAAGATTTTGCGGTTTGTTAAATTCTGTGTTAGAGAAATGTACCACTGATAGAAGAAACATAGAAAGTGTGTCTGAAATTCGAAATCTGTTAGACAGATGTTCAGGCCAAACACAATTCTCTCAAAATATTCAGCAAGATTGTCAGGAGTTTTTAATGTATATGCTTGATGTATTACATGCTGAAGGTGTAGATGTAGATCAGCTGTTTGGGCTTTCTTATCAATGGCAGCATGACTGCGAGAACTGTATGATATCAAGTACTACTAGTGTAGACTCAGAAAGATTTATATATTTAACTTTGCCAGACAGTAAATCAGTCTCCTTTAATAAGCTAGTAAAAGCTGCTAATCACAACATGGAGTGTAGCCAATGTAAATCTGAAATGATGTCCACATTATTTATACGAACATATGGCCAGTACGTCATTTTAATGTTCCAACGATGTAGGCCTGATGGAACAAAATTGACAACTTTAATAAAAAATTTTGTAGCTTCGCAGTTGTCAATATCAGGAAGGACTTTTGTAACTACAGCAATTATATATCATGACGGCCCTTCAATATCATCAGGACATTACACAGCTTATTTAAAGTCTAGAAATGGCTGGTCATTCTGCAATGATTCTGTTTTAATTTTCAAAAAAAAATTGCCGTATGACCTTAAAAACTCTTACCTGGTGTTTTTAAAACCAAAATTTTAGGGAAATAATCTCGGGATGTGCTCTGTGGAATTTCAAGAAGTTCTAATGGCTCCTACACAATTTGGCCTTGAGGATAAGTGCAGTTCAGAGACATAACGTCTAATCATAGGACTGGACATCATGGAGATATATGTGCACTTTGAATGAGTTCAGAAAAACTGTTTCTTTTTATAAGCTAATTGAAGCAGCCAATCAAAACATGGAGTAGAGGGAATGTAAGTCTGCAATGCTGTCTACTGTTTTACATTGCTTTGTGATTAAAAGTGATGTAGAGAATTAAATAATTGTTGTAGTCATAGAGGTAGTGTAAGTCTGCTTCATATTAAGCAGTATCAGTGTCATAGGAAATGTAGAACATGACTGAGCAAGAAGGGGAAGATATTACTATTCCAGGATTGTGAAAATGATCTTCAACATTTTAATTCTGAAAGTTGCGGAAATGCCAAATGATGGGATTGGCTAACAAGAAATCCAAGAGTTATACATGGCTCTGACAAGATTTGGCCTTGTGGAATCTTGTGGTAGAGAGCAAGAAGTCATTTATTGTATGTAACATGTTTTTAAAAACGATGGAGATTTTCTTTCAGAAAGTGGCGGGCTGAAAGTAATAACAGCACAAAAGAGTGTAAGCTATTCATAGGACATCCTTGGACGTCATGGAAAGTAAGTTAACTTTAAGGAGTTCTGATTTTTGATTTCTGATGTTGTATGGGTTTTTTAAACACAATAATTTTGATTGTGTTTTTTTTTCCCCGCTGTTACATGATGAATACCTTCAAGTCACTGTTTTTAGTGAATTTTGATACATTCTGAGAACAGCAAAAATAAACCATTTAACATGTATAATTAATTCTGTACTGTTTGCATTTATGATGTATATGTAGAACTGTGTAGGAGGCATGGAGAAGGTGAGGCTTCTGTAAGTGTCAAAGTTGTTGCATGCAGTGCTGCACTTCTGCGTATTCTTTCATATGCTAGACTACATCTGCACAATGAGATACCTAAGCAAAGGAAACACAAGTGATGTGATTGTGAAATGAGCAAAATAAATTGCATGTATTTCAATTACATCACCTGTGTTTCCTATCATTACGAATCACATTGTGCAGATCAAGTTTAGGTCTGTCCAGGGAAACATAGGAGGTTTGGACTTTGTTGAAGATTGCAGTGGACATGACTCACTTCATTGGTAGACCTTCACATGTATTATGTCCTCTATTCTCTTCAACAACTCGAAATTTCATCTGCAACCCTGAGTAGGCCTCATCTGAAACAAAACTCTGGATAGTAGACATCTTATTGGCATCCTGAAGCAATTATTTTAAATTTTAGTGTCTTGCGACACTTTTCTGAGACAACAGCAATGCAAAAGATGCACCATGTTTTAAGATAGGCCTCACTTCATCTGCATCAAGATAGTGTTAGTTTAAAATGTATATCTTTAGGACTGTGTAGCTTCTGTAAGTGTCAAAGTTATTGAAAAACTGTTTGTCCTTCAATCTTTGCCCTTGTCTTTTGTAATTTTTTAATACATGTTTTTATATTTTTCAAATGTTTGTTCTCTCTTTCACAGATTGAAAGTATAAAAATAAAAAATGAGGAATTTAACGACAATTATAAGGTAAATATTTTGTACTCTTTTCGTTACATTTCTATCACATTGAACTACTATTAGTTCCACTGCTTCATTTCTTTAATCCTCAGTTTCCTGCCTTTGCTACTTCCCTCATTCCTTTCTCTATTACCTACTTACTCAACTCCTTCCACTCTTTTTCTCAGTCCCTCTCTTCTCATAGTTCCTCACTCTTGTTCACTCACTCCGTCTCTATTACTCTTAGTGTCTTTGACTGATCACTGTATCACTATTTGTTCATAATGCTTTCTCTGTGTAGTTGAAGCACACTAAGGGGCATATTATGAATGCATCCAATAACATTATTGCTCTTTTTATTGGCAGAAAACTGGTGCAAAAGCGGCTTTAGCGGCAGTTTTCTGCCGCAAAAGCAGCTTTAGCGACACATTTCTGCCGATAAAAGCTGCAAAACTTTTATTGCCTATGTTGATAATATGCCCCTATGTTATTTACATTAGGGCTATATTGTCCAGTATAACAATCAAAATTGCTCTCCAAAGACACCAGGCAAAGCAGACGCTCCCTCAAACAGATCACCAAGCGCAATTTACCCTACTTACAATCTAGCCTGTTCTCTGTCGAGACTTTAGCAATCTTTAGAGCACAAGATAAGATCTTTTCACATGGAAGAGCCAGACGTATTGCAATTCTACTTAAGAAACAAGCATTGGCATAGACAATAGGTCTCGCCTTTGGGACCTTATACGTGTTTAGCCATGCAACAGTTGATGTTGCTGCACCAAGGATATTATGCTGCATAACTAAATACTTAGAAGGTCCCAAAGGCGAGACCTATTGGCTATGCCAATGCTTGTTTTTCTTTCACTTCGTTATCTATTTTGTTTTTCACAATTATACCCTCTTCTGTCTGTTCTTTGGTAAATAGATCTATTAAACAGTATCTCTTCTTTACTCCCTATAGCTGTCTTTCTTGAAACATCACTCTCTGTTTACTTTCCTTATACTTACACTTTTTTAAAAAAAAATTTTTTTTTTGGTTAGCTCCCGGTCCGCGTACCGGGAAGCTAACCCGGGAGCGAACCAAAAGAAAGAGAGCTTGCCAGAGTGCTAAACATTGTAGCAATTTTTTGGGAAAGGAAGGTAGTTCTGAAAAGAACTTTTTTTTTTATATTTTTGTTGTTTTATATTTTTTTTGTATTTTTTGAACATTTTTTGGTTTTTTTGTATTTTTTGAACGATTTTATATTTTTTTTGGTTTTTTTGGGGGGGGGAAACAACAAAAAACAGGCGTTGAAAAGGGCTCAACAGGAGCAAAAAAAAATTACTGGGGGCGGTTAGGGCAATCATGGTGTTCATACGCCAGGTTCAGTGCATTGATGCTCATGTTGCCACAAGCTAATAATGCACGACAGTACATACATAAGTGAATCATGTGCCCAAAATTTGGTTGGATATTTGGCACAGTTTCCCGTGCCTCCTCTGGTGATAAAGAAACCGATGTTGTTGGTCTCGCCACAGGAGTTGGTCGAGGATTGTCCATCATATCCCTTAATTCCGCCCGGCTGTAATTTAGGGGATGTTTCCTCGTCATGTGCCTATGCATGGTATGATTACCATAGCTGTATTTTTTGTCCGTCCCTCTGGACAATTGTTCCTTGCATATGAGGCATGTTGCGTACCTGGCATTGACCTTTTTTTGGCCACGAGGGATGGAAAAAAACTGCCAGATGAAACTGGGTTTCTTTCTTGAAACCCGGGGCAACTCTTCCAGGAATTGTGGTTGTTCTCCCTCCTCATCCATCTCTTCATCTTCCTCCTCAGTGTTGGTAACCACCTGGGGAGGTGGTCCTCTCTTCCCATGAGGAGGTGGAGGTGGTGGTGGGGGTGCACCAGCTGAAGCAATCAGTGAAGCCATTTTCATACAATCAAAATAGGTCTTCCAAGCAGCAAAATAGGTCTTCCTCTCACAATAATGAAAGTCAGAGTGAGGAAAGAAGGAGTGGTTTTCATCATTTGGAAAAAACAATACTTCTCAACCAATGAAAAGTGTTATTTTTAGGTCACCTGACCTAGCCATCCATAATTATGAAACTAAAAGTGAAATGAACCAATGAAAAGCTTTATTAACAAGTCACATGACCTCTAACGCTCATGTTACGCGCTGCGGAACGCTCCCCGGTTAGCTTCCGGTTCGCTGCGCTTCGCGCCTCGGTCCGCGCCCCTGGACACTTCCGGGTGCGCTAACGCGATACGTCACAAGACGCATTTCGCGGCAACGCGATACGTCGCGCTTTCGCGCCGCGGATCGCTTCCGGGGAGTTGCGTTTCGCGCCTCGGTCCGCGCCCCGGGGCACTTCCGGGTGCGCTAACGCAGTACGTCATAAGACGCATTACGCGGCAACGCGATACCGTCACTATGTTGATTTGTTACCGGTTCGCGGACCGGATCGCGGAATCGAATTGAGCTAACGGGAAGCTTCCCGGTTAGCGGACCGGGAGAGAAACAATAAAAATATTTTAAAAAATTTATTAATAAACATATAAAATATATTTTTGGATTTAAAGAAGAATACATTTTACAGCTGTAGATATTAGCTTTTAAAAAACCAATGAAATTCACTGAAAAAACCATAGGTTATAGACCATATATAGTTAGGAATTAGCATTTACAAAACCTTGAAAATTCACTGAAAAAACCATAGGTTATAGACCATATATAGTTAGGAATTAGCATTTAAAAAACCTTATTTTACTCACACAAAACCATTGAAATTCCATATATAGTTAGTTGTACTAACTATATATCGCGCACCCGCAATCCACTGCTGATGATGTCACATATTACATCATTCATGACATGGTCAGTGACATCACTGATGACATCACTGATGACATCTCAAATGACATCACTGATGACATCACTGATGACATCTCAAATGACATCACTGATGACATCACTGATGACATCTCATTTGACATTACTGATGACATCACTGATGACATCATTCATGTGATAATACGATGAAGCTCTTCAGACTCTAATATAACCTTAGATACAGTAAGTGTAAACAGACACTCACAGACTGTCACTCATCCATAGAGTTACACACACACCTAGTCAGTCATGCAAAGAATCAATCACACATCCATTTTCTCAACTATACAGTTATACACACCTTACTTATTCAAAGATATACTAACACATATTTACTCTCTTATACAATCCCTGATACAAGTTCACAATGATCCATACAGCCACTCACACATTCACTGGCTCTTATGCACAGTTATTTATATATGTCAACTCTCACATGTACTGTGTTTTACATATGTACTTACTTTTACATGTAGCACTGAGATATCCATTCACTCAGCAATACACTCATGCACACAGTCAACCGCCCATGCACTTTTGAACCCATACATCTAGTGAATCAACTGCTCACACATCTATGCACAGAGTCATACACCTCCCAGCCACCCATACACACTCTCAGTCTCCCATACAAATACGTAGGCAACCAATCAATAACGCATATAGTTAATCATATAGCTAATGATCAACACATGCAGCAGTTTATAGAACAACAGACATAATGATGCACAAATTGAGACAGTTTAGTCACTAACCCATGCACTCAGTGAGACACATTTAACCACTCACTCATACAGTCAGTCATGCACCTACTAAATCCTTCATCCAGACATTTATAGATCCACTCATTCTTAAATATGTAAGACATATTTTAACTTTACAGAATTATACAGTCACTGGATGACGTCATCAGTGATGTCATCAGTAATGTCATTTGAGATGTCATCAGTGATGTCATCAGTGATGTCATTTGAGATGTCATCAGTGATGTCATCAGTGATGTCACTGACCATGTCATGAATGATGTAATATGTGACATCATCAGCAGTGGATTGCGGGTGCGCGATATATAGTTAGTACAACTAACTATATATGGAATTTCAATGGTTTTGTGTGAGTAAAATAAGGTTTTTTAAATGCTAATTCCTAACTATATATGGTCTATAACCTATGGTTTTTTCAGTGAATTTTCAAGGTTTTGTAAATGCTAATTCCTAACTATATATGGTCTATAACCTATGGTTTTTTCAGTGAATATATATATATATATATATATATATATATATTACCTACTGGCGGTCGCCAGTAGGTATATATAGTTAGGATTTTTTCTCTATGGGATTTTTGAAAATTCTATGTCTAATAACTTTGGCGTTTGTGGACGGAATTGGCTGAAATTTTCAGGAAAATGGAACATTTTGTTTCTGAGCAGCCCCTGAAAATTTGGGGGGGTTTCGTCAAGGGGGGGCCGAGAAAAAAGGGGGGTCCCAAAACGCGTTTTTAACATTGAGTTTTCCATAGGGCGGTTGGCCTCACTTTTAGCCCGAACGGCTGAATGGATTTGCACGAAACTTGGCAAAATTGTAGGGACTGGTAGCCCGATGTGCCTTTGCTAGGTCTCAATATATGTGCTCCAGTGGATTTTGAGAAATTAACGTTCAAAAAAAGATATATATCTGTAACAGCGGACCAGGCAGCGCTCCAGTTCGCGTACTTTTCGCGTTACGGAGCTTTGTGAAGCGAAGCTGATTGGTTCTCCGGCGTCTGTAAACATTCCAAACAGTCCGTAGCGGCCGCCATCTTGTCTCTCGGTAGGATCGAGAGACAAGAGGAGGCCAAAGCGAAGGGGCAAATGACCATAAGGGGGCATAGTAGATCCTCCCTGACCCCCTAGGTTTGATGTGGAGGTTTTAAAAGCGCCCCGCGGGGCAAAAAAAAAAATAATAATAATCGAACGGCTGAATGGATTTGCACGAAACTTGGCAAAATTGTAGGGACTGGTAGCCCGATGTGCCTTTGCTAGGTCCCAATATATGTGCTCCAGTGGATTTTGAGAAATTAACGTTCAAAAAAAGATATATATCTGTAACAGCGCTCCGCTTCGCGTACTTTTCGCGTTACGTAGCTTTGCGAAGCTGATTGGTTCTCCGGCGTCTGTAAACATTCCAAACAGTCCGTAGCGGCCGCCATCTTGTCTCTCGGTAGGATCGAGAGACAAGAGGAGGCCAAAGCGAAGGGGCAAATGACCATAAGGGGGCATAGTAGATCCTCACTGACCTCTTAGGTTTGATGTACCATTTTGCCAAGTTTGGTGTAATTCCGTTCAGCCATTCAGGCTGTAGACGTATCTAAATGTCCTATGGAAAATTGCATGGGGAAAACACATTTGAAAGTGTTGAAATTTAGAACCAATTAAAATGTTACTTTGGTTTTGTATTTGTGTGTGATGAAAGTTAATTGGTTATGTATATATCAAAAATGAGAGGAAACCACAGCCATTTTGTGATACTACTGTCTGAGGTACATTTGTGAGGAATTTTTGGTGCTCAATTTCTGGTGTTTGATTTACACAGTACTAACACTTCTCCTACTTTCAAAAAGGTGAGTTGTTAATTTGTAAGGGGAACTATGTTGTACACTTTAAGATAATTTGAAAAATGTTTTCTGTTATTCATTTTCAGTCCTTCTGTTATACTAAATACTTGATAAAGTTAGTTTTATATTATGTATTACTAAAAACGATAAATGAAAGTGATTATTTTTTTCTGCAATTTACAGCAAGAAATTTCAAAATAAAATGGATCACAATGAAGAGACCGTAGCAATTTCTTTTGAATTATCCACTACATTTATTGAAATTGACAGCACCAATAATGAAATATTCTCACAAGGAGGAGATGACTTGAATGATTTTTTTGATCAATCTCTTGACGGCGAATTTATCGAATGTTTGGAGACCATAGAGTTACAAGAATCATCATTGCAGACTTTTCATGAGGAGATTTCTGATGAGATGATTGAAGAGGAAATTCCTGATGAGGACATGTTACTAGTTCTTTCAAATTATGAAAATTCAGAAGAATACATTTATATTTAGAAATCAAAAATTGTTTGAGACATTATTCATTTTTATTTTTAATTTATGAGGTTGTAGCGAAGTGATTGTAGTATAAAAAAAGACTTATAGTATAGAGTGCAAAAATTGGTTCTTTTTGGAGGGGCAAAAAAAAAAAAATCGTTTTTTTGGTGGGGTGCGCCCGGTTAGCGTAACGGGAAGTGGACTGGGGAGCGTACTACAAGGAAAGAAGAATGATTGACTTTTAACTTATTGTATGTTTATAGACTTGTTTTTCTGCTGAGTGACGTGTCGGCCTATCTCCACGGGATGCAGTCCCTACCATCTCGGCGTTTAAGCCCAGGGGGACCGGTAGTGTGGGAGAGATAACGGGGCATATTATCAAGGGGGTTTATCTCCGCTTTTTTGGCTTTAAAAGCCAAGAAAGCGGAGATAAAATTATCTCCGTATTACGTAGCTGTCGCTAACACCAGTTAGCGACCGCTAGTAGGAGATAGCGACCATCTTGGGCTCCACTTTGCATGTCAGTGATATTTATCACTAATGACATGCAAAGTGGGCATGCCAAGATGTTAGCGACTGGAAACAGTCGCTAACATCGCTATCTCCTATTACCAACTTTTGGAGATATTCGCGCTAAGCGCAAATATCTCCAAAAAGTAACACCTGTCCTGAGCAGTTCTTAGCCATGTCATCCAATGGGAGGTGGATAGCATGGCTAAGAGCATTAGCTCGGTAATGCATGAATATCGCTGACTTTTCAGCGATATTAATGCATTGCGGCCGTTTTTTATGGCATTTGCGATAAACCTTGATAATAGCAAGGTTTATCTGCGATAATTTCTGACGATGCTTAGCGGTAAAAAATTCATTGCTAAGCATCGTTAGGGATAAATATCGCTTAACTTTGGTAATATGCCCCAACGTCTGTTAACGTTCGATTAGAAGGAAATGAGGAAGTGTTGAAAAACATTGTCTGCGCCATCTTGCCTTTTTTCAAATGCCACACTTTTGTCGTGCACGGCAGCCATTTTAGATGCCTTGACCAGACCCACTCTCTGCACGCTGTCGATCCGTAGCATGGCTCCCCACCCTCGCAAGCATCTTCCCCAGGCACTGGTCACCCCCGCTCTCTGTCTTATGCATGGGCAATAAACCTCCCCCCATCTGCGCTGCTCTACCCTGAGAATCACACCCTGTGCCCGCCCGACACCTCCCTTTCGCCCTATTCACTACCGCACCCTCTGACACTCCTCTTCCTCTGTGTCCGATTGTCCAGGCCGGTCCCAGGCTATCAGCTAGCCCTGCAGATGTAGTTTATGGCCCCAGCTGTAAAGAATCACCCCTCTTCAAAGGAGTTATAGTAGATCAAGGCCCACACCCGATGAGATCCGTCACACCACACGCGTTCCTACTATCTGAAAACCATCCTGTATTGTGATTGGGGAGGGGACCGAGCCTGAAGCGGAAGATTCCAGGGATGACTCTTTGTACATCAAAGTTTTTACAATTATGTGTCACATTAAAAATATATAGCACTCCAACAAAGTAGTAGGAATATAAAACTTTAATAACTTATAAATATATACAACAAAACAAAAACAGTAAAAACATTTAAACAATGAAGAGACCGTGGTAATTTCTTTTGAATTATCCACTACATTTATTGAAATTGACAGCACCAATAATGAAATATTCTCACAAGGAGGAGATGACTTGAATGATTTTTTTGATCAATCTCTTGATGGCGAATTTATCGAATGTTTGGAGACCATAGAGTTACAAGAATCATCATTGCAGACTTTTCATGAGGAGATTCCTGATGAGATGATTGAAGAGGAAATTCCTGATGAGGACATGTTACTAGTTCTTTCAAATTATGAAAATTCAGAAGATGTTGCCTGGGTGCCGCACTGATTTGGGTATCCGGCGTGGGGCGTCCCGGGGGGTGGGTCGTCAGTAGCGGTCTGTTGTGCGAATAGTTCCAAGGCAGCAGAACGCGCTGAAATCTGGATGGCACCAAGGTGATGTCCAGTAAGTTGCCGCCCACCAAATAACGGCGTGGGGCACCGCGGGGGGGGGGAGGCAGTCCAAAGTTCCGTTAAAAGGGCAAAGGAAAGGATCGGTGGTTTGAACCATCAGTCAAAAAGGGGAGGGGTTGCAACAATTTTTCCTACCGGGTCACACTGTGCTTTCACCGGAACTGAGGTCTGCAGGATTCTAGTCATTCAAACTGAGGCTGGCGCCAGCATGGGAGCGCCGACGTCCCGCGGCTACAGTTTCGGCACTCCACGGGCGATCATGGCAGTCATTCCCCATCGGGGGTGTCTGCGGGGGTCGGGGACTCCCGCGGCTCCTCTAGAATCTTCAAGGTCGTGGAGGACTACGGTGGTGGAGTCAACCAGTGACCGGGCCATTTCTTTATGCTGGGCCCGCTCTTGCCAGGTCGACCGCCATTTTGAGAGTTCGGTAGCTACCGGCGATCGCGGGGTCAAATGAGCGGACGGGCTCCACCTGCCGGGCAAGACGTTGCAGCATCGCCACAGTGGAAGAACCCTTTTCCGGGCGCCTGGAGCGCTGAGGGTGCAGCTGGGAAGCCTCCACCTGGGGAGGCGGGAGAGGCCTGTTCGCACCGTCTCTCCCACCCAGTGCACCCCACGGCGTCTCGCTTGACATTTGTTATGGCCGGACCAGGCGATGAGGACGAGGGGGGGGGGGTCGGAGGCATGTGCAAGACATCCCCCCCAGTGTTGTCGCAGCCATTATAAAAGAAAGAAGAAATGTCCCGTCCGTCTTTGGGCCGGACCTCCGGTGGATGGCGGCCGGACGCCCTTTGCTCTGGCCCCATGAACGGGTTCCTTGGCTCATCCGGTGGGGCAGGCCTTGGCGTGTGGTGCCTCTCCTGGGCCTTTCGTGCAGTGGCCTCTCCACTCCCAGGCCCTCCATGGATGCTGGCCCAGACTGGGAGAGAGAGGGTCTAACCTGCAATTCTCCAGGGTTACCGCCACCGCGGCCGGATCCCGTCGGCCTCGGCCTCTGGTTGATGGTGGCCGGACTGGGAGAGAGAGGGGAGGGTCGAGGACACAGACATTCCCCCCCTTGCAACTCTCCAGGGTGGTCGTAGCAATCCCCCTGGACGGGTGCCATTGGCCTCGGCCTTTCCTCCGGCTACACCCTACGTGATGATCTTCTGCCGACGGTTGGCAGCAGGACCCGCCTTATATGTGTTGCTTCCGGCTGGGCGTAGCCGGAAACCTGTTGCACTTTGGAAGTTTCCAGAATGGGGCGGATGTCTGCTGACTTGTATCTTTCCCAGTTTGCCGTTATTTGGCCGTGGCAGGCGGTGGGACAGACACGTTTTGGGGCAGTGAGGGGCGATGAAGCCTCGTTGCCTTGTGGCCGTTGCAATGTCACACTTGGTTTCTCTTACTGTTTTCAGGTTTCTTATTACGGGCTTACTTCTAACGTTTCTTGTTTGTAGGACAATAATAGGTTTTATCATTACGTATTGTTATCGTTTCTTTGTTTGTTATTTAATAAAAAGTTCATCAGTGGCCTACTGATTTTCGTTTTCCTATTCCTTTCTTTCCAGGTTGTTTCATGCTAAAGTTTCTGTTAACAGGATACAGTGATCACTTCGTTATTATTGCATATGTTCTTTTCAATAGGGGTGCTCTCTGGTCGGGCCAGATGACCTATCTCTAGTAAATGGTCCGGGTGAAACAGGTGCATCAATCAGTGGGGAGTAGATAGGCATCACAGATTACAACGGGGGACAAAGGTCCGCATTACCTACCCTTTCACTACTTGCAAAGATTTTCCTACGTTTATTTGCAAACAGGGAATACCTCCAAAAAGAACCAATTCCCAAACAGTCAATGTTCGGGCAAACAATCAATCAATGAGGAACGAAATAGGCACGATGTGTTAAAGGTTTGCGTTACCTACCCTTCACTATCTGCAAAGGGAGAGAGAATATTCCTATTCTTCCCCGTTTGCAGGCAGAGAAGATCCTTAAGAGAACCAACTTCGAACAATTCAATGCTCGATTCAATCAATCAATCAATGGGGAGAAAAATAGGTATGACGGATTACAATGGGGACAAAAGTCTGCATTTACCTATCCTTCACTATCTGCAAAGACTAAACAGAGTATGGCGATTCTGTGCTTGTTTGCGAATGCTTGGATAACAATCAATCAAATGGAGAGAGAAGCAGGCACGACGGATTACAACGGGGGCAAAGGCCTGCGTTAACTAACCTTCACTATCTGGAAAGAGAGAGTACTCCTAATAGAAATGAGGGGGGGGGCAGCATTGAAAGCAGATCAGTGTGCATAAACACGAAAATGTTTTTTCTTACCACGTACTTGACAATCGACAGCTTATGATATTTGCTATTAAAAAACCATTGAAATTCACTGAAAAAACCATAGGTTATAGACCATATATAGTTAGGAATTAGCATTTACAAAACCTTGAAAATTCACTGAAAAAACCATAGGTTATAGACCATATATAGTTAGGAATTAGCATTTAAAAAACCTTATTTTACTCACACAAAACCATTGAAATTCCATATATAGTTAGTAGTACTAACTATATATCGCGCACCCGCAATCCACTGCTGATGATGTCACATATTACATCATTCATGACATGGTCAGTGACATCACTGATGACATCACTGATGACATCTCAAATGACATCACTGATGACATCACTGATGACATCTCAAATGACATCACTGATGACATCACTGATGACATCTCAAATGACATCACTGATGACAACATCCAGTGAGTGTGTATTTCTGTAAAGTTAAAATATGTCTTACATATTGAAGAATGAGTGGATGTAGAAGTGTCTGGATGAAGGATTTAGTAGGTGCATGCCTGACTGTATGAGTGAGTGGTTAAATGTGTCTCACTGAGTGCATGGGTTAGTGACGAACTGTCTTAATTTGTGCATCATTATGTTTGTTGTTCTGTAAACTGCTGCATGTGTTGATCAGTAGCTATATGAGTAAGTATATGGGTTATTGATTGGTTGCTCAAGTATTTGTATGGGAGACTGAGTGTGTGTGTGGGTGGCTGGGAGGTGTATGACTCTGTGCATAGATGTGTGAGCAGTTGATTCACTAGATGTATGGGTTCAAAAGTGCATGTGGAAACAGCTGTATGGGTGGTTGACTGTGTGCATGAGTGCATTGGTGAGTGAATGGATATCTCAGTGCTACATGTCAAAGTAAGTACATATGTAAAACACAGTACATGTGAGAATTGGCATATATAAATAACTGTGCATAAGAGTCAGTGAATGTGTGAGTGGCTGTATGGATCATTGTGAACTTGTATCAGGGATTGTAAAAGAGAGTAAATATGTGTTAGTATATGTTTGAATAAGTAAGGTGTGTTTAACTGTATAGTTGAGGAAATTGAGGTGTGATTGATTCTTTGCATGACTGACTAGGTGTGTAAGTAACTCCATGGATGAGTGACAGTCTGTGAGTGTCTGTTTACACTGAGTGTATCTAAGGTTATATTAGAGTCTGAAGAGGTTCATCGTATTATCACATGAATGATGTCATCAGTGATGTGATCAGTAATGTCAAATGAGATGTCATCAGTGATGTCATTTGAGATGTCATCAGTGATGTCATCAGTGATGTCATTTGAGATGTCATCAGTGATGTCATCAGTGATGTCATTTGAGATGTCATCAGTGATGTCATCAGTGATGTCATTTGAGATGTCATCAGTGATGTCATCAGTGATGTCACTGACCATGTCATGAATGATGTAATATGTGACATCATCAGCAGTGGATTGCGGGTGCGCGATATATAGTTAGTACTACTAACTATATATGGAATTTCAATGGTTTTGTGTGAGTAAAATAAGGTTTTTTAAATGCTAATTCCTAACTATATATGGTCTATAACCTATGGTTTTTTCAGTGAATTTTCAAGGTTTTGTAAATGCTAATTCCTAACTATATATGGTCTATAACCTATGTTTTTTTCAGTGAATATATATATATATATATATATATATATATATATATATATATATATATATATATATATATATCGACAGAGTTTTGTTTTCTCCACTTTCATACACAAAACGAAATCCAGGCCACAATCCTTTTGAGATAGAGTGCTTTAATTCAGCAGCAACCTCCTCGACGCGTTTCGGAGATCAAGTCTCCTTGCTCACGCGTGCGAGTGTGAGGTTTGATAAAGTTTTAAATACAAAGCATGTGACTCCACACCTTAAATGAACATAAACAACAGACTCCACGGGTACATTGGAGCTGAAAGACAAATTCATGGCTGATATTACATTGCACGTGCATAGTAGAAAGAAAAATTAAATCACAGTGCTTTTATAAAAACCAGCGTGATTTGTGAAACATGATTTTAGCAAATGCATTACATTTACATATAACTAAAAATCACATGTTATTCAATTATTTTTCTGCATTACTTTATCACCCATGCATTGTACGCAACAATCAATACCAGCTTTCATCATTGTGCCCCTGTGGGCGAAAAGGTCAAGCCCAGTGGGCATAAATCTTGGTAGCTACGCTGATAATTCCGTGTTTTAGGGCGACACGTAATATTCTACAATGCTAAAAGTCCCAGATGTACACTGATAAGTACCGACTTTAGAAATTGCGCCCCAGTGGGCCCAAGTGTTTATACGGGTGCAAGAAAAAAGGAAAAAGGGAAGGTCATGCCCCAGTGGGCATAAATTAAATTTAAAACGCAAGTTGTCAAATGTTCACTCTTGATTCATTCCATCTTTCAACATACCGTGAATCTCATTCCATGCTGTGTCTCAGACTCTCCTATAGAACTTCATGTGGGACCTGTAACAGAGTGAAAATAAATAAAGTGAGTGATAGTTCCATTCTTACCTGATTACTACTTATACCTATTACCAATTAAAAACCTAGAGGGTGAATACAGTGGCATTAATCATCTGCTATCGTTCGATTCCATTATGTAGGATTCAAAATTCTGCCTAAGTGGACAGATAAGGCTTCATCACAATTGTTAATTTTCTTGGGAATTGGAATAAGTGTACTACACAGCATGTGTTTTAGGGATCTGTTTCTGCGGTATGTGATTTGTGGGTAGTCCAAGATGCCCTTCGACACATCTTTGTCAATTTTCAGGACATTCCAGAACTTGGCCACGGCATTTCTAACATCTTTTGACTGAAGATTAAAGTCTGTGATAAACCTGGATGTCCCCATACCCTCTGTTTTATCATTGGTTCGATCAACGATCAGGTCATCTCTTTCTCTTTTGCTCGCTACCTCTTTTGCGGCATTGATACACTTACTGCTGTATCCCCTATGTCTGAACCTCTCACACATAGTCCTAGTTTCAAGTTCAAAATCCTCAATTCTTGAACAGTTTCTTTTCGCCCGGAGTAGTTCACCTACGGGAATAGAGTTATTGAGGCTACCCGGGTGACAGCTCTGCGCATGAAGGAGGCTGTTTCCAGTCGTTTCCTTCCTGTGCAGCATTGTGATCAGTCTGTTGTTGTCAAACTTGACTCTTAAATCTAAAAAGTCAATGGTCTCTCTTTCTATATGCCTGGTAAAAGAAAAATTCAAGTCATTCACATTTAGAGTCTCAACAAAATCATTCGCCTCTTCTTCACTGCCCTCCCAGACAATAAAAATATCATCAATGTAACGGAGCCAGACTCTGACCCCCACCTGATATTGCGGTAAGTATCTGGCTACCTGCTCGTCCCACCAGCCCAGGTACAACCCGGCAAAACTGGGGACAAAGCAGGTGCCCATCGCAGTCCCAAGCTTCTGATGGTAAATTACACCATTGTACAGGAAACAATTCTGGATCAAACAGGTGTATGCCATGTCCAGGATCATTTCAGTGTGGAATAAATATGATATTGACCTGCTGTTTTAGAAGTGCCTGCACGCTCTATTCCCCAGTTCGTGGGGGATACTGGTGTAAAGACTATCTCTCGTGGCCACACCACAATGTTACCCCCTTTATCTGATTTTTTTATGATGATACTTCTATCATTCTTTAAATTTTCAATTGCCAATAACTGTTCTTTCGTTATTGTTACCAACATTGTTATTTTTGTAAGACAATTTTTTAAGTTCGCCAATCACACCTTTTTCAAAAGTGTCAATTGAGTAATTTTTTTGTAAGGGGAAGAAAAATAGATTTAGGTCTGAACTCACTTTTAACATTAAGGCCCAGTCTCTCATTCTCATTTATGAGGTTCATAGTGGGATCCTCGAGTAGATTTGGATTCTCACTTAGCTCATGCATCAAATGTAACATTTCAGTGTCACCAATCTCGATTGGGCTTGCTTCACTAGGGTCATTTTCTTTATCCTGGCTCATCCTAGTTGCGAACCACTTTCTCAGTCTCAGTTTGCGGGTAAAGTTAAACAAGTCAATTCTACTTTGTGTATAGTTAAAGTTCGCAGAGGGGCAAAAAGATAAGCCAAGTGATAGTACCTCAATCTCTGTTTCTTGAAGTGTTCTATCAGAGGGGTTGGCCACAGTCTTGGTGTCCTTCATTGTGTTTTTTTCGCGCCCCTTGTTCTGGTTCCCACAGGGCTTGAAATGTCCTCTCTCCATGTTGCTTTTGGTTGGCCGTCTCCTCTCCCTCCTTTTCCTCGTCCTCTGTGACCTCCGGCGTTGGGTTTGTTCTGGACCATCCTTCCCTTTGCCATTAATGAGAATTCGTTTAAAATTTGCTCTTTTGGGCTCAAAAACCCCATGCGTGGGCGTTCATTCTCTTGGCCCATCGAACTCCCTGTTTCTTCCTGATCATCATTACGTCTTGATGTGGTGGGAGCCCCTGTTTCTCTCATCATTGGTTGTGCCATGCCACCTTGAGGTATCTGAGTCGAGGGTTTCACGCACAAGTGATCATATTTCTTGGCAAAAGTGAGCACTTGGCCCTTTTTGTAATCCGCCTGGTCGCGGCTAAACTTGCTCTGTTTCTTTTCCCATATATCTTTTTCAATACGTTCAAGCTTAGTGTCCATTTTGGCCATGTCAGCATAAAACTCATCACTGACACATATGGATTTGAGATAGGGGATAGTCTCTTCAATTTCTTTGCTAATTGCTCACAATCTTTTTTAGCATATTTGACCAACAGCTTTAACATAACTGGTAGCTACGCTGATAATTGCATGTTGTAGGGCGTCACGTATTATTCATGTAATTTTTAGTTATCTGTAAATGTAATGCATTTGTTAAAATCATGTTTCACAAATCACGCTGGTTTTTATAAAAGTACTGTGATTTAATTTTTCTTTCTTCTATGCACGTGCAATATAATATCAGCCATGAATTTGTCTTTCAGCTCCAATGCACCCGTGGAGTCTGTTGTTTATGTTCATTTAAGGTGTTGAGTCACATGCTTTGTATTTAAAACTTTATCGAAACTCATACTCGCACTCGTGAGCAAGGAGACTTGATCTCCGAAATGCGTCGAGGAGGTTGCTGCTGAATTAAAGCCTGCTATCTCGAAAGGATTGTGGCCTGGATTTCGTTTTGTGTATGAAAGTGGACAGAACGAAACTCTGTGGATTGTTGGGCTTGGCGAGCCCGTCCCGGCCCACCGCTGCAAGTGGCAGAAGTCTATTTAATTAATCATGTCGCCCTCAATCCCAGGTACAAGAGACGCGTTTCAGCCTGCACAGAGGCCTTTGTCAATCTAGTTTGGCCCATAGAAAACACATTCTTGTTTAACCAATCGTCACAAAGCCCAAATAATGCATGTGTGTGTATGTGAAATACAGCTTGAAGTCTGCAACATAACAGGTCAGGTATGTATATATATGTATATATATATATTACCTACTGGTGGTCGCCGGAATTACACCAAATTTGGCAGAGAGGTAGAGATTCAATTCGCAGATTGTGCTTTTTGTTAAATGGTGTAAATCCGTTGAGTAGTTCCTGAGAAAATCAAAAGTGATATCTAGAGACGAAATAGGGTACGCGTACGGAAATCCATACAATTACGAGCACGAGCTGCATGTTGTTTGGATGTCAACCGTCTGTCAACACTCCAAACCAGGAAGTGTTGGCAGCCATCCTGTGCCTTAATTTCTCCATATATAGCCTGCCAAAAGGGGAAAACGTCAGGGCATGACCAAGCTACATGCAGAAAGTCCGCTAGGGGAGCACTGCAGCACTCGCATTCAGAAGAGTCGCGCAGATGGTATCTATGGATCCTCTCCGGGGTGTAGTAGGTCCTGTTCAGAAACTTAAAATGTATGAGTCTGTGGCATCCATTTAGGGAGATCTTTCTAATGCTAGTGCAGCAATACTGCCAGAGTTCCTCACTCAATTTAGTACCCAAGTCACTTTGCCAGGCAAGTCTCGGCTTTGTATACTCAGTGTCTTTCTCGGATTGGGCTATTCTATAGAGGTTAGTTGTCAGTTTCAGAGGGGATTTGGCCGCTACTACGTAGTCAAACGAGGCGACCGTCACCGGCTCTTCCATATCCGGCCCCAGGAGATCCCGCAGAGCATGTCGCACCCTGTGGAACTGGAAACGCGATATCGGTGTGTTATCCGCCTCAGCAGTATTAATATCGTCCCACTATCGCGCTGTGCCTCCCTCAAATAAGTCGCCCATAGTATGTATTCTGAGTTGGTGAAGAGCTAGTATCACCCCTTTCTCCCGACATGGTGCTAGCCAGTGACACCATTCAATCTCCGCCTTCGAGGAGTACAGTAAAGCGCATGCCTGAATCTCATGCATGTGATGCCAGGCATGAACAACAGAATTTAAGGAGTCAAGAAAGCCCATACGGCGATCTCTAAATTGCATCAGCAACGCTGGTAACGGAGTCGGATCCGCAACAATCCTTTCAATACAGACGTAGGGAGCATCACTTGGGCCATGTATCCAAGCATAAGCATGAGCACTCTGCGCAGCGCGATAATAGAGTTCCATGTCCGGAGCGCCCAGGCCCCCTGCGGCATACGGTCGAACGAGCACACTCCAGGCAACTCTAGGCTGCTTACCCGCCCAGGCAAGATGTACAAATAAAGACTGTAATCGGCGAAAAAAGTGGGAAGATAAGACCATCGGTATATTGCAGAATAAAAAGAGGAATCGTGGGAGGATCACCATTTTCATCAGAGAAAGGCGTCCCAAAAGAGACAGCGGAAGGGGGATCCATTTCTCTATGTCGTCCTCCAATCTAAAGATAGTGCACCCATAATTTTCATTAAGTACAACCTCCGAGTCCGTGTAGAGGCGTATTCCAAGATACCTAACCGCCTCAGTAGTCCACTGTATTGGGTACTCAGACTCAAACTGCTCTGTAGAGGGCGTCAAAGGGAACATAGCAGACTTAGCCCAGTTAACCTGTATACCAGAGAGTGAACCAAAGAGAACCACCTCACGCAGGACCGGGGCAAGGTGAGTAGCAGGGTCCCTAACATAAAGTAGCGTATCGTCCGCATAGGTAGAGACAATGAGGTTATACGTAAGGAAGCGAATACCGCGGTGGCTATGATATTCCCGAAGGGCACACATCAGCGGCTCGGCAGCTAAAGAATAGAGAATCGGAGAGAGGGGGCATCCCTGCCTAGTGCCCTCACCAAAGCCGATGGGCTCCGAAACCAACGGACCTATGCGTATGCGCGCCGTCTGTAAAGAATACAGTACACATAGAAGCTGAATGAATAACTGTCCCACTCCCATCCGACTCAAAACCTGATGCAGGAACGCCCATTCCACCGAATTGAATGCTTTCTCCATGTCCAAAAAGAGTGCTACAGCCGATACCTCTGGACGCGTGTGCTGGAACGCGGCAAAGACAGTTCGAATGTTATATGTAAGGTTCCGAGTCGGATCAAAGCCAGATTGTTCCGGGGCCACCAATGACGCAACCAAGGGTTGTAAGCGGTTAATAGGAGCTTGGCGAAAATTTCTGTATCCACATTCATAAGAGAGCGAGGACGATAAGAAGCACAGTCGCTCGAATTTTTACCCAGTTTAAGAATCCCCACAATGAGAGCTTCTCTCATTGAGGGCGGCATGGTACCCGAATTGGCCATGTCGTCAAACAAAGTAAGTAGATGGGGAATCAAAAGGTCAGAGAAAGCCTTATAAACGGCGACTGTGAGTCCGTATCTGCCCCGCACGCTGCCACTCCGCATGGACGACAGAGCAAGGGCCTTTTCATCCCTCTCAAATGGGCGGGCAAGGAACATACGCAGCAGGTCTGAGAGCCACGGGAGCTCGATAAGGGTCAGGTAATCCAGGATACGGTCTTCTGGGGCAGGACCTCTCGACGCGTACAATTGCGCGTAATAATCACGAAATCGTTCCGCGATTGCTTCATTTGAAAGCGGACCCTCCGAATCCTCCGAGCGAAGTAACGGTACTGAAGCGCTATTCCTGCCGCGCTTAGTTAGGCGGGCCAAGACTGAACCCGGGCGCTCACCTTCGCAATAGTTCCGGGCTATGGCGTACTTCCCTAGATGCTTGATATCCAGATCAGCCTCCTCATTATATTCTCTCAGGACCCTCGCTATTTCTTGATCGAGTGAGACATCCCCAGTCTGTGATTTCAAGGTCTCGAGTTCCCTAAGCTTCCGGTCCAATAATTCCAGACAGCTCCTGATCGATTTCAGTACTCCTGCATGCTTAGAAATAGCAACCCCCCTGGTATAAAGTGTAAACGCCTCCCAGACCGATTGAAACGAATCAACAGAGCCAACATTTGTGTCAAAGAAGGTCTCTAGGGACGTCAATAGTTCCTCCTTGAAGATAGGGTCCAGCAAGGAGTATGGGGGGAAGCGGCAAGCAAAAGGTGGAATCCGGCGAGCGGGCATGGAGCAAGTAACCAGTATCGGCGAGTGATCCGAAAAAATTTGCGGCAAGATTTCGCATGCTCGTACATTCTGAAGGAAACGAGAGGAAACAAACCAATAGTCGATCCTCGTATATATATTATGGGGGGCCGAATAATCCATAAACCCGCCCTGCGACGGGTGTCTATACCGCCAGACGTCTACCAAGTCCAGATTCTGAAGCTGCTGAGACAGCGCCCGAGCAGAGGCCGAGGGGAGCCGCGTCGGGCCATCCGACCTGTCCAGTCCAGGGTGTATTGTTAAATTGAGATCCCCTCCCCAGTAGGTGAGCTTGCCTGCATATGGAAGGATCTTTGCCGCTAGACCAATATAAAAGTCAGGGGAATCAAAGTTGGGGCCGTAAGTGTTCACTATATACAAGTCCGCACCCTTGCCATAAAAGCTCGAAATCTGTCACCAGCGGCGTCCATCTTAGGGAGGACTTTGGGTTGAAACAAGTAAGAACCCCTCTGGCATGTGTGGTAAAACCAGCTGCGTGTATATTGTCTTTAAGACCTCTGTATCGAAGAATAGGACTATCTGATGGGAGATGCGTTTCCTGAAGGACAGCAATGTCTACTCGATGCCGGACTAAATATTGAATGACTCTACGCACCTTACAGTGATCGTTAAGTCCTCGAACATTCCAGGTCAGGAATCGTAAAGCATCAGGGGCCTCATCCCCTACCGTCGCGTCAACTGCCATAAGGGGCGTGGTAAAGTCCTCTCTGCCATGTCAAGGGTAAATGTAAAATATAAGGTAAAGACGTGCTGCCTAATCGTGCTTCTTGGTTGTGTGGTGTTTGCCCCATAACCAACACAGAACTGTGCAAAAAACTATTTCCCCAAGTCCCCCCTTCCACCCACCCACCAACGCCTGCCCAACACCAACTAGGCCACGTTCAGTCTTCCTTCCCACTAGAGTGTTCCCAACACCCCACATATACCCCAACAAAAAAACACATCCCCACATCCATTTCAACACATGCAAACCCCCTCTCCCACCCACCAATAAAGACATTTGGAATCAGTCGTGATCACACGGGGGCAGATGTAGGCGGCAAAGGCAGCAGCAGAAATGTCACACAAAAACAATGGCAAATACACCACCATCCTTTGCCCCCCCGACCCAGAGAACAAAAACAATAATACAGGGGGTGATTGATACCACCCCGTGCTAAGTTGCCAATAATCTCGATTTACAGATTCAAACATATAAAATGCTAAATCAGAACCAGCGTTTCAAAGCTCGAGTGAGCGCTCCCCTCGCAGAGTGCGGCTGAAGGGATCAATGGGCAAGCCCCGCCAGGCCTATGGACACAGAGTCATCGTACATTGCTTGAGGTTGAAAAAAAAAAAAGCATCTCCGGAGAGCTCAATAAAGAGTACCTGTAGGATTGGCGTCATGAACCCACAACTCATGTTATCAAATCAGAGATCAGGGATGCCCATGATGAACATATCTGTAAAATAAATAGTAAGTGCTCCGCACTCCAGCCCCCTCCCCACACACCAAACCCGCCCCGTAGCGAAACCTCAACGTTGCAGAAAATGCAGGCATGGTGGTAATTAATCTTGTTCCACCAAGGACCCCCCCTCTAGGTCCTCATCCCCCTTCCTTGATGAGTGACTCTCCCTCCGCCAGTCCTTTATGGCCTTCTGGAGTGCCTTGGGGTCCGTGAAGATTAGAGATTTCCCCTGTCTATTGATGCGCAGTTTTGCTGGATATAGCATGCATAATCTGCGCCCAGCTCCCGTAACTGCCTCTTTATGGGAGCAAACTGTTTTCTGGACTCCTGGACTCGAGCCGTAAAGTCAGGGTATATGGATAGGACCGATCCCTCGTATTGTAACAGTTGTTTTTCTCTGGCCAATTTCAGAGCCGCGTCGCGATCCCGGAAGTTTAAGAGTTTGGTGATAATGGGCCGGTTTGGGCCGGGACCTAATGAGCGATGCGCCCTCTCTACAATAAACATGGGGGAGAACGCAGTGTCTCCAAACAGTTTTTTCAGGAGGCCCTCCATGAATAACTCCATATTGCCTGTCGGAGTGTTTTCCGGAAGGCCCGTGACGCTCAGGTTACAGCGGCGCGAGCGGGCCTCCAAATCCTCAGTCTTGTCCAGGAGGGACTGCATGGCTCTGCCAATTTGTTTATTCTCCACGTCAAGTGTGGTCTGGACCTCCTCCACCTCGGTAAGCCGACGCTCCGACATATCCAATCGTTCCGCCTGCTTATCAAGCCGCTCAGCCATACGATCCATGCGATAGGTAAGAGCGTCGATTTTCGTGCCCAGGCTCGCCATGCCCCCCTGCAGGCTCTTTTCCATGTTGAGGAGGATCCCTCGCAAGTTCTGCTGCTGTGCATCTTCCATTTCCGGCCCGTCCGCCGCTCCACCTCCACCCGCTCCGTCCATTGTTTTAGGGCCTTTGGGGCCGAAGGAAAGCTTGGATTGCGTTCTGTCAGAGCCACCCAATGACAGTCTAGGACGTCGTCCGTGGCAAAGCCGCAGCCAAGTACTCCCCTGAAGTAGGCCGCAATGCTCTGGATCCCACGTAGAAAGCAGTCTCAACAGAGGAAAACCCGCGGGCACAGCGTCCATGCCCGATAAGGACGATGGGCTCAATAAGCATATAGCGTGACCGGGGGAAGCAGATCAATACTCCACTGGAAGGCGGGTGGCGCGGGCCCGGGGTTACGGCAGGGCTCGCGCGTAGACAAACCGGGAGACCGCAAGCGCCAAGGCAGTCCACGGCCGGCCGGCAGCAGGTGTAAGGGCCAGTATCACCTTCAGCTTCCAAATATGGGGGGAGGTTCAATGCCCCGTTTGGCAGCCGCTGTGTGTCCGGGCAGGAGCAGATCACCCGTGTGTGGGCCAGCACCCCAAGCAAAGGCAGCCAACGTACACTGACCGTCACAGCACTCTAGGGACACCAACAGGTCGCATTGCGTGATGGGCATGCAACAGATGGGCATTCAACAGATGTCATTCTCCACGCAGCCGAAGACCTCAGATCAGGGCGGCAGGTGCGAGGGAAGCCCCAGACCAAAGTGCATGATCGCCAGGGTGCGCCACAGCGCGCAACGGCTCCACGGCAGTCAAAGGTGGCCAAAGAGGGGACACAGTCCAGGCAGCATGTCCGCAAACAGTCACGCCCCAGCACGGGAGTTCCAACAGCGCCGCGGGGGGATCCCTCAAAGCCGTCCAGTCCACCAAGTGGTAGGGGGGGAGGGAGAGGGACAGAAGACCCGGTGATCGGGGCCCTCGCTGCAGCCACCGGAGCCCCCCCCGCAATCCGCGCACCCCACTCACCACCACTCCGATCCGCCACACAATGCTTCCAGGGTCCCAGAGGAGGAAGCCACGTTCCTCGCCACGGGGAGCTCGAAACTTGAGACCGCGGCTTAGCCGGCCCGCCGCGTGTCTCCCAGCAGGTCACCCGTTCTCTGCACAGCAGGGTCCAAATCCGGGCCGAAACACGAGATTCCTTCGGACAGTGTGGGCAAACACTCCAGAGAGGCAGTCTATCGCGGAAATGCAGCAACTAGCAAGGATAATGAGCAGGATCGTGTCTCTGGGCGGATTCTCCGGCAGAGGAGGAGGAGCTCTGGATTCAGGCAGCCATTTCGGGCGCCGGCTAGCTCCGCCCCCTTAAATGCTAATTTCTAACTATAACGTGCCTGAAACCAATGTTTTTTTTCAGTGAATATATATATTTATTAATCTATATATACATGTGGAAATGGCGGCACATGGGTCACGCGGTATGGTCATACTGCGGTGGGACACACACTTGTTAACCTCTCATGGCACTGCTCCACACTTCAGGGAGGATGCTTTCCATTAGCTATGTTTTCTGCTGACTTTTTGCTCCAGTTCCATCCAACAACAGAACTCCTTTAGATCCAAACAGACTCTTCCACTCTCTCATCGGAAGTTAAACCAGGCCACGCGGACACTTTCACAATACAACAGCCAAGAATGCACTTTTCATTAAAAAAAACACATTCCTTCCTCCTAATTAAGCAAATACACATCTCACTGAAGAACAGGGGCCAGCTTCGATCTGTAAATAGCTAGTAACAACTTTTTCACTTCCCAGTACCATTACAACGCATGCATTACCACGCATGCGTTGTACATCGCAAAGTCATTACTACGCATTTTTTAGAACACATGGTCATTTACCATGCATGCCTTTGCAACAAAATTTTGTTGTAAAGGTATGTATGGTAAATGACCATGCGTTCTAAAAAACATGTAGACGATCCACGTCGTTGTAAGGAAACAGAGGCTGTTCCGTTTCCTCACAATGACGTGCACCGCCCCTCCGAGACAGTGTGAAGCAGGAACCACGAAGAGAGAGAAACCACGAGGAGTGAGAGGTAAGGGGGATTGGGCATGGGGTGGGGGTTTCTCTTCTAGGGTTTAGGGTAGTGCAGTGGTTTTTGGGTAGTATAGGGGGTCGTACTGGGGGTAGAGTTTTAGGGTAGTGCAGTGGTGTTTGGGTAGTGTAGGGGTCCTGCTGGGGGTAGTGTTTTAGAGTTTAGGGTAGTGCAGTAGTGTAGGGGGTCATGCTGGGGGTAGTGTTTAAGGGTTTAGGGTAGTGAAGTAGTGTATGGGTAGTCTAGGGGGTCGTGCTGGGTTAGTGGTTTAGGGTAGTACAGTGGTGTTTGAGTAGTGTAGGGGTTCATGCTGGTGGTAGTGTTTTAGGGTTTAGGGTGGTGCAGTGGTGTTTGGGTAGTGTAGGGGTCATGCTGGGGGTAGATTTAGGGTTTAGGGCAGTGCAGTGGTGTTTGGGTAGTATAGGGAGGTGTGCTGGGGTAGTGTTTTAGGGTTTAGGGTAGTGCAGTGGTGTTTGTGTAGTATAGGGGGTTGTGCTGGGGGTAGTGTTTTAGGGTTTATGGTAGTGCAGTGGTGTTTGGGTAGTATAGGGGTTCAGGCAGGGGAGTAGTGTTTTAGGGTTTAGGGTATGGCAGTGGTGTTTGGGTAATGTAGGGGGTCGTGCTGGGGGTAGATTTAGGGTTTAGGGTAGTGCAGTGGTGTTTGAGTTGTAAGGGGGTCGTGCTGGGGGTAGTGTTTTGGGGTTTAGAGTAGTGCAGTGGTGTTTGCATAGTGAAGGGGGTTTAGGGTAGTGCAGTGGTGTTTGCATAATGTAGGGGATAGTGCTGGGTTAGTGGTTTAGGGTAGTGCAGTGGTGTTTGAGTAGTGTAGGGATTCATGCTGGTGGTAGTGTTTTAGGGTTTAGGGTGGTGCAGTGGTGTTTGGGTAGTGTAGGGATCATGCTGGGGGTAGATTTAGGGTTTAGGGTAGTGCAGTGGTGTTTGGGTAGTATAGGGAGGCGTGCTGGGGGTAGTGTTTTAGGGTTTGGGTAGTGCAGTGGTGTTTGTGTAGTATAGGGGGTTGTGCTGGGGGTAGTGTTTTAGGGTTTATGGTAGTGCAGTGGTGTTTGGGTAGTGTAGGGGTTCAGTCAGGGGGTCGTGTTTTAGGGTTTAGGGTATGGCAGTGGTGTTTGGGTGTTGTAGGGGGTGATGCTGGGGTAGATTTAGGGTTTAGGGTAGTGCAGTGGTGTTTGTGTTGTAAGGGGGTCGTGCTGGGGGTAGCGTTTTAGGGTTTAGAGTACTGCAGTGGTGTTTGAATAGTGTAGGGGGTTTAGGGTTGTGCAGTGGTGTTTGTGTAGTGTAGGGGTCATGATGGGGGTAGTGTTGTAGGGTTTAGGGTAAAGCAGTGATGTTTGTGTTGTGTAGGGCATAGCATTTTAGGTTTTAGTGTAGTGCAGTGGTGTTTGTGTAGTGTAGGGGGTCATGCTCTGGGTTTTAGGGTAGAGGGTGGTGCAGTCGTGTTTGTGTGGTGTAGGGGGTTGTGTGTTATAGTATAGGGTAGTGCAGTAGAGCTTCGGTAGTGCAGGGGTCATGCTGGGGATAGTGTTTTAGGGTTTAGGGTAGTGAAGTGGTGTTTGGGTAGTGTCATGGGTCGTGCTGTGGGTAGTGTTCGAAGGTTTAGGGTAGTGCAGTGGTGTTTGTGTAGTGTAGGGGGTTGTGCTGGGGATAGACTTAGAGTTTAGGGTAGTGCAGTGGTGTTTAGGTAGTGTAGGGAGTTGTGCTGGGGGTAGTGTTTTAGGGGTTATGGTAGTGCAGTTATGTTTCAGTAGTGTAGGGTCTTGTGCTGGGGGTAGTGTTTAAGAGTTTAGGATAATGCAGTGGTGTTTGTGTAGTGTAGGGGGTCCTGGTGGGGGTAGTGTTTTAGGGTATAAGGCAGTGCAGTGGTGTTTGTGTAGTGAAGGGGGTTGTGCTGGGGTAGTGTTTTAGCTTTTAGGGTAGTGCAGTGGTGTTTGTGTAGTGTAGGGGGTTGTACTGGGGATAGACTTAGGGTTTAGGGTAGTGTAGTGGTGTTTGGGTAGTGTAGGGAGTTGTGCTGGAGGTAGTGTTTTAGGCGTTAGGGTAGTGCAGTTAAGTTTCGGTAGTGTAGGGTCTTGTGCTGGGGTAGTGTTTTAGGATTTAGGGTAATGCAGTGGTGTTTGGGGAGCGGAGGGGGTAGTGTTTTAGAGTTTAGGGTAGTGCTCCCAACCAGCCATAATATCCACGGACAAAGTGGATCCAGACTCTTTTAAACGCTTCACCAATTGAATAATTTGGGTCAAGACCTATCAATTCCTTTCTTGGGATCCCTCATATACTTGGAGAAAAAGGTACAAAGTTTCTCATCAATTTCAGGCATGTGTGCCACCTTCCCCTTCAGTGAGGGTGTGGGGCATTCGCACCTCATCCTATTCCTGACCTCCCTTTCAAGGGGTTGATGGATTTTCCCCACCACTACTCTGCCACTTTGGCGTCAGGGGTCCATTTCGCCGACCTAGGATGGTAAATTTGGGTAGGCTCAAACATGTCTGAGTGGACCTCGTCCCCAACTGGGGACTGAGAGGAGTGGGACTCTAGATGCCAGGGATGCCCATGTCCTTATCCTCATCGGAGGAGAAATCGTCCTCCGATGCACCCTTTCCGTCTAAGGGAAACCCGTCGTTGGGGTCTACAATAGTGGTGACAGCATCACAATTTTCTCCGGCCTCCTCCTCCTCCCGGCAGGGTGCATGTTTTAGCGTTTGCGCACTCTTGAGGTAAGTCTCCATAAGTTTATCAAATCATTCCAAGTGTCCCGCGTTATGCTTAACTGCCCTTTTATTCACCATCTAGGAGCTACTGGGACCCACCACCACTAAAACTGGGTCACTGAACACTCCAGGGATGATTTTCACCTGATCCCTAAGAGGAGACAGCACCCTAGAAATAGCTAGAGAGAGAGCTTGGTCCAGTGTTGGAGGGAGAAGTTGGGGGGCCATTCCTCCTTCACTCCCTGGTAGGAGTAAAAATGGTCTTCTAGAGAAGACATGATAGCAGAGGGTGTGAGCGCAGAACAAATGCCCTTAAAATGCTTAAAGCAGCCCCTCGCCGGGGCTCCAACATCTGGGCTTTCCTCGAAGCTGTTATGAGAATAAACTGAGGTGCAAATCCAATAACCACCAACAGGTGGAACATTTCACTAACGTGGCCATGTGGGGAAATCACTGCGTAGTGGTGTCAAAATTAGGTGAGGGTTGGTTGGTAATCAAGCGGACACTAAAGGATTGACCGGATTCCCAAACGCACGTAAAGATCAGCGGGAGTGCTCAATGGAGCTGCCTTGCGCTGACAAGACGCGCCTGACAGGATCTCACAGCGCATGCAGAGCGCACAGCAGGAGAAACTGCGAGGGGGAGAACGCACTCGGGCAAGAGCCTGCTGCGGAGGGAATATGAAACAATACCAAGGTAATAATGCTAATAAAGTGCACAAGAAACCACTATAAAAACAGCAACAACGTCAGATTAAGCCAAGAATGTAAGGAAAGCACTTACCTGACGAGCAGTTAAGAAAGAGGAAGCAGAAGGGACGTCATGATATTATATTCAATGGACTGTGATATGATTGCAATATAGTTGCCTTGGAGACTACCCCCCCTAATGGTTCATGGATTGTGTAGTCTTTTGTTTAATGATTGTTGTGTTACATTTTCTTTGAACTGCTATGCAAATAAAGTGAGGAAAGATATGCATAATCCTCGCCTCCGTCCTGCCATTGATTTCATTAAACTTTATTCGATCTGATTTAGATACATAGATCATAAAAGTGTACATAAAAACAGTAATCCTCTTTCCTAATACAATACAGTGAGAATTATTTAAAACCAGCAGGTAAAAATGGGTGTTACAAAGCCCGGTTCAGAGCAACTTCAGGTTACCAGAATCGTAAAGTTCAATGTTTCGCAAGATCAATCTCATGTACTTCGTGCAAAATACGCAATAAGGGGTCCAAGTAAGATGTAACGCTCCAATACCTGACCAGTCTTAACTATATAAAACTGCAGAAAAACTAAACATAAACAGTGTTTTGCACACTTCTGTCATTGGGCTATATGTGGGCTACATCTGGGTGATATTTGTGCTACATTTGGGCTCTTTTTTCTCTGGTGGCCATCTTGGGAGACGTATTTGTTATGAAGTTTCCTAATTTTTTCATTTATTGCAGTCTCATCAGTAGGAAATGCGTTCAGTGTTTTACTTTACTTACTTTGATTCCATCAAGAAGGCATTCAGATGTGTCACACATTTGCCATAAATGCAGAATATTAGCACTCTAGTTGTTCATTAGATCACTGTAGTAAAGCTAATGCTCACCAGGGAGTTAACTGGAAATCTACTGCTGGTATTGACAGTGATTGTTTTAGTATGCATGTCAGAATTTTCTAATGAAATAGAAGAGGATTTGAGATCTCACTTAAAATATTCCCTACATTTTCTTTCTGCAGCCCTAACCATAACTTCTATGGCAACATGAACCCCCTCATTTTGTTCCATTTTAAATTAAATGTTTTAAGTGTCACCAGTTTATTCCAATCAAGATGGCTTTAGGTGTGCCATAATTTTGTTATAAGTAAGGCTGTTAGCGCTCTAGTTGTTCTTTAGAACAATCTGGGAAGCTGCAGTAGAACACAAAAGCATCAACTGACAGGCTGCTCTGTTCAAATGTAACAGGAAAATATTTGAGATCACACTTGAAACATGTCCTAATTTTTCTTTTCTACAGCACTAACCATAATTTCTATGACAAAATGAACCCCATCATTTTGTTCCTTTTTAAATTAAATGTTTTAAGTTTTAGCAGTTTATTCCAATCAAGAAGACTTCAGGTGTGCCATACTTTTGTCATAAGTAAGGCTGTTAGCGCTCTAGTTGTTCTTTAGAACAATCTGGGAAGCTTCAGTAGAACACAAAGGAATCAACTGACAGTCTCTGCCCTTGTTGGATGTCCATGTTTTACTGAGAATGTCAGACTTCATTCTCACATGACTAAGAAAGATAATGTGAATTTACAGAAAATATGCTCTCATTTTAGCTTCTGAAGCGCCTTCCAAAACTCTATGGGACAAGCATGTGAAAATAGTTTTCTCTCAAACATGATTCATGATATCCTAGCAGACGGTTTTCACAGGGTAAAATCACCTTAGGTCACACCACAAATCATGAAATTAGTATGGTACCATCAACAAATGATTTATAATGCAAAAATCTCTGATTCACTACAATGCGTTTCCGTGGGGTACTATCAGGTATATTGGTCCCAAGATGGCTGCCAGCAATTCCAGGATGAAGTGCTGACAGCCAATCAGATCTCACGATGACATGTGTGGTTAGGCTCTGCCCAGATATCAATATTTTTTTTTCTCCAGATTTCTCATGTACTACCAAACAGATTTACACCATTTAACAAAAAGAGTTCTTTCTGAACCAAGAGCTATCTTTTTGCCAAATTTAGTGTAATTCTTTTCAGCAGTTCGGGCTGTAGCCTCGGCTACATTTTCCTATGGGAAACTGCATGGGGAACACATGTTTTGGGACCCCCCTTTTTTCTCGGCCCCCCCTTGACGAATCACCCGAAAACTTTCAAGATAGGAGCGGAGCGGGCCATAAGTTTAGAAAATTTCGCGAAGATTCGTCAATCAGTGCCAAAGTTCCTGGGAAAAGAATGTTGCGATTTTCCAATAGTAACTAGGTCCTAACTATAACTACCTACTGCCACCAGTAGGTATATTTTTGTACTGGAGAAACAAGGAGAGGGCAAGGGAAAAAGGGGGGGTACGACCCACTAAGAGTATGTGTTATAATCACTAGGTGTGGTAAGTACATGGACCCATTAGGTGTACTTAAAATACCCCTCAATCACCAACCTGGTCGGTGTCATGCTTAAATCATTGGGTCCCAACCGCGTAGCCATATGCCCCCTGGTTGTGCAACAACGCCTGATTACAGCGGAGCTGGTGTAGTGCGAATATGTGATGTGTTGTGAATTATTTAAATTAAAAATATCTCTGAGAATCCATGCCTCTAGACTTTATTATTGGCGGCTCAGGATATGGTTAAAAATATATGTGGTGCAACTATCAGGAGGTTATCATCTCTAGTTGACTATGTGTTGTGGTTTACTTGTTTCAGCCCTTAAAAAATGTAAGGAAGGGCTTTCTTTAGGACCAGGTAAGTGAGACTAGAGAGTGGCAAAGGTGAAAAAGTGAAGTACCTACACATGTACTAAGGTGTGTGGTCTTAGTGTCGGCGTACTTACTGACACTTGTCAAAAACACTATATTAAGATTTATGGCAGCCAATCCCAATTTGGTCTCGGTGAGTGTTCCGCATGTAACCTGCTTGATTCCCCCTAGTCCCGCTGGTCATATTTTTGTACTTACAATCATATGAATAGTATAACAATATTTTTGACATCAATATTTTGGTCTCAATATGTTGGTAAGGGAATATTTTGGGGGTCAATATTATGTCAGTGAACCTTGAGATTTAAAGAGTATCTTCATATGGTAGAGCGTGCTGCTGCAAAGTTCTCCATGGAATGACTAAAAGAATGAAGATGAGTTTCAGCATTGCATTGTCATTACCCCTGTGGTTTGTCTTCTTCAGCTATTGAGCTATTTTTCAGTTGTGATGTATCCAAATTGTATAACATAATACATTACGTTAAATCAAAAACCTTATAACTGTTCTTCTTAATTTCCTCACCGTATGGTCTAGCTCATAAAGAGATTCATGCTGTATTTTAAGCTCCACATATGGATTTTTCAAGTTTTCGGAAAAGACTTGTCAATTGTTCTAATATCTTTCATTTCACATGAAATTTAGTTCTCTACTACATGACACTGCAGTGTTTCTTGATGTGTGAAGCATTAATCACCTTTGAGAAATACTAACTGCCACAGTTGGGCTTGTGGGAATAGACAGAGGAGCATCAATATCAATTTACAAGATGGTATGGCTTCCTGAGTCAGGTGTATTTCTTCACTTGTCAGCTCGGGAATCAAGTCGGGTATAATATATTTTTTAGGCAAATGGCATCTTTAGACAGTTGCCACTCTGTTGCCCAAGTTTTCCTGTGACTGTTTGCAGTTGCTGGACCTGAGACAACATTCTGCCCTCCTGGGAGAGTTGTGACCGACTCTCCCAAAGGAACACAAAGGGCCAGACATTGGGAGATGTATTACCTCTCCCTGGCAGGAAGGCGACACAGGGTCTCAGCCCAAAAGGCAAACTTCAAAGGGGAATTTGCCTTTAAAGGGTAAATGGTGAACCCACATGGGATAAGCTCCTCTTTTGTTCTGGTAGATAGGTTGTCGTCGGGGACAGAGAGGGGGAAACAGTTGCCAAAACATTTTTTCTGTGGGCTTGTAACGCTCAGGTAGCCACACCTCTAGGTTGGGCTACCAAGCGCCACACACCGAGATAAGGGTTCTCCCATCTTTTAAATAAGACTAGGGCATCACGTTGGGGATAATGATCCCCAACTTGATCCCCAAGTTTGATAGTTGCAATACCAACTGTAGTAGTCCATTTAGAAGTCAGCTCAGTTGAGTTGTCAACATTTAGTTAGCCCTGTACCCGCCAATGGGGCTACTAGCGTTTCTACAGCAAATATAACAAGTTGGGTTTTTTACTGTTAGCGCCTGAAAATAAAAACACATGTCCTACTTTTTAATATACAGCACCCTGCCTTAAGGCATGTTAGACCTGCCTTAGGGGTGACATATATATTTTATAAACGAGGGTTTGGGTTTTACAATTACCTCAAATGGCAAAATCTGATCTACCAGTCTGCAGAAGCAGGCTGTGTGACAGGCTGTACCTTTTCACACTCATGGTGACAAAATAAGTGCTGCAGTTTATGAGGGACACTGTAAATTACACACCCTGGGTACCCCATGTACCATATACTAGGGGCTTATAAGTAAGTTAACCTATGCCAATTGGCTTACTTCCTGTTTTGCTGTGATCATCAGTGGCTACCAGTGCAACGTTTTCAATTTGCAACATTTATCAATTAGTTCATTGGGAATTGGTATTTTGAAATTGTGAACATACAATTTTGGTATCACAGGAGATAAAATATTTGTACATCTGTATTTACCAATTTCTTTTTGGGAGACATTAATTATTGTATTTGACATTTTAGTTCATTATTTCCTTGGATTCTACCAGGATAAGAATTTCATCACAAGCACAAGGTCTAATGGGCATCAATGCAGGACCTTGAACAGTATCATGAAAAACGATTTTAAACATGTTGGTTGAGTCACTTGTGCATCCTAGACTGGACTTTTGACACTTGCTGCTGTCAAAATCAAAACATAGGCTCAGCTTATCTCAAAGGAACTCTCACCCACCAGCTAGGTAGGGTACAGACACAAGAAGGTTTGATCATATGTCTCCATCCCTGCAAATCTGAGCATTATTGATATAAAAACAGTCTACAGGCTAGCCTGCATTGCTCACAAGACTTTTCGCTCTTGCTTCCTACCCCAATGAGCAAAGAAATTAGCCATCATAGGTGAAAAGTAACAACTGCAGAATGTACACTTCCTAGTGCTTACAATCCGATAAGTGAAAAGAAAAAAACACACTAAGGGCTTGATTTATATTTCCGACAACGGGTTACTCTGTCACAACGGTGACGGATATCCCGTCTGCCTTAATATAAATCCCACAGGATATTATGGGAATAATATATTTCGGCAAATAGGATATCTGTCACCGTTGTGACAGAGTAACCTGTCCTCTTAAATCTAAATCGGGCCCTACAACTATATATTTCAGAGTACGTTTTTTAGGATCCAAAATTCAAACTCACTGGCCTTTAGGACACTACCTTCTTATGGTACTTATGAAAAAGGGAGTTACACATCTATTGTTATATTCCTAACTCACTCCATGTGTATCCAGTAATTGTAGCTAGAACTTCAAAGTATTTACATCTGCATTTTGTAATTAAGACTGCTATATTCATATAATATTGTGCACTGTGTTTTTATATTTTATAGTGTGCCATGCCACAATTGGTGAATTTTCTTTCTATTGGTAACGATAGGTGTCCTTTGTAATATTGCATTGATTTGCACAATATTTATTTTAAGCTGTTGTATTCTTTACATTACAATCCCTTACATGTCAATATAAATTTAACATCTTTCCTATATCATGTACTTGGCATCTTGGTCTTATGGAAAATGCTCTCTCACTATTTTGGTCTAGATTTATACATAGAATGCTAGATAATTATTATAATGTGCATCACCACAGCATATGAAACATAATTATTACCTGGGTTCCTGGTTGATCAATGTCTCTGCCAAGTTGCAGATTTTAATTAGCGTCATTAAATTGTTACCTTGATGTTCTCATAAACTTTTAGTTAGCACTTTTGGGTTGGCTGCACTCGTCAGTCTTTAATTACTTTAATAGGGTTACTTTATACCTGTACCTCTGTTACAATGCACTAAATTACTATATTACTTCACAGTAATTTTTATGTATTTCCGTTGTTATTTCTGAAATGTGTCAGGGTTCAGTTTGGTGTATCTCATAGTATGTTAGATCTTTATTGCTTCCTACTATGAGTGGGGGCAGTGTGAAGAGACAACGTACATGAAATTCAACTGAAATTCCAACCTTTTACAAGTTCACAATTTAGAGCCTGATTACGATGTAGGGCAAACAACTCACTGACCCTCAGTTGAGGTCCACCCCACATCTGTCATTACGGTCCAACCGCCGCATTACGATGTTTACAAACATCCATTTTTTAATGGCAATTTGTGCTGTGGGCCTTTTCCGCCTGCTGCAAAGATGCCATTGAAAAATGTATGTTTCTGACCGCCCATAATGTGCAGTCAGAACTCCTGATCTATGGTCGGCAGTTCCAATCTGCAACGGGTGTCGAGTGTCATAATGAGGACCTTAGTTTATGAGTGTTTCTATGATTGAGTTTCCCTTGACTGATTACATCCTAGACCTGATGGGTTTTTCAAGTTTTTCACTTTCAAGATATTCCTAATTCAGTCACAACTTTATTCTTGTATCATTTTAAAGATGGCTGATTTTCAACGCACTCTTATTTAATTGTTTCCTTTTATTATGCAGAGAATTTTGCCTGCCACACTATTCAAAAATAATATTTGGCAGTCACTAGTCTTTGACCTTCAACCAACTTTTTGAAGTCTGTTGAATTGTAGTTATAAGAGGTAGTAGTTTACATCATTAAAAAAGTCACTGACAAATACAGTCCTGTGGTCATCAGTGTTGAGACTGCAACATAGAAGTCTCAGTAGGCTATCACTGCCTCAAAGAAAGTGTTATGCAAGTTATGGAAGCGCCAAGACATGTTGGTTAGCCAGATGTGCCTACTTCCTGCAAGGGAAGTTCCGGGAGATAGAAAAGATCTTGTTGATTTTCCTGAAGATGTTCCGAAATGTAAATAACATAGAGTCCAGTCCTAGGGTACAAGAAAAAAAATGGCACAATCTAATGACATTGTCCCATGCATGGCAAAACTTGAAACATTTAGAAGCAGGAGTTGTCAGAGTTATTATTACATCGAAGAAAGGAAACCTTACACAAACATGGCTACAAGACTTGTGTTCCCAGGTTTTCCTGGTAACAGTGTTTCCAGCCAAATTGACAAATACAGGAATTGTGACAATACAAAAATATAATGATTTTTTTTTCTACCAGAAACTTTCACCAGTAAAAAGTTGGTGAAATTTCCTGGTGGGGAAAGGTCTAAAATAGAGAATCAGATGCAGAGTTCCTAATTTATACGATAATTCCTCAATTCTTAGGGGCCTCCTGATATTCCTAATTCTAGAAAACTAATCTCTATGTCAGTAAAAAATTCCAGTATTAAAAAAAGTGATGTGGTATACCTCAATGCCTTGTAATGGGACGCATGTCTGTCTATATTTATTTGAAGATATTATTCCCTGGACTGAACTGGGGGAAAGAATAGTGACGATGCGATAGAAAAATGTTTTATAAAGTTATATTAGGTGTAACAAGGATCACAAGTGCAGGTAGGCAGAAAGTGAAATGTTAGCCTATTTGTGTGATTGCCTACTCATAAGTGGTGGAAGTACTCTTCCCGAGGCCATTGTGTCATTGCTCAAACTAGACCATCATTAGTGGCAAAGTATGCATTTAACTATTGTTGGCTATCTAAAAGCCAGTAGCGGCCCATGGAGGGAATTCTGTGGGGCAGTGAGGCGAGGTGGGGGAGGGGCTGGGTGGGGTTAGTAAATACCGGAATATGGATGAACGGAGGTAAGTAAACATTTAAATAAATAAAACAAATTTCATTGCACGCGCTGCATCTTGAGTGCGATGCAGCGCACGCAACAAAATTCATTTTCAGCACCCCATGGAATTCCCCTCATGGGCCGCTACTGCTAAAAGCATTCCCTCCAGATACCTTTTTTTAAGTTTAATAAGCTTTATTGAGTAAATAACAACAACAGAAAAGAAAGTCATGTAATTGACATATTAATTGTGAGAAAGTAAAAAGGGAAAGATAGGCAATAAAGTACAGTAGAAACCTATTTTTATTTTGACAATATCATAGGGAAGGAAGGGGGGAAGAGGGGACAAAATACAGATTTGTAACTGAGAATCGAGTAACAATATAAAATTACTAAAAAAGTAAAGAGATAAATCAAAAAAAATTCAATAATGAAAAATAATACAGAGAAGAAAGCAGAGACAACAACAGCTTATGGAGGTTGAACATTTTTGGAACAATTGTGTGAAACAGGGATTATTGCCTTCCTATTCAAATAATTAATTAATGATGGCCAAAATAAATCTTTATAAATTGGAGGCAAAGGCAACATCCAATCTATGATAGTGACAAACATTGTTCCACAAGGTCTTAACAGACATATTAGTTGAAGGTTTTCAGTTTAGTGAAGTTCACTGAAAGGTTAAAGCCAGCAACAAGTCGAATAAACCCTTTTTATGTGAAAGCAATCTCAACAACTTTGATAAGCTTCCTGTAAAAGAATATTATTTGATAAGAGAGTATGTAAGTTAAAAAATAAGTGAGATACAAGACCAAATATTCCTCCAAAAGGAGAATACAGCAGGGCAGGAGAACAAGATATGCATCAAACCTGCCAGGGGAGAATCACAGGACCAAAAGGTTCTCTTTTCAGTAAAGTTAGCTATGGAAAGAGGGGTATAATATAGTCTATAAAAAGAACATAGAATGATTGGTGAAGGCAAATCTAGACATTTTCAAGGATCTAGCCCAAATTGTGTCCTAGAAATCAATGCTCCAAACTCAACCCAAATCCGTCTCTCAAGAAAAATCCAATTTAGATTTAGGACGATCAGGATTTAGGGTGTAGAAGTTTTGATAAATCAGAAATGTTTTGAGATGTACTGCCGATATTCTGAGAAGTGGGTCTTCTGTAGGTGTAAGTTAATTTGAAGGAAGAGAATAAAAGACATCTAGAATCACTCTCATAAGGATTGAGAACGTATGCCAAAAGGAAAGAGGACATTTAAAAGTGTCATAGCATCAAACATATCCTGGACCCAAACAATTCCCTTAAGTCACCAGGATTTCCAGTAGATAGGTCTCTAGAGATGACTTTAACTTGCAATGAGGTCTTAATAATGAACATGTGGGTTTAAACAGCAGAAGAGAAGTGACATTATCTTTAGTAGTAAAGGAAATCCTACAGAAAAAGGTGCAATTAGTTCAACACTAACCCATAATGGAGTAAAAGTGGAGGAGGTAGTAAGAAGCCACTTAGAGGCTAGTTTAAAATAAAAGGCCTTGTGATATAGTCAAAATTCGGGAAAATTCATGCTACCACTGTTTTTATGTTTCCGAAGATGTGACTGAGAAAATCTGGATTTCTTATTATTTCATAAAAATTTAGAAAGGAGGGAGTCGATTATTTTTAAGTAAAAAGAGGTCATATAGAAGATATATAATAAAATAGTAGTGATCATCAGTTTATTCAAATCAATACGACCCCACCAAGAAATAAAAGAGGATTGTAGGAGGATAGAAGTTTAGAAATACTATCTATTGCCTCCTTCATATTAATTTTAACAGAATCTAATATGGAATTATTTAACTAAATACTTAAGTATTTGATTTTAGAACTATTCCAATAGAACTCAGTAGAATCTAATGTTTGTGGCAAAATTTGGTGATGAGAAGGATTTCTGTCTTGTCAGAAATGATCTTGTAACCTGAAACTAGGTGAAAATCTGCGATTTCTTGCAATAACGGGGAGATAGAACTTTCAGGATGAGATATAAAAGATAAAATATCGTCTGCATAGGCGGGTAACTTCAAATGTTGATCACCATACATAAATCCAGAGATAGAAGTGTTTGGACAAATGCGGGATAAAAAGGCTTTAAGTAATACAAGAAAAAGAAAAGGAAAAAGGAGACAACCTTGACGTACACCACATTGCAGAGGAAAGAATTGAGAAGTGAGACCATTAACTACGACAGAAGTTCTAAGGGCCGAATGAAGCAAGGAGATAAGAGAAACAAATTTGTGACAAAACCATGTCAATGAAGAGCTTTAAATAAGAAAGACCAGTGTCCCCTATCGAAAGAGTAGGAAAGAGTTGGAGCCCTATTCAAAACATTAAAGAATAATCGGTAATTATCTGAAAATAGTTTGCCTTTAACAAAACCGCACTGCTCTAGACAAATTAGATTCGGTAAAAGAAGTTCAAGAAGTAAATCAAGCAATCAGGCAAAAATGTTATAATCAACACTTACCAATGATGTAGGACGATTATTTTTGCACTGTTTGGGATCACAGCCATCTTTATGAATTAGGCATATTGTAGTTTCTGAAAAGGTGCTCTCCACCCTACCAGAAGAATACAAATATTGAAAGTGCTGTAAGAGTATTGGAAGAAGTAGATTTAAGAAGTGTAAATGCATTTCTATTGTAAATCCATCAGGGCCGAGAGCTTTCTCCTTTTTAAGAAGACTTAAAGATTGAGATAACTCTAGAGTCGATATATCCAATTTTAGAGATGCAAAGTCAAGATCTTTATGGGAGGAGGGTAAAACACGACTAAGATAGGTCTCAATAAGAGAGAGAGGTGAGGGGGACTCGGGGTATATAGAGTTGTATAACATTTTATAAATTAATCTAAAATGTCCTGATTTTTTAAAAGAAGTTTCTCGTCTGGTGAATGAATGGATTCTACTAACACACGCTCCTTCCGAGATTTAAGGTAATTAGCCAAAAGTTTGCCAACTTTGTTTCATCCACCATAATACTGTGCAGTAGTATGTAGAAAAAATAGATAAGACATTGTCTGTAGTTATTTTATTAAAATTGAGTTTCACACAAACAAGCTCCAGTAATGTTCCAGGCATTTGATATTGGCTGGTAGAATTTTTTGTTGAGTAAGTGAGTATTTCTTTTTCCTGGAAACAATGTCAATGATAAAGCTATGGTCTGTAGTCCTAAATGCGTCCTATGTTAATGAAGTGGAAGCATCTGGTTCTGAATTTAAGTAAAAAGAACCTCAGCAAAGACAATAAAAGAGGAAAACAAAGTCGGATCTTGCAAAATGGAGTTGTTGAACTTCCATCTAGAGGACCTGGGATGTGAATGGACCAGATTGAAATCAGCAACAACCAGGGCATGATCCGAGATGGTTCAAAAGAAGAAGAAATGAGGTTCTGAGTCAAGGATTTAGAAAGGAAAATGTAATCTAATCGGGGCAGGGAGCCATGTGGAGGAGAGAAGAAAGAAAATTCTGTTGCATCTGGATTACAGAGTGTCCAAGCATCTACAAGATGTGTCTGAGAATTTGTACTTTGAAATTGCTTATGAGTTTTGCGAGGAATAAAAGGAACCTGGAATTGGCGGTCAATAAAGGATCAATAATTTGATTACAATCACCTCATAGGATAAAAATGTATCATTATATGAATACACTTTTTAGTAATGTTATGCCAGAAGGAATAATCCGGTTGAGTCCGACAATAAACATTAAATACTGTTAAAGATATATTAATAATTGCCAACTTAACCATCTACCCTACAAATCTTTTTTCATGAGCAATAACAGAACATTTCAGCTTTTTATGACGCAAAATAATTACCTCATTTGTTGTAGTGGTCGTAGGAGACACTAGAATTAAACCAACCCAATTCTGTGTACGTTTTAGAGCCTCTGTCTACGTCAAATGGGTTTCTTGCACTAAGTCAGGATTGTATGAGGCTAGATGGGAAACTTATCACATTTTAAAATATAATGTAAAGATATTGAATTTGGTAAAGTTAATCTGTTGGTCTAAGTTTAGAGCAAAAGTCTAACTTGGACCAAAAGTCGAACTTTAGTAAAAGTAAAGTTGGACTTTTGGTCTAAACCTAGACCAAAAGTCTAACTTTAGTAGTAGTAAGATTAGACTTTTGGTCTAAGTGGGACTTCTGGTCTAAACTTATACCAAAAGTCTAACTTTACTAGTGGTAAAGTTGGACTTTAGGTCTAAACTTAGACTTTTGGTCTAACTTTACCTTTGTGAATCAGGCCCGCTGTCCTTAAAGAATTAGATTGAGCCATACCAGCGGAGTTATGTAACTCATCTGACGGGGGAGCTAAGCAAGGAGAGCCAGATATAGGCAAACCAGCAGTGAGCCTTTTATTTGAGTGTAATAAATGTGTAGTCCTGTACTTTTATTCAAGAAAATGCATATAAACTAACATGGGCAGAAAAAGCCAATAATACCTTCTATTTATAAAGTGAAGTAAATCTCAAAAATATAGCTGGAGGAATTCAAAATAAACTGAAAAAAAGAGGGAAAACAGTACCTTAGTAAGAATTCAGTGCTAAGAGAAAAAACCTCCAGTCAGGGGTAAAGACAAAATGGAGTCCAGCAGATAGTAGTCTTTGTCACTCAACGTTTTAGCCAAATAGAAGCAGGAAGGAGAAAATGAAGGACAGCCTCCGTCCTAGTCAGGGTAAGTTCTGCTATTGATCTCTCCCCATTTTAGTTGAAAAGCAGCTTTGAAACCGCCAAAATCGAGAGAGTCTCGCCCGACGTAGAGCAGAGCCCCGAGCTCAGGTGGTCATCTTTGAATCTGCCACGCATGTCTCCCACTCCAGATACCTTTTAAAACATAGATTTTCCTCCAGAAAGAGCATATTTATTCCTATGGATGTAGCCAGTAGTTTCTGAGAGGCATACAGTGTTTATATCTAGATATAACAGGGCGTTGCTTTTTACAAGTAGCTTGAAAGACATGGTCTAGTAAAACTGTTAGCATTTTCATCCTCAGATCCCAGAAGAAAGAATTAAAAAAAATAATACTTCCTTCCTTCCACTTTGAGCTAATAATATGCATAAACCTTAAACATACCAAAGCATTTGAACTGATGAATAATTTGAAAGAATTTTCTAAGGGTGTCTCCATCAATATCCTGGAACATAGTCTATCAAGCAATATGATAATTTGAAATTTCAAAAATATGCATAATAGTAGCATACAAATGTAAAATAAAAAGATACATTACCTCCTATCAAATATGATACATTTACGGACAATATGGAACTTTGTCACATTTCAAAAACGCTCCCTGACAGTCACAATTATTAAAACATCAGGATTGTGCCACAGTTTAGTCCAAGATAACAGCAACATCAAATTCCAATTGCAAAAGATAGAGGCAGGGTATTTTGTCAGATTACATATTATTCTTAAGAAGACATTTTGAGGAGACAGCACAGAACAGAGTTGAGCTGAACAGTAAACATCAGCTCCAGACAGAGCACAAGCCAGTCCATTAGCACCCCTCTTGATTTTTTCCACAGCAATAACATTTTGCCTATTCATAGTTGTGGTTTAAAATATGTGACATAACATATGGACTTTTGTGCTTACCACATTTGCATGCCCTGCTATGTAAAGGAAAACTTTCCCCAGGTTTAGCCTGCCAGAATTCATCTGTGAAATGCAAAATTCATTGCACAAACGCTTCACAATGTTCATGCGATTTATACAATTCATAATTCTGAAACGTGTGGTCACAAGAGTCCAACACGAGACCAGGACAGGGTCCCACAGTCTCTCAATCCAGGTAATAGGGTTGACTTTATCCTAGAGAGATTCTTGGCTTGACACCTAGACACATGCTAGGTACACTTAGGAACATCTCATTAGGGAGGCATCATAGGAGTACACATCTTTTATACTCGTATGTATTTATAATTATCACAAGATGGTAGAACTCTATTGTCCCTTTACTTTCATAGTGCTTCTGATCATTTATATCTGTAACTGTCAATCGGTTGTTGCAGCTCATCTATTTTACACCAGAACAACAACAGTTCAATAAATATTTATTGAAAACACCCAGCCTGTTTATTTTGTGTATCTCTCTAAGACAGACTGAGTAAGCAAGAGTGACTGAGCGAAAAGTGGTATATTGTTTTTATGGTCCTGGGGGATCAGGGTGGTCATGTTTGATGGTTGCCTAGAACTATTCTCTCATTAGTAAGAGAAGATTCTAGTGGCACTGTGAGCTAGCTGGTACAAAAGGCTAACATACCCAGTGGGGGTGTTCACAGTGAGTCTGAAACCAATCCTACAGTGTATGCTGTCCGAACGTGCAGATCATGTATAGGTTTTATAAGAACTACACGACATGGAGCTGCCAACCTTGGTTGGGTATTTATTTAACAGTAGAATCTTAGTAGTTCAGTCATACTAGTCTCAGAGACCCCTACTCGCAATTCCCCAGAGACGTCTGGAGTGTGTGGGCACAGCTAAGTAGGCAAAAATCCTATTTATTTGCTGTTGGTTAATCAAGCTGGAAGGACACATTGTTCCTAAATTTGTGCAAAACACCTTATCTTAGTTTCCTTGAAAAGCTCTTCCTTCTTTTTTAAAACAATGACTCAAGAAGGGGAAAGAGTTGTGCAAGAACGAAATCTCTCAGCAGATGAGGTATATGCAGATGCAATTCGCAGTGCAGAAAATGTTAGGAATGCCCTCACCATAACACTAGGTGCACATGGTCTAACATCCAGGGGTGGACCAGTAGCTTTCGTGATTGAGGCACACGAATCATATATAACAAAGGTATTCTATGCATAGGTTACATTCCCAGTTGCAAATGCAAGAACAAAAACATTTCATGTCTACACAGAAAGTGGAATACCGGACAAATATTGTCCCTATGAGTTCCATTAACTTACCAGGAACATTATACTGGTTTAAAGGCACCATGCCCCATACAAGAAATAAAGTAAGACTCGATCCGCTCAGAAGAGAAGTAGCGACATGGCCAGTATTAGCAGCCTACACACCACAACCTGATATTAAAACAATGCCAGGAGGAGACTAATTTACACGTCTCAAAGAATTGATGAAACTTTACAGAAACATGACACTGTTCATCATGAGGACACTTACGGTCCAGCCAGCTACAGCTACAACAAACACAGGTACAGTTCAAAATACAGCAACTAAAATTACACCACAAACCTTACATGCAGTAATGGGTAAAACGCTCGCAAAACATGGAAAAAATGCCATTCTGGGTAGCTCAGAAAATAACACAGCTAGAAGTACTATTCCCAAATACCAGCCCTTATGAAAAACACAGAATGCTAACAATATGCTTTCCCAAGGGGATCACATCACAGATAGAGGATTGTACCTCTTGGAGTACAGTTTTCGCTGCCATTTATACCAGGACACATGGTCCAGTCATTAGCAGTGATACCATATATATTTAGACAAATACAAAATGAGTACGGAGCAGAACCTGCTCTGAACTTAGTGTTGAAATTACTGCGTCATTTTGCCCAGGTATCAGCTATAATATTAGCAACTATTAAAGGGGAGGTATCATCAGTGGCAATCCGTCAATGCCGAACAGGACACCCCCATTATCAAAGAAGAAGTGGGACAATAACAAAAAGCAAAAGGTTAAATAAAATAGATCTCCCTCCAGAGGTAGATCTCCTCCATAGGAGCCAGGGTGGTATAACGTTAGGAACAGGGACAAAATTAGAAAACCTGACAGGTATCAGGATACTGATACACATTCCTCTTGTTCCTTTCAGGGTTCGACGAAAAACTCGGAGAGGGAAGGACGGTCAGACAGACAAGAAGGGCGTACAAAGTCCAGAAACAAGCAGCACGCTCAAGACTATACTTCCAAAATAGAAGAAAAAGCCAAACCAAAACCTCAGTTCAAAAAGAAGAAGGTTGCAGGTCTAAAGATCAGGCATGTCCAGAATTCTGAGGACTCAACTACTGAACGGAGGATGGGCTCCGACGATGTTAGACAGTGCAGCAGAAGTAAAAATAGCTCACCAGAACCTGATGAAGCTTCTAGTGACAGCGGACTTGAATGATTATATCACACTGGAAACACCTGATACTAGGGTAAGTGTCCCACATAAATTATATGAAATAACACTCCAAATGGAGAGGGACAAGCCCAGGAAAGTTAGAGGTCTCTTTTGGGAAGAGCCTGACATTTGGTTATGACATCCTATTAGCGTAATATGATTGGCCACCAGCATTTGTCATAGATTGGCCTTGGGGAGAAACAGTCATTTTACCAGCATATTCCGACCCTGTTCCCAAATATCTAAAATACACATATGCACAGGAGTGAGCTGTGGCCCTAGCCCCGACATTATATAAAAACCATGTTGCTACATTAAGTAAATCGGCTCTACCGAAAATATTACTAATCAAGTACTCCTACAAGTTGGATGCAAATAACGTTCCATTTGCTCAGATTCCTGGAGTGGGGGATAGAGCAAAACCAAATATGGATGCAGGTTAGGTTTAAATCTACAGCACACAAGAGTATAGGTTCTGCACACGCAGGAGTTACGGCAACGATTTCCCTCCTGAAACAACGCTACTGGTGGCCATGATTAACAAAGCAGACTTAAGATTATGTCTTGAAATGCGACATCAGTCAGCAGAGGAAAGGCTCAACCATAACATGTCCAGAGCAGACACCATTGCTAATATCAGACAAACCACTCGCATGTGTTTATTTGGACCACTGCAGCCCCTCACAAACATATGGGGCTAGCATTTAAATAATGGTTGCATTAGATTCCTGCTCTAGATTCCTATGGGTGTGGCCCCAGCGCCTGGCTGATGCTCAAACTGTTATAAAAGATTTGTAAGTCTTTATAGGGACATTCGCAATTGGCACATTACATTCTGACCGAGGCCCCCCGTTTAGCTCTGGAGCTTACAAGGAAGCCATGAGAGGTTTGGGTGTAGCATTGCTGTACTCCTCTCCGTACCATACTGAGGGAAATTTGGTAGTGGAAAGGAAAAAAATGGTACTTTAAGCAGTCTTTAACAGCTAGAGTGTTTGGATAGGGTGGGAGTTAGGTAAAACATTTGTATGGAGTTCAATGAGCATTGAAAAATATGTCACAAAGTTCCCTAGTGTGTGTCACTCCTTATGAGGTCCTATTTGGGATGAGAATGTGGGTACCTGATCTTTATTGTGAAGGCACAGTGGTGGATGAGTCAATAATGCAGTGCCGGACGACCGGCACTGTGCCCAGTAGGCACTCCTTATGAGACACTGTCTCCAAATGTAATCAAAAGGTACTTCAATGTAAATCAAATACTGTACTCAAAGTCCATTGGTTGGTACTACAAAAGGTAATATCTTTATTTTTCGGAAGTTCATTACTTTATCTCTATTTGTTGGTGCAGAAAAAACATTTCCAATAATCAATAGATGGATAAACATAAGTATCGCTCCTTCATTTGATGCAACCTCAAATTGCGATGTCTTTATCCCTATGCATTTCGGGACTCATGCCCTTCATCAGGGGGTAATCGTGCCATCTGTAAGTGAAAAATACTACTTTTGGAGAGTGCTAATGCAGGGGTGGTGTATCTTTCACTATTAGTGTGAGCACTTGGTGTGTCTGAACGTAAATAAATACGGTGGGTCAAAGAACAGTGAAACATGCAGTTATGGACAGAATAGCGTGTGCCGCAGTGATTGAAATGAAAATGAAAAGGAACTGGTTATAAGTGCAGTTGAAACAAAGTGCACGACATAACAACATGTTGCGGCTGCAATGTTATCACTGAATTAACGGCGAAGGTACTGTGGAATGCTTAACGAAATATAGGGTGAACAGGACCTGTGGGTGGCAGGCCCAAAACTTGATAAAAGTATAGCCCCCCAGGGGCCCCATGGGCAGCGGTCCCAGGGGGCATTCATTTTTATCAAGTTTGGGGCCTACCGCCCGTACGTCATGCAGCGTGCTGAGGGGGCAATTACTTTTTTTAATGATCAGGGCCCGCCACCCACGGGCCATGCGCTAGGCCGAAGGGGCATTTAATTTAAAATAATTCAGAAATGCAAGAAACCTTCTTTTTCTTGACCCAGTGTTGAGCCACTGGCCCACTACAAGGAGGGTAGCATGCTCACATTTTGTGAGCACATTGTATCTTTTCAAATCACTAAGGGCCTGATGTAGGTGGCCAAATACTGAACGCCAAAACTGAAATGCTGGTGTTACCGACCGGTAAATAGCTATGTACAATGTAGGTAATACCAAATGCTATTCCAAATTAAGGAATCGCTAAAAATAAGGAAAACCAGTTAACGATTCCTTAATTTGCAATTAGTACACACCGAATCCCTAAATACCAAATCGCAAAATGAGAAATCCTTAAACTAAGTCACAAATCGATGTAGTAAAAATCGCTTTTACCGATTTTTCAAATATTCATTATTTAGGAGGCGCAAATCCCCACGGACTCAAAGCAGGTGGTAACCAGGTGCACTGCATTTAAACAGCCCCAAAATACAACAGTGTGAATACAATGGTGGCCCTCTATGTCATTGCAAGGCTGCTTCAGATGCAAGCAGCAGGACTGAGGATCTGGAGACGGGAGGAACGCGTGTACAGGCTGCGCATTACATTATTCCAACTGACTGAGGCTGAAATACATGAAAGGGACAGGCTTCACCCCCAAACCATCCTAGACTTCATAGGGACCTGTACCTACTCCTGGAGCATCAGACGCCAAGGGCGCATGCATACCATCACATGTCCAGGTGCTCTGTAGCCTGCACCTACTTGCATCAGGTAGTTACCAGGGGATTATAGCTGTGGCAGGTGGTGTGTCATGGAGTTGCCTGTCCCATTTCTTCAACACTTTCCTGGATGCCATGATGTAAAGAATGCATCACTACATATGGTTCCCCAGCACACAGGTGGAACTGCATAAAACCAAGATGGATTTCTATCAAAAGGCACATTTCCCACATGTAATATGGTGCATTGAAAGGACACACATACCAATCTGCTCACCTGCAGCTACAGAGTACATATATTGGAACTGCAAATCTACACATTCCATCAATGTGCAGGTAATTTGTGAGGTGGACCACATCATCACCGACATCGTAGCCAAATTTCCAGGGAGCACTCATGACTCCTACATATTCAGGAACAGTGGGATCTACACATGTCTGGCTGGGGGCGAATTTGGGGAAGAATACCTGCTAGGTAAATCAATGTGACACACCCTGATGTATACCTTGGATGAATGTGTCGGTGACTGTTATTAATGACTCTTCCTTTCTCACTCAAGTGATAGCGCATATGCCATGCAGGCATTTATCCTGACTCATATCTCAACCCATCGACCCCAAGTGAGAGGAGATACAATGTGGCACATAGATCTATGCGCAATGTTGTGGAGCGCACATTTGGCCTCTTAAAAAGCAGGTTCCGCTGCCTCCGCAAAAGTACTGCCCTATCATCTGCTGTAAGATGATAGCAACATGTGCCATGCTGCGTAACCATGCCACAAAGAAAGGAACAGTAGTGGAACTAACTGACTCAGAGGGTGAGGATTGTCCACAGCCAGAGCACAGCCCAGCAGGTGTGGCAGCAGCACCAGATGGGAGACCTAGACAGGCTGAGATCACACGCAACTATTTCTGAGTAAGTAATGAGACAAAGCCAGTAACTGTAATTGTGTGACAGTGTTTTATTAACCTTAACTCAGGCACTAGCACAGAACGCCGCCACACCATGAAGGCCTCAACATGCCATGCCAATATGCACGAAACATTCAAAAGGTGAAATGGGTTACATCACCCATCTCACAATGTCAGGTGATGGCTGTGATTATTTTCTGCACCCATGCGCAGCACTGCTGCGTTCCTTGGGCATAATGTCCTCCCTTGCGGTCTGTCCTGTGGCTGCTCCTTGCCTTTTGTGATGTGGTCTTCGTCCTTACCTTTTGTATCTGGCACCCAAAGGGGTAGCTGTGACTCACCTGTTTGCTATATAGGGCGGGATCTTAATTAGTTAATTGGGGGTGGGGTTTTGGTTTGCAATAAAAGGGTCCTGGTGTGGCCAGGATGATGAACAGTCTATCCAGTGTGTGGTTGTGCTTACTTACTACGTTACAGTTCTGGCGACAAAGGTGGGATCCTGTGGCTGTTCTCCCACTTGGTCCCGGTGTACTCGTGGAGTTGCGGCGCTCCTCTGGGGGTGTTTGTGTGCCGGCGTGTCATCTTGCTATGCTGCTGGATCCCGGGACATCTGCGGTGCCTTCTGGACGGGCTGCTGTGTCCGGTGTGGCTTCCTCAGTTCCCGTTTGCTTCCTGCCCGCTCCGGCTGTGTTTGGGGGCATGGCCTGAGTTCAGCGGAGTGCTGCGGTGGGCCGGCTGGCTCATGGCAGTTACAGCGCGTCTGCTGTTCGTTTCAGTGCTGCTGTCATTTCAGAGCTGCGGGATGGCTCTGAGTGTGAGGAGGAGTGTTTCCTGAGTGTCTCGTGGCAGAAGCGCTCTGAGGGACATCCGGAGCAGATTTTGTGGTGCTACAGGGTGCTGGTAAAAGCGTTTGGCCCTGATATTGTTGATATTGCAGTCAGCAGTGGACTATTTATGCAGAAGTAAATAACAAGTACAGCATTAAGGCCATTGGGGGTAATTGTGGTTGCTGTGGACATTGAGGCTGCTAAAGGGAGCATTTAGACCCCTGTGAAATACCTCTGTTGACTTGCTAAGTGGTATTTGCACAGTGATATCCTTACGGGGTTACATTATGACCACCATACCCCCAGTAGAACACTTTCTGTTGGATACTGTTGGATGGTCCTCCATCTGCCTAGGCAGCCCGCTGGAAGGAGTGGGTGGACCGTCTGGAGAATTATTTTGAGGCTATCGATCTGGTAGAGGAACGGAGGCGCCCGATGTTGTTGCATCTTGGTGGGGCGGCGATTCATCGTTTGGGACGGTCAGTGATGGAAGATACTCCATATACTTATGACATCTTGAAACAAGCCCTGACTGCCCATTTTGAGCCTCTAGCAAATCCTGTTTATGAATGGTTCCTGTTACGCCAGGCTAGGCAGCTGCCTGATGAATCTGTGGACATTTTCTTTGCTCGTCTCCGCACTTTGGCCAGTACCTGTCGGTTGCCTGATGCTGCAGACGAAATTAGGGCCCAATTTATACAAGGCTGTTATTCTAGTAAACTTCGTGAAGCAATACTCCAGGTGCCCAGTTTGCCCATGGCTGACATGTTGACTTGTGGCAGGTCCAAGGAGCTTTCGAAGGTTAGAGCGTCTCATATGGATGCTGCCCTTCAACATGCCGTGAAGGCGGAGCCTGTGAATGTTGTTTCAGTCAAGCAGAAGATGCTGCACCGTGGTAAAGTGGAGCGACCCCGGACTTGTTATGGTTGTGGGGGTTTGTTTCCTCGTAAGGGGACTTGTCCTGCGGTGGGGAAACGGTGCTCTAATTGCAATAAAGTGAACCACTTTGCAAAGGTGTGTCGTTCTGCTCCTGCCCGAGGCTCTGTTCCTTCATCGTCCGCCAAGGTGTACTTGGCTGCTCCATTGTTGGCAGAGGGAGATATGGATGACGATGAGACTGTACATGTTCTGCATGACTTGCAACCTGGGGGTGCTGTACGGAGAGTTCTACCCAAATGCTGTGTACTGGTGAATGCTCATTCGGTGCCTGCTTTGATCAATACAGGGGCATCCATTAATGTGATGGCTGAGTCTATGATGATGGGAATGCCAACCATTCCTGTTTTGAGTGGGACTTCCACTAAAGTATTTGCTTTTGGAGCGCGTGAACCCCTTCTATTGGCTGGTATTTTTACTGCTGAAGTTTCACATGGTTCTCATGTTGTGAAAACACTGATTTATGTTACAAAGAGTGGTCAAGGAATGTTGTTGAGTTGCCAGACAGCCGAAAGATTGCACTTGGTTGTTTTTGCATAGGCCATTCATCAATGAACTGTTGATGACTTGCTGGTTCAGTTTTTACCATTTTTCAATGGCATAGGCTGTCTGAAAAACAGGATGACCATGCTGCATATTCATGAGTCCATCCAACCCGTGGCGTTACGTAACAGGAAGGTGGCTTTTCATCTTCGGCCAAAGGTGGAGGCTGAATTGGCAAAGTTGGAGGAAGCTGATATCATTGAAAGGGTGGAGGGCCCGACTCCATGGGTGTCACCTATAGTTATTGCTCGTCAACCTAAGCAACCTGGGGAAGTCCGTATTTGTGTGGACATGCGTTTGCATAATCTTGCAATTAAGCACAAGCGGCACCTCACCCCTACTATTGATGATATCGTGGTGGAAGTAAGTGGGTCTAGGTGGTTTTCCAAAATGGATATCCGTGCTGGTTACCACCAGTTGATGCTTGACCCTGCTTCCAGAGTGATCACCACGTTTTCTACGCGTGTGGGTTTACGACGATATAAATGTTTGAGCTTTGACATTTCCAGTGCTGCGGAGGTTTTCCAGGATACGATCGTGGGGTTTTGTCTGGACTGGATGGCGTAATAAATGTCAGCGATGACATTCTGGTGCATACCCCTACCTTGGATGGACATCTTAGCCGCCTTAAAGGTGTGTTTCAGAGGTTGCTAGATCATGGACTAACCCTACATAAGGAGAAATTTCGTTCTTTGGTTATCGGTTTTCACAAGATGGCGTGTCCCCTGATCCTCTAAAGGTGTGTCACATTCAGACTGCCTCTGCTCCTGTTAACGTGTCTGGTGTAAGGAGCTTCATGGGAATGGTCAACTACTGCAGCCGTTTCATTCATGGTTCGTCTGATTTAATGGCTCCTTTACAAGAACTCACTAAATCTAATGTTACCTGGGACTGGGGTCCGGAGCAGGAATCTACCTTTCAAGCTACCAAACAGGCCCTATACGCCGATACTACTCTTGGGTACTTTAACCCGTTGCTGGACTCTGAGCTTTCTGTAGATGCAAGTCCAGGTGGCCTGGGAGCTTTGCTTTCCCAGCGGCAGAGGAATGGTGAGTTGGCCCCAGTGGCGTATGCTAGTCGTGCTTTGACTGCCACTGAACAGCGATATTCTCACATCGAGAAGGAGGCCATTGCAGTACATTGGTGATGTAATTTTCATTTATATTTGTATGGCCAGCCCCATTAAAGGATGCCCAGACTCCTGGGGGATCTCCACGATCGTCCCAGTCTACAAAAGGAGGACCGGAATTGTACGCTGAGTTACAGACCAATCTCATTGATTGACTCTGTTGTCAAGGTCATTAAAGAGAATGAGTGTATGGGCGGAGGAGAACAATATAATTTCAGATATTCAATACGAGTTCTGCCCTGGTCACTCTACCACAGCGCAGTGCCTAAATCTCTATCTGATCATAGGGAAGTACACCATGGCGTGTCCGGGGTCCATCTACATGGCCTTCAAGAACCTTTCATCCGACTTCGATTGTGTTAATCGGGGAAGGTTGTGGCGGTCCATGGAGGACATGGGAGTGGAGAGCAATTTGGTGGTCTTCCTGAGGGATCTTCATAGAGACACTAAGGCTAATATTAGGTACTTCAATGACCTGAAGGTCTCAAGGAATTTTAATATTCAAAGGGGGGTTAGGCAGTGTTGCATCTTAGCCCCCTTCCTTTTTGATTTATATATTAACGATCTGGAAGTTTCATTGCTAGATACAGGGGCTGATTACCCGTACGTGGGGAGGCGTGGTCTGCCTGTTTTGCTCTATGCGGATGACGCAGTCCTCTTGACACGCACACCAAAGGGGTTACAAACCCTACTTATGCGTTTCATGTCTTTATGGACAAGTGTGATTTGTCCATAAACAACTAAAAATCCTACGTAATGCAGGTGGGGATGCGCCAGAAGAGAGAGTACCCCTTTGTGGTAAACGGGGTAAGGGCGCCTTACTGTACAACATTGTCATATTTGGGTGTCCTGTTAGATTACCGGCTAAATTGGGACACACTATTAAACAAAAAAAGGGGTGAGGTTGCCAGGGCACATGCGGCGTTATTTAGATTTGCAGCCAAAATGGGTAATCGCCCAGTAGCAGCTATGCTAAAAATGTACCGGGCCAAAAGCATATCAATAGCTAGCTATGGTAGCGATATATGGGGATACTGTGGCCTCGAGGGGCTACAGGTGACATAAAATAACTTTTTGAAGCAATTACAGAGCATCCCGAAGGGGACTGCGAACCTGTCAGCCCATGAAGAAATTGGTATGCCTTTTATAAGTGACACTTTGGCCCTACGTCCCCTAATTTTTTGGCTGCATTGTTGGCTCAATAAGCACTTAGGTCTCACACACAATATTTTAAGAGAAGCCTTGAGCCTAGACCATATAATGAAAATTCCCTGGTTTAAATATTTAAAAAAATGTTTTAGTGAGCTGGGACGCCCGGATTTGTATCTAAAACCTGAAGGTATCAACAGAACGGATGTAGCGCTCGTAAAGCACTCCTTTATACAGATCAAAAAAATGGAAAGAGAGGAGAAAGATCTGTTGAAACCTAGTGTGAGGATGCATTTGATGCTTAAAACCTCCCCAGACATGGAACCGTATTTACTATGGCCATTGCCAGCTTACGAGCGTTTCCTATTAACCAGGTTTAGATTGAACCTTTTTCACTTTTTATTGGCAGTTCCAAGGGGCAGTCACAAAGGGAAGGTGTTAGCACCCTGTGGCTGCGACAATGAGTCTCCACAGGACTTGCGACACTTCATGTTTTTGTGTAAATATTATGAAATGCCCAGGACTTTTTATTTAAAATCTCTTTTAAAAAAGTAAAATTTTATGCAAGCACGTCCTGCTCTTTTTTATCTTCAATTATTGAAACCTGAATGTATCCCCTTTGTGGCCGGTTTCCTGAAATGTGCAATGAATTATAGAAAATGCCTGGATTTTTAATGTTATAATGTTTTTAACAGTTTTACTAATGGCCATTTAGGATACCCTCTTTTTTCTGTATTAACATCACCATCAAATTCCCAGTGTTGCCCAGAGCCCTAAACATATTGTGTTTATAAGTGGTATTTTTGATGTAATTATTTTTGTATAACATGTAACTTTTATGGTTTCTAACTAAGAATACCAAATAAAGTACTTTGAAATGAAATGTATGGCCAGCCTTTTGTTGTGTACACTGACCATGAGCCCCCATTCCCTTGTTTATGGGTTCATCTTCTGAACCCCCTCCCCGCATTGAAAAAGTGGATTTTACAGCTGCAGGATTACTGTTTTACGTTAGTCTTTCGTCCTGGGGTTTTGAATCTAGCTGATTACCTTTCCCGGCATTTTCGTCCTGTTACTGGTGCCGAGGAAAAGGATGCCGAGGACATTGAGGAGTATGTGCAGCTGGTGGTGGAGCGTTCCAGGCCTCTCCCTATTTCTATGGAGGAGATTTTGGATTCCACAGCTCAGGATAGGTGTCTTCAACTTACCTGTCCGCTATTGGTCCTGGGAAGTGGAACGAGATCATGAGTTCCGCCAAGAGCCGTACTGAGGACGCTAGATCTACCTTGGCGTCTCTCTTTCAGGTGCGGGATGAATTGGCTTGTTCCCCAGAGGGGTGTCTCATGAGAAGTCCATGATTGGTGATTCCTGCCTGTCTTCAACAGCGTGTAGTAGATTTGGCTCATTTGGTTCATCAAGGGGTTGTGAAGACTAAGTCCTGTTTGAGGTCTAAGGTATGGTTTCCCGGATGGGACGCTCTGGTGGAGAATACAGTGTTGGGTTGTGCGCTGTGTCAGGCTGCTGGGGGTGGGGATGTTCCAGTTCCCATCATCACAGAATACATCCCCTCATTCCCTTGGCAGAGGGCAAGTGCTGATTTTGGATGTTTACCTGATTGGCGACACATGTTGGTGGTGATTGATGACTTTTCTAAATATCCTGAAGTCGAAATAATGGACGCTACCACCGAATGTCACACTGTACCGCTGTTTGATAAAATCATGGCGACACATGGTTTGATTTCTGAATTGCGTACTGATAACGGACCTCCTTTTTCTAGCCATGAGTTCTCGACTTATCTGCAAACTAGGGGTATTGTCCATCGTAAAGTTACCCCTTTGTGGGCTCAGGCCAATGGGGAGGCAGACCGTGTTATGCGTACCCTTAACAAGGCTATCAGGATTGCTGTCACTGACTGTCAGGATTTGGACTGTGCTATCTTTTTGTTTCTGAAGGAATATCGGATGACTCCTCATTCCATCACAAAAGTCAGTCCGATGTCCCTATGCATGAATCGTCCTATGGGTGATTTTGTGCCTTTAATGGAGATAGTTCCTGCGAGCTATGCGGTTGTGGCTGGCGAGCTGCGCAATCGGCAAGCAAAGAACGATAAGATAGCATTCAAGCGTGGGGCTAAGCCCAGGACTTTTTCTGTTGGTGACATTGTAATGGTGAAGAATCGGTACCGTAGGGGGAAGTTCAGTTTACATTTTGGGCCTGAGCCTTGGGTTGTGCAATCTGTTCATGGGACAAAAGTGACTGCAGTGAGGGATGGGTTGGTTATTTCGGGGAATGTGTCTTTCTTTAAATCTTACTGTGCTTCTGTTTTTGGTAAAGGGTATGGACCTGTGGTACCATCCAATGTTGACTCTATGGGTTCAGATGATGGTTTTACTGACATGGAGTCTTCTTGTGTTCCACTGACAGCGGACGTGGCGCCCGGCCAAAGCAGTGCATCTCCACCTCTTTCACCGTCAGGTGTGGAGTCTGAGCCGGTTCTTATGCCTTCTTCTTGTGCAGGTTCGATACCCGAACCTGAGTCCCAACGAAGGGGTGTGGGGAGATATCAGTTACGGCCATGTCCTGCTCGATCCACACATTTGAAGGATTATGTATCATGTTGAAATGAATTTATGTTTGTATTTTTCATTTTTGTTAAATTTGTGGAGGAATGTGATGTGGTCTTCGTTCTTACCTTTTTGTATCTGGCACCCACAGGGGTGGCTGTGACTCACCTGTTTGCTATATAGGGCGGGATCTTAATTAGTTATTTGGGGTGGGGTTTTGGTTTGCAATAAAAGGGTCCTGGTGTGGTCAGGATGATGAACAGTCTATCCAGTATGTGGTTGTGCTTACTTACTACATTACACCTTTCACTGCGCCTCCTGGACTCAGTTATCAGGGGTGTGATGCTACTGTTTCTAGTTGCCTTCTCTCTTTCCCCCCATCCCCTGTACCTGTTGCAGCTATTTGGGTGGTCTGGAGCACTTCCAGAGCACTGGTAACTGTGACCAGCCCCCTTGCAACATCACAGCTGCAGTGAGCCCTCTCTTCCTGCATTGCTACAGAGCGCCTGCTGAGCACAGTGGTGGCAGTGGAGAGGTGGTTCGCCACCTTAGTGTAGCTGTCCAATTTCAGACGGTCCCTGCGTCTCACCACCTGATCTTCATCCAGTTTGCTGCACAGCAGGCTCACAGCCTCTGACATGTCCCTCATGCCCTCAGCTACAGTGTTGTTCATGCTGTTTATACCCTCCTTAATTTCCAGCATGTGTCTGTTCATGTCGACCATCTGGTGTGGCACTGTTCTAATGGCTTTGCCTTGCAGGTGCTTTACCCTCATCATATTCCCCTCGAGACCGGCGAATACGCTTGACTCCTCGCGCTGTGCAACAGGACTGGCTGCCCTCAATCTGCGACGTGTGACATCCGTGTGGGCGCGCTCGGTGGCGGACTGTAACACTGCACTGTTCTCATCCTCTACCAGCATGGAATGTTGGCCTCCCATTCTCTCCTCCTCGGACACCTACATCTGCTGGAGGCTAGCCACTGTATGCCTCCTGCCTCTCGGTGGTGGTGGCAGTGGTGATGGTGGTGGTGGTGGTGGTGATGGTGGTGATGTGTGCTTAGCAGGCAACAATACCTCCTCATCCTGTGTGTTGTCTCTCCTGGGTGCCTTTCCTGTGTCGCCTTCAGCAGCCTGGCATGCTGCCTCGCCTATGGAGACAGAATTTACATTTCATCACTTGTCTGGCAGCATTGGCGTAATAAAAAATTATTTCATGACTGCCAATCAAACTGACTGTCCTCCGCTTGCTAATTACTGATGTGTGTCATGTGCGTTTGGGTTCAGTGGACTGACTGTTATGATATGTGTTACTTCTGACTACATCTCCCATAATGCATTGCTGTTTTTGTAGAAAACATCAACTGGAGTGGGAATCATACTGCCTCATTGGGGATTGTGGATTGGGGTTAGGGAGTGGGGGGCACAGCATGCTGTGCATGCATCTTACCTTGCCCGAGGCCAGCTCTGTCTGAGCTGTCTGCGTCTCCAATCCCACTCACGCGCTCCAGCTGGAGAGTGGACTCCACCTATAGATCCAGGGCAGTTTGTACAGGCGTTGTAGATCTCCCATCACCTGTCTACTTGGCTTGCTTGAGTCTTTCAGCCAACCTCTCATACCAGCGTTTTTTTTGTTCTTCTATTGAGCGCTGTCTTACGCCAATAGCATTTGTCCTATCCTGCCATATTTGCCTCCTTTGGGATTCCCGGAGGTGCTGGGAATGTTTGCCGAAGAGCTTGTCAAGGTCCTTTGTCAACTCCTCTATCAGCACCTCTAGCTCCCTCTCGCTGTATTTTGCTTTCTTTTTTTGTCTCCTGCCTCCTTTTCCTTTTCCTGGTTGTCCATTTTTGTTTGGGTGTGTCTGCAAGATGTTTGCAAGGCAGCTCCTGTGTTGTAAGGTCTGCTCCCTGCCTCTCCCAAAACTCCAGCCACAGTGTAGCAGCAGGTGTCAGGCCACTTTCTGCTTGTGATGTCATCAGAATGCACAGAAATGGCAGTTTAAATGGTTAGCGATTTCTTAAAATACTGATTCGTTGATACCGATTCGGTAATACGTAATCGCTATTTGCTAATCAGTAAATCTGAATCAATATTTAATTTTACCGATTCACTATTTTTTAACTAATAAATATTTAAATCGGACTTTTCGAGTCCTTAATAGCAAATCAGTAAACATCGCTATTAAGGACTCGCAAATTGTGTTTTACCTACATATGGCCCTAAATCATGAAATCCTGGAGGGTCTGCTTACGTTATACTACCTAAAGTTTCTTACAGTAAAATGGAAATTGAATCCTAGCCACAAACTGTCTCCATTACAGTAACAGCAGATACCTGTGTTGGAGCAGCCATGGGCATGTGCAATGGAAAATCTCAATCAATTAAGGTGAGCTTCATTAAAACATGCAGTATGTAAACTTCGGCTATAGTCTTGAATCGTTCAGCAAAGTGTTCAGCAGATTTTTTTTTTATTATAGCAGAAACATTGATGTCCCTTCTAAAAATACCATAGGGCCTGATTTAAAGTGTGGCAGCTTGGTGCCCAACTACAATAGTGATAAAGTAGCCTGCTGCCAAACTTTCAGTCTGCCTGCACTACGTCTACATGAGCCCCCTCGCGGCCATCGCACGCCAACACAACCTCAGCATAATCTCCTACGCCGACGACACCCAGCTGATCCTCTCCCTGACCAACGACCCCGCCGCCGCCAGAGCCAACCTGCACGAAGGGATGAAAGAGGTAGCCGAGTGGATGACGACCAGCCGCCTGAAACTGAACTCAGACAAGACGGAGGTCCTCATCCTGGGCTCTTCACCCTCCGCCTGGGACGACTCCTGGTGGCCTCCCGCCCTGGGCACCGCACCCAAACCGACAGACCACGCACGCAACCTGGGCTTCATCCTGGACTCCTCCCTCTCCATGACCAGGCAAGTCAACAACGTCTCCTCGGCGTGCTTCAACATCCTACGCATGCTACGAAAGATCTTCTGGTGGATCCCCACCGAGACCAGAAAGACCGTCACCCAGGCCCTCGTCACCAGTCGACTGGACTACGGCAACGCCCTCTACGCCGGTACCACCGCCAAGCTCCAGAAGAGACTCCAGCGGATCCAGAACGCCTCAGCCAGACTCATCCTCGACATCCCACGAACCAGCCACATCTCCGGACACCTGAGAGACCTGCATTGGCTCCCCGTCAACAAAAGAATCACCTTCCGCCTCCTCACCCACGCACACAAAGCTCTACACGACCAAGGCCCGAGCTACCTCAACAACCGAATCAACTTCTACACGCCCCAACGCCACCTCCGATCAGCCAACCACGCCCTCGCCGCCGTCCCCCGCATCCGAAGAGCGACTACAGGAGGAAGGTCCTTCTCCTACCTGGCCGCCAAGACCTGGAACTCCCTCCCGACCGACCTGCGCCTGACCCAAGACCACCTCTCCTTCAGGAAGAAGCTGAAGACCTGGCTGTTCGAGCAGTAGCGGCACCCCCCTCCCCCCAGCGCCTTGAGACCCTACGGGTAAGTAGTGCGCTCTATAAATGTCTTTGATTGATTGATTTTGAGTCAGATGAACTGCTAGGTTTGCACCGATGGAGTAAATTGTATTCACTCAGCGTAAGCCTACTTCCTATAGGCTGAGGGAGAAGGGGCTTTTAGAGGAGAGCCATACATTGTCCCACCTATTTAAAGTGGGCAGTCAGATTTATTTTCTTTCATTGTTCGTCACCTCTACGAATATTCTTGTGGTGAGGTGCAGTCAAAATAAAAAAGTATGCCCACCCCATAGGAGTAAACTTGAATGGTGGAGGAGCCTTTCGTTTGTGACATTTTCCAATCTCAAACCACTGCTTTGGGAGTTTGTTTCTGGAAAAAAACGTAAATGTTTGGTGTAAGGGTTCATTAAAAATGACAGATGCATCTCAGACTTTTAAACGGCTTGGTATGAGCCTGCGTGATTCATATAAATCCTCTGCGTTTACCCTAGGGCCAGCAGTGGCATTTGGCAGACAGATCCAGCAGCCTCTAAATCAGGCCCTTAGTAAGGACAGGAGATAGTGGATATTAATTTTAGATGAGTGTGGCATGCCCTAAAAAACAAACAAGGGAAGTTGGCTCTCTTTTCACTAGGTCACGGCATATATTGGATGCTAGGAGACAGTTGAAGTCACAATGCTTTAAAAGGTTGATCTATAATATAATCAAAGATGCTCAATGAAAAGTGGCCCCATGTAACATATGTGGGCTTCACAGGGCACAAACAGGCGGTGCATGAGTCTTTCCTAAATGTATAAATTATATTGATCTGGTTTGATGGAATCTTCGCATTTTTTTCTCATGCACTTCCCCATTCCATTGAATTTATTTCATATTTTCATTTATTTTGAACACTCAGTTCTCATTAAGAACATATATAATGTGCTTTATTATAGTTTGATACTGTATCACTTATTCAAATATCTGTATTTATATGATTTATAAGGTTTGATACAATTAAGTGAACGTGAAACAAGATTAATATGTTAATGTATGCATTTGGCATAATTCAATGTTAGGTCTGCCCTTTTCAAACTAATTAGAAAACTGTATATAATCTGGATACAGACAAGTACCAGGCAGGGAGAAATCTTTGACTTCCTGGGAAACTAAGTGCTAGCAAGTAGACGCTGTGCACATCCTTCATAAAGGCCGCAGCAGGCATCCCAGAGAACGCCTGGCCTTATAGGCTTTCCAGGCGCACAATACCATGCTGAGCACAGAGACACAGAATGGTATTTTCTATATGAAAAGAGGTGCCTATTGTTCTGCTATAGCTTCTCTGTGAGAGACCACCTTATAAACTCGTAAGGCCTTTCTGATTCTAACACAGCTCAGCTTGAGGCAAGCAGTGAGGGATTCGAGAACAGGGACTGGTTCCCTCCTTTCCATGCAAGGACATTTTGAAATACTGTAATAATCATAGCAAAACATTTACAATATTTTATTAATACATTTTCAAAAACATTGTTTTGTTTATTTTTAGAGTTACAACTATAGAGAGTATATGCACTGGGTTTGAATATTGAAATAAACTAAAATCATAGATATATTTACCTTTGGTGTATTCTTGAGTATGTCTGTTCATGGTAAAAAGATTCAGAACTTCTCTAACAACATATAATCCTGCGAGTCTTACAGGACTGATCGCTACCTGGAGTGCACCATTCTCGTGTACAGCTTAAATTGTTCATGGACTACAGTCTAGCAAGCTTTCTGTCTCTAGTTGATAACTTGCCATTGACCCTGTACTTTTGACAGATGGACTAGAAAACCTAATTTCGGGCTATTTTTTGCTTCGAATATCAAAAAGATAACCTTTGAGACAAGGGTGATGTGCAAATGTTGCATGTAAAGCAATGTATTTAGAAAATGTATTTTCTAAATGTACCTCTATAGGAAAGCCTATATGCATATTGTGTTTCCCCTAGATTCTGTAATTTTATATTATTTCTGAAAACTAGCTTAACTGCTGTGGACTTGGTTCTTCTACATATGCCGAGCTGCTTTGCTAAAATGATTTGCTTTTGAACCTTCGTGGAAGAGCCAGGTGAAGTGGGACTTACTTTTCAAAGCCTCAGGTTGACACTGGTAAATAATGAAATATTAATAACAGGGCAACAGTAACATTTAAGAACACTATTACTGAAAAAGCTGGGCTTTCTAGTGAAATAATGAGTCTTGAACTGTTAGCCATACTGAGGGCTCAATGTTTCATGAGGCTAAAATTAGATTAATTCTTAATTTACATATCAGGGATGATGACAGCCAATAATTTCAAAACAAAACCCTGAGGGCAATTCCACCTGAAACTTTCTAATCCTCAATCAGACAGTTGCTAGCAAGTTTATCTTTGGTATTCTTGAGACATGGAATATTGTGTGTCTGTGATGGTATCAGCAAAAAGGTTTGGAATACACTCTACAGGGAGTCAGCTGAATTGTGCTCATTGTGATTTTGATAGGTGGAGCTAGAAGCTGCTTCTCTTTGCATTAGGGGCCTTTTGGGTTTGCTTTCGAAAGGTTTATTAGATAAATGTAGAGCCAATAGACATACAGAGAATTAGATTCTAGAAAAGAATGAGAGGAGTTTGGGAGATTATTAATACCGGGTAAAGCAGTGCTATCCATCAATTCAAAATGTGTACCCAGTGTCTTATTTTCAACAGTATTTGTAATAAAGTTAATGAACAAAATACTTTTGGCAGTTTCATTTGTTCTGTGTCTTTGATGCCTAAAAGCCTTTATCTGAATTACTGGGAATATTCCTTCATATTCTACAGACATTCAGTTCAATTAATTATAGTTCCAATACTTCTCCAGCTATGAAGACAATGCCCATGAGTTGACCACATGGTGGGTATTATTTAACTGTCACAGTTCCTTACCTTTTAAACCTTCCTTGGAAAAGTCTCCCTGTGCTGAGAGAAAGAAGAGGTAATGGGCATCTCTTGTGTGGAGTATGAATACTCATCTGTTAGACCTGTCATGCTTATGGTGGTCTTCCCTCAAACTTTGTGCCTGCTTGTCTCCTCTTTTTCCTGTATCATGTTGTTGGCCATAGGCCTCCAAGCACTTTTCCACCACTGACCAGCTCTAAAGCGCATGTGCTTCCCCCCAAACATGGCGACATTAGTGTATACATGATTGACATATTTAGTTTATTTGTAAAGTGGTATACTATATACCCAGGGCTTTTAAATTAAATGCTACCAATGAGGCTGCAACACTGATTGTAGCCTTTCAAACCTGTCTCAGGCCTGCCATTGCAGTGCCTATGAGTGCAGTTTATTGCCACTTCCTGTTTATTAAACATAAGTCACCCCTAAAGTAGGTCCTAGGTAGCCCTATTGGTGGGGTACTCTCTAAGAAGTAGGACATGTATCTTTAAGTTTTACATCTCCTGGTAGTGACAAGCACCCACATCAGTTTTTCACTACTGTGAGGCATACGCCTCTCATTAGCTAAAATGTGGATTTTTTTAACACCCTTTTCACCTGTAATTTCTGATCAGAAAGGAGTAGCTGCATCCTGCTTTATATCTTTGGAATAGTAATGATAAATCCTCTTGAATGGCAAAATTACATTTAACATTACTATTTTAGAAATGCCACTTTTAGAAAGAGACTCAAACAACAACTAATATCTTTCCTGATACTTATTTTGACAACACAATTTTTAGAAATGTTCAAGTTTTTTAATTTCCTTGATCTTATTGTTATTTTACAAACCTCAAGTTATTTTGAAAAGTAAATCTATACACGTATCATATTCATTGGACATCAATACCACACTGTTGTCAATGTTTTAAGCTTACATGCTTAAACATAAAAGAGGCATACATCAAATTGTAAACTAAACTTAATATCAAAACACAATAGAAAAGACTTAATTTCATTATACCAGTCAGATCAAAAAATGGATGGAGTTATCTTATTCTAGTCTGTTTCTTATAGAGACCTCTTTAACTGTACTGATTTTGATGGATTGTACCACCATTTTGTTTAAGTGGAGGAATGTTCCTTTTAAGTTTGTCTATGTGTAGTTGTTAATTTTCGCCAACTCCCTAGTGCAACATAGTCAACGCGTTTCAAACTCCCCTTATTACGGGTTATCTCAGGATCAAGAATGGTTCTGGATCGAAGTCGATTTCAAACTACATGAAAACATTTGATAAAATATGTCATTTCAAATATGGTCTATGGGTTATTTTTTTCCTCCCCACTTTCTGTCTGGCATTTGCCTCTCCTTTTTTATTCAAAGGACCTTTATGGCCAAAATTGCATCGAGTTCCCAACTTTAGTTTGCAGCCACTGTCCTTTCCATGGAAAAATCATCTTAGTCTAGAAGGCATCACTTATTTTCCGCTAATGTTAAAAGTGTTCAGTTTTTCTGACGCCAATCTGTAGCGTTGTGCTAATCTAAAATGAAATATACGTCTTTCCTCTTGTTCTCAAAACATTGTAAGAAAGTTTCAGGGGCGTAAAAGTGATGCAAAAGTGGCAAAATGGCTTGTAAATCTGCACCTCAGTATTTAGGCGAGGCGCATCTTTAACTGTTGCCTCGCTGGTTATGTGCAGCCTTTCCCTACTTTTAATCTGTGGTCGCATGCTTTACTGGAAGGAAATACACACAGACATTGGTTTCTTCTTTCTCACAATCATTATGGAAAGGTTTCAGTATGTAGTAGGCCGGGCGCAGTTCAAAACCTGAACTCCATCACTTTTCAGTCGGAGAATACTGTTACATTGTTGCAATTCTACGAAATAGAGTCACGAAGCTTTTGTTTTGCGTTGGCGCAAGTCAGCCATATAAAGTTCAAATAGCAATGCATCCCAAGCATAAATTCACCTTGTATTTTCACTTATTTTTCACTACGAGTTTTATCTTCTGCTACCCAGCTGGACTCCTTAGCTGAAGCGTTCTCTGCCTCGTGCTCTCTGGTATTCAATTGCATTTAAAATGTTGCTCGTTTGTCTAGTCGAATCCCCAATTCTGTCAGTTGGAGTGTGATCTTTGTATGAGTGGATTCCGTTTTTCCCCAGGCTTCTGTATTATGTTTGTTCCCTTTATCTGGATGGTGTGTGGCATTTCTTGCTCAACCCAGTTTAGCAAGAGCCCTATTCTAGCATTTGTCTTCCAGTTTACGTAGAATTATTCAGCTTGCCATCATTCAACATTCAGTTTGCCATCATTCGCAATGGTATGTTGTGTACTAGCTGATGCATAGATTATTCTTTCAAAGAACGGTAGTTTTTGAAGTATTTGATTTTTCAGGCAGTTTGTAAATTTTATATAATCCTTTTGATCAACTTTACAATCAGTGCAGATCAGACATTTTGTTTAATCCAGTAGCTGTGGTATTGAAACACAAAATTAAATATGGTTCCTTTTGTTGAAGGATTTCCTCCATATCACATTGGGCTGGACTACCATTAGGACGGTCCGTTTAAAGTCTGTTTCAGTGTGTTCAATTGTTAGGAAGTGACTGATAATTGGTGCCAAAGTTTCCTTTGTTTTAATCCGAGATTTGTGCTGGACAATCCTCTGCTATATATTTTATGGCAGGGACATATAGGGCCCACATGCATCAAGCATTTTTGGAGTCGCAAACGGTGCGATTCCTTAAAATCGGCCGTTTGCGATTCCAAAAGTGCTTTTTGGGATGCATGAAGCAATTTTAGAATTCGTAACATTTTTGCGAGTTCTAAAATTGCGATTGCTTTTAAGAAGTCGCAGATGTGCGATTTCTTAAAAGCAATGCATCATTACTTTTAAAAGTGCAAAATCGCAATTAGGGTGTCAAATTTACCGAGTGATTGAACCACTCGGTAAATTTGGAAAAAGTGTTTAAAATGCTGAAAATATTTTTTTTTCAACATTCATGTTTCACACACACATGTCCTTAGGACATGTGTGTGTGAAACATGATGCGAAAAATACATTTCAGAGGTGCATGGGGGGGTCCTTTGGACCCCCCCTGCACCCATGAAATTTTCAAAGTGCCACTCGCAATTTGCTAATGCCTTCCCATTGACTCCTATGGGCCTTTTGGCCCATAGGAATCAATGGGAATTGCGAAAATTAACTTAAGAATTCGGTATTTATTTGGGATTCGGTAAAAATTGCGATTTTTACCGAATCACAAATGAATACCGAAAATAATGATGCATAGCATTTTGCAATTCTTAATTTGCGATTCCTTATTTTTCGCAAATTAAGAAGTGCAAAATGTCTCAATGATGCATGTGGGCCATAATTCTGTATATAACACATTTTGTTCTGCAATTAGAAAAAGTAGTGGGCCTCCATTTGATATTACCTGTCTGAAAACCTGTGCCCTCTACTATTTGGCTGCATGTGCTAAATTATGTTTCACTTTGGAGAAGTTCCTGCAGGAATTGATTTGGAGCTGGTCAGGTTAGAGGTCTACACTGTGCCTCTGCTGAGAGATTTCTGCAAGGGTTTTCAAGTATCTACAAGAGGCTTCACCAGCAAGGTGGAGCTGCAGAAAGCCTTGAGAGCCTGAGCAGAGACCAAGGTTGCAAGAGATGATTTCCCAAAGGAGGAGCAGGACATTCCTGTGAATGAGGATGACCTGATTCTGCAGTCTGATATGGCTTTGAAACTTCCTATAGAGGGGGCCAACAATGTGATGGAAGTCTTGGTGATTCCCAGAGCAGGAAGCATCATCTTATCCAAGAGCCTGTCCCTAGAGAAGTTGGCAGACAGAAGGGAGGAGAACAAATTGAAGCTGGAGCTTGCTAAATAGGGGCAGGCTCGAAAAGAGAGGAGTCTGTCCATGGAGGAGAGGACACTAACCCAGGAGCTCAACCTAAGAGAGCGGGACATAAGAACTGTACGAGTAGGGTCCAGCAAGAGCAATGGTGACAGCATACCTGCAGTGTCCACTGCTGTGTACAGAGTCAGGATACCAAAGCATTTGGCACATAGTTCTTTGGTGGGGGATGACATAGACAAATGGTTTGCAGCCTATGAAGTGGCTCTAAAAGTGCACATGGTCCCAGAGGAGCTATGGGTGGTAGTTTATGGAGGTATACACCCAAATTAGAAAGTGACACAGTCCTTACAAGAGAGGTAGAGGACCAGACTTGTTACACTGTTATGAAGTCTATCCTAGTTAGTAAGTTTAGACTGATCCCTGAGAGGTATAGGCTTATGTTCAGGAGCAGCCCCAGAATCTCATCATCAACATGGGTGGACTTCCTGGAATATGCCAGCAAGGCACTGAAGGGCTGGGAGAAGGGAGGCAAAGTTGATGGTTAGTCAGGGCTGTACATCTTAATTTCAAAGGAGCACATTTGATTTCCATAGCTGTACCAACACTTGGCTGATAGAAAGCATACTGAGCCCAGAAAGCTTGTTGGGGAGACGAACATCTGGGTCAGTACTATAGCATCTCATAATGCATCGGGGGGGACTCTCAAAAGGGTGTTCAGTGTTCCCACCAGAAGAAGGAGAGGGTGTAAAAGAACAGAGTTTTCTATAGGCCCCCCAAAACAACTCACAGAGGAAAAGGGCTGGTTCTCATTCACAATCTGGCCACCAGAAGAAAAACTATCCTGACAAAATTCAGCAGCCCAAGGCTCTCAAGTGCTCTGAGTGCCTGAGTATGGACTCTCAAAGGGGATCCTAAATATAAAAAATAGCACTGCCTCCCACTGGAGGAAAGACTCAGGGCGGCTAGTGTAGTGCTGGAGGAGGAGTTTGTCACAGTTAATGGAGGTGAGTTTAGTGGGGTTAACCTTATATCCCTGGGTGGCAGTTAGAAGGTTCCTAAGATCCATGTGCCCTCAAATACTATCAAGAATAGGCAATGGGTCACCATCAATGGGCAAAACGTTGAGGCTCAGAGGGATACAGGTGCCAGGATGACTATGGTAAGAAGTCAGCTGGTGTCCCAAATGCATTTTACCAAGTTGTGGTGACTGACAACAGATAGGGTCACAACCCAATGACCCGTGTTCCAGTTGAGTGGGGGGTTGCCATCATCTGATGGTTGCTGTGAGCCCCACAATGCATTTAAACTGTTTGCTTGGTAGTGACCTTGAGCACACTACCTAGAAGGAATTAGAGCTCAAGGCTCATGTGGAGATGTTGGGGTTACATGACTGGATCTGTGCTATGACAAGGTCCATGGCAGCCCAGTATGGGAGTCAAAAAGGGCAGGAGCCAGGAATAATGGCCCAACCAGCTGCTGAGAAGGAGAGATGTGGTGCCGCGGCCAGGGCGACTGAAACTTGAATCTGGGGATCACGGTTCTATCCCCGGCACCAGCGGCAGATTAGCCCAGCACCATGTGACTCTGGGCAATAGCTTGCTTAATCTTCCCGATGGCCCCAGTGCCTAGAGACCCTTACGAGTGATTGTTTGCGCTTTACAAATGTGAATTATTACTAAGAAGGGAACGGGCAGAGGGAGTGGGAAACCAGCCCCTGAATGTCTTCCCAGTGAGGTGGATGGGATATGCGGTGGCCACCCCAGAGCACACTCAGTAGGGCATTGCTACCCTTGTGACGTGCCCAAGCTTGCTGGATGGAATGTGAAAGGTGGAACCACCAAGGAGGAGTTCTGTAGGGCACAGGAGTGCCCAACCCTTGTGGGACCAAGGAAAGACGCTGAAGCCCAAGAAGCAGGTGCCTGCCTGTGGGAGTCATAATTTTTACTGGGAAGACAACCTCCTTTACAGAGAGCTTAAGGCTCATGTCCACGGAACAAAACGGATGTGGTGCCCCCAGTGCTACAGGTTTTTCCTATTGAAGCTGACTCACAAGCGTCCTCTCGCAGGCCACCTTGGCCAAGGCAAGACCTTTGCAAGTCTTGTCTCCCACTTTTTTTGGCCTAGGAACAACACTTGCTCCAATGCATTGTGTAGGACTTTGTAACCTGCCAGGCCAGAGGCTGAAAGCCCACTTAAACTCTTGCCTGTCATTGGCACAACCTTTGAGCAGGTGGGTATCAACATTATTGGGCCTATGGATACCTAGACTGCATCAGGCAAGAGGTTTATTCTGGTTGTGGTAGATTCTGCCACTAGGTACCCAAAGTTAATCCCTCTGAGGACCATGATTGCATATCTGCTTCTGCAGTGGCAACAGAAATTACAATAGCCATTTTGTTTTTAATCCTCCACAGCTGTTAACATGTACTTTTCACTTTATTGAGCCAGGATTCAACGGTTGGCTAATCCCACCGCCTGTGCTGGTGGTTTCAGCTGGGGACATTGACCGGGGAACCAATTGGAAGACAGAGGGCAGTCAGTTAGAGGTTTGAGTCCCTGAAATGCTGCCTGAAGAGTAGATGTGCACAGCGGGCATGCTTTAGGTGCAAGGCTGGCACACCTAAGGCAAGCCTGTCTATGCCTGTCCGTATCTAAATTAGGACAGGGGCCAGGAACCCTGGTCCCTCTCAGTCAAAAAGGCTGATCTATACTTCTGGTCAATTTATGGCTCTTTGGCCTGCTCGTTCTGTGACCTGCCAGATTTCCCACCTATTGGTGAGTCCTCTATTATGCATTGCCTATTTAGATAAGCCTGACTGCTCTGTGCCAAACTACCAGAGGGTGAGCAGGGGTTATCTGTGCAACTTTTCCTTCCAGCCAGTGGTCCCATTTTTATGACAAGTACTGTGGGTCACCGTGACACAACAATGCATTTAGGTAGATGTTGCATGAAGGAATTTCACTTTCTTAGTATCATCTGCCGCTCTCTTCCTAAGCATCAGCAACACCTATTTAATTTGTTATGGGAACATAATCCTTATGCCATGTTTCTAAAAGAGACATGGCTACATGATGGATCATCACCTTATGTGTTTGCTACTGTCCCTCCTAACTACTCCATTGTTAGGAGAAATAGGGTAAGATAGGTGGGGGGTCGCTACTATATTTCGAAATGTATATGATTGCAAACCAGACGAATGCCTGTTCCCCCCTTTTGAGACCTTGCTATTTTCTCTCTCCCTTACACACAAATTTACAGTATCTGGGGTCTTGATCTATTGGCCTCCAGGCTATGCTGGGAATTGGTGTGCCAACATCCCCGACCTTTTTTCCCCTCATATTCTCTCAAAATATATTTGGAAGACTTACGGATTTGGGTGTCTTAAATCTGGCACATTTTGTAACTTGGCTCATACACATGAGGCTAGATGCCTTTTGGATAGGGGTGGGTAGTAAACTCAGCTCTACCTGTAGAGTTCATGGAGTTTTGCAACTCAGCACTCCTCTTGGAGTGAGGACTTTGGAAACATTTTTCTAACCGCCGCATGGCGAAGTTTACCAACACCAACACTTAATTAAAACAAATGAGGCTGGGCATTCTGCTAATTTACAGCTCCCTTAACCAACCAGGATTCAGGGTAGAGAGTTTTCCTGTGACCAATCCTTTGAGCAGCCGGTACAACCAATCTGCCTTTTGCTGCTCAAGTGGGCTGTACTTTGGCTGTCAATGGATGCCATGCTGGGCAAGTGTACATGCCTCAGCTAGAGTAGCTGGATCCCGGGGAGCAAGAGGCGGTAGCACGACAGTCACAGTTCTGAGGCAAGGGAAGCAGTGCCCAATGAAGTGATCCACAGACAGTGACATGGAGTTCGAGGTCATGCTGAAACTGCTGCGCCTAGGGGCGGAGCCACATGATGAAAGGTTGGGTTTGGCGGGGAGGCTGGACAGCAATGGTGCTGGGAGGGGTGGAGGAGGTCGTGTCTGCTGAGGGTTGCAGAGCCCGGGTGCTGTACCAGGTACCAGCCCTGCAGGATGACTTAGAGTAGAGGCTGGAGTATGAAGCAATGCCCGACGGATCCACCATCACCATCCACATGCTGGCCAGAGTTGGCATCATGGAACACAGCCTTATGTACCCAATGGACTGTGTGAAGGTGAGAGGGGACTGGGGTACAAGGCACGTGAGGCTGGAGGAAGGGGATGCTGGCTGGAAGAACTGGACTTTTTTGGCTAAAAAAGGTGGCAGACATTTATCTTCATTTGTCTAAAATCTGAAGGGTGGAGCAAAATCTACGGACTATGTTGCGTCCAACCATATGTCGAACTACACTCAAAATGAGTAAACAACAGCATGCACATGCCAGGCTCAACCGCTAATCTGAAGGTGTAGCCCCCTCTGGATACCTCTGTCTTTTTGGCTATCTTACAGTTCATTAAATTGGGCTTTCCGCTGGTCCAGTCTTAACCTTGGCTTGAGCAATTTGGCTTCTTGGTTGAACAATAATTCTCTCAAGCTAAATGGTGATAATACAAAGGTCATGATCCTGGGCAAGAGTCTCAAACTTTGGGACCCTCAACATTGGCCTTAATCCTTAGGGACTCTTATTGACCTGTCCAACAAGGTTAAAAATCTGGGAATTGTATTGGTTGAGAATCTTTCCTTGCAGCCTCAGGTGATCAAGGTTACCTCTATTTCGCTGTGCTCAAGTGGCTGAAAAAGATCATCTGGATGATTCCCCAGTACGTCCAAAGGAATGTGCTTTAGGACGTAATCTTGTCTAGAATGGACTATGGTAACATATTGTACTTTTTTCAACTTTATTTATCATTATTCCGACATATACAGTCAATGTTGTCTTAATAGTTGTTCCTGCTGAAATACATCTTTTTTTATTTATTTATTTAGTTATAAAGTTTTATATAGGCCCGAACTTGACCCAAGAGGGTATCAGCGCGCTTTACATTTAGGATCATTGTGTTACAAGATACATCAGATACAAGAGCATAGAAAGGTACAGTACACATAAACAATGTTTCAATAATTTCGCTATATGACCAAAACGTTTTAATCAGAGAGTGGCCTCAATTTCTCTAACTGCAGTTTTCCAGACTTGCCTCAACCAGAATTATCAACTCTTCGTCAAGTAGAGTAAGATTGTCTGTGGCAAGGAAGGAAGCCAATCAGTGTTTTCTACTTTTTCTTCACCGCATCGCTAAAGCCCAAATGAAAGTGTTAATTACCGGCTATTGAGAAAGAAGGAACACATCATAACCAAGTTTTGCTTCTAACACCCCTTAGAAGACATTACAGGTAGTTACAAAGATGTGCTCAGAGGGGAAAAAGTTGAGGCTTCTCGCCCTCGGTGCCCCCTTGGTTTCACAAACTACTCGCCACATCACTCAAGACATGAGAAACTCAGGGGGCTCCCTCCTGTGCCACCATCATAATGTTCAAACTAATCCATGCAGCAGCCGAGGGCTGTCAAGGGAAACGGGTAGGCGTCTGTTGATGCTACTGCTGTGCCACGACAAGTCAATGCAGATCCCTAGGGCTTTCCCTCCCCTCTCAAAGACGTTCAAACACTTCTCTTGGCAACTCCTTCCTGAATCCAGGACTGCACCAAACCCCACGCGGGGGGGAGTGGTACATGGACGCGCGGGATGACAGCGCAAAGTTATTGTGAAATGTACCTGTGGCGCTCCGGGAACTTCCAACATTCCCATCACCAACGGAACATTAAAAGTTCTGCTCATATGACACTATCATATATATTTCTACACAGAAATAAAATGGGTAAAAACACAAAGTTTCAATGTATGACCATCACTTGTTAATCTGTATTCTAGGCACATCATCTAGTAGCAAACAAATCTCCCATCACCTAATGAACATTATGCAATGAAATCTGTGCAAACATCATGCAGTCTATTCAACCCACACCAGTCAGAACTATGTCATCAGGAGTTCAGGTAGGGGTGCCAGAGTCCAAGTTCTGTAAATACGTTTTGAATGGGCCCCAGATATCTTTTGGTCGGGACTTGGGTGGAAGTAGTGTGGCATATAATTTGCAATTTGAGTTGCAAAAAGTGAGACTGGCAAGCCGCTCATTCTTAGTACGAATTAGTTTACTGCCCCATCGAAGCGCTATCTCGAGTTTAGCTAAAAGCAGTGCAAGAGCAATACATTTCCGTAATTTCTTGGGCATGTTATAGACGTAACCTAAGAGCGCAACCTCTGGGAGAGGCTATTTCCAGCTGTGTCATTCGCGATAGTGTTTCAAAGACGGATACCCAAAATTTCACAATTTCGGGCAAGTCCATTCCAAATGGGGAAAGCCGGTATAAGGGCTGTTACATTTCCTGCAGTTGTGTGGCCTGAAAGGATCAATAGCGTGGAGTTTGGCAGGGGCCTGAATGCCCACCGTAAGGATTTAAAGTGTATTAATTTATGCCTGCTGTCGAGGGAGATTTCCCTAGTTTGTGTACAGCGGAAGACCCATTGGTCGTCAAGGATAAGATGCCCTAAGTCCAATTCCCAAGCAGCCCGAATCTTAGTATCATGGCATGGGATCAAAGTCATGATAGCCCTGTATATTTTCGATATCAATCAAGCCCCATCCGGGTTTGCTATAATAAGGGACAGAGGTCCGAAGGGTTGCAGCTCAAGTGGGTATCCCGATATTTTAGCAAGCAGCGCCCTGCCCACCCTGGTAAAAATAAACTGGTCCATAAAGGTCAATCTCATCACCCTATCCATGCCAGCATTGTCAAATATATGCCCACCTGGGAACAGGTCGCCAAGCTTCACCATTGAAAGGGATTTAAGTACCCGCAACACTGAGTTCTCTTCTGTAATAGGGAGAAATGGGTTGTGCGCTACAGGGATGTTAGAGGAGTACAGGGAGCCATGTTATGTGATCTGCAACAGTTTGCGCCATGCCCAACTAGTGGTAGAAAGAGTCTGAATATACCTAGGGTCACAAGGAAAGCCCTGGGGTAGAATGGCGGAGAGCCAAAGCAAAAGTGCCAAGTCAGACTCCGGCTTCCCATAAGGGATGCACGCATCTGGATGGTATTAGTACAACAAGAGGAGAAATGGGTAGTCACCACTCGAAATGAGTAGTAGGTCCAGCAACAGCAAGTAACCACAATTACAGGGAATACAAAAAGGTGCTGAGCCGTTCCTGTGTTTAGGAGTAGAATACGAGTCACGTGGTGAGGAGGATGTTGTAAGGGTACAGAAGTTTTACCCTTTGGGCATCCATTTTGTTGGATGTAATGCCCACACACACTTTGCAGGTGTCATGCTTCATCATTTGGGCCTGCTCCTCGTTGGGTCGGCGGTGCAATATCCAACGGGCAACACCTCAAAGAGGGGCTCTTTAGCGGAGATCTTTTTCCAACTGCCGTATAGATGAAGTGCGGGTGTGGGGCCAGAGAATTTGTAGACGTACAGGTGTGGGTTAAAATAAAACTAGGGGTACCAAGGAACAGTTTATTGTGGAGGTCCGTTGTTCTAATTAAAATTAAGTCTAGACGGTACTTGCTGGAATGTAATGCTTCCAAGGGCGGGTATCCTTCTAGATGGTGCTATTGTTCGGTCAACATGTTTCTCGCTTGTGTCTATTAACTAGCGATTCTTCAGGACCTATGGAACTATATTAGCAGGTATCTAGGGCGTTCACTGTCTACATAAAAATCGTAATCACTAGTGTATTGTCATGTGTACAAAATAGTGTGATTTGTGGAGATATTTCTCTTTATTGTGGTGGACCAAAGGGTCCAAAGCCATTATAAAAGTAAAGGAGAGAGCGGGCATCCTTGCCTGGCACGATATGTAAGATTGAATTGAGCAGATAAGATGCCATTCAAGTGGAGTCTGGCAGTGGGAGAGGCGTAAAGCAATCTATGCAGTCTATGAAACCCTTAGGAATGCCTAATTTCCTCATTACAGGCCATATAAAAGGCAATTTGAGCTAATAAAATGCCCAACAAGACTGCCGCAGCTGGGATCTCTGGAGCAATTCTATGCAACACTGCAAACAAATTACGCAAATTCAGCGCAGGGTACCTGTGGGAACGAAACCAGATTGCACTGGGGAGATGATACAATCCAGGAGTAATGTGCGCCATAATGCAATCATTTTGGCTAGTATTTTGTAGTTCAAATTTAGAAGTGATAGCGGCCTGTAGGATCCGCAGTTCAATGAATCCTTGCCAGGCTTCGGTAGTAAGACAATTACCGCACAGCGGAGTGTTGGGGGCAAGGATTTGTTTTCCAGGGCTTTCTTGTAAACCTCAAGAAGGTAAGGCGTGAGTATATCTTTATAATTTTTATAAAAAATGCCGGTGAAGCTATCCAGTCAAGGCGCTGTAGTGCCGTTTAAGGCATCTATGATGCTGACATTTGCCTCCTATGAGAATAGCGCTACCAAAAACCTCTGCATATAATCCTCAAGCCATACCATAGCAATCTCATCTAACTAGGCCCTGCAATCGGCCTCATCTTCCTGTACGCATGAAGCGTATAAGATTGTATAATATCAACAAAACTCATGCCGAATCTCAGCTGTGTTTGTGTGAATCTGTCCATCAGCAGAACGAAGAGATGCAATGTGAGTCTCTCTCACACAAGGTCGCAACAACTGCGCTAGCGTGCGTCCTGGCCTGTTCCCTCTCTCCATACCGCCTGGCAGTGACATACTTCCCCAGGAGGTGTGTCTCGTTATCCGCCGCCTGCCTGAATTCTGCCAGCAGCAACAGGCGATTGGCCTGCGTGGTAAGGTCTGAGTGGTTCAGTTGGTCTGCGTCCAATGCTGTCAGACAGTCCTCCAAACAAGCAAGTGTGCCCCTCAATGATTTTAGTGTTTCGCAATACATTCTCCCCTTATGAACGCCTTAAATGCTTCCCAAACAGTCACCCACGTGCTGACAGAGCCCACATTGAGAGTAAAATAAATCACTATGGACTCTCGGATTTCAGCTGAGAATACTGAGTGTTTAAGGCTTGACCCAGGAACCTCCACTGCCGTTCAACCCCCTCTGGCCTGGGAACCCGGACATGCATATTGACCGGCGAGTGGTCGGAGTAAATTCTAGGCAGAAGGATCATAGTTTGAAACCAAGGAGCCATGGTATGGGATACAAGCCAAAAGTCCAGTCTTGTCCAAGTGTTGTGGAGGGCTGAATAGTGAGGGTAAACAGAGTCATTGGGGCTACGAATGCGCCAAATGTCCCCTAAACCAATAGAGTCACTGATGTCCCCAAGTACTCTACTAGCTCTGGGTTTTGTGGCAGGGGAATCCACCGTACTGTCCAGGGAGGGTTGCAAAAGTAGGTTAAAATCTCCCCCTAAGCAAACATAGTCAGTGCCCAAGGGGATCAACAGGGTGTGCAGAGAGTGAAAGAAATTAGGGTCATCTACATTCAGTGCATAAATACACATTAAAGCAATATTGTATCCCCTTTGCCTCCCAATCACCAACGTGAAACAACCTGCCATATCAGAGTTCACTTTATGCAGTTGGAAGGGCAGCCGTTTGTGTATAAGTATGGCAGTTCCCCTGGAGCATGTGCTATAGTTGGCAAAGTAGTGGTGCACACCCCAGCTAGAGGCAAACAATGGGGGAGGAGGGGGCCAAATGTGTTTCCAGCAGAAAACCCACATCTGCTTTATGGTGCTGAAAAAAGTTCAATACATATTTCCCTTTCCTGGCATTATTCAGCCCCCGCACGTTCCATGTGATAAAATTTACATCAGAAATGCTGGCGAGAACATCTTGTACTTAGGAATAGAACAAGCATCCATCCAACGCCTGCAATGGTTCTGAATTAAGTAACTAGACTACTGTATTGGCTCCAAAGCACGCCTCGGTCTCTCACTTTCTCCAAGAGCTCCATTGGCTTAAACTTCTAAAATGTATTCAGGTCAAAGCTGTGTGCTACATCTTCAAAACCAGAGTTGAAGCCGGCCCGTGCTACATACAGGATCTGGTGGGACATTATCAGTCCACAAGCATGCTGAGATCTCAGAACCTGGACTTGTGCACAGTGTCACGTTTTCTCTTGGCTCACATGGGAGGGCTTTCCTTCTCTGTCTTAGATTTGAAACTGTGGAACTCCCTTCCAGAGCCCATGAGAAACTACACCTCCTAACTTGCATTCCATAAAGGCCTTAAGACCTGCTGTTTTAAGCTGTCAATCTGTCATCTTCTCTTTTGCTCAGTGCTGGGAAACCCTTTTTGGGTAGCTGTGTGCTTTACACGATTATAAAACAAAAAATAAAGCCCCAGATGGGGATTGTAACCTACATGGGTTTCCCCAAGGAAGTTGTGTCTGACAGGGGAAAAAACTTCCTATCTGCATACATGCAGTCAATGTGGATGGAGTGTGGGGTAATCTACAAGTTCTCCATTCCTTACCATCTACAAACAAAAGGGCTTGTTGAGAGATTTAACAAGACCCTGAAGTGCTTGATTAGATGCCTGCCGGAGTCCCTGAGGAAGAGGTGGGACATGCTGTTGCCATGCATATTGTTTTCCCACAGGGAAGTGCCAAAGAAGGGAGTGGACCTCAGCCCCTTTGAGTTGCTGTATGTGCGCCCTGTCAGTGGACCTATGAGTTTGTTGAAGGAAAGATGATCACTAGCTCCTGGTAATAGTCCCCATGATGTAGTGAGCTACATGCTATCCTTCAGGAGCCAACTTTGAATCCAGTCAGGCTGTGATGAAAGAGTGGTATGACTAAAATGCTGTCACTTTGGAATTGCAGCCTGGGCAGAAAGTGTGAGTTATGAAACTGGGTTATGGAACCTGTGGAATCCAGGGCCCTCTGGGACTGTTGGACTGGGCCCTATGAGGTGACTGAGAGGAAGAGTCTAGCCACCTTTCTGGTGTACCTCAAGGCCCCCATACAACCCCATAGTGCTGTCCATATCAATTGCCTCAAACTCCACTTTGAGAAGTCTCAGGTAACCATGTTATTGGTGACAGACAGAAAAGAGGAAAAGTAGAGTGTACCTATTCCTGACATCTTAGAATCTATAGAGAAAGATGAGTCAGTGGAGGGAGCAATCCTTTCCCTAAGACTAACTCATCAACAGAAGAGAGAAAGCAAGCAAGTGTTGGGCCAGTACTCCTCTCTGTTCTCCCTTATTCCTGGAACTACCTGCCTGTGTATCCATGATGTAGACACAGGAGACAACCTCCTTGTTGAGAATACATCTTATTGTTTGTTGGAAAAAATGAGAGCCAGCAATTAGAGTGAAGTCTCAAAACAATGCTGAAATTGAAAGTGATAGAACCCTTCAGTAGCCCCTGCTCCAGTCCTGTAGTACTGGTACCAAAAGCTGCCCCATCAGTCACCAAACCTGAACTGAGGTTCTGTATGGATTATAGAGGGCTGAACTCAGTGACAAAGACAAATGATCATCCAATTCACCATGCTGATGAGCTGATTGACAAATGAGGGGCTGCCCAGTACTTAATTACCTTTGATCTTATATCAGGGTACTCTCAGAGCATCCTAACAGAATATGTCAAGGAGAGTTCAGCTTAATCCATTCCAGAGGGCCACTACCAATTTTGTGTGATGCCCTGGGACTTAATAATGCTCCTGCCACCTTCAAGAGGATGGGGAACGAGGTCCTTGCTGGTATAGAGGCCTTTTCAGCTGCCTATCTGGATGACATAGCTATCTACAGTAGCAGCTGGAAGGACCACCTCTTCACCTCCCGGAAGTGCTTGAGGCTCTCCAACAGGCAGGCCTAACTATCAAGGCCAGTAAGTACCAGATAGGCAGGGGTCTGTGGTATACTTGGGCCACCTGGTGGGCGGGGGCATGGTACAGCCTCTACAGGCCAACATTGAACATTCTATTTACCTGGGAGCCCCTCAAAACCCAGACTTAGGTTAGAGCATTTCTTTGCCTTACTGGGTACTACATGAGGTTTGTGAAGGGGATACGTCACCATTGTTGCCTCCTTGACAGAATTGACTTCTAAAATGCAGGCCATAAATATGATATAGACAGAGACAGGCCAAAATCCCTCCAAGCAAGTCATTGCACAGCACCTGTACTCAGGGCCCCTAACTTCTCCCAGGAGTTTATTGTTGAAACAGATGTCTCAGAACATACCACCGGGGCAGTTTTATCATTGCTAAATGAAGAGGGCTTTCTGTGGTATGGGCACTGAAGAAGTTGAGGCCATACCTGTTTGGCACTAACTCCTTGATTCAGACTGATCACATGCCTCTCAGGTGGCTCATGAAAATGAGGTGTGAGACTTCAAAACTGCTGACATGGTCCATATCCCTACAGGGAATGGACTTCAGGTTTAAATAGAGACCAGGGGCAGATAACGCCAATGCTGATAATCTATCCAGGTTTTTGTGCCTCTGTGATGAGAACTCCCTAGAGGTTAGGTAGATCTCCCCACATTCAGTTGGGGCGGATGCATGTTAGACCTGTCATCCTTAGGGTGGTCTTCCTCAAAAACGATTGATTACTTACCTCCTCTTTTTGCTGTATCTTTTTGTTGACCTTATGTCTCTGAGCACTTTACCACTGCTGACCAGTGCTAAAGTGCATGTCCTTTTCCCCTAAACACGGTGACATTGGTGTATACATGATTTGCATATTTAGTTTAGTTGTAAGTCTCTTGTACAGTGATATACCATATATCCATGTCCTCTAACACTGATTATTCCTCCTTTACCAGCAGCCTTTGAAACCTGTTTCAGGCCTGCCATTGAAGTTCCTGTGTGGGCAGTTTCCTGCCACTTTAACTTGGCATTTAATACTACTTGCCAAACCTTAAACTCTCCTTTTATTACACATACGTCACCCCTAATGTAGGCCATAGGTAACCCCAAGTGCAAGGTGCTGTGTAAGTAAGAGGTAAGATGTACTTTTAAGTTTGACATGTCCTTGACGTGACAACCACCAACATCTGTTGTTCACTACTGTGAGACCTACGCCTCTCATGGGTTAGCATTGGGAATTCCTTAATACACTTTTAAGCTGTAATTCCTGATCCGAAAAGAGTGGCTGAATCATGTTTCATATCTTTGGAATAGTAATGATAAATCCTCTTTAGTTGTAAAGTTGGATTTAGCATTACAATTTTTTTAAATGTCACTTTTAGAAAGTGGGTATTTCTCTGGTCTTACTGCTCTGTATGCCTTGCAGCCTGTCTCCAATGCACGTCTTGGGTGAGTGACACCTACACTTTTTGCATTCCCTGTAGACAACCATAAGCACAGTACGGGTGGGTGGGACAGAGAACTCATATGCATTCTGATTGCTCTTTCCATGCAGAAAGAGAGTAGGAGCTGGCACTTTCAACTGAATAGGCAGTGTCCAAGTTCCACACAAAGGGCTGATTACTCTCTACTGAAAGTCTCGAGCCAGGGCTTGGAGGAAAGGGCGGTATGTGCACTTCTAAGGCCTACTTTTAAGTAATCCCCACCTCAATGACACAACTGGGTATAATTACTGGGCCTCTGACCCCACCAAGACAGTACACTACTGGACCTGTGAAGAACTCTGTCAGGAGCAAAGACTGCTGTGCTACAAGGATTGGCACTCTGCAAGACTGCTGCTATGAAAGAACAGCTTTGCGGTGCCGCCCTGCTGCCTGCTGATCTCTGCCCTGCTGAGGACAAGGACTGGACCTATCTCACTTGAACAAAGGGCTCCAAGGGTTTGCTGTCTTTCACCCGGTTCTGAAGTCTCAGGGCCATCAAAGACTTCCTCCAACCCCACAAAGGCACCTGGACTCTGTCTTCTGTCAGTCCTGCCCTGTCAAGTGGTGCAAATCCAGTCTTGGGCCCTTGAAAGTGACTTCTGTTGTACAGATCAGCATTGTCTCAGCATGAGAAACACCCAAAAGGAGTTGACCCATGTTGTGGAGGGTGTCCTGGTTTCCTTGAGTGGTTCCTATAATGAACTGAATCAAGACAATCAATTAAAGAACAACATTGTGTTATCCTGTATCCATGCCATGTACTAAGAGACTCACAGCTTAGACCAGTATTGATTGGCCCAATTTATTTTGTTGCTTCCAGGCCATACGACCTGCTTCATCTGTTCGCCTTATCTCCTAGACCAATAGCAACCTGGGAAGTGAGAAATATGTGGGTTTTGCTAGAGCAGGAGGAAACCTAAAGTAGCAGCAAAGTTTTCTCCTCATCCATCACCTGGTTTCATAGAGGAAGGATTAGGAGGCAGTAGATGCATACTGCCATGTTCGCCATGATGTACTACAACCTACTGCTGAAGAACCACTAACTTGTGCAGCCTGCACTCGGACCATATGTACTTCACAATTCATCCTGTATCAGTAAATCACACATACCAAGCTTCAATAAATGGCAAAGGATAATATAGCCCAAAACTTGGGAATCTGGGCAACCAAACACCAATATACGACAGCTACACAGGTTAAAAGTTGTGTGTTCAAGTAACATTAAGCAACTACTACTAGAACCTGTCACTGTATAGATTTGGTTGTTGGGCTAGTAGCCATTCTCACTCGGAATGGATACAATTTGGGTCAACACCACAACAAAGAGAAAAGCAAAAATATGGAATACTTGTACAGGACATACATGTAATGATTTCTGATCTTGGGAGTACAATGAAACAATCACACTCCTTTACTCCATGAACTTCTCATGATGATAGTTCTGGGGACATTTCAAATGTTTCTATAAGTTAATTCTTTCTTAATACCGCATGAACCACAACACTGGTGAAAAAATGGAAGAATGATTTTATTATCAGTCTGTGGGACACAGAAAGTGCCCTATTGAAAGTCTACATGCATCTAATTTACATGCACAAATGATATGCTGTGCTGAGACTCAAACGCAGAGCACCAACAAGTATATAGTTGATGACTCTGTAATCTGAGTGCTGGCTGTGTTTTGGAAATGGCCCTTTCTGCAGGATCTTCCCAAAACATTTGCCTTCCTCCTCCCTTTTTTTATCTTGCTTTAGTATTCTGCGCACTTTATCACTGCTAACCAGTGCTAAAGTGCAGATGCCCTATCCTAAAAACATGGTAACATTTGCTTATCCACGATTGGAAAATTAAATGTACTTATACGTTCCTAGTAAAGAGCACTAAATGTTCCCAGGGCCAGTAAATTAAATGCTACTAGTGGGACTGCAGTACTGATTATACTACCCACTTCAGTAGCCCTTAACCATGCCTGCCACTGCAGAACCTGTGTGTGCACTTTTAAACTGCCATTTCAACCAGCCAAATTAACCTACATGTCAGGCTGTTAGGTTTGAAATTCCCATTCCTGCAATTCACTTGTTTCATGCTATATTAGGTTAGCAGTGCGTGGCTGAATGGATGCCATTTGTATTCATGTTATACAACCCACTGAGTTATCCCCATAATGTGCTGGCTTCAGTTAGCAAGTTTGTCTCCATTTTGCATTTCATAATGCCTAACAGGCTGCTTAGACTGTGCCTCAACTAGGCCCTATTACTCGTATTGCTTGCCTCAACAGAACACACTATTTCGTTATTATTTTCTCTTCTGTCCAAGGCTGTTTCTCGACTTGCTAATGAATAGGCCAATCTGCCCTCGCATACCTATCCGAGTGTGTAGTTTCTGCTCCCATGTTAGGAGAAGCTGAGACCCAGCACCGTGGCCTTGGATCCCTGATAACATGTACCCATCTGGCAGGGGTTAGCTCATCCTACTGTGCCTCTTTGTTCATGTATGACCCTGGTCGGACGGTTTCCATTATGGGCGTGGTTGGAGGCTTCTAAGGAGGAATGATTACTCACTGTAGGCTGTTGGGGGGCCTATACCTCTGCGGACATCTTAGGGTGCAGGTCATGATGGACTCCTCTGCAGAGTATTGCTAATAAAGATGTAAGTTTGTATTCATTACTGTCTGACCAACTCTTCAATCTTGGGAAGGCATCGCAGGTGGTTGTAGGTAACCCGGGTGGCCCCTAAGGGCCACTTCCTTCAGTTGGAGCCCGAACAGGATCCCCCCAAGGTGATATTCAGGATTGGGGTGCATCTGGTTACTTGGTCGGGTGGATCGCAGTATCCAACACGATAGAGCTTGGTTCTCGCAGCTGCCCCGCCCGTCTGATCGGGCGACTCCTCATCTGGTGGTCACCGGCTGGGGTCCTGAAAAGGCGAAACCTTGGATTTGACCTTTTGGTCCAAAGAGTCGGCAGTGGAGAATACTTTGACTCGACCTGAGTGGACCAGGTGAGTGATTTGATTCTTGGGAAAATGGCGCCATTCTTGAACTGTACGAGCCTTCGGGCTGTGTCCTGATACAGTCTCCTGACTGCCTCGGTGGAGTTTCTAGACTGCCTTGCTTGAACGGCACAAGCCGATGGGCTGTGTCTTGGTACAGTCTTTTGGGCTGTTTTGGTTTGAACTTGGTGGGTCTGCGGACCCTTTTGAAAGATACAGAGTGTTTGCTAACAATCTGCCAGACCAACTGGTAATGTGTGTTTTTTTTCCCTCGCAAAAAGTCTGGGGCTGGAGCTTGTCTTCTTGAACTTGGTACAGTCTCCCAAATACAGTGGGCGGTTTGCGGACCATTTTTTTTTGGTTCTTGAACAATTGCTCTCTTGTTTATTTTCTTTTATTATTTTCGTTGGTGTCATATTTGTCCGTTGGGGACAGAGTATGTGTCATATTAAGATGCCTTGTTTAAGTAAGTTAGGATGTTTTGGATGTCAATGTTGTTCTACTGATGCTCAATTGGAAGAGAGCAAGACTGCTCCTCCCTCGGGTTCTCCAAATGTTGATGTGTACGTCAAACACAGTATTGACCGTATTATGTTTAGCACGTTGTGGCATAAATATATGAGGGGCAATGCTGAGTTACAGTGGCCACTTACTGGCTCGTTTGATGAACAGAAATTGAATTTCTTGCAAGAGAAAGTGTTCGCTAAAAAGAGTAGGCAGTCGATGTTTGATTCTCTAAGAGTGTGGCAGAAAGAAGCAAAGCAGCACCGTATGAGAGGAGAGAAAGAGGCCCAGAAGAAGCAGACGCAAACTATAACACAGAAAGCAGTGGCCTCTAAGAGGGAAAGAGTAGAGAAAGGCATAGAATGTGCAGATCGAAAGTTCTGATTACAGACTGATAAATGTTATGTTACTAAAGAGGAAGGTTTTGATTTTGTAGAAGAGCTTTTGGATTCTCTTTCCAACCTCCTTATGCCCCTGAAAGGATATACCCGACAGTTCTGATGTCCCAGTCCTCAGCCCCTGCTGCTCTCTCTAGTGTTTTTGCTTCTAGCACTACTGCCTCAGACTCAGCCCAACTTGCTTCCCCCCTACCTACATCAGTCACAGGGGCTGGAGTTGCTAGCTCTCCTGTCCTGTCTATTAGTTCTGTTTGGACTGCTATGCCCCCTTTCACTATACTGACTCCCTACATGATGGTACCCGTCTCTACGTCTGCTCTTTCCCCCTTGGGTGTGACCTCTCAAACACTGTCAAATGTTGAAACGCCTGTGCGTGGGATGCATGAAGCGAATTGGGCAACAGCACAAGTCCAAATGGAGAAAGTGTTGGGGCGTTCTGCTATGGGTGATGAAGAAAAGCAAATGGTGGCGAATCAAGCAGCTCAGTGGGCTCAGAACTCGATCTATTGTGTGAAAGATGTGTGGAGTGTGATGAAAGATTATGAGCCCCTCATACAGCAGCATGCTCTTAAGCACATGTTGGCCACGCTAATAGGACTGTGGGAATAGTGTTTTCAGGGTGTTGCACCGCAGATCATCTATGACGTACGAGACAGGGTATATGGTACAGGTATGGCTCCCAATTAGGTTTTTAGCAATGTAATGACACTGGTGGGTTACCGTGGAAGATTGCTCCAAAAGGTTTCGACAATAGGGAAACAGCACCCTGAGATAAAGGTCCATCCGATTTACCATCCTGAAATACCAGAGCTGCGTGACTCCACGGAGACTGTAATTAGGCCACAGGTTGATGCTCGGTTCCAGGAACAGTGGATCTATACTCCGTGGAAGAGGAGTGAGGTCCTATCCTTAAAAAGCCAGCTGGCGGACCCTTGGAAAAACTCCACTGCATATTCAATCAATCAAGCAAGCTTTATTCGACAAATGTCATAAAAGCATAAAATACATACAATTCATCTCAAAAGTAAAAAAAAATTCCAACTACACGTTATAGTAAATTTGTAATATTATACAATATAATATAACTTCGTCAGTAAGAGTTGAAGATGCATAAAATACATGATACCTAAAATACACAATATACTACAAAAACATAATATGGGCAAGTCAACCCCTCATCACTTTGTTCCTAATGGTCCAAGACCACCCTAGATACTTTGCCACTGCTAGGTAAACCAATGGGTTGGTGCTTGTACAGATAATTCTAGCTGCGGCCATGCCACTCCTAGTACCTAGTGATTTACACATTGGGCGCAACCAAGCCCTGCACGGGGCGGAAGACGCTGGGCACCCAAATAGCATGTGGGTAAATGTTTCCATAGGGGCTGGACAACAGGGACAAGTGACCTTTCCACCATTTGACCACCTAGATGTAAATGCTCTAATTGGCAAGCTACCAATTCTAAGCTGGAAGTGGAGCTTTCTATCCATCCAGTGGCTTGGTTATATCATACCAGAATGTTTCTAGGGTGGTCACATCTTTAAAATCAAGAAAAATCCCTGTAAGCGAAAGTGGTGCACTAGTCCTAAAAGTTTTTGAAGCTACCATCTCCCAGTATATACCCTTGAGGGCCTTTTTGGGTGGAAACCTAGCATTAAGGGGATCCTTCCATAGCTCTTGCATTCCTAGTTCTCCAAGAATCCCCCTAATGCCAGAGAGCCATTTGATTTTATGGAAAGAGTCACATTTAATAATATCCATAAGTCCTGTGGCAAATATTCTTAATTCAGGGGTTATCCACAGGCGCCTCCAGTATAATACCGGACGCAGTTTAGCAATAAGTTCAATTGGCCTCATTCCTAAATCGTAGAAAAATAGACACATGGGGTACTCTGAGGTAAGTTAATAAGATTGCGTAGGAACTTATTTTCAGATACCGTCATTTTGGCTAAGTTCTCGAATCCCCAAATCTCTATGCCATAGAGGGCTGAACTAACCACCTTTGCGTCATAGATGCGGAGAGCAGGGGCAATTGGTTTAGTAAGTGACTTAGAATGCTCAGAGCTCAATGCTCCAGCCAGTTGGCGATGTTTGAGCGTTGCGAACTCGGTCTGTTGGGTCCATCGCAAATCATGGTGAATATTAACACCCAGGTAGCTAAATACCTTTACTTGTTCCAGGGGTAATTTATTCATAAAAAGATTACCCTTAAAGGATTTGTGCTGGTTAAAAGTCATACATTTGGATTTTAAAACATTTACTTCAAGGCCTCGGGTGGTGCAGAAATCTTCAAAAATACCTAGTGCTTTTTGCAACTAAACTATCCAAACTAAACTGCAGAATTACAAAATACCTTGACGCAGTGGCAAAAAGAATTAATGAAGCACAAAAAGATGTAAATGTGCAATAGCCAGACATTGCCCTGAGCATCTCTGAGCTCACGATCTAAACGAAGCACATTAACTGACTATTCAACAAAACGTCCTACGCAAATAATTTTAAATGTTTGATAACCAATTTTTTTGTATTTTAAATTGTGAGTTTTAATTAACTGTGCAATAGATTTACTTAGTGCTTTTTGCAATCCACTCGGGGTCTTTGAAATGATTAAACAATCATCTGCAAACATTAAAATGGGTACTTTCGCCCCAGCTAAAATTGGGGCGTCAACAATAGCTAGAATCATCAGTTTGGCCAAATCATTAATATATAGTGAAAACAGGGTGGGAGCTAAAACGCAGCCCTGTCTTATCCCTCTTTCTACTGGAAACTGGGTGGTAAATGAAATGAAATGAAATGAAATGAAAACAATTTATAATGCGCAAAACAATAACCCGCAGGTATCAAGGCGCCTAACAATACAATCACAATTAAAACAGACGTCCATTACATATAGGCTTGTCGGAAGAGAAGAGTTTTTAGGGCAATGCGGAATTTCTGTATGGATGGAAGAGATCTCAGATCAAGAGGAAGTTCATTCCACCATTTGGGGGCCAGCGTAGAGAAAGCCCTGCCTCCCCATTTAGCTCTTCGTACACGGGGGGCAGTCAAGAGCGATTTCCCGGCGGAACGCAAGTTCCTACCGGGAATGTAATGGGAGATGATAGACCCAATACCCGTGTCGCTATTTTTAGCGATGGCTCTGTAGGTCATGCAAAGGACTTTGAACCGGATTCGAAGTTCTACCGGTAGCCAGTGCAGCATTTTCCTAGCCGCAGTGGCTGAGGAGCGTCTGGGAATGTCCAGGACAAATCTGGCTATGGCGTTTTGGACCACCTGTAAGCGCTGTAGGTGGCTCCGATTTAGCCCAGCATACAGCGCATTACAGTAGTCCAAACGAGAGCCAATGAGTGCAACGGCTATTTGCTTTCTAGCCTGCAAGGAAAGATATTTCCTGATTCTTCGCAGGGTGTGAATCAAGCCCCAGCAGGTGGAGACCGTTCTACTCACCTGACTGCCCATATCAAGGGCTGGATCTATCATCACCCCAAGATTCTTAGCAGATGTTGTGGGGGAAGGACATATTCCTAATGAGTCAGGCCACCAATTTGCTGACCAGGTGTTTTCTTTCCCCCGAAAACCAACACCTCAGTCTTCTCCCCATTCAGTTTAAGAGAGTTCTGAATCATCCAGTGACCTACCGCCTCCATACAAGATCTAAACTTGGAGGAGATAAGCACATCTGAATGGGGGAGAGAGACGAGTATTTGGGTGTCGTCTGCATAAGACACTACCTCCATCCCGAAAGATCTTATTAGCCTGGCTAGTGGGGTCACATAGATGTTGAAAAGGGTCGGACTAAGCGCCGACCCTTGGGGGACCCCACACAGCACTGGTCGGGATGGAGATAGATACTCCCCCAACTTGACTCTTTGTTCCCTCCCAATTAGGAAAGAGGTCAGAAGATCCAAGGCAGCATTCCTCACCCCCACCTCCCTCAGGCGAGATGTAAGCACAGAGGGGGAGAGGGTATCGAAAGCCGCTGTTAGATCTAGTAAGACCAGGAGGGTGGTCTGGCCCCCATCTACTGTCGTGCGGATCTTATCAAGCACGATGGTAAGGGCTGACTCGGTGCTGTGTTCCCTCCTGAATCCATGCTGGGAGGAGTCCAAGCATCCCGAGCTTTCCACAAAGATGGCGAGGTGCTTGTTAAGATGTGCCTCAAGCATCTTCGCTGGGGCAGGAAGCAACGAGATGGGACGAAAGTTTTTTAGGACCTCCGGGTCAAGGGAGGCCTTTTTTAACAGGGGTTTCACTACCGCCTTCTTCCACTCCATAGGGAAAGTGCCATCTCTAATGGCTAGATTCATTATTTCTAGCAACGGTGGTAAGAGAGTCTCCCTACACTGCTTGATGATTTTCAGTGGGCAGGTATCCAGGGGAGAGCCAGATTTGATCTTATTGAGCAGGATCTCCAGATCTTGTAAGGCCAACGGAGGAAAAGAGTCCAAGGTGCACAGTGGGGAGATGTCTGTGGTAACGTTTCCAGGAGAACCCCATCTAATCCGTGCAAAGTTGTGCTCGTGGAGTCTCATAATTAACGAAAGAAGGGCACAGGGCATGCCCAAATCATGTAAAACGGACCGCAGGCTTGAGCGTGGGACAAGATCAAAGGCTGCCCCTAAATCAATAAAGGCAGCATATAAGCTACCCCCACCCAGTTGTACAGTCTTCCAATAAAGCATTGCAAAGTGCAATACTTGGTCGACTGTACTAATAAAGGCTCTAAACCCTGCCTGGAGATGCGATAAGATATTCTGCTCTCGCTCCCATTGCTGGACTTTATTTAAGATCAGTCTACCTAAAATCTTTTGCATAGTATCAATCAGACTGATCGGGCGGTAATTACCGGGGAGTGACTTGTCCCCCTTCTTAAAAACTGGGATAATTTCCGCGCCGTTCCATGTTTCAGGAATAGGTGCTCCCTTTGCTATTGCATTTACTAGTAGCAAAATATACCTTCCCCATGATTCTCTATCATGCAAAAAAGTGACTGCTGGGACGCCATCTAAACCTGACTCCCTAGCTGCTACCACAAATTCTAAGGCAAGATTTACATCCCCTATATTAAATACGTCTTCCAAAAAAGGTGTGTATATAACCTTCTGCATTTATAATTAATTCCACACCTTTTGCATATTGGGGTTTGAAATAAGCCACCCAATCATCCTGGGCAACCCAATTCTGTGGCTTTTCAGGTTGCCCACCACAACCCCACTTAAGTATACATTTGGAATTCTTGGGGGTGCTAGCTTCCTCGAGCTCTTGCCACCTCTTTTCATCCCAGGCACGCTTTGATTTGAACATTACATTTTTATAGGCTATCCTTGCAGAGCGTGCAGCAGTTTTAGGACCTAACTTAATAGCCTGACCCAAATCAAAACGTGCTTGTCTACATTCCTTGGAATACCAGCGTGGCAGGTTGTTGGTTATACCCTTGTTTGCCATAGATGGTTTAACAAACATACATTTTAGCTGCTGGAAGAATGTTTCATGAATCCTTGTGCAAGACTCCAAATCTATGCCACTACCACTAATGTGAGACCCCAGCTCACTTGTCGCTTGCTTTAACTTGGTATATTGCATATTATAAGGAATTGACGGAGGTGGCCTCCTCCACAAGGATGATGTTAGCTGATGTTAAATTGTTTTTGGTCTGCTAGTACAGGTAGACATATGGAGGCAGGTACATATGCAGGACCATGCTTTGGAGTTGGGCGGCACATGGGAAGAGATCAAGGCGAGGGATAAGCAGCGTAAGCCCGGCGAATAGCCGAAAGCCGAGCTCCTAGCTGTACCGGGACGTATTATCACTTACATGCACTCCCTTATCTCGCCAAAGAGATTGGATTGGGAAAAGTTGACTGCGTGTCGCCAGAAGAAGCATGAAAGTGTGTCAGATTTCTTTACTAGATTTTAGTGGTCAGACCTGTCACAGGAGGGTGGTGTTCATTTGTTTGTTAACAGATTTGTCACTAATTTACTTCCTCAGATTGCAACTAGGTTGTAGGCTTCGGAATGTACTTGGACAACCTCATCCCCATCAGTGAATTTGAGTATGGCACAGTACTACGAGCATAGAAAGAATGAGGACAAAGAGAAGGTGAAGAAAAAGTCAAAGTATCTGAAGATAAGGGTGTTGATGCAGCAGGTTGCGAGGGCGAGAGGCAGAAATTCGGGTTCACCCAGTGGTTAACCAGGTCTAAAAGGGGTGGTGCTTCGAGTGCACCCCATGGGCTTAACCAATGTGCGTATTGTAAGCAAGAGGGACATTGGCAGAATGAGTGTCCAGAGTTTTTTGCTGAAGGGTAAAGCCCCAAGAGGTCGGGGTTTAGAGGACGTGGAAGAGGAGGAGGAGGCAGAGGGGGGTGTAGAGAATTCATCACACAATCAACAGAGTGGGAACTATTTTGATGGCCCCTGAGGCCGACAGTACCATGACGATGACTATGACATGGATGAGGTGACGGGATTGCCCCATAGCGAGGACAGCCAGCGACAGTGTTAGGTACCAGTTCCGGTGCCTGTAGATCAGCATGGACCCTATGTTACCACAGATTTGTAGGGCACAACTAAGACAACTAAGACAGTTCTGGTTGATACAGGGGATATGAATAGCTCTGTTTCCTGTTCACTGGTCCCAGGGACAGCTCTGTCTGGCCAAAATAATGTGTCAGCTCTGCTTTTCAGGCATGCTGGTTGTTAAACCCCTTTTCCAAACCTCTTGCTTTGACTATTGGCCCCTTCACGGTTCATTCAACATTTTTATGGGTGTCCAATTGTGGGGAGAATTTGTTGGGATTGGATTTGTTAAGCAGGTTATATGCGACAATATTATGTTCCCCTGATGGTGTATACATGACTATTGGACCACAGGCAGCTTGTGCAAAGCAATGCGTTGTGAAAGATGCTCCTCTTCCCGCAGAGTTCAAGAACGTGCCACGCACATTGTGGTCTACAGGGGACATGGATGTGGGGTTGCTCCAGATCCCACCGGTCTCCATTCAGATGAAGGACAATGTCAAATTGCCACGTATTCCCAAGTGCAAGATCCCACAGTCAGAAGAAAAGGCTTTTTTACAAATAATACAGGATTTGATTAAGTCTGGTGTGGTTGAAGAGACAGTGGCAAATGTGTGTAATAGCCCTAATCTTCCTACTCTTAAAAAGACACCCTTGGATTCTTCTGATGCTCACTGTGATGTTTACCGCTTTGTGATCGACCTTAGAGAGGTAAATAAGATAGTGGTTCCCCAGTACCCTGTAGTCCAAGACAGTGCCTGGCAATGATTCCCCCATCCGCAAAAAAAAATTCCGTCATTGACTTAAAGAATGCTTTCTTCAGCATCCCAATCCATACGGATAGCAGATATCTGTTTTGATTTGCAATAGCCGGTCGGAGCTTTAGATTCTGCTGTGCTCGACAAAGCTATACAGAAAGTCCTAGTATTTATAGCCAAGCTTTGAAAGCTCAATTGGATTCCTTGGAACTTCCCCCCACTGATGTGCTGCTGCAGTACGTTGACAACCTCCTTGTGGCTTCGGACACTGAGGATTGTTGCAAAGAAGCCACAGTTAAATTATTGTTGCATTTGATTTACAGGCCCTGGGCACACACAGTGTACTGTACTAATGCCTTAGTAGTAAATCAAATAAGCCAATCAAGGTAACACTAATCCATAAACACAATTTATACAGGGAGCAATTGCACTTTGGCACTGATCAGCAGTGGCAAAGTGCCCATAGCATCTAGACCAGCAACACCAAAATTTAGCACACAGAAAAAAATACAGGAGGCAAGGGCAAAATGACAGGGGAAACAAGACCAAGGATGCAAGGTCAAACATGTAGGCTCAAAGTAGCATCATGAGCAGGCTGAGGCATATTTAAAAAGTAGTACATGTAAGTCCTGGTAGTGAAATAACATTTGTTTTTCACTACTGCAAACCCTATCTCTCCTATAGGTTTATATGGGAATTGTCTTAAACACCTTTTAGGTGTCATTTCCAAATTGGAGCAGATGGAAATTTGGAGTTTGGTGTCTCTAGACACACAATTTAAAAACACAACTTCGATTTTAAAATTGTAAGTCTTAAAATGCCACTTTTATAAGGTTCATAAAAAGAACACTTGATGGATGGAATGCTGTACAATGCAAACATTTACCCCCAGTCACAAAAAACTGGGTTTAATCTATCATTCTTTTGCTCACCACGCCACCCCAGTTTGGATCCAGCCATATACAAATCAGTCTTGACCCTGTTCTTCATTGGAACAGTCCAGCCCGAACTGGGATTAAACCCAGATCTATGTGACCGGGGGTGTAGGTATGATATTGTTCAGCATTGTGTCCATCATTTCTTCCTTTTGCTTTTGTCTCCCTAAGTGGGAAGAGTATGCCCAGACGTGGGTCCTGTGCTCACTGCACCATTGGATTCAAGCTAGCCTGGTTGATGAGGGGTGATGCCCCAAAACTGGTCTCAGGGTGCTTATTTCTGGCCCAGGGATGAGCTGGCTTTGCAGTTCAGGCTGGACTGTCCCCATGAGGATTAGGGTCAAGACTAATTTGCATATGGCTGGGTCCAAATTGGGGTGGGGGTACTATAATTTTTTGTTTTTCAGAAACAACTCCTGCTTTAGGAGTTTGCTTTTGAAAGACAGAAAACTTTTGAAAATATTGACATCCAGCCGCCATGTCTAATGGTACCGTCCATTAAGCTGTTCCTACATTGAAATAAACCATCATTACAACAGCTCATGGCAATGTAAAGAATTGTTCGAAGGGCCAGCAGACACATCTAAGTCTGACTCACAAAAGTCTCTTGGGATGGTAAGGATATCATCCTCAATCATTTTGCTAGTGTTAACTTCATTTGCCAAACTCTATATCCGAAAGCCCTGCCTCCCCATTTAGCTCTTCGTACACGGGGGGCAGTCAAGAGCGATTTCCCGGCGGAACGCAAGTTCCTACCGGGAATGTAATGGGAGATGATAGACCCAATACCCGTGTCGCTATTTTTAGCGATGGCTCTGTAGGTCATGCAAAGGACTTTGAACCGGATTCGAAGTTCTACCGGTAGCCAGTGCAGCATTTTCCTAGCCGCAGTGGCTGAGGAGCGTCTGGGAATGTCCAGGACAAATCTGGCTATGGCGTTTTGGACCACCTGTAAGCGCTGTAGGTGGCTCCGATTTAGCCCAGCATACAGCGCATTACAGTAGTCCAAACGAGAGCCAATGAGTGCAACGGCTATTTGCTTTCTAGCCTGCAAGGAAAGATATTTCCTGATTCTTCGCAGGGTGTGAATCAAGCCCCAGCAGGTGGAGACCGTTCTACTCACCTGACTGCCCATATCAAGGGCTGGATCTATCATCACCCCAAGATTCTTAGCAGATGTTGTGGGGGAAGGACATATTCCTAATGAGTCAGGCCACCAATTTGCTGACCAGATGTTTTCTTTCCCCCGAAAACCAACACCTCAGTCTTCTCCCCATTCAGTTTAAGAGAGTTCTGAATCATCCAGTGACCTACCGCCTCCATACAAGATCTAAACTTGGAGGAGATAAGCACATCTGAATGGGGGAGAGAGACGAGTATTTGGGTGTCGTCTGCATAAGACACTACCTCCATCCCGAAAGATCTTATTAGCCTGGCTAGTGGGGTCACATAGATGTTGAAAAGGGTCGGACTAAGCGCCGACCCTTGGGGGACCCCACACAGCACTGGTCGGGATGGAGATAGATACTCCCCCAACTTGACTCTTTGTTCCCTCCCAATTAGGAAAGAGGTCAGAAGATCCAAGGCAGCATTCCTCACCCCCACCTCCCTCAGGCGAGATGTAAGCACAGAGGGGGAGAGGGTATCGAAAGCCGCTGTTAGATCTAGTAAGACCAGGAGGGTGGTCTGGCCCCCATCTACTGTCGTGCGGATCTTATCAAGCACGATGGTAAGGGCTGACTCGGTGCTGTGTTCCCTCCTGAATCCATGCTGGGAGGAGTCCAAGCATCCCGAGCTTTCCACAAAGATGGCGAGGTGCTTGTTAAGATGTGCCTCAAGCATCTTCGCTGGGGCAGGAAGCAACGAGATGGGACGAAAGTTTTTTAGGACCTCCGGGTCAAGGGAGGCCTTTTTTAACAGGGGTTTCACTACCGCCTTCTTCCACTCCATAGGGAAAGTGCCATCTCTAATGGCTAGATTCATTATTTCTAGCAACGGTGGTAAGAGAGTCTCCCTACACTGCTTGATGATTTTCAGTGGGCAGGTATCCAGGGGAGAGCCAGATTTGATCTTATTGAGCAGGATCTCCAGATCTTGTAAGGCCAACGGAGGAAAAGAGTCCAAGGTGCACAGTGGGGAGATGTCTGTGGTAACGTTTCCAGGAGAACCCCATCTAATCCGTGCAAAGTTGTGCTCGTGGAGTCTCATAATTAACGAAAGAAGGGCACAGGGCATGCCCAAATCATGTAAAACGGACCGCAGGCTTGAGCGTGGGACAAGATCAAAGGCTGCCCCTAAATCAATAAAGGCAGCATATAAGCTACCCCCACCCAGTTGTACAGTCTTCCAATAAAGCATTGCAAAGTGCAATACTTGGTCGACTGTACTAATAAAGGCTCTAAACCCTGCCTGGAGATGCGATAAGATATTCTGCTCTCGCTCCCATTGCTGGACTTTATTTAAGATTAGTCTACCTAAAATCTTTTGCATAGTATCAATCAGACTGATCGGGCGGTAATTACCGGGGAGTGACTTGTCCCCCTTCTTAAAAACTGGGATAATTTCCGCGCCGTTCCATGTTTCAGGAATAGGTGCTCCCTTTGCTATTGCATTTACTAGTAGCAAAATATACCTTCCCCATGATTCTCTATCATGCAAAAAAGTGACTGCTGGGACGCCATCTAAACCTGACTCCCTAGCTGCTACCACAAATTCTAAGGCAAGATTTACATCCCCTATATTAAATACGTCTTCCAAAAAAGGTGTGTATATAACCTTCTGCATTTATAATTAATTCCACACCTTTTGCATATTGGGGTTTGAAATAAGCCACCCAATCATCCTGGGCAACCCAATTCTGTGGCTTTTCAGGTTGCCCACCACAACCCCACTTAAGTATACATTTGGAATTCTTGGGGGTGCTAGCTTCCTCGAGCTCTTGCCACCTCTTTTCATCCCAGGCACGCTTTGATTTGAACATTACATTTTTATAGGCTATCCTTGCAGAGCGTGCAGCAGTTTTAGGACCTAACTTAATAGCCTGACCCAAATCAAAACGTGCTTGTCTACATTCCTTGGAATACCAGCGTGGCAGGTTGTTGGTTATACCCTTGTTTGCCATAGATGGTTTAACAAACATACATTTTAGCTGCTGGAAGAATGTTTCATGAATCCTTGTGCAAGACTCCAAATCTATGCCACTACCACTAATGTGAGACCCCAGCTCACTTGTCGCTTGCTTTAACTTGGTATATTGCATATTATAAGGAATTGACGGAGGTGGCCTCCTCCACAAGGATGATGTTAGCTGATGTTAAATTGTTTTTGGTCTGCTAGTACAGGTAGACATATGGAGGCAGGTACATATGCAGGACCATGCTTTGGAGTTGGGCGGCACATGGGAAGAGATCAAGGCGAGGGATAAGCAGCGTAAGCCCGGCGAATAGCCGAAAGCCGAGCTCCTAGCTGTACCGGGACGTATTATCACTTACATGCACTCCCTTATCTCGCCAAAGAGATTGGATTGGGAAAAGTTGACTGCGTGTCGCCAGAAGAAGCATGAAAGTGTGTCAGATTTCTTTACTAGATTTTAGTGGTCAGACCTGTCACAGGAGGGTGGTGTTCATTTGTTTGTTAACAGATTTGTCACTAATTTACTTCCTCAGATTGCAACTAGGTTGTAGGCTTCGGAATGTACTTGGACAACCTCATCCCCATCAGTGAATTTGAGTATGGCACAGTACTACGAGCATAGAAAGAATGAGGACAAAGAGAAGGTGAAGAAAAAGTCAAAGTATCTGAAGATAAGGGTGTTGATGCAGCAGGTTGCGAGGGCGAGAGGCAGAAATTCGGGTTCACCCAGTGGTTAACCAGGTCTAAAAGGGGTGGTGCTTCGAGTGCACCCCATGGGCTTAACCAATGTGCGTATTGTAAGCAAGAGGGACATTGGCAGAATGAGTGTCCAGAGTTTTTTGCTGAAGGGTAAAGCCCCAAGAGGTCGGGGTTTAGAGGACGTGGAAGAGGAGGAGGAGGCAGAGGGGGGTGTAGAGAATTCATCACACAATCAACAGAGTGGGAACTATTTTGATGGCCCCTGAGGCCGACAGTACCATGACGATGACTATGACATGGATGAGGTGACGGGATTGCCCCATAGCGAGGACAGCCAGCGACAGTGTTAGGTACCAGTTCCGGTGCCTGTAGATCAGCATGGACCCTATGTTACCACAGATTTGTAGGGCACAACTAAGACAACTAAGACAGTTCTGGTTGATACAGGGGATATGAATAGCTCTGTTTCCTGTTCACTGGTCCCAGGGACAGCTCTGTCTGGCCAAAATAATGTGTCAGCTCTGCTTTTCAGGCATGCTGGTTGTTAAACCCCTTTTCCAAACCTCTTGCTTTGACTATTGGCCCCTTCACGGTTCATTCAACATTTTTATGGGTGTCCAATTGTGGGGAGAATTTGTTGGGATTGGATTTGTTAAGCAGGTTATATGCGACAATATTATGTTCCCCTGATGGTGTATACATGACTATTGGACCACAGGCAGCTTGTGCAAAGCAATGCGTTGTGAAAGATGCTCCTCTTCCCGCAGAGTTCAAGAACGTGCCACGCACATTGTGGTCTACAGGGGACATGGATGTGGGGTTGCTCCAGATCCCACCGGTCTCCATTCAGATGAAGGACAATGTCAAATTGCCACGTATTCCCAAGTGCAAGATCCCACAGTCAGAAGAAAAGGCTTTTTTACAAATAATACAGGATTTGATTAAGTCTGGTGTGGTTGAAGAGGCAGTGGCAAATGTGTGTAATAGCCCTAATCTTCCTACTCTTAAAAAGACACCCTTGGATTCTTCTGATGCTCACTGTGATGTTTACCGCTTTGTGATCGACCTTAGAGAGGTAAATAAGATAGTGGTTCCCCAGTACCCTGTAGTCCAAGACAGTACCTGGCAATGATTCCCCCATCCGCAAAAAAAAATTCCGTCATTGACTTAAAGAATGCTTTCTTCAGCATCCCAATCCATACGGATAGCAGATATCTGTTTTGATTTGCAATAGCCGGTCGGAGCTTTAGATTCTGCTGTGCTCGACAAAGCTATACACAAAGTCCTAGTATTTATAGCCAAGCTTTGAAAGCTCAATTGGATTCCTTGGAACTTCCCCCCACTGATGTGCTGCTGCAGTACGTTGACAACCTCCTTGTGGCTTCGGACACTGAGGATTGTTGCAAAGAAGCCACAGTTAAATTATTGTTGCATTTGATTTACAGGCCCTGGGCACACACAGTGTACTGTACTAATGCCTTAGTAGTAAATCAAATAAGCCAATCAAGGTAACACTAATCCATAAACACAATTTATACAGGGAGCAATTGCACTTTGGCACTGATCAGCAGTGGCAAAGTGCCCATAGCATCTAGACCAGCAACACCAAAATTTAGCACACAGAAAAAAATACAGGAGGCAAGGGCAAAATGACAGGGGAAACAAGACCAAGGATGCAAGGTCAAACATGTAGGCTCAAAGTAGCATCATGAGCAGGCTGAGGCATATTTAAAAAGTAGTACATGTAAGTCCTGGTAGTGAAATAACATTTGTTTTTCACTACTGCAAACCCTATCTCTCCTATAGGTTTATATGGGAATTGTCTTAAACACCTTTTAGGTGTCATTTCCAAATTGGAGCAGATGGAAATTTGGAGTTTGGTGTCTCTAGACACACAATTTAAAAACACAACTTCGATTTTAAAATTGTAAGTCTTAAAATGCCACTTTTATAAGGTTCATAAAAAGAACACTTGATGGATGGAATGCTGTACAATGCAAACATTTACCCCCAGTCACAAAAAACTGGGTTTAATCTATCATTCTTTTGCTCACCACGCCACCCCAGTTTGGATCCAGCCATATACAAATCAGTCTTGACCCTGTTCTTCATTGGAACAGTCCAGCCCGAACTGGGATTAAACCCAGATCTATGTGACCGGGGGTGTAGGTATGATATTGTTCAGCATTGTGTCCATCATTTCTTCCTTTTGCTTTTGTCTCCCTAAGTGGGAAGAGTATGCCCAGACGTGGGTCCTGTGCTCACTGCACCATTGGATTCAAGCTAGCCTGGTTGATGAGGGGTGATGCCCCAAAACTGGTCTCAGGGTGCTTATTTCTGGCCCAGGGATGAGCTGGCTTTGCAGTTCAGGCTGGACTGTCCCCATGAGGATTAGGGTCAAGACTAATTTGCATATGGCTGGGTCCAAATTGGGGTGGGGGTACTATAATTTTTTGTTTTTCAGAAACAACTCCTGCTTTAGGAGTTTGCTTTTGAAAGACAGAAAACTTTTGAAAATATTGACATCCAGCCGTCATGTCTAATGGTACCGTCCATTAAGCTGTTCCTACATTGAAATAAACCATCATTACAACAGCTCATGGCAATGTAAAGAATTGTTCGAAGGGCCAGCAGACACATCTAAGTCTGACTCACAAAAGTCTCTTGGGATGGTAAGGATATCATCCTCAATCATTTTGCTAGTGTTAACTTCATTTGCCAAACTCTATATCCGTTCCATAGTTTTTCATCCTTCTGCCATTGGAATGAAGCTTCTCAACTACACTGGCTACCTGTGGTGCAAAGGGTTGCGTTTAAAACTGGATGCATTATTTTTAAAGCTCTACAGAACACAGGTCCAAAATTTATCAAGAAAATTGTCTCTAGGTACAACCCCTCACTAAACCTCCGCTCTGCTTATAAAGCCCTTTTTGGTGTCCCGACTTTTAAGAAAAAACGCCTGGGTGGTAGCTGCTTTCACCATCTTGCAGCTACCTTCGGGAATTCACTCCCTCTGCCTGTAAGGCAGAGTCCGGACCTCCTTACCTTTAGACATTCTCTTAAGACGTGGCATTTCATTCAGACTTAACTTTAGAGTATTATTTTTGTGTTATGTTCCCTCTCGATAGCGCCATGAAGCCTACGGGCGTACGCGCGCTTAATAAATAAATATTAACATAACATAACATAATGCATAGATGAATTGTATGAGGGGCCCTATGCAATTGGTTGGTTCTACTTTAATATCATCAACCTAAATATCAATTTGCCTCATGTTTCAGGGATGCATCTTTTCCAGTTTTGGCCTTTCCTCTACTAGTCATTGTTTCCAGGTTTGTTATTCAAATTTGTTTAAATGAACTGAACCAGAATAATAATTCTAGAATGCACTGATTTGCTGAAGAAAAAAGTTCTGATAACATGGAACCTTTTGGTAATCTTATATCAGACCCTGGTACGTTCTCATGACTTTGTGAGTAAGAGTGGTTACATAGATGTAGAAGAGTTAACAGCTTGTCCTAGTCTTGCAAAGGTTCTAAACCTTCTCATTAGCCATCTCTGTATATAAACTTAAAGGCGCAGGAGTACTTATGGAGCACAAGACAGATCCATGATGGGCTTCCCAAGTCACTGTGTTTTATCCCATGGTGATGGAGTGGTGATCTGTATAATGTCTGTCAAAATTACTTAGAAACTTTTAGACAGTTGGCACCTTTAGACCTTTGAGCTAGAGCTTAGGTAGCAAATTGCATTTAAGCAAGTTTTATCACTACGGGTCTCATATTGCAAAATCACAGATTTTGTGAAAAAATAAGGGCTTGTACCAAAGCCCTTTTCTGAGTTGGAAACATCTTTCAACACATAAAAGGACTTTTGAAATTCTTTCCACTTTAAAAATAAGAGAGGTCATGTGAGGGGCGTATTCCATACCATTTCTGACTCAGAAAGTAGATTATCAATAATTTAAAAATACATTTGCGGTTGCAAACCAATGATGAACTATCAAATACGAGTGTGGGGCTGAAGGGTAGCTTATTTGAGAAAGTAGAATACCACAGCCTGTCCCACTTAATGTTTTCCAAAGTGCAAAACCTTTTTAAAGCAGCAGTAGTTTCTTTAAGGAATATGGATTGGCTTCTTTAAAATAAAAATGTTTCATTTAGGGAATCAGTCATATAGATGGTGGTGTGCTATCCTTTGCAGGCCACCATCCCCATGATTACAGCCAGTCACAGATATCGCATATTGTCATTTTGCATTAAAAGCAGCACCAGTTATTTTAAGGAACAATGGTGGGCTGCTTTAACTAAAGTTTTCTGTTTTAGGAATCAGTCATAGGAATGGTGGTGTGATGCCACTTGCAAACCACCATCCCTATGATTGTAGCCAGTCACAGAGGGTTGCAAATTATCCTTTGCATAATTAATATTAGGCTGGTTGTTTTGTGACCTCCAGTGATTCGGTATTATGGGAACCAACCTAATAGCAAATAGGTAGGTTCACAAAATTCTATTACATGTGCAAAATGACCTTGCGCAATTTGCGACTTCTTTTGTGAATAGAAAAATAATACATCAGGACTTATATAAGGAGATGGATACCAATTGTGTTCAATCCTTGGTTGAAGTTCTACCTAGAGTCTTTTGAAATCTGAATAGGCAAAATAACCCCAGGTTTAAGGTGTTTAGATAGCAACTGTGTAAATCATTGAGCTACTCTGTTATTTGCATGGGTACTGACCGAGTTATACTACCAGGCCAATTATGAAGTGTCTTTTAAATTTTCATGGCTGCAAATAGTACATAATGTCTACTATTTGTCCTTCAGATGGGTAAACAAGTATATACTTTGCTATTTGCAATGCCAGGAACCAAACAGTATATCATTTCTGTCATTTAGCCAGCAAATAGTGACATTTCTTTGCTATTTGCATGGCTGCTGGCTAAATTGTACATACTATCTGCTATTTTCCCAGTACCATGTAAAAAAGAAAGTTTCCTATTTCTTTGACCCCGATGAAACATTACATAATGTCAATTAGTTATCAACAGGTCACTTAAATAGTAAAGGCTATTTGCATGGCTGCCATCTAAATAGTATGTAACCTTTGCTATTTAGCCAGTGGCTGGGTAAATAGTGAAGTATCCTTGTTATTCCTATGGCTGCTGCATGGACAATGCAGAATTTCTACTAAATAGCCAGTGACCAAGGGGCATATTTACAATAAGTGGCGCATCCCTGCATATCAGCAGGGATGCGCCACTTATTGTGCGCCATGCCTACGCCAACATGGTTGCGCTGCAGTTACAATGCGGCACACCATGGGGCAAAAACGGCACAGATGCGTCACGCATCTGTGCCGTAAAAGTGTTGCATTGCTGGAGTTGCGTCGCAAGCATGACGCAGCTCCAGCAATGCTCGGGGGGCCCTATTATTCCAGTGCTGCGTCAATCCGTCCACCTGCTTCAAGCAGGCCCAGGGTTTTGACGCAGCATGGGCACCAAAATGACTGAGTGAAATCTTGTAGATTTCACTCAGCCACTTTCAGGAGGCGTTCCTGCGCCGGAACGCCCCCCCTGGGCAGGAACGCCTCCTTCTGGCGCAGAGCTTTACAACGTGACACATCTCCCAGATGCGTCACGTTGTAAATACCCCGCACCTTGGCGCATCTTTTGCGCCGCAGCTGCATCACAAAAGTGACGCAAAAGCGGCGCACGGGGCTTGTAAATATGCCCCTAAGTATTTTGTGAAGTTTCTCTGCTATTTGCAAGACCACCAATCAAGTAGTAAAAGAGAGTATTCTATTTAGCCACAGATGGGTAAATAGTAGAGAAAGTTCACTATTTTCTTTTTTTGTTTGAATATTTTTATTGAGGGTTTATATTACATTACATCAAGTATCCTGGCAAGCGTACACAGTTTTTAAGATACCATAAAAAGTACAGTAATTTATGACGATAAACAACCTTTACAACGAAACTTTTACAACGCACTACCATTACAACGCGGTCATTACAACGCAAATCATTACAACGCATTGCGCTGGGGGCGCTCTAGGATAGGGAATGAGTTTAATTTACTATCCAACACCTTCCCTAGTGTCCACTGGAGTTGGAATAGTAAATTAAACTATTCGCTATCCAACACCCAAAAGCACTATGCGTTGTAATGGATTGCGATGTAAAAACCGCGTTGTAAAGGCAGGCGTTGTAATAGCCTGCGTTGTAACGTCATACATTCATTCATGACTAGTAGCTATACATCGAACAGCGGTAGGATATCAATTCGATAGTTGGAGTTATCATCCCTATTTATCTGGTGAGTGGATACATAGCTGCCACTTACTGAAATATAAAAGAAATTTAGGGTGGGCCTTTTGAGAAGCCTATTCCCATTACATGTCACAGTTTCACATGCTGTCCCGTTATTATTCTGCCTGAAGAGCACATCTGTAACTGCCAAAGACATTTCTAAACAGTCCTGAGATACCCACACTCATACCCAAGCTTAGATAGTAGAGTTCCACATTCACGTATTTCCAATGATCTTGAATTATTTACTCATCGCTTTTACCTTCCATTAAAATCCGTATTTGCCTGGCAAGCATCTTTTATTAAGATTGTATCTTGTAGGAGTCCTCCTACCTTAACTTGTTCACGCTCTTTTCCTGGCAGTATGGTATTTTCTTCCCTGTGTTTCATCTGTGCGGGAACAGGTAATCCTTCTACTGTCCACATCCCACCCGCCTCGTAAGCCTCAATGTTCTATCGCAGACAAAAAAGCATTTCCAAACTCCGCTCCCCTCCCTGGCCCAAATAAACTGCTGTGGCTGGCAACAATCCTCCCAAAACAAGAGAAAGAGACCATATGAGTGAATCTGGCAAGATCATTCTAATGAAAGATCAACATTATATTTCTATTACTGGTAAAGAAGTAAGTAATATGATAAAACGCAGTACTATATAAATTTCGAACGTGTCTTCATTAAAATAATGACATTTTCTTCTAATACAAGATCAGGTTTCAGCATTATTTAGTGACGAATTCAGTATCAGTGTTATATTTTACTAAAGGAACATCTTTATCCTGGAATTTGTATAACTGTGAAAAAATTATTGTTCGTGCTAGCAATACAAACTCTGCCAATTAAAATAATGAATGGGAAAGCTATTTCTCTCGTGTAATTTTAGTCTAACAATATCAGGGTGATTGTGTTTTCAAAACACACCTTCACACAGTTGTCAGTGTTTAATATTCTCAGAGTACGGTTCCCTTGATCACGTGGCATGAGTTTAAGACAGTGGGCGACGCTTAAAATATTCGTCAATTTGCCAGCCCTCTCACCTTCAGATATTGTTAGGCATTCTCAGATTTGCATAACTAACGTACCCGGTGGAACTTTGACTACTTGAAATTGGAGTTTTCTCATTCACCTCTGTCTTAAAGTAATTTGCATGATACATTAGGCGAGAGAAAGCAATGCAATTGATTTGTTCTTATGTTGAGTTGCAATCCCCTATGGGGGATGCTGCCTTACGCAATTGTAAGCATCATCTCTGTATGCAGTGAAATGGTGATTATTGTTTCATCTGTTTTTGGAAATTATTAGCATTCCTCAAAAAAGAGGAGGAAAGGAATACATCTGTAATTTGAGAGTTATTTTTGAGTATTTTAATGTGAAGCGATGAGAGCGTGAAAATGTCAAAAGAATATCTCAAGCATCTTGGGGCATATTATCAAGGGATTTATCGCCGCTTTTTTGACTTTAAAAGCCAAGAAAGCGGAGATAAAATTATCTCCCTATCAGCAACAGGGTGCTAACACGCAAATTCGCATGTTAGCACCCTTTTTCTCTACGCTTCCCCTTGCATCTCTAATGAGATGCAAAGGGGGCGTTCCAGAGAAAAATAATAGGAGAATTGTTGTTAAGAGACATTTCTCCTATTATCAAGGATTTCGCTAACCCTGTTAGTGATAAAAAAAAGCAGCGCTAACCACGGTTAGCGCTGCTTTTTTTTACACCTGGTATTTTCCTGACTTAGCCATGATATCCTATGGAAGGTAGATATCATGGCTAAGTTTGTGAGCCCCCATCATCAAGCTAACGCCAAACTTCGAGAGATTATCGTTGGTTTTCCAGCGATAATCTCTCATTTGGCAGTTAGCGCGAGGATTTTTATCACTTCTGAGATAAACCTTGCTAATAGCAAGTTATCTCTGCGATAATTTTTGGCGATGCTTAGCGTTAAAACATTCATTGCTAAGCCTCGTTAGCGATAAGTATCGCTAATCGTTGGTAATATGCCCCCTTGAGCACAAAATAGTGTCTTTAGGCTTAGTTCACAGAGGTAAACTTAAACAAATTGTGGAAGTTTATGATTTTTTGTAATTTACTAAGGAATTTTACACATAGTATCTTTATGATTGCCTTATCTCCGTACTCATGGAAGTCGTAAATATACTACTCATAAAATTCTGATGTCAATTACCTTTGTATGTCAAACTCTAAGGGGCAGATTTACCACCCAAATATTTAGCAAATCGTAATTAGCGCCATATTGCAACTTGCAAATTACGACTCACTTAAATTAATGTACCTACACAACCGTACCTCAAATAGTGACTTGCAAGTGACTCGCTACGCAAAATTGCGACTTGCAAATTGCAATATGCTAAACGCTCACAGATAGTGTCTGCGGTTGAAAACATGCATTTTGCATTTGCAAATAGCGTACGCGGTCGAAGGCATGCATTTTGCATGTGCAAATAGCGAGTGTGAATAAAAATTGGAAAAAATCACTTCCTGGAAGATCTGAAGGACCCCAAACCAGGAAGTAGTGTCTATGGAGATTCCTGATCAACATTACAAGCACACAGCAAGGTGCAGCAGCTCAGTAGAACACTGATACTCAGAGTGAACAGCACATCAAGATGGTCAGCCAGACATCTGAGAAAGAAGGGAAGAAAAGGCTGTGCAAACTTACATTTTCTGAGAAAGAAATTGACATAATCATCAAGGAGTGCTGCAACAACCACGGGCAGCTGTTCGATCGCACTTCTCATACCGTGCCAGAGTCTGACAAGGGGAAAAATATGATGTGACATGTGCTGCGCGTACCTGCCCTTGGTGTTGCTGACAGGTTAATTGATGACATCAAAAAGAGGTGGTATGGCTGGGTTTTGCCCAACAAACAGCAGGTGGCCCATCCAGCCGCCAAGAAACCTCCACACCAGAGGCCCAGGTGGAAGCCACCCTAGAGCCGGAGTCAGTAGTGGGAATTGGAAGCCTGGACACATCCCAACCTCCACCACCCAGTGGTAAGTGAGAAATAAATGCCACATTATGTCACACTTAAGCCAGCACCCCACATGCATACACCACACACCGGCCAAACTGCATCTACATACTCCGTCTATACGATAAAAAATTCACAGTTGGTGCATTGTGGCAAATATAGTACATGACACAAACATTGCTGTTAGGGACTGACATGAGTTGTGCACATAGTACCACCACAGAGATAGTGACTCAAAACATTTATTTCTCCTTTTGCAACATAGGTACATCTTTGGAAGGAGAACCAAGGGTGAAAGACACTGATTTAGAGCAGGAGCAGGGCCAGATGGGCCAAGGGCTGGATGATCTCAGTTGTTCATTTTCATTGTGAAGTGCACAGGGGCTTGATACAACAGCCCCACAGCTGCAGCCATCCACACGTCGCACTCTGGCACAAGGGGTAGGGTACCACGTTTGACCCAGTGATCCCGAAGGCTGCTCCAAAACCATCGGCACGCTCCTACCAACACCATGGCAGTTACTCCAACTCCTTTTGGTGGCCTGGAGAAATCAATGCTTACAAGTCAGCACCTGCAACAGAAGCAAATGAGGCTCATAAATATGAAGCTGAGCATTTGACAGAATCACAAAACAACTGTCTGAGAATCACGCCCAAACGGAGTGCTAATTTGAATCCATGATTGTGCAGCTGTGCACAGAGCTTAAAGAGGACAGGACACATAACAGGAGGATGGAGGGCCGCAGGTCACATGACATGCAATCCTTGACAAGGGCAATCAGTCGTCTGGCAACTGCAACAAGCCTGCACAGCGAACGCACCCTAGCACTGCAGGTTGAAATGGGCCACTACAGTGGCGATGTAGCAAGGGGCCTACAACAGATCACAGCTGCTGTTGAGGCTATGCAAACTAGCATGGTAACTACAGGAGTAGGCACAGACACTGCTGACAGTGAAGTGTCCAGCCGCAGCAGTGATTACACTACTGATGTCCCAACCCAGCAGAAAAGTAGCAGTCAGCACTCTATGGTCCAAAGTGCATGATCCACTTATGCAGGACAGGGGGGCAAATGATAATTTTCTTTTTTGTTTTGGTCTTTTCACTTTTTTTTGTGATGAAGTAACCCCTTTGCATTAATAATTTATGTAGTAAAAGTTAACTGAAATGAACAGGTTTTCCCATAGAGTCAATCAATATGACCTTGAATTAAAGGCATATAGCAATGCATAGTTTGACTTTCTTTTGTGTAGTTTCTTGTGCATATTTGTGAATGATAATGATGTACCTTGAAAAGTAATTTTTGGTTATGTGATCCCTGCTCCTTCACCCCTCTGCTGCTGCACTTCCCTCACTTGGTTGGTGGGCTGGGGTTCCAGGCTCTTCATCCCCCGAGTCTGTATCTGACAACTCCATGGGCTGGCCACGCCTGCATGCAATGTTGTTGAGTATTGTGCAGCTTGCCACAATTTTGCAGGCTGTCTCCGTCATAAACTGCAAGGCACCGCTACTCTTGTGTAGACACCTGAATCTTGATTTTTAGTATCGCAAATGTGCACTCTATGACTGACCTGGTGCGTCTATGTGCCCTCTTGTATCACCTTTCATGTGTGTGGGAGGGAGACAGGTACGGTGTGAGGATCCAGGGCATACGCACTGTCACCTGTGAGGAAATGTAAGAAGTTGAGCAACATGCAGACAGACATTTATGTGCAAATACATCTCACTGTGAGTGTGGGGATTCATTACCTAGTAGGTATACTTAATCAAAATCACATCTTTCTAATTTCTGGTATATGCCACTGTGTCTGAAGATGTATGGGTCATGTGTGCTTCCTGGAAATATGGCTACAATGTTTGTGATGATGTTTGTGTCACAGACAACTTGGATGTTGAGTGAATGTGTGCTTTTCCTATTACGGTATATATATTCTATGCATGATGCTGGACATATGCGCACATGGGTCCCATCTATGCACCCCATTACCTTTGGGAATCTTACTATTCTAGAGAATTGCAATTTGGTATTTTCAAGTTCCTCATCATTCCTTGGCAGACAGATGTGTTGATGTATGTGGTGTAGCAGGACATCTAGGAAATTGCGGAATAAATGCGAAGGCGTACTCTGTCACACACCACCAGCCACTGCAATTATATCATGGTAGCTACCAGTGGCCAATAGGTGGAGGGAGCACAACACCTGCACATGTGTTGGGATTGTATTGCTATGCTGGGTTCTGCTTTCCAAATGTGGCTTCAGAGTGTCTATGAGGTCTAGGATGACCGTGCTACTCAGCCTGTACTGTTCATATATCTCTTCCTCAGCCTTCTCAAACAATATCAGCCTGACTCTGAAAATCCTCTCCTGTCTCTGCCTCCACTGTAGAGCAGCAAGTATCTGCATCCTCCTTGCTATCACATACAGGGCAGCCATTTTGGAAAGGTTCTCGTGTCTTCTGGCCTGTTTTTATAGTCTGTGACAAGTTATCACCTGCTTCAGGTTAGTGGTAAATTGAATGCGCAAATAGCCTGTTTTGCGCATAGTCGCAATTTACGTGTACTCCGTACATTTGATTTTGCTAGACGCTATTTGCGACCCGCAATTTGGTAGACGCTGATAGAGTTCACTTTTTCTGCAACTCACTATTCACGTGCACTGCTAATTTTGTAATTTGGATTGCATATCGTACATAATGTATGGCCATTTTTCCATGCACAAATCAATTTGCGTCCAATTTTGCGCATGTAAAATAGTTGTACATCTGGCCCTAACTAATTAAACAGTAATTGATCAATTGTTAATTGATAGCCTTGTAGGTGTCAGAGGCTATTGCTTTATTGTTAAATGATGTGGAAATCACATGTACAAGCTAATATATAGACAAATGCTGAGTTGATCGGGTAGAATGCGACCCCAACAGACCCGACAATAGGAGGTGGACACAGAAGCGTGTTCTGCTAAGTCGAGTTGGAAGTTCATGGGTAAGAGGAAGCTCATGTAATAGCATGTGAACAGTATTCTGACTATGATTATGTAGTGTGACACAATCGATATTCCAAAAGTTAGCCATGATGATTAAAAGTTCAGGATGATGGGATGCACAGCAACGTCCTTAAAGGCACATGTGAGTGCAGAAAGTGTATCCCTCAAAGTAATGTCCCTTACTAAGTGGGAAAAATGAAGTACAACGCCAACAAAGTGGTAAAGAGTTAGATTAGAGACGGAGTGGCTTGGGTGACTTCTGTATGGGAAGAGCATCTCAATCGCATAACACGTTATTTTGGTATACAGACAAAATATCTAATCAAAAATATAGAATTGCACTAATATCAAAGTGAAAATATAGAATGGACAAAATATCGAATGGCCAGAATATAGTCAACAAAAATATCGAATTTAAGGTAAGTAATTTAATATCGATTTTCCTAAATATAGAAAGTCAAAATATCAAAGTAAATAATATAGTTATTAAATATATCGAATTTTTAATAATATTGAATTTTTTAAAGTGTTTTGTATGTTAGTATATGTGTGAAAATTGTATATTTATTTCATAATTTATTTTAAGTAATGAATTTTATGTTATTTAATTTTTGCGTAATTTAATTCTGTAGCGGGTTTTGGGTTTATAGGAGAATAGGGTGGGAAGTAATTTAATCATAATTAATTACATATTTTAATTTATTTATTGGTATTTATCTTGAATTAATTGGTAATTAATGTTAATTGCTAATTAATTTAATTTTAATTGCTAAATAATTTTTATTAATTGATTAATTGATAATTATGTTAATTTTCTAAAATTATTTCCCGTACCGGGTTGTGGGTTTATAGGTGAATAGGGTGGGAAGTAATTTAATTGTAATTAATTAAATATTTATATTTATTTATTGGTATTTATTTTGAATTAATTGCTAACTAATTTTTATTTGCTAATTAATTAATTGATAATTGGTAATTAATTTGTATTAATAGGTAATGAATTGTAATAATGAATTTGCATTTGTATTTTTAATTGATTAATTATTATATTATATGCAATTGGTAATTACTTTTAAATAATTTTTATTGGTATTCATCTTTAATTTATTTTTATTAATATATGAAGTATTTACTTTCTCTACTGTTGCACTCACTGGAGTGGGAATATTAATTTTTACCCCTATGCTAATTAAAGCTTTCCCTACTGTTGCACTCTCTTGAGTGGGAATAGTACATTTTACCCCTACGCAATCCAACGCTTTCCCTACTGTTGCACTCTCTGGAGTGGGAATAGTAATTTTCACCCCTACGCTAGCCAACGCTTTCCCTACCGTTGCACTCTCTGGAGTGGGAATAGTCATTTTTACCCTTATGCTATCCATCGCTTTCCCTACTGTTGCACTCTCTGGAGTGGGATTAGTAATTTTTACCCCTACGCTATCCAACGCTTTCCCTACTGTTGCACTCACTGGAGTGGGAATATTAATTTTTACCCCTACGCTATCCAACGCTTTCCCTACTGTTGCACTCTCTGGAGTGGTAATAGTAATTTTTACCCCTACGCTATCCAACGCTTTCCATACTGTTGCACTCCCTGAAGTGGGAATAGTATTTTTACCCCTACGCTATCCAACGCTTTCCCTACTGTTGCACTCATGGAGTGGGAATAGTCATTTTTACCCCTACGCTATCCAACACTTTCCCTACTGTTGTACTCACTGGAGTTGGAATAATAATTTTTACCTCTACGCTATCCAACACTTTCCCTACAGTTGCACTCACTGGAGTGGGAATAGTCATTTTTACCCTCCCGCTATCCTACGGTACAAATATAGTATATTTTTTTATTAATAATATGTTAATATATATATATATATATATGTTTTGAAAAATAAAATTGTCATTTTTTTATAACTTAAATTAATTTTTAATAATTTTAAGGTTATTTAAGTATTTTTATGTACATTTCAGTTAATTATTTTTTATATTTCATTATTTTAAATTATTTTTAAGACGTTTAAAAAAATTCGATATTTTGACTATATTTTTTTAAACGATATTTTTGATTCGATATTTTTGTACTTACTTGTTTGTAGATAGGAATTCGATATTTTTGTCTTCGATATTTTATCCTCGATATTTGTGTAATTCTACATTAGTTTAATCGATTTTATGTTAGTGATCCGTTATTTTAGTGAAATTATGTGAAAAAAGGGCTTTGGAAGTTTAAACTGACAATGAAAAGGGCAGGCAGAGTTAATGGACATGACACTTCTCTTTCATTAAGTGCATGCATGAAATGATTAAGCAAGTGTAAACCGTTTTTTAAAATTTGGTACTTAAGACATAAATATTCTTTATTGTTTTGAATGTTCTGACACTGATTTACGGAGATAGGAGGGGGTGAAGGGGTCTGAAACCCTACTCATGCAGCAACCACAATTCTTGTTAAGGTGTACACATCCCCCAATTAAAGTGCGATTAACCCTCCTGGTATCTTGGCACAAAGCAGTCAGACTTAACTTAGAGGCAAATGTGTAAAATATGCAGCACTTTAAACAGTAATACAGTGAAAAAGCAAGAGAAATACCACACCAATTCCAAAAAGCAGAGCAAAATTTAATAAACTATTTGAGAACGAAACAAAAAAAATCTATCACTAGAACCGTAGATATGCAATTTTACATATTTAGATAAAAATAGCCCTTCAAAGCACAAAGTGTCAAGTGTGTTATCTGGTTGTACCGGTCTGGCACTAAATCACAAGTTTAGGGTGACCGTGACAGAGAGCAGGATGGATACAGGGACCAAGTTAGGCCAGCTGAATAAAGTACCCTAAATCCTGCTTGTAGAACATTGCAAGATGGTGCATTGAGGATGTGTCCCAAAGCAGCAGTTCCACTGCAGTCATCAATGAGGCCTGCATCTTCATCGAGGGTGCTTTAAATAGAGGCTTGTAATGTGAAGACCTGCTCCAGGGCTGCATCACTCAGCAAAGTGTTCTGTGAAGCTGTGTGCTGCGATGAGAAGTCCTGCATCGGAGATGCTTTGTGCAGCAGTGGTTCTGATGTGGTGCTGCAAGGAGATGCATTGTGCTGCACCAGTTTTGTTCTGGGTTGGTCAGTGTAGCACCTGGGAAGGAGGGGATCCCGTTTACAATAGCAGATAGCAGAAGTTACCTTAGTGTTCCTATGGATTAGAGAGATGGTGTCAAAAGCCCATTTGCCTTCCAATACGTCTAAGTATAGGCAGTGGTTCACCATCAATGGGCAAAGAGTGGCGGCTCTGGGAGACACAGGAGTCAGTATGCCAGCATAACTAATGTGAGGTATAATCTGTTTTCCTCAGAGTAGGTCCTCCCTAGTACATTCCACCAGGGCATAGTTGCAGACAACCATGAGTGTCACTACCCAGTAGCTCATTGTTTTTTAGCGCATTCCCAGATTTATTTACACAAGTAAACCTGGGACTGCTCGAAATGTTACTCCTTATTGGTGAGGCATAGCGAGGAGAAATATGTTTATTTTCTTCATTTCTTCCTCATTATACATGCGCTGGAAAAAGCACCTGAGAACAAACCTGTCCATGGTGCAAGGGTGCTGTGCTGGCACTAGGCTGAAAAGTGATTGAGCAGGAACGTGCTATATCTTAGGCTTGGTGCAATTCTGCAGGCTTCCATTAGCATTAATTTACAGGCCCTGGGTAAATGTAGTACCACTTTACTGGGGACTTACAAGTTAATTAAATGCGCTAATTGGGTGTAAGCCAATTTTAAGAAGTTTTAGAGAGTAAACACACTCACTTTAGCAATGGTTCACTGTGTGAAGGAGCAGAGTCCTAAAGCCCAACAAAAATGGAGGAATAAGGCAACAACTTTAAGGGAAGACCATGCTAAGGCCTGAAGATCTAACAGACAACATATTGAGATCAAGGATATGTGGCCAAATACGCTGGATACAGAGATTTGTATGTGGCTTAATTTTATGAGTTCCACTGCTATTTTTCTATACTTCAGAATGATTTTTAAAAGAAGGGCATAGAGATCCCCGACTACGCTATCAATTTACTATAGCCCTACTCAATCGGGACTGCTTTTCTCTTGTTCTATTTGATGTATGTTGCATAATTGAAAGTTTACCATCTATTTTTAATGTATTTTTAGTATTTTATGGCATAAATATGCTAATAAATGGATGATGATGATGACTTTCATAGTATGAAAGATCAATTATAAAAGTCCTTTCTTTATAATGCATATCTTTACCTGAAACACATGGCACTATTTTTATTTTAAATAAATACATGTTTTACTGTGTGTATCCTTTCTGCAAAACCTATGTACTCATAGTCACCAACGTACCTCGTACTTTTTTCATGTATTATATTTCCTAACAAACTCTTGCTTCTCTTTGCTTATACTGTACACATTATACCATTTAGTTTTATTAGTATTATCGGTACTTTTTGCAAATGTATTTATACATTTAGCGTATTTTAACCCATTTTCTGCAACTTCAGAAACAGTAAAGTCTTCCCCAAAAAATACTGAAATCCAGCTGATAAGGCAATTGAAACTGATATTTATTACATATGCTAACAAACACATTACAAGGAAAAACATAAGACAACAGCAGTTGTAAGTAGTTTGCTCCTTCACCTGCAAAAGAAGAGAAAAAGTACACACAAAACAATCCTTGATTCCCATAATATCTAAAGTTTAGTATAGATATTAACATGAAATTCACTATCTAAACGTTCCCTATGTATCTATTATTAGATGCAACATCACTATGTACTGTAGTTAATGCAACTTATGTGGATACATATCCCATCTGAGAAATGAGGCCCAACAGTAACAAACTAAGACTATTATTGTCATTATCAAGGACATTAGGCCAATCATTTTGCAACATCTGCTTAATGTAATTTCCATCAAGTTAAAAAACAAAAGGAATATAGAACTCTAAAAATCACAACATTTTCTTTAAAAACTATAAAATGTTTGCTACACACTTCCCTGGCTCAGTTTTGGGCATACACATAGAAGTGTCGTGCAGAGTTTAGGCTTTGAGGGTGGCAGTGGGGAATGGCCCGAATGATCGCCAGGAAGAGTTCCTTAATGATACCTTGACTGCTATTTTAGAGTCGCAAATCAAAAATATCATCCTGGGGGTGATTTCAATATTGTTCATGATGCGCAGTTAGACAGATCGGTACAAAGGCAGGGGCACGCTGGGGCGCTATTGGATACTATGCAGCAAAAACTGAGAGACTTGGGTTTGACGAATGTGTGGAGAAAGAGTTACCCTATCGCCAGGGAATACACATGCTTTTCAGCGGCTCATCAAACCTTTGCACGCTTAGATTGGTTTTTAACAAGATAGCCCAGGTGAACTATTCTACCCTCTTGTAAGAGGTCAGGGGGAACTCTTGAACTGGAAGAGACATACTAGCTGGGACGATTGGCAGCCATTAAAATGACCAACCTCCCGCGCATTCTATATGTGATGCAAACACTGCTGCTATGACCACCACCCACAATGCTAGCCCAACTACAACGCCTTATAGGTCATTTTGTCTGGGGAGGGAAGAAGACGAGAATGGCCCACCACTTGACATATTTGAAGCAGGAGGATGGAGGGCTGGGTGTCCCTCATTTGGAGTGCTACTTCCAGGAGGCACAACTTAGATGTATGCTTGAGTGGTACAAGCTGGAATCGGAGAAGCATTGGTGCTTCATTGACCACTCGATGGCAGGCATGCACATTTGGAAGGTCTCATGGCTCCCTCAGAGGCATCGACCCAGTATGGTATATGTGTCCCCAGTCCTGAGAACCACCCTGGGAGTGTGGGATAGGGGACATGTGGCGTGCGGCCTCTCAACTCTTATGTCTCCCCTGACTCCCTTTATAGGAAAACCAGATGTCCCCCAGCAAGCATGAGTACTGGTTATCTCCACTGGCCAGAGGCCAATTGCAAGCGCATGGGGAATCTCTATGATGAAAAGGGAGTGATGGAGTTTGCAAGCCTCACCACAGGCTTTGGGATCCCTCAGAAAGCATACTGGCAATATCTAGCCCTTTGCCACAGGGTGACTCACCCATTGGTTTGCCGCCCCCCGCAGGTCATCCCCCTGACCAAGTTTGAGAGGTGGTACATTACAAGGACATCCAATATGTGCTTACTATCGGACATTTATTCTGTCCTAAATACCCCTAAGCAGCATAGTAAGTCTCCTGCACAGCATAGGTGGGAAGCAGAATTAGAATACAAGTTTTATCCCAAAGAATAGCAAGACATCATACATAGAGCCAGAGCCTACTCCTGCAGTATAGCTGGTAAAGAAATGTTTTTAAAAATTTCAAAATATTGGTACCATACGCCGGTGAGTCTAACTAGATGGAAACCGGAAGGGAATGGGCAATGTTGGCGTCAAGGTAGTCAATTAGGTACCCTTACATATATTCTTTGGTCATGTCCGAAGGTACAGGGCTACTGGGAAGCAATCCGTCAAGAGATAGACAGCATATACCACTCTGACTTACCTAAATTCCCCTCCTTCATACTGTTAAGATTCCCCAATGCCTTGATGCCTCTTAGTTCTTGTCGAGGCAGAGCAATCACCCTAGTGCCGGGAGCAGCCAAACGGGCTGTTATCCAGGTGGGGAACGGAAATGATACCTTCTCGACTGGATTGGTTATATAAATTATGGCAAACAATGGGGATGAAGAAGATTGTAGCCGGCCTCACTTATTCTCTCCCTAAGTTCTATAAAACATGGGGTACCACCATAGAATTCGTATTCAATGAATTTACAGACTTTACATGCCTGAGATATCTCCGAGTACTCCAGCTTACTAAGGCTCCTCCCCCCCAGGGCGAATGACACTAGTGGATCACTGCTGCCCCCGGATACCTACATAGTGCCCGTTTTTTTTCTATCTCCTATTTCCTCTACATTCTATATTTCATCAAATGCTATTGATCCCCACAATCCAGTGAATGTAGGTGGCTGCTATTGTTATACCTGTCCTTTCAAAAGTAATAAAATATTCAAACCATAAAAACTATAATAGAACTGTTGTTCTTTCTTCACAAAGTAATAATCAATATCATTTCTGTATTATCAACAAAATTCTTGCTAAACTCAGCCACTTGTGCTGAAGGTACATTCAACAGGTATGATGCTTCAAGAATTTCAGAAATGGAGCATACAGCAAAGCACTCCTCAGTGCTCCGTAGTGGTCTTGCAAACAAGAACCATCCACAAACGTAATCGGATCAGCCATTTCAAGGAGAATTAGTCTTGGCTTGGTACATAACAGTGTGACATTGATTCAGTCATGCTGTGGTTCTTCATCATCATCATCATCTCTCCTGTCTTTGCCTTCATTGCTGTCTGAACAGGAAGTAGCGTTGCAGGATGTAGAAAATGTCACCTTTTATAAGAGATGTTTTCAGCAGCCAGTATGACTTGTCATATCTGGTTAGACCACTGTTTGTCATGTGCTGAGTCCAAACACAGCCCAGCAGAATCCCATCAGAAGGTGGAAGAAACACATTCAATGTAAGTTTCATCAAAATACCTTCACTTTGCTTTAAGTGTAAACACATGCAACTGTTTTCATACAACCAGGGAAGACCTACAGCGACTGGAAATAACACTGCTGATAAGTAAGCCACTGGACTCATGACTCCACCATGATTCTGAGTAAGGACTGAAAAAGCATACCCTCTTCTCCTGCTGTACTAAAGATAAAACTCCATATTGACATTCCAAAAGTAGATACACTGCATTTTTTTTCTCTCAAAACTCAGAATACCACTTGACATTCGAATGGTACTGGAACTCGCATCTCACTAATGGTCAGCTGTACTAAAGGCTTTGCAATCAAGGAAAAGTGTGGAAACCACTGATGGCAGTAGCCAACAATTTCCAGGAACATCCTCACCTCCCTTTGGGTGGTATGAGGACCCATCCTCAGCTTAGCAGAAACACATTTTTTTAAAGACCTTCCTTGACCGTTTCTCATTACGACGACTAAGATCAATCACATCTTTCTTACATTACTGCATCTTTGTGGTAGAACCTTGTGACCCCTGTCAGCTCAATGATTGAGCAGGACAATCATATCAACTTTACAATCTTTTTTTTCTTAGATGCCACCAAGAGGTCATCTATATATTGAACAAGTACTGAGTTACAAGGCACTGTAAACTTTTCAAAAAATTTCTTTAGGATCTGACAAAAAAAATTAAAGGAATCTCAGTATACCCCTGTGGTATTTGACACCAACAGGAATTTTAATTTGGAATTGGAGCTTGAAAAGGAATTGACTAACCTCATGCAGAAGATCCCTTGTGATAAGTCAATGAATGCTGGATTTGTTGCCATCAGACAACATGCAATTGCTGTTTTATTTATTTTTCTGAGGTCCTTTACAATTCTCCATTTGTCTTGTATTAGAGGTCTTTATTTGTTATAAAGTGGGCGGTGATCACTATGTGGCCTAGGTTTAATGTGCACGTCTAGCACAAGTCCTGTATGTTGATGAAAACAGAGTATATTTTACTTACATCTCTCTTTATTTCTGTAAGTTCAGTTAGCCAGAGCACTAGTGCATGTTGGATCATTCAATGAGGAAAGGCCACATATATATAACATGCATTGAGCCCACTTCCTACTGTTTATGGCTATAGTACCACCGCAAAAGACACTTCTAGGCCAGTGGTCATTAGACTGTGGGCAGTCACCCTGGTGGTAAATAAACTGCTGTAAAAGGGTGCACAACACTAGCAAATGGAAGAATTACCTGAAGAATGCAGTCAAATGTCACACAGATTTGCATGTATGTATGTCTGTCTTCATGTATTTATGTTGTATTTGTAAAGCACAATCTTAGCCAAAATGCAGTGGAGTGCTGTACAAGGCAAGGATACTGCTAACAAGTGATTGTCATAATGTTAAATTTTACTCAAGAAGCAGTTGTGGCCGGCATTGCTTGGGGGTGGTGGGTGGGCGTGGGGTTTGCGTGGGGAGTGATGCGGGGGGATCGTGATCGAGAGATTAAGCAAAAAAGAATAAAAGAAAAAACACTTACCTTGCCGCCGCCGGGTCCTGTGTCTCTGCTCCAGCTCTCATGCTTCCTACTTTAGGAACAGGAAGCAGGCAGCTAGGCTCCCTCCTCTAAGCCTATCACAACACTGCAATGCAGCATTGTGATTGATCTGAGTGCTGTGACACAGCGCTCAGACAGGGGCTGGAGGGGTGAGCATGTTCTCCATGCAGGCTGTAAAACAGCCCGCCTGAAGAAGTGGGAAATTGCGCATGACTGAGAGGGCCGACTAAACAGTCATTGCACACTTAGTAGTGGGAAAACCACTCCTCCCCTTCTCTGCTCGGAGAGTAGAACAGGCCCGCCCACCCTACTGCCTGCAAAGAAAACATAAAATAATAACTGAAAGTTATTATCATTTTATGTTTTTGCTTCTAGCACTGCTTCAAAGCTGTAGGGCAACACTCCTTCACCATAGCAGAGGAGCCACCACTGGCAAGAAGTAAATGTTATCATTTAGTCAAAAGAAACTGGATCAATGGATACATGCCAAAAGTCTCAAACTATCACTGCACATCATCGAGTCTGCAAATGGAAAACCTTAACTGTAAAGAAGTCGTGGATCTTACATCAAAACTGATCTTTGATACATTAAAAAACGATTGCTCAGGACATCACCAGCAGTGATCGAAAACATCTAGAAAAGAACTAAATAGGAACTTGAGAAAATCAAGTAACAGTAGAAGTTTTAAAGCAGTACAAATTGGCCAGTAAAAATTATTAAGAAAAATAGGGAGTGCAAAATTGGAAGATGGAGCTAAACAATGACAGGCTCTTCATGAGGCATATAACACAGTGATATCCAGATTAATTGAAAGCAGTAATAATAATACACTAGTAACGACACAGTACATTTGCTCACTTACATTTCCATTTACATAATCACTGATCCAGCAACCCAAACCAGAGAACCCGTACAGCTACAGACTAATTGCTCTCCTGGATGTGTACACCAAATATTACGCAGCAACAGTACTAAAAGAGTATGAGCAAAAAACTAAAACTGAAACTTAATCCAATGGTTCCAAACAGGATTTTCATTAGTCAGCACAACAACAGATACGTTTGTACCATTAATTCAACAAGGCATCAGAGCGAAGCAAATTTTTTTTGCATATTTCAATGATTTCCGTAAGGGCTGTGCTTTGGTTCAGTCATCAGACCTCTGCTATGGCTAAAGCCCAAACAAATGCGAATTCCAAACCAACTACTAGCCATACAATCATTATACACAGACAACTGAATTCATATTAAATCGATAAAGAAGGCATCTATTTTTGACAAGGTTCACGTGACCAATGACTTGAAGAAAGGGTGTAGTCATGCTCCTCTGCCTTTTGCCTGCACCTAATTGACAAACAAAAGGCCCTTAAAACACAGTGGGCAGGTCCACCAAAGTTAAGTAAGAATCCTCTTCAGATGATGCAAATATGCTCAGGACACAGTGCTGTTTGACTAAATACAAGTTTTTTTCCAACATTTAATAATTCAATTATAGTTATACTGCTTGTACAATAGATTGGAAATCAATAAAATTAAGACAAAAATCATATCGCTCATCTCCTCCTCTACAAAATAAATTTTTCTTGAGACTAAATGGAGACAAGAAGAGGTTAGCTTTTACTAGTATCTAGGAGTGATCATTCGATGAAGAGGTGACCCTAAAGCTAACTCTAAACACATGGAGCCTCATTTATGAGGCCTTGCGTCAGTTTTGCGCTTCCGATGTGTTACTTTTTGTGACGCTTCGGCGGCATAAAACATGCCTCTTGTTGCGCACTATTTACAAAGTGACGTAAACCCCCTGCGCTACATTATACCTGCGTCAGGTATAATGTATGCGGGGGGGGCGTTCCCCCGCAAAGAGCCTCGTAGAAGTGACGGAGTGAAATGTATGAGATTTCACTGCATCACTCTTAGGACGCCATTGCGTCAAAATCTTGCGCCTGCCTCAAAGCAGGCATAAGACTGACACAGGTCCTTTCACATGGGGCTTGCCCCATGTGAAAGGACGCATTGCTGGAGTTGCGTCACCTTTGTGACACACTCCAGCAATGCGTCACTTTTGCGCTTACAGATATGTCCGAAATACTGAAGTATAAGTAACTCCTTGCGACATTAAATATGACCCATCAGGTATGTTGCAAGGAGTGCGTCATTTCTCATAAATGAGGCCCATGGAATCCAAATTCCTCCCATGTGATATGCTTTCAAAAACTAGCTTCCAGCCTTTCTGGACCATCTTTTTTCCTTCTTTTGGAAGTAATAATAGCAACGTTTCTACCAACTCTTTTACACAGGATCAAACAACTCAGCCTTAAAATCAATCTCCAGGGCCAACTGTTATCTGAGGAGGCACCTCTCATTCACTATTGATTTTGCTTAACTTTGGCTGAACCAGGATTCCTAAATTTCCATCTAAAACAGGAATCCACCCTCACAATGTAACACAGCTTTAGTTTTACCTACACAAACGTTAAATCTGTGTATGACCGAGGCACATGTCCTCATATATTCCATTTAGCAAATAATCATATAAATAAACTGAAACATTATTTCAAAAGTCAAGGACTTAGAATTATAATGTAAAAGACTGATTGGCAGCATTTTACTCCACCAATCAAGTGGTATAACATTTAAAACTTAGTTTCTTGGGAGATATACTCTTTAGCCTACTGGCGGTTTATATTCTGACTCCTAAAGTTCTTTTGAATAGCTTGTCATGGATAGAACCACTTTTTATCTCCGTATGCCTGTCCCAGCTCCGGTTCCTACGCCCCTCTATAGGACCACTGTCTCCTTTCTACCTTGTCTATGATATTGCTCTTATATGCCCTTTTGTGTTATCGTAGGTCCCCAGAAATTTCTCAAACAGGGTGATATTCCGGGTTGCCTTGTTTTTTTATCAGGTGGCATGACCCAGTGGGATAATTGAGCATGTTGTAGGCGTTCATTTTCAGACAGTTTAAAATCTTTCTTGCTTTTGATGAAGGACTTTTTCTTACTTCTGTGGAAAATGTCCCATACTGTGAGGCAGGCCCCTGCTTTCCAATTTTTAAATCTTGCTGTATCCAAGCCTTGGATGAAGCTAGGCTTTTCAGGTATTGATGTGTTGTGGACACAGTGTATCAACAGTCAAATATAGAGATCCAGGTCTTTTGAGTTTTAAGCATCCAAGGCAGATCTCAAACATCTCAAACATCCCTGTCCGCTACTGCGCAGTCCATACAAAGCCAACGCTACTCCGATTTAACCATTCTACTAAAATCTGGAGGTGGGGCACTTGGTTGCATTTGGAGGTATCTGGAAGTTTAAACCACCCTTCTCTAATGGAGCCTTCAATAGTCTTTAATTTAGTCTCACTCTTTCCCCTCCCCGCACATATTTAATTATGTCATTTTGAAGGGACTGTAGCTCAGTTTTAGGTATGACTTTGTGTATGGTTGGAACACGGATAGCAGCTGTGGAAGGACATTCATTTTTACCACATTAATCCTGCCCTAGCTAGGAGATATATTACCCCTTCAGCCATGCTAAGTCATCAAGAATTTGCGCCTTCAGTAGTGGCCAGCTGCATTAGTCCAAAAGTCCACTGAGTTAGCAATGTGGATGCCCAGGTGGTTTATTACATTTTTTGCTCATTAAATTGGGCATCCCTCTCTCACATTTTTTCAATAGCAAGGGGGAGGATCATATTAAGAATCTCTGATCTATTTGTGTACACTCTGAGCCCCAAGACTATTTTGAACTCCACAAGCATGTATGGACCACCTGTAGGGACATCTTTGGTTCAATTAAAGTCAAGAGAATTGCTCCCACTAATAGGCCGATTTTATGCTCCTCAGCTCCAAATTTGTCAACAACAGTGGTCCATTGCAAACAGTAATTTTAAGGAAATTCTGTAAAATATAGACACAATCAAAACTATATTTGGTAAGTAGACCAGCCCAGCCGGGCGTGGATCTAAAATGTATTGATATAAAATTCGTAAGACAATATTACAAGGTGGGGCACAAGCCTGTGACCCACAGTACACACTTACACAATTACGTACAAAAGACACATAAAGGGCTTTTTAGGCAAGAAGCAGTTGGTTTGTGACACTTCCAATACAATTTTGTCAAAATGTCACAGAAAAATAAACCATAACACCTTTACAAACAAATTACAGTTTTTTGTAACAGTATAAGGCGTTAAAAGAGTGTCGACGGCGTTTTGATTCGCTATTTTAGATCATGCGAATCATCATCAGGACATGAATTTATGCCTAAGATAAGCCTTAATAGCCTAGGGAGGGAAGGGAAAGGAAAATTAATTACTTAGGAGTCCTGTTATCAGACCACCTGTGGGGGAAGAAAGGGAGAAATTACACGGAATACATACAAAATTTAAGATATGCACGGGTCCACTTTAAAATGGCGGCGCCATTCACTATGCACCACTTAAGGATTAGTCCTTCTTCACTGATCACTCCCCTTCCCCCACGTCACCCGCGTTACGACACAACCAGGAAGTACTTTTAATTAATTGCACTGGTCCCGAGGGAGGCAGACCACGGCTATTAAGGCTTATCTTAGGCATAAATTCATGTCCTGATGATGATTCGCATGATCTAAAATAGCGAATCGAAACGCCGTCGACACTCTTTTAACGCCTTATACTATTACTATTACAAAAAACTGTAATTTGTCTGTAAGGTGTTATGGTTTATTTTTCTGTGACATTTTGACAAAATTGTATTGGAAGTGTCACAAACCAACTGCTTCTTGCCTAAAAAGCCCTTTATGTGTCTTTTGTACGTAATTGTGTAAGTGTGTACTGTGGGTCACAGGCTTGTGCCCCACCTTGTAATATTGTAATATTGTCTCACGAATTTTATACCAATACATTTTAGATCCACACCCGGCTGGGCTGGTCTAATTACCAAATATAGTTTCGATTGTGTCTATATTTTACAGAATTTCCTTAAAATTACTGTTTGCAATGGACCACTGTTGTTGACAAAGTACTTTCCCAAGGTCCATGGCTGCATCCTTTGGGTCCCCTTGTTGTCTAAACGCAGCCTCACCTCCAAATAGCACTCCCCCAATCTCTGGATGATTTCTCATTCGTATTGCGAATGGTTCTATTGAGGGGGCAAAGAGTTGGGGGGATAAGCACAGCCCTGATGCATGACTCTGCAGTAAAAACTTACCAGGGACCCTCCGATTTACCCTGATATGAGCCTCTGGGCTTACACAGTTTGCTAATTTTAAGCTTTAAATTTTGGGCCCAAGATCTATTTTGTTTAGGATGGCTTGAAGAAAGTTCCAGCTCACCCTATTAAACACTTTCTCTGCATCTAAGGATGCAAGATTGCAGGTATATGGTGTTTGCTACACTTATCTACTAAATAGGCAACTTTCCACACATTGTTGGTGCCTGGTCTATATTTGGTTAATCCCCAACTGGTCCAGTTCCAAACGAGCTGGCAGGATTTTGCTTAATTGTTCAGCCAATATTTTAGAGAAAATCTTCACATCAGTATTTAGAAGTGCTATTGGTTGGTAGGATTTACAATCTGTTTTTGGTGTGCATGGTTTAGGGATCACTGATGCTTCTCCCATTCTTGGAGAAATGAATCCTGTTTCCTGGAATGAGTTATACAAGGTCGCTAGTGGTTTCGGGGGCAATGCTGAAAACTCCCCCAAAAGAACCCTTGTCAGGCTCTCTGAGCCTGAGTACTGATGATATTTAAGGGACTTAATTGCAGATCATACCTCCTGATGCGCTACAGGCTCCTCCAGGTACTGTTTCCACTCTGGGGGAACTTGTGGTATTGTGAGGCTATCTAGATAGGAAGCAATCACCGAGATGTCTTCCACACCCGCAGTGATCTTTTTTGTAGAAGTTAAGGAAAACCTCTCATTTTCCCCATTGTCATGTACCTCCCTCCCCTCAGGTGTGATTAGTGTGGGGATGCATTACTTCATTGTTGTGCCCAGAGTTTTTTGACCAACATTTACTCTGCTTTTCTTAGAAATGTTGTTTAAGTCTCCATTGGGTTATCTGTGCCCTTTCAATTCGCACAGCACTAAGCTGACCTTGCAGTTTATTTCACTCTCTTTTAATCTGCCTAGTGTATCAGCAATAGGCCATCTATTATTTACAGCTCTTTTTGGAGCTGCTATTCCTCATATCTTCCCTTATTGATATTGTTGCAACCCTAAAGGTTGCGTTGAAAGCATCCCAGTGTGTCTCCTGGGAGGTTCCTTTGGGGTCATTATCATTAAACAAGTTTTTAATAGTTTAAGCCTAATTTTTTAACCTCATCCCTCATAATATTGTGGGAATCTCCATGATCTGTGTTTAGCTTCCATCGGGCCTCTCCTACCTATACAGCCACTTGGCTATGGTCTGATATAGTACCCCCTTTCATATAAGTATTGGCAACCTGACTGACTAATCATGTCTCTTGAGATCAACATGCCTAGTCTAGTATATGACATGTGTACCTGAGAACAGAAGGTTAATTAATTTGTGTGTGGGTAGAAATATTGCCAACACTCTATCATGCCCAGTTCTTCAAATGTGCTTTCAGTTATATAAAGCTACCCGAGTGGCTTGTATGTTGTGTGGCGGTCTGTTAAGTTCTGGGTGCCATATCTGATTACAATACCCATCCAGAATAATGATCCATTTCTTCCCCCACCAAGGTAGATAATATATGGTCTAAAAAGGCTTCCTGATGTGCATTGAGGTCATAGATATTAATGAGTATGAAGGGAGAGTTATCTATCAACACTTGCACTGATAGACTTCTACCCTCCCAGTCCTTCTTCACTTGCGGCCGGTACGCATAGTAGATAAGTATGTATCTGTTGTTTCGGAAGAGTTGTGAGGCCCCATCCTACCCACACCATCCATAAACCCCCAAACCAAATCTTAGCAAATTCCACACTCTGTAGAGTGCCTATGTAGAATACCTGACCCACAATGTCGCAACAGCTACAAGATCCCCCAATATGCACCCGGAGTTCCCCCTATGCAGGGACTATTCCCCTATTTTGGTCCCTTTTTACCTCATTTGTGAAAGGCTTGTATCCTTGAACAAGTTGTATTTCTATTCCAAGTCTGGCTCCCACCTTCTGGCTGGGTCCAGCAGGTCTATCCATTAAAATCCTCCTCCCTCCATGTTCACCAGAGGGGTCAGTGCAAGGTCCATATATATGTAGAGGGCTAGGTTAAGGAAGTGGTCAAACGGGCGGGTGCGTCCGAGACCACGGAGGAATCTGTGAAAGCAACACTCCTCCTGTCAACGTCTCGTCGGTAAGAGTAAAACCGACCACTTTCTTAACCTAACCCTCTACATATATTTTACCCGCTTCCGGGTCGGAATTATCACCGGACCTCCGATACCAGTATGACGCTTTAAAGCATTGAAGAGTCATAGGCATTGTCCTTTGACGAAACACGTGTCGGCTGGCGTTTGTCTATTTTAAGATCATCCTCACATATAAAAATCTTCAAGATATCAATCCGGTGTCGACTACATTTACTTATTACTTTATGTATTGTTGATAATCATATGTGTGCCCAGGTTTTGTGTCTCAGATATAAAATATAGTAAGGGTATATCTAATTTTAACCCAGTTAAGTAGATCCAAAACTATTAAATGAGATTACTATTTGATCTCTATAAAGGCACAAAAGCATCTGTGTGTATACTTATCAATTACAATGCGTAACACAGAAAAAAATCAACCAGGCTAAAAAAACACCTAAAAGATTCTGGATTTTTGCATACATTTTATACCTCTAGTCCATATTTCAATCAATGCAATGAAAATGTCCCAAGAAGGCCTCTAGGTGCAATAAACAATTGGGAGCACATATCTTTCCTTTAACCCATTACAGCCAGCCAAACTATTCCTCCTTTGTTGAGAGTCTAGAATTATTACAGAAACAGCTGGTAACAAGATGATGTGTCCTTGACAGAATTTATAAACAATCCAAATATGCATACCATGTTATGATTCTATGAGGGCAAAGACTCTCGCTCGCTTCCTGCAAACTGAAAGGTATAGTGTCTACATACTCAATGACATAGCCTGGATATAGATTCTCTCCCCAGTTTATGAATTCCATACATTATTTTTCCTGGCTTGCAAACACAAAAGCTGACTTCAGTGGACAGCGTCTGTCAATAATAAATAATGCAAATTATTCCATGCACCTCTTCAAAACCAAACCATAATAATAAGTGACCATTTTGCCATCTAAGGGGGATAGTCTCAAGAACGAACGGTAATCATCGCCAAATTAGGTTAACGCAAATTTTCATATCGCCGTCTATCATGGGAAAATAACTCTATGTTAACGTCGTATTCACAACACAGCAGTAAAATGCAATAGTTTCCCGATAATGCGGCAAATGTCTGCGATAAAATCACCGGGACAGTGATAAAAATCTAAACCAGAACGTGAAAAAAGTTGCGATGGGCCCAACTGCGATAAAACATTCAGCGATAAGCAGCACCATGTCCCACAAGTCAGACGGAAATAATCACTATAAAAGTGGCAGCTAAAAACATAAACAAAACACATACAAATGCAAAGCACCATGGAGGTAGCTCGAGCAAGCACAGAGGACAACCAGAACCCCAAAAGCCCCACGGAGGACCAACCTGTGACTATCATTGTGGAGACGGTTGCAGGAGTTGGGGGACCGGACACTGCACAACAGGACCTGAGCCAACAGTAACAGGGTGAGTAGCGCCAAGGGACTGGGGGGACGGGGAGAGATGGGCACAATGGCACACATGCACAATTAAGTATAGCAGATCTGCAGACAAACCATACCCAAGAGTCACAACTCCGACCAAGAGCCCAATTTACGCAAGTCTGAAACATCTAAGCACTGTATAAGCACAGCAGTGTAAGACGCACCACCTGAAGGGATAAGGGCCAGCCAAATCAGAGCTGAAGGGGCAACTCACCCACAATGCAGTACACATACATAAGAATGAGAGCACCTCAACATTGACAACAATGTGGTACAAACTGCAACACTTTTATACAGAACAGAGGACACAACTGCTGTTGCTTGAGTGCAGAAAATGGCCATTCGCATTTGGCATAGCATGAAAATGTGAGATGACAATGTACAAGTACAAACTCCCATCCATGATGTTGTAGAAATGTCAACAGTCTCGCATCAAATAGGCATCTCCTCACAAACAGTCACAATGTACATTCTCATGCAGTCAGTTAGTAAACTTGTTCAATGCTTGAATATACTTGTGAACACAGAGTCAATCTGCAACTCCCCTTCACGTTGCAGAGGGAGAATCAACACATCCTGCAGAGCAGACCCAACACAGCACTAATGATGAAGAGGACCTCCCCAACATAGACACCAACGCCTTCCAACAGCTCATGGACAGCTCTGGGACCCCACCTCAAGGAACAGGGCAGCCCAGCTGCATCGATGAGACCTCACCCCCTGCACAGACCACACAGCAGAAAGCACCCACCACTACAGCTGTCTCCCAGGACACCCAGGAACAACACATGGCATTCCAGCGCCCTATATTAGGGTGCCAGGACAAGATGGCTGATCAGCTGCAGGTGGGGTTTGACCTCATGGCAGCGACACTAGATGCCATACGTAGGTGGTTAAGTCCCATCAGGGACCACTTACAGTCCCTAACAGATACCCACTGTCCGCTCTATGCTCTCCAACAATCCATAGCTGACATCGCTGGAGTCATGACTCTGAGTCAAGAGCAACTGTCTATTCAGAGTGGCTCCAGCGACGTCAGCTGGGAGTTGGGACACATAAGGAGAATGATGGAGAGCTTGGAGCGGATGCAGGCGAAAGAATGTTTGCCACAGCTGCCCACCAGCGAGATGTAGCTGGGATCTTCCATGCCCTGCAGATCCTCTTCATGGCATTGCCACCACAAGGCCTGGCGTGGATGAATGCTGCTGCTACCACTCCATCCACATCTCCGCCCCCTGAAGTGTCAGTGCCACACAGTGCGGCAGACATTCCACCTCCGGCCCCCGATGTGTCACTGCCACACAGTGATGTAGACAAAACACCGCCACACACATCGGAGGACGAAGATGATGATGAATCTGGTTTTGTGGTAAGAATGAAGTGGTTGCATTCATATCTGCCATATGGCCGGTTTCAGCTGGGTTCAGCCCTCTGTATCATGTCCTGGAATAATAACTCCCACTTTCCCCCGATACACTCAGCGACACTCACTTTGGACTGCAACATGGACTGACGTATTTTATATGGTTACCAATGACACAGCAATCACAATGCGGACTGAAGTCTTCCACTTCCGATGAATTTGTCAATCCCTAAAGGACGCTGGCTGGCCCTCCATGGGGCAACAATGCAAAGTGGGGTTTGCATGGCGCTGTACAGGTCCAGCTTCAACACACCACTGAATGTAAATAAAACATTCCAATTCACACTGATGTGTCATGGCTGTGATCAATCAAGTAGGTCCAGCTGCCAGCATGAATGCCAAGTATCAAGGCATCCCATAAACGGGTATCACAGTGACACTCCTGGTCGTGTGCCAACAGGGGTCACACACATGTCAAAATCCAGTTCACCTACCGTCCTGTTGGACAGGCAGACATCCATGGACCACTCCTATATGCATGATAGAAAATACAACACAGACTGAATGAAGGTGACGTTGGCAAGGCGGAAGCTTAGCCGGTAACTGATCCGCAGCACTGCCAATGGCAGTGCCCCCAGTAAATGCAGCATACTTGCACGGTACAGTTCCATGTGACAGGGGTTGTGCATGTGTCCGGGATGTTCTGCCATAGAATCAGTGGCTCTGGTTGAAGTTGCACTGCTCTGACCTGCACCAGTTCTGTGAATAAAATGCCACAGCTCAGATAAATGAGTTGTTTTAGTGTGCAACGGTTGTACGCGTGGGATGGTGTGGGAGTAAGTGTGAAGGCCATTTCAAGCAAGGACTTCTGTCTGTGGGGTGTGTATAGGTTGGTCTTTTGTCGGGCTGTGCGTAGTGTGGGGTCATCAGCAGGTGCTATAGTATCTGTCAGGGGGTGCCGGGCACATGCAATTCTGAGGTCGGAGGTGCAGGTGTGCTCCTGCCTAATAGTTCAGACAAAGGAGCTTTCATCCCTAATGTTAGTTTGTCACCTGCTTTCATTCAGGAAATGTGAAGTGGCTTTTTGGGGGTGTGGTGGGATGTGGGCGACTTTGAAATTCCTGTTTGAAATGTCCTGCATGTGCCAAATGTGCGGCATCACTGTGTCTTACATTGCCTCACAGCAGCTCCTCCCTCCCTGAGCCTATTTATTTGTGTGCACTGAGCAGTTGCATCACTTGCACTTCTATGGCACACCAATGTCATGCCTGTCTGCACATGTCCACAAGCCTGACAACGACACAGTGATGTTGGCCGTTGAAAGTGGGTGGCCACGTGAGTTTAGGCCTATGGTAAGGATAGGGCGGACACAGATGTTGAGTTTATGCCTGGCTGAACTGGCACTGCGAGTAGGGCTAGGAATTTGGCTCATGGTGCGGCTATACAGATACACACAACACTTGGCATGTATAAGCCAAGACCCCGAGCTGTCTTGCGCTCCTACATTTCTCCATTTGTGCGAGCCCGCCCACCGGGTGCATGCCACATTGCAACATTGTCGATTGTGGGCCAGGTGGCACCGATACTACAACAGATACACACGCATTAGCTACTTCCTTGTCCAGGCCAAAATTGAACCATGGCCAGAGCCCCGGGCAAATTCTTCACACCCTTACGCTGGCCCAGCCCACTCTGCTTATGCTTACAAGGGGGGACGATAAGGCTACATGTCCAAGGTCTTAGCCACTGCCTGAGGTGACATATTTGTGTCCACGGTCTACACCACAATGTAATGTGGTAAGGCCCGGGGAAATCATGCGTACTTAAGGACCACACGGACACTGGCTACGGGTACGTGCACTTGGTCCCTTTTTGTTACCAGGGACACATGTCCAGGGACGCATGCGCTGGATGGGTGTGGGGTGAGTGTATGCCAGCCCTCAGGGAGTGGTTGGTGCTGGCAACTACTAGAACAGTGATAATTAGATCACACACACAGATTCAATCATAAGGGGCCCATGGCTTGTTGTGCACTGAGGTAGGGTGACCAGATCTAAAATCACACAAAAAAGATTCAATCATAAAGGGTCCATTACATAGTAACCTATGCAGACGACATGCAACTGATTCTCTCCTTAGAGGGAGATCAGTGGACATCTTTGGAAGTGTTTCATGACTGCCTGTGTGCCACGGCTCTTTGGCTGAGAGAAAATTCACTGCAATTTAATGTCGGAAAGACCGAGGTGCTTTATTGTTCAGTGGGAAAGGTTCCTTCTGTGCTGCCTGGAAATGTCTGACCCCTAGATACATCAACTGCTTTGAGGCTAGTGGAGAAGGTCCGAAACCTGGGCGTCATGTTCAATAACAAGCTAAAGTTGGAGGCTCAGGTTACTATAATGGTGGGAAGTTGTTTCGTCATTATTAGAACTTTGCCGACATTTTCCCCTGTTGCCTTCCCATGCTCGAGCGCTAGTAGAACAAAGTACTATTTTAAGCAGATTAGACTATTACAATGCGTTGCTGTTAGATTCCCCCAAATATCTCCTAGATAGACTTCAGAGGATTCAGTCAATGGCAGCCACACTAGCCGTAGGATGACCCAGAGGTTCCTCTTCCTCATCAGCCTTGGTGGAGCTGCATTGGCTGCTGTTAAGACAAAGAATCAAGTTTAAATCCCTCTGTCTAGTTTTTAAAGCCTTGCTTGGGACTGGACCTGTTTCTTTGCAGAGAAAGTTTGAATGGTATCCACCAGGGAGAAGCCTTCGCTCCTCATCAGCCAGACTGGTGAAAATACCTAGATTTAAGAAAGTAAAATCTGGTGGCAGAACCTTCGGTGTTGCAGCCGCTAAACTATGGAACGCACTTCCACTGGAGTAGAGACAAGTCAGTGATCTTCTCCCCTTGAGGAAGAGATTAAAAACTTGACTGTTCCCCAAAGTCTAATTCTGTTGTCAGCTCTCAGTTATACTCTTAATTTGGGCACTCGGATTGTTAGCGCCAGGATGCCTGTTAGGTGATAGGGCGCTTTACAAATGCGATAAAATAAATAAATTTGTGGTGCACTGTGGTAGGGGCACCAGATCTGAAACCACAAACAAAAGATTCAATCTCAAAGGGTCCATGAGTTCAGCTGCACTGAGGTAGGGGCACCAGATCTGAAATCACACACACAATTTTCAATCATAAAGGGTCCATGACTTGGACTGCACTGAGGTAGGGGCACCAGAGCTGAACGTGCTCATATGAAGAAATTGTTAATGATTCTGTCCCATAGGGATATATCTGCTGCAGATGCAGTGGGGTGAGGTACACCTGACTCATCTTCATCATCATCATCTCAGGTCTTCCCTACTGCCTGAGGTGACATTGTTGCGTCCACTGACCACAGCACGAAACTCAATCATAAAGGGTCAGGTGTGGTGCCCAGAGTTAGTGGCACCTGATGAGCTCAGCATGTGCACAGCCAGCGATGACGTCGTGTCCTTGCAGGTCAGGATTTGATTTGATATGTGTGAGCCCTGCTGACCGCACAGCTAGGACAGACAGTTACACTACCTACGAGAGAGGGTGGTCAAGCACCCAGGATCTATGGTATGCCTTTGACCATAGGTGTGGCAGCTGACAAAACATCTCAGAGGTACTCCAAGGGCATGGGGTTTGCCTCTAGAGCTTAACAAATTTCTGATGGGCCCAGTACAGTGAATATGCCAAATATAAATAGCTCTAGCTAAACCTCAGTAGGCGCCTCTGGTGGCTATTTTGATGGGTGTTCCTCGGATTAAGCAGAGCTAAAAAGAATCCACAGCAGATTTGTTACACAAGGTCACTCACTGGTGGGATAACACAATACTAAATGGGCATCATATCTCACCAATCCCTAAAGGACTCTGGCTGGCCCTCAATGGGGCAACAATGTAAAGGGGGGTTTGCATGGTGCTGTACTGGTCCAGCTTCAACACACCACTGAATGTGAATAAAACCTTCTAATTCACACTGATGTGTCATGGCTGTGATCACTCAAGTAGGTCCAGCTGCCAGCATGAATGCCAAGTATCAAGGCATCCCATAAACGGGTATCACAGTGACACTCCTGGTCGTGTGCCAACAGGGGTCACACACATGTCAAAATCCAGTTCACCTACCGTCCTGTTGGACAGGCAGACATCCATGGACCACTCCTATATGCATGATAGAAAATACAACACAGACTGAACGAAGGTGACGTTGGCAAGGGGGAAGCTTAGCCGGTAACTGATCCGCAGCACTGTCAATGGCAGTGCCCCCAGTAAATGCAGCATACTTGTACGGTACAGTTCCATGTGACAGGGGTTGTGCATGTGTCCGGGATGTTCTGCCATAGCATCAGTGGCTCTGGCTGAAGTTGCACTGTTCTGACCTGCACCAGTTCTGTGGATAAAATGCCACAGCTCAGATAAATTAGTTGTTTTAGTGTGCAACAGTTGTATGCCTGGGATGGTGTGGGAGTAAGTGTGAAGGGCATTCCATGCAAGACACTTGCTGTGAATATTATAATGGCAAGAAGAGTGGGATGGGTTGGCACTAGTGTAAGATAAAACATTGAGAGCAACTGTATTGTGGTTAATTTAAGACATCCAACATAGAAGCTAGCCATGCTGGAAAGTGACTTTACTCAAGACTTTAAAACAGCAATTAGGATTGTCCCCTTTCAATTCTTTTACTCCACCAGCTTACTTTTGTCAGTTGGTTATCTTGCTAACAGGGTTCCCTTGCCAGTGTGGAGAGCACAGGGTTTGAATACCAGGTCAACTGTTCCTCTTGCCAATAGGTTTGAACCCCTGATGGGCCTTGACAATATTGATCGACATATGGCAACACTTGAAGACATGGCGAACCCAGTGTTTGAGTCACCTGTAGTCTGCGTACCCACCTCTACTTCCCAGGAGGACCTTGCTATTAGTACCCCACTCATTTTGAAGATGATTATTTGGAATATAGAGGGATTAAGAGCCAAAACAGATGATGCACAGTGGGTAAAGTTAATAGGGCTTGGCATATAGTTGCACTTCAGGAAACCTGGGACGTCTTTTTTTTGGGATGGATTCTCCTCCTATTTTAAAGTCGCTTCTCTCTCTTCAGTGGGGTGCACCAAGGGTGGTTTGCTGGCCCTGGTATCGCTCAAAATCTCTTATACAACTAAAGTGGTGGTTTGCCATTCACCTCATTTGCTAGCAGTAAAGTTAATATTTGACAATCGCCCCCCGTTGGTGATTAATTTCTATAACTCTTTCTGTAGAAACTCTGACACTGAACATATTATCTCACTAGAGTTTTTTTTGTATTATTATGGGAAGAAGGGTTGTCAGTACTATGAAGTTATTGTCCATACATCTTTGTCAAATCAACTGTACCCTTGTAAAAGACCCCTGGGATGTATTATCTATGATTGTCCATTTTGGACATATGGACCAAGGCCTTCGTCTAGAGGGCCTACTTGCAGCTAATGATTTTCACTGTTGTGAAACACATACAGTTCTAATTACTGCTCTGAAACAGAAACCCAGGGATGAGGAATGGGTAAGGGCTTGCAGGAGAGAATATAAATCAGCCACTCAACAATGGAAAAAGGCCATTAGGAAGCAGGAGCCGGAAGCTCTATGTCAGGCCACTGTACTAGCCAATAGCTCCAAATTCTGGTAAGTGGTTTGCAGCTCTTTCTTCTCAGACTCGCCGACCTCCAGAGTAGCCTGCACAATTCCTGTTGAGAAATGGGTCCAACATTTTAAAGGGATGTATAGGGGAATCGACCCAGGAGAGCCAGGTACAGAAATTTTCCCATTGACTTTGAAGGAGGATGAGGTTCATAAAGCCATTGTGGCATCAGCGGGGAAGAAAGCATCGTGCCCTTCTGGGGTGCTGTCGGATCTTTATAAAGCTGTTCCCATGACCTGGGCTAAGATCCTGACACTGGTGTTCAATGAAATGAAATGAAAAAGAAACTTAATAAAGCGCACTGCGGCAAAGCGGCTTCCTGGCGCTGGGGACTAGACCTGACTCAACGGTGAAATCCGAGGGAGCTAGCAGGGGAATGCCTGGGAAAACAAAAATGTTTTCAGGGCTTTACGAAAATGGATGTAGATGGGGATGGAGCGGATGAAGAGAGGAAGACTGTTCCAGAACCGGGGGGCCAGGACCGAGAAACGGGTGCCCCCCGTTCTGGATTTACGGAAGCGGGGAACGTGCAAAAGAGAAAGAGAAGAGGAACGGAGAGTGCGGCTGGGGGCATAAGGAGTGATCATAGAACTAATAAAAAGGGGGGCTGAGTGGGTGTGCGCCCGAAAGGCCAGACAGGCCAATTTGAAAAAAGATCTAAGGTGCACGGGAAGCCAATGGAGGGACTTGAGTGCAGGGGTAATGTGGGAAGATTTGGGAAGACGAAGAATGAGGCGGGCTGCCTGATTTTGGATGGCCTGAAGACGTCGGGTTTCATAAGCGGGTATGCCCACATACAAGCCATTCCCATAGTCAAGGCGGGAGGTGATGAGAGCCATGACTATGGATTTAAGGGCGTCCGCTGAGAAATACCGGGAGATCTTCCGAATGAGGCAGAGGGACAAACAACAAGATGATACAACGGAACTGACTTGGGCGTGCATGGTCAGATCATGGCTGACCTTGATGCCCAAGGTCCGAACGGAGGGAACCGGGGAGGGGGGGAACCAAAGGAAGGGGGCCAGTGAGCCGTGGACCAAGGATTTGAGGGACCACCCGTGAGGACAAGCTCTGTCTTGTCCGGATTGAGCTTCAAGAGGTTGGTGCTCATCCATTCAGAAATAAAGACTAACGTGGAGCAAAACTTAGGGAGAGAGTCCGAGGGGGAGGAGAGATCAAAGACGAGCTGGAGGTTGTCCGCGTAGTTATACACAGAGACCCCCAGCTCGCGAAGAGAAATAATAAGGGGGTGAATATAGAGGTTAAAAAGAAGAGGGGAGAGGGAGGAGCCTTGGGGAACCCCGCAGGTAACCGAGCGAGGGGGAGCGGAAAAGCCTGAGAGGTGAACCGCTTGGGACCTGCCTTGAAGAAAGGACGCAAGCCTGGAGAAGGCTACACCCCGAATGCCCGCTGCGCTGACACGGTCGAGAAGGATGGAATGATCGACCGTGTCAAACGCAGCGGACAAATCAAGGAGAACCAGGGCTTGGGGAAGATTGATGTCAGCTTTCCCCTTTAGTTCGTCTGGTGTTCAATGTGTCTGCCTTGTGTGGCTTGCCCCCCTCATGGTCCACAGCCATCATTTGCCCATTTTGTAAAGGGTTGAAAAGGGTTTAAAAGGGAGCAAGGGATGATCCAGTCTGCTACTGCCCAATTTCTCTATTGGACTCAGCTTCTAAAATCATGAGAAAGGTGGTACTGGATAATCTAACCCTTTGGCTTGATAATTTTAATCAATAATCAGTATTAGAAAGACCAACGAGGAGAATATCCCGTAATCAAAATCAATGACACAATACAACCTCTGGTCTATATTTAGCACACAAATCATTTATTGGAATGTAACTGTGAAGAAAGTAAGGTCTCTCCTAATCTCTCATCAATAATAAGGGGGATAATCCCTTTAAGGATGAAAACCCTCACTCACCATAGGTGACATGCTTCATCATATGGGTTCCTCCTCCCAGTAGGAAAACCTAGTCCTACTGAGGGCTACAACTTCCTCACTGTGAGGAAGGACCTCAGGGATGTTTTCGCAGAGATGGTACCTATCTAGATTGAGATGCTAAAATCCCATATGTGAGTATTGAGGTGTAGTGAGAGTGCAGAGCAACAAAGGAAAAAAGGAAACAAAGATAGTGAGTTTAAAACTGCCTAATGGATGTAAAAAAACAATTTTTATTGGCTTGCTCTCACTGGCAGGATTAAAAAAGGAGTGCAATGATTTGTGTGCTAAATATAGACCCGAGGTTGCATTGTGTTATTTATTTTGATTAGGGGATATTCTCCTCGTTGGTCTTTAAAATACTTTCATGAACCCTCCTCTGCCTTGTTTGTTTTACAGTTGATAATTTTAATGTCATCTCAGATGTACAATGCGGTCTTAGGCAAGGGAGAGGGACTGCATATGGTCATTGGTAAATACACCATAGCCAAAAAAGACTACTTCCATATGGCCTTTAGGGATATAACCCCTGCATTTGATTGTGTTAATAGATCTAAGCTTTGGCCCTCCTTAATAGACATGGGCACAGACGTATATCTGGTGGCTTTTCTATATAGTTCACATTCTAATCTCACAGATATGATGGAAATGGCTCTATCTCAGCCTCATAGGAGGTTAAGAGAGGGGTCAGGCAGGGGTGTATCTGGGTCCCTGTTCTATTTACCCTATATATCAACAAACTAGGTGATGTCACAGGGCTGGTACTAAACATATTCCTGCTCTGTTTTATGCACTGTTTGCCCGGACGGCCATGGGCCTGCAAAGCCCTTTAAACTCTTTTACAGATGTTATGGATTCTCTTGGCCTCTCCATCAACTTCTCAAAATTACACATTATGACAATAGGCAGACCAAAGTGACCCAGTCTAGGTATTTCTGCAGGGGTGCCGAATTGACCACTATTTCTACTTTCCCGTATTTGGGAGTGCTGTTTGATGAAAGCGGTGGCGCTAGATCACTCAGAACATTCTGGCCAGAACAGAGGGTGCTACTATGGACTTCGCTAAGAGATTAGGGTCCACACCTATAGCAGCCCTACTTAAGATCTATAACAACAAATGTATACCTATGGTCACTTATGGTTGCAACGTGTGGGGCTATGAGAGGTCAGTGAAGTGCAGCAGCTGAGAATACACTTTTTGTAGACTCCTCAGTGCCCCTGTTTGTACCCCGTCCTCTATGATACAGAAAGAGCTTGGACAGGGTTATATTTCAGCGGAAAACACCTTACATTTCATATTTTTGGAAATTTTACATTACCCTACGGATAAAATACATTTTGCTTCTAAGCAATTGCAATTTTGCACAAATTAGGCCTGCGCCGACATATTTACAAATGCTACCTTCTCCCATAATCTGTTTTTAAATTGCCAGTTTTCTTTCAGGAGCACTAAGATACAGGAAGAAGCTGTTCAAGGAAGCAAGAGCTCCTATTTGTCTCCATACTGAGTTGAGTAATGCATTGAATTGTGGGCTGTTTTATAGCCATTTTACTGTCATTGTATATTTAAGGGCCTGTATTACATCCTTTGCAGTTCACTTGCCTATTTTTATAGCTCTGGTTTGGGAAGTCTATCACTATTGTTATGTTTGAATAAATGTTTTCTAATTATTGGCTTTAGATGGTTTTATTTACCCACATTTGGATATTGTATTTGTATTATTGGTTTGTCTTCAACAATCATGAATTGGATTTGATTTTAGCACTTAATTGTTTTAAATGATATGCTTTTATGGTCTTTGAAAGCCGAACAAACATTCTTTGACTGACTGACTAATAGTAAGTGTTTTCTACACCTTGCGGCCTTCCCTAACTTTTGATGTATCGACTGGTCTTTGTACTCTCAGTTCTGTAGCCCAGTTTATCCTTTCTAATGCTGTTAAACCAATCAAATAAGGTTATTCGTTTTAGCAGAAGTAACCCAATGTCCATGTGAAAACTGCAAATGCATAGAGTACTGTTGTAGTAATAATTTTCAAGATGCCAGGTTGTAGGTTCCAAATTGTAACTTTATTTATAGTCAAGTTACAGGAAAGCTTTAAGTAGAGCCAAGATGATAATAAGGCTATAAAGTACGCCCCACCAGGAGCAGTCTCCTTACTGCTCAGCCTGCTGACACTATCTGCCTAAGATCATGCACCCAACATTCCATTAAGTCATCACATTCCACAAACAACTAGGCTGAACAGCAGGAAAGGGGGAAAGAAGGAAGAAGGACATGAAATAACATCACAACAAGTACCAATAAATTCTCAGCACATTTTTCTAACTACTTGATGTCACTTTGCTAACGTTTCATAACACAGATCATATTTCTTCATTTCACTCAGTTAGCTGTATACATGAATAAGGAGACCATTTAGATCTGGGTTGAGGTCCTGCTTTTGTACTGTTTAGATCATGTTCATGCATCATATTCATTCATCATTACTATGCCATTGGTCACAACAACAATGTTTCCTTGTTTTCAATGCCTATAGATTCCATTTGGAATACATTTTGTTAGCCATCCATCTTTGGTATCTCAGACGCCTTCTTGGTGGGTGAAAAATTGAACAGCCATTTCTGACTGCTAATAATCTAGCCCTGTTCTCATGAAACATTTATACAGCTTCAGACCTTTTCATAAACCAGTGCTAATTTCCATGTTACACTGTATGCATTTGTCTTGTTAGATTTCATTGAAACTCACATTGGCTCCTGTTAGAGCTGTCAGCCTTAGTGTGGTCTTCCCCGAAACCTTTTTCCTTTGCCCTACTATTTTTCAGAATTTGCCTTTGGAGGTATTAGGAGTCTGTAACTTCCCCACTGCTAATCACTGCTAAAGTGCGGGTACTCACTCCCTAAAATGTTGTGAAATTGGCTTACACCTAATTTGGCATATTTAATATACTTAAAAGTACCTAATAAAGTGATATACCATATGTCCAGAGCTTGTAAATTAGATGCGAGTAATGGGCCTGCAGCACTTTTTGTGCCTCCCACTTAAGTACCCCTTAAACATATCTACGGTCTGCCATTTTAAACTGCCAATTCGACTTGGCTATATAACCCCCTTTTAGAAGACTTACGGCCATATTATGAGTTTGTAGATCCTATGGACTGCTGTATTAGCAGTCTGAGCATGGTAAGCTCAGCAGTCCAAAGGACTGGCAAGCAGGATTTGCATTATGGACCTAACTGCAGCATTCGATTGCGTTGCCCACCAGTATTTATGGAGGATAATGAAGGAGATGGGAATTGACAAGACAGATATTACCTTCATCAGGCAGCTATACTCAATGGCTTCGGCCTGCGTCCACCATGGGAGGCAGGGAAAGTGCACTAGGTGGTTTCCAATAAACAGGGTGCTTTGGCAGGAATTCTTCCTAGCCGCACTTTTATTCATAATCTATGCTAATGGGTTGGAAGCTACCCTGTTAGAAGTTGTGCAAGATGTCCCAAAGATGAATCAGGTGTGCATCCTCATTCTTCTCTATGCAGATGATGTGGTGCTTATTGCCCGTTCTGGTCTAGCACTCTAGAGATAGCTAGACACATATGTTAATTATAAGCACAAACTGGACCAGAAAACCAATGAGGCGCAGTCCTTTGTTTTAGTAACTGGCCGCAAGGAAAAGAAGACTCCAGCCTTTTATACAGAATGTAGGAAACTGGAACTAACAGACACTTTTTGATATTTACGAGTGATCTTTGTTAGATCATTAAATTGGTCTCACATGATAACTATTAGGGGCTTCATGTTAGAAAAGATTATCAATGCCCTTTACTCCTTTATTAAAAAGTAGGGTGTGACTGTGAAACCTCTAGATATGATCAAAAACGTTTACATGGCTAAATCTATTTCAGTTGCAACATATGGGGTGGGTATCTGGGGATATTCTAACGTTTCAGCTCTCCAGTTCATTGAAAATACCATCTGGAAAAAAATAGTAGGTCTCCCTATATGTTGTTCAAATTATATCTACCATTTAGAACTGGATGTCCCATTCATATATGATTTGATTTGGTTAGGCTTGCTCCAATTCTTTTATGACATTCAGCTTGGAGAAGGGAATCCTTTAATCTCACCCAAAAGGTCATTGCAGACTGTCTTTCATTGGAACAACTGCATAGAATCCCTTGGATTATGTATGTCCAAAACAGTCTAAGATCATTAGGTTTAGCACACATATTTGAAACCCCAAGCAATTGCTCTACCATTTTCAAAAAAGAAAATCAAAACACAATTTTTAAATCAGATGTCAAAAGAAAGATTTAAAATCAATAATTCAAAACACTTAGTGAATTCTTATTTAGAGGAACTTATAATGGGATAGCCCTATGTTTACTTTCTGTAATAACCCAACTCCATAGATTTATTTTACTTAGATTTCACCTAAATTTGATTCATTTTATGTTGATCTATCCATCGGAATTTTCTCATCAGATGAGCTTCCTCCCTGTCCATGCAATGATGTGTCCACTCAATCTAATTTGCACATCTTTTTCTTTTCTAAGTTTTATGCGGACCATCATAAAAAAGTTCAAATTGCCAACTATGTGCAAACATAATTTTAGGCAATGTTGCCCAGTTTTGTTCTTTTTAAAAGCATTGTCCGACCTCCATGTCTGTTAGTGTTCCGTCCTTTTTATGTCTTTCTCGGAAGACTAGAAGATTGAATATTTAGTAGAATAAAATGCAAGTTTATTTTGATTACAACAGATGGTTGTAATAGGACTTATATTATCTATTTTATAATGATGAATGTACTTTTGTTTGTTTTGTGCTTTTATGATCTTATTGAATAAAGATCGAATAAAGTGATTGACTGACTGACTGCAGATCCGGTAAAAATGGTATATTTGCACTTGGACATTTGCTTATCTAGGAAAGCACATGTTGAACTTCTCTCTTATCAGAGCTGACAATGAATGAGACTCAGTTAGAGACACTCATTCGCAGCCAAAATCCAAAAAGGCCATCCAAAAAGCAAACAATCTAATGGAGCTACATAGGTTAGAAACCATTCTTAACAGTGGCTAATAGCTACCCGTTTCATTCTGCCAAATTGAAAAATTGGCACATGAGTTTCTATTTAAAGATTAGTATGTTGAGAGTTTCCAATTTCATTGTCACTAGTTTCAGATAACAATAAAGCACTTTAGACATCCAACAGATATTATAGCCTTATTTCTAAACACAAATCTAATGTCTGTTCATTGGCAAAGTAGAGGGATAGCTCTACTTCTGTGACCTCTTCTTGGACCTCATCAGGTTTTTCAGTGACATATTAATATCAGCCTCTGATTCAGTTAAAGAAGTACATATTTTTTTATTTGGATGGTTTCAGTTTTTCTCAACTCCAGTGCTCATTATCATCATCATCATCATCACCTATCGCTAAAGTTCTCTTTATCAGTCCACATTAATCCCGATAGGGCAGGCACAGGAGTACCACCGGTACTGAGATTTCGACTAATGCACTAAATCTTCCCTGATACTGTGGCTGCTAAAAATATAAAGATAAAAAGATTAAGGGCCAGATGTAAGAAGCCGTTTGCGAATCGCAAACGGTGTTTTGGTATGTATGAGCAAAATTGCAAAATAAGGAATCGCAAAAATTGTGAATCCTTATTTTGCTCAAGCATTTAAGGAATCGCAATTTTGCGATTCCTTAAATGCTATGCATCAAGCATTTTTCTTGCGAATCCACATTAAGAAATCGCAAATTACCACCAACTTGTAGTTGGTGGTAATTTGTGATTTCTTTTACAAATGCACTTTTTGGCATTTGTAAAGGTGCCATGTGGCACTCATACATGCCTTTAGGGCATGTATGTGCGCCATATGCGCACACATGCAAATTTCAGGGGTGCAGCAGGGTATCCTTAAGACACCCTTGCATCCTTGAAAATATTCTCAATTTGCGATTAGCAAATTGCGAATCGCAAATTGAGAATAAATTCCCATTTCTTCCTATGGGCCTCCTGGCTCATAGAAATGAATGGGAAATTATTCCTTAATTGCGATTAAGGAATTTTAAGAAATCGCTAAAAAATAGCGATTTCCTACATACATCCCAAATTGCAATTCTCAAAAAGCGATTTCTAAAAAATCGCTATTTGGGAATCGCAAATGATGGTGATAATACATCTGCCCCTAAATGTCCAGTATGGAAATTCGGACTTATTGGGGGAGTCGGTGTAGTATTCTTGTTTCCACATGTGATTTCTTATTTCTGAAGTTACATTCAGAATCCTCGGGTATTCCCCTCCTCCAGAGTTACCAGTAATTCAGGTGACCGAGACCCAACCATTTCATGACTCACCTCTAAGGAGAGCATCAGTCAGACTGTGGGATCAGTTGAGGCTGGAAACACAGTTCAAATTGAATTAAACCCTGGATCGACACTCATTTTGATGTATGGATGGAGTCTTCACTTCTCATAAAATTTCAGCCCATTGTAATGCTATATATTGAGCTTGATAATTCAGAAAAATATATCTGAGGAGAAGGGAGACAAGACAGGTACAAAAAGGATAACATTAAAAAAAATCATCATCCTGTGTTAGAAGAATCACGTCAGAAACCATGGTGAAATACTAAAATACTCTTCTTGTCATTCATATTTGGGGGTTACACTTTGCCAGTCTAAGAAGTACGGACACAATGAAAGAGTAATTTCCTACTATATCTAGATGCAATTTTCTCAGTTCATAAGACCAGGCTGTTGACAGAGATGATTGATCAGAACATGGTATGATAAGATAACTCAAACAAAAATACTGTACTGTTATTGTCCACATTTGTCACGTAGCAAGTACAGCGTTTACTCCCTTGATTAGCAACACAGTCAACCTCTCCTTTTCCTTCTAGTCACTAATGCGCAGCAGAGTATGCTCCTTTTAGAACAGGTCATGCCTACTTATGTCCATAAACTGAACACACTCTTCTGAGTCTATTTGAGCATAATACCACACCAGAAGTTCGTTTCAATGTTTGTAGATGAGCACAACCAGGAACAGGGCTGGGAGTAGAAATCCAAATGTGCAGTGCCTCACTTTCTCCTGATCTGCAGCAGCCAGGTCTCTCCCATGACTGCCTAATGCTTTTAGATAGCAGAACCATCCCCTAGTGCATGAAGCCAGTGAAGATTAGTGGGGGTCTGAACAGAGGCGTTTCAATAAGCCAGGGTCATTTTTGTACCATACCCCCTATTTTCTGTGAGTGAAAAGAATACACTGTTTTTTCTTACAGTGCATACCATAATGCGTAGAGAACACGATTGACTGTATTGCCCAATATTTTTTCTAATAATTTTTGGGTATTTGTTTAAAATTAAAGTAACAATATATCACCATAGGACAATTACAGTTCACTGCTTCTGCAATTTATTTTTATAATTAAACGTGTACTTTCTGGAACAGTTAACCTTACCAATTCATTTTTAATTAAATAGCACTTTTTTCAAATTAGAGGAGACATGAATGCTTATCAGAATTTCTCAGTAAATCAGCCATAGTATTTTAAAACATCCCCACAGGCTCTCAAGGAAATGTATTCTATTTCTTTAAGTATATAACCCTTTGCATAGCTGCCAATTTAGAAAGCTCGTTACTGCAGCCCTTGACCTTACCACATCTTAGAAATCTCATTAGTTGAGTATTAGACCCTGAGATCTCGTCTACTTTTCCATTTATAAAGAATATGCTTTGTGCAGTCTTTATCGTCTTTTGCAACCAGACTGCAATTTAAAGGTCTAACTGCTCAATATCTGAAAAGCAATCATTATATTACTCACATGTATTTCAACCCGTCCTTAAGTATATTCACTTAGACACCATCCTCCAAAACGTGCCTGCTGTATCAGAAGACAATATGAGATCCCGTTTAATTTTGACATCTTCAACATTTCGCTGATTTAAGTAATTGTTTCGAGTCCAAAGCATTCTAAAACATTTTTTTCATTCTGTCTGGTATAAAGGAATCCACAAAACGGCAACGTTACAGTCCTGTTCAGCGATATCGTCCCTTACCTCTCCTTTCCAGTCACTCAAAGACTTTGAAAACACACCCTCTGAGCTCCGTGATATATGCCTGTGTTGTGGTGTCCATGAACAGCTTGTAAATTTACTTACATCTGAATAGAACCAATAAAGACAATAAACCTCTTGGACTATGAGTAGTTTTTTGTGGTGAAGGCCATAAAAACAATTATTATTATTATTGCTACTGCTATTACTAATACTTCTACTGCAACTATTATTATTGTTATTAATATTATTAGTAGTAGTGGTAGTGGTTGGTAGCAGTAATAGTAGTAGGAAGAGCACTAGTAATATTACTATTACGAGTATCATTTGTATTGGTGACAGTATTTTCATTTTGTTTATGCAATTACTAGTAATAGTTGTAGTACTAGTGTAACTTTAGAAAAAAATCATTTTAAACATATGTGGGGCAGCATTTTTGTTTATCAAATATTCAACCCTTTGTGGTATTTGAATGAAGTGTTCATGATGTGAATTAAATCATTGTGTTGCACATGTTGTTAAATAAGAAAAATGCGGCACAAAGAAGAAAGGTGCTGGCACCCCATTTTGCAAAGCAGACTCTGGACAAGATTTGCTGCCGTCCATGGTTTTGTACCTCACATTAACAATTCATATTCCTTATTAGAATTCAGTATGAAGTGCTCATGTTTCTTCTGAAGTCTGACGGCGCCACATTATATGCTCAGCACCAAACAGAAATGCAAAATATTTAGGTTTTAGACCTCTTACTATGAAATGACACATACATTGGTCAGATTTACAGGCAATACATGTGTAGTGAGCGACTCAGTAGACGCAGTAGGTTCTGGGGAGCAATATTAATTCAAACAGGCTACACTGCACACAGGAGGGCCACAGCTCCACAACAGTTTGAATCATGGAACAGTAGGACCGGGCTGCTAAGCAACAGGCCAACATTGTATAGGAAAATACTAGATAGAGGAAAGGTAAGGAAATACAGGAGGTTCAAGATACAACATATCCTCTCTTCTCAATAAAATGAAAGAAAGAAACTGAAAGAAAAAGAAGGGTAAGAAGGGAAAAAGATTAGGAAGGGAAAGAAGAGAAGAAAACGAGGAAGGAGGCTAAGAACGAAAGTAATTCAAATTCAATATTAAAAGGTACAATAATATTTTCACATAGTTAACATTTCAAATGCTGAAAAGAATAAGAATTTCAAAGACAGTATCTAAAGTATAATACTAAAACAAATGGTTAAAATTTCAATCACGGTATCTGTGTGGTACACACCTTGATCTTGTGCTCCTTCGAAGGGAGACACCAGACAGTCTTGCATGTTCAACATCACAAGAGGTTGATGTGGAAGGAGAAACATTCATAGTTGAAGCGGATGGAGGGAACTTCTTAACTTTAACAATTTTCCTGACATTCCACCACTTTCCCCCTTCAACTTGTACAGCATTCCTTCCTACCATGGTAACAGGAATAGGGAAACCGAACTTACTCTCACCTTTCTTTACATGGAAGAGAGATTTTATGTGAACAAGATCTCCTATGACAAGAGGGACAGTGTTCACCGCTCTCTTATTGTCAAACCAAGACTTTTGTTTAACTTGAGAATTTGCAACATTCTCTTGAACCAACTTCATAAGACTGTCAACACCAGGAACAGAATTCAACAATTTGTTCTTCTAGGCAGGCTTAAAATTTGTATTAGCTCTTCTTCCTCTCAAAAATTCAAAAGGGGAGACTTTGGTTGTGGAGTGTAGGGTGGTTCTATAAAACCAGGGCATACTATCAAGAGAGCTGGAAATATCACAATTTCGGAATTTTGCCCACCTAATGCAGCCCCCCACAACCCTGTTCATATGCTCTATGAGCCCTTTGGATTGTGGGTGATAGAGGGAGCTTTTAACATGTTATATGTGGCATGATCCTAGGAAAGATTCAAAAGCAGAACCGGTGAATTGCGTACCATTATCCGTAACCACAGTATCAGAAAACACCTCTCTCATAAAAAAATCCTTCAAAAAGGAAACAACAGAAGCAGAAGAAATGTCCTTAACAAGTTTGACTTCAGACCATTTTGATGCATAATCGATCAAGACAAAGATGAAGCAACACCCACTAGGCAAAATCTCTAGAGGTCCAATGATGTCCAACCCTACCTTAGACCATGATTCAGAAGGACATGCAATAGGCAGAGGAGAAGAAGTGGTCACCTTCAAACCTTTGTCAGCTGAATGACAAATGGAGCAACAATCAACAAGTTTATTCACATCATTGTCCATTGAGGGCCACCCAAAAAATTTGCCAACCCGTCCCTTGTAAAGCCTGGTTCCTAAATGACCCTTGTGTGATTTAGTGATAATGGTTTCTCCTGAGGCTTTGAGGGGCAATACGTTTATCACCACGTAGTAACACACCACCCTCCAGAGAAATCTCAGATTCCACCTTCCAGAACGGTTGTAAGGACTGCGGAAGGACACGTTCTCTGGGCCATCCAGACCTCACAAACCCACACACCCATTGTAGCACTTCATCCTCACTGAGAGCCCTTACCCACCCCTCAACAGAATCAAGACCATGCTCAGGAAGGTCAAGAGACGCCACAAAACAATCATCAGAATCTTCCTCCCCAAAATCGGAAGGAGTACCCTCATCCTTGATGATGTCTAGGGGAAAGTGTGACAGATAATCATCTCTGAGATTTCTACCACCTACAATGTGCACAATGTCGAACGGATATTGCATGAGTCGAGAAACCATTCAAAGAATACGGGGAGATCACGACTTCCCAGTACAAGAATCCAGAATGCTTACAAGGGGCTTATGGTCGGTTTTCAATGTAAAACGTCTGCCTCAAATGTAGGGGCAGAATTTTTCAATCGCCCATAAACAGGGCGGTAGTTCTTTTTCAATTACAGAGTACTGTAACTCAGCGGCTCTTAAGACTCTAGATGCAAAAGCAACCATACTTTCTCCCTTAAAAGTGTCTTGAGTTAGGACAGCTGTCAGACCCACTTGACTAGTGTCAACTGTAATACAAGAGGAGAGATTGATATCAAAATGTTTCAGCGCCCCACTGTTGATGAGTGATGACTTAACACAAAACAAAGCAGACTCACACTCATCAGTCCATGCAAATGTTACCCCCTTGCAAAGAAGGGAACTAATCAGACGTACCAGAGTGGCATAATTCAGAACAAACTTGGAATAGTATTCCAGTAATCCCAGCAAAGACTTTACTCCTGTTTTATCAGATGGTGCTGAAACATGGGTGATGGCATCTAATAGGCCTTGCCTAGGTCTGATCCCCTCACTAGAGATCAGGTGACCCAGATATTCAATCTCATCACAGAGAAACTTGCATTTTTCAGATTTTACTACCACACCATGATTCTTGAAAACATCAAGCACTCTCTTAAGTAATGTATTGTGTGTAGGGATGTCTTTGGAGTGAATCAAAACATCGTCTTGAAAAACAAGAACCCCACTAATTCCACCCAACATGTTCTGCATCAACCTTTGAAAAACTGAAGCCACAGAGGCAAGCCCGAAAGGCATCCGTTTGTACTGAAATGTGCCGAGGGGTGACACAAAGGCCGTGAGGGGGCGAGAAGAAGGGTCCAGTTCAATCTGGTGATAAGAGCTGGCCAGATCCAGCTTTGAAAAGTATCTAGACCCCTAACACTAGAAAAAAGATCACACATTTTTGGTAGGGGGTGAGAGTCGACCCAGATCTCCTTATTGAGAGACCTCAAGTTCACGCAAACACGCAGTTTGCCACATTTCCTACGTGCGACCACCAAGGGAGAGAGCCAGAGTGAAGATTCCGTAGGCTCGATGAACCCCTGATCACATAAGGACTTGAGTTCTCTCTCAAGGTCGTCTCTCACACTGAAGGGTACACCCCTCATTTTATGTTTAACAGAAAGGGCCCCATCCTTGACTATGATTTTGTGTCGGAAACCCCGTATGGTTCCTAAACGTTCACCAAAGACAGTAGGAAAGTGTTCCTTCCACCTGCACAGTTGTTGATCTTCTGAGACAACAAGAACTTGTTCATCAGTACCAGGTTTAAGGATCATTCCAAATAACCCTTGGTGGTACCACCCTAAAATGTTAAGCCCTTTTACAGTGACATAGATTTTTCCGCTGATCCTTCTATCTTTGAAAACATGTTAGTCTTCGAAGAAACCCAGGAGATGAATTTTGCTTCCCTCATAAGAGACTAGGGAGCGGTCAGGGGGTTGCAAAGGTCTATCTCCCTATGTTTCAAAAAATAATTTTTGAGTTAACATCGTAATCCTGGCACCCGAGTCAACAAACAGGTTAAGTGATGTTCCTCCTATGATGATCTCTACAATGGGATCCACACACTCACATTACTTATTTACATTAGATACAGTCTCCTGGCAATCAGTGGCAATAGAAATGATTTCTGTGTCACATTCCTGATCTGATTCAAGAACACATGCAACAGGTTTATATTGTTTTTTCCTTTTCAAACACATTTTCGTAAAGTGCCCTATTTTCTTTGCAGTAGTTACACGTTACATTGGCTCCAGGACAATTTGCACCCTTTTGATGAGGATGATTTCCGCATCTGTAGCACATATGTCTAGTAACATGAGGTTCAGACGTGCTGCTACCCTGACTCAGATCTTTCTGTGTGCTGTTCTTTGAAGATGAAGACTTAGAATGACTTTGTTTCGCTTTACCATTGCTAATGACAATGTTGACCGAATCAGAAGTATTCTCGTCCAGTTATTTGAATGATATCAAGGATGTCTCAATACTTTTGGCAATTTTAGTAGTCTCATCAAGTGAGGGATTTGCGAGAGAGAGAAGTTTTTGATGAATTTGTTTGTCTTTGCAACGGCAAACAAACTGATCATGGATCAATTGGTACGTGAATGTTTCAAACTGGCAAAATGAGGAAAAATGACGTAGCACAGAAATGTAGGAATCCTCATCTTCACTTTCGTTCTGTTGTCTTTTGAAGAATTTATGACAGAGGACCATCAAACTGGGCTGTTTGTCAAACCACAACTTCAGTTTGGTTATAGAGTCTTGATATACATCAACAATGTCAACAGGAAGATGATTCATTTCTGGGAGATGCTTGAATATAGAGCATCCTTCAAAACCTAGAGCATGAAGAAGAAGATATTTTTATCTTAAACCAAAGCTCCCATCGAACAGGTGGTTCCCCAGGAGATTCTAAAAATGAGGGAGGAGGAGCAACAGACTGCATAATGACAGAGGCAAAAGAAAAAGAGAGCAAACAGGGAGAAAGATAGAGATATAGAAAAATAAAGTAAGATAAAAAAATGCAGATAAGAGTTGTTGTGAAGAAATAGCTGGATAAGTGTTAACGTAGAGTACTATAAAATACACTTAAAAACAGATGTAGAAGGAGTTGTGTGACCATCTCGATAAAAGCAGGATAAAAAAAAAATGTAAGCATCAAAAAAATTTGTGACAGACTTGCCGATCGTCGTGATCAGCAATTGTAAAATATATGCTTAAAAAGTTTTTGGGGGAGAGGCGAAGAGTACAGAGCTTTATGTGGATAAAGACGTTCTGATCTTCGTGTGAAAGATTATACTTAAAGAAGTGCTGTAGTGTAGTACCTGTATTCCCAATAGGTCCTGTGCATTGGAATAATATATCCTATAGATTACATAGGACTGAGGTCGACTAGGTCTCTATTGAATATATTAGACTTTATTGTGAGTGCCAGCTAGCTCAGAGGTCAGTAGAAACGTTCTCGAATACAGAAGAAGGGATTAGTTTCTGACAATCGCATAAACATGACAACTTTGTTTCTCCAAGAATAAACGTATCTTCAGAGTAGTAGAAACAATAGATAAATATTTTACTCTGTCCATCGTGCATGCTTCGTTTCATCAGAGGTGCAGAGAAATAGAGAGACGGGCGTTTTCAATAAAAGGATTTATTGAACAGTCTTCTTTCTCGTGCAACTAAAGTGAACTGCTACAATTGTAATACTGGTTGCAAAGTATAATGCGTACAGTAAGAAGAGTATTATAAAATAATACTGTAAAAGCATTGCATGGTTTCTAAACCATAGATAAATGCATACATAAATAACAAAGGCTAAAAAGTACTCCACTGGTGCTTCTAAAATACGCCTACCCCATGTACCTAACCTAAGTCTAGCACGAGGGAAGAAGTACGTGTATTGTAGCATAGGTTTAGTTTTTCTTTGCCAAGAATCTAACCAAGATTTCTCTTAGGGTTTAATCAGCTCCGTATCTTGGTTTTAGAATGAAGGAGGTCTGGTATCTCTGTCTCGGGACTCGATTTCCCAACACTCCGCGAGGGGAGCTTGGAAACACTGGAGCTGAATTCTCACCAAGAGAAAGGACAGCTTCTCGATCAGTGCGTCAGCTGGAGAGTCGGCTTCCTTCGGCGCTTGCTGTAGGGAGCTGCATCGAGCAAGTAGATAGTTGAGCTGCTCCGAACCACCGTGTGTTTGCTAGGGCAAGTGTAGGCATTTTTATACCTGGAAGGTGCCTAGTTTGACGTAAAGTCGGGCATAATAACGTCATCAAGAACACCAAGGGAATGTTAGTTCTTTGAAAACTTCATGAGTTCTTGGACAAATCAATATTCAAGCAAAGGGATGTCCCTGACTGCTGAAGCCGAAATCGTTGTGGCTTTTTGGAACGAGTGGAAGTAGCCATGCCTATATTTGGACTGCATGGGTTATGTCTAAATATGGTTATGGTGTTTATGCCCATATAAGGGCAATGTGAATTGTTCCTATATAAGGGCATGAATCAGTAAATTTCGCTCTGATCCTATTTATTTATTTATTTATACCATTTATAAAGCGCACTGTTACTGAGCGGTGTCCTGGCGCTGAAATGATATGATGTCTCCCCCAAGGTGACCATCGGTTTCTAAAGGCCAAAAAGCCAGGTTTTAATATGTTTCCTGAAGGCCATCAGGTTCGTACTTTGTTTCAAGGCCAGGGGCAGGTCATTCCAAGCGGTGGAGGCTCCAGAGATTAAGCTTCTGCCTCCCCATCGTGCTTTCCTAATCCAAATAGTCTTAACTAGCCTTTTGTTGGCCGACCTCAACTGTCTGCCTGGCGTGCACAGTTGAAAGTGCTGTTGGAGAAAAGATGGACCTAGTCCATGCACTGACTTGTACACAATACACAGTGACTTAAACTTTATCCGTTTGCGCACCGGGAGCCAATGCAATTTTCACAGTTCCTGTGCCACCGGCGCTAACTTGGGCAGGCCAATAATCAGTAGAACGGCCGCATTTTGCAGCACCTGCAGTTTATTGAGCAGCCCCTGCTGGGCTTCCTGGAAAAGACTATTGCAGTAATCAAGGCGGGACAGCACCAGTGCTGTCACCACCGTTTTCCTGCTACTGTCTGATAGGAAGGGGAGAACCTTCCTAATAGTTTTCATAATCCAGTAAATGGAGGAGTTTAATGCATTGACTTGAGGTTTGAAGGATAGTTGGCTGTCAATAAGAACTCCCAGGTTCTTTACCTTCGCTGCCGGGATGGGTGGGGCTCCCATATCGTCGTGCCACCATTTAGGGCTCCAGAAACTAACATCAGCACCAAAGAGTAGAATCTCGGTTTTAGAGGAGTTCAATTTTAGGCAGTTACCTGCCATCCACGAGCTCACCGCAGTCATGCAGTCCTGGAACCTGGCGGCTATTCCTTCTTCTCTCCCCGGCAGTGGTAGTAATTTTTAAAATATATTGCTGAGAGTTGAAGTGAATCCTCACCCACAGCAATCTCCAAAGAATATTTACAGTCACAGTTTCCCAATGAACAGCTTTAAAAAAATGTAGGTACTCCCTTAAATGCAACTCCTGCTGACAAAAATTGCCATGTGAAAATATCTGAGGAATATACAGCCATGTATCATTTGATTTACGATCTGTCTAATATTTTTAGCAAATTAACTGCCACCACATAATTGATCATTACATGTCTATCATTACCTCTATCAACCATTCAATCAAAATTACTTTATTCTAATAATACAGAATTAATCATAAAAGTTCATATATACATCACAGTTAAAAACTCTAAATAAAAAAACTGTAAAAAAAAAAAACCAGAACATCCAATTCACATCAGCAAATAAGTGATTTCCTGGTTTTCAAAGACATACATAAAAAGGAGGAGAGACTATAACATGTAAAAGGGTCAGGAAGGATAAGTTAAAAATATAAGGCCGGGCGACATTCTCTACAATTATGCTTATGCAAAAGTGGAATTAAAAACCTTTCCCGATGATTACAGTAACATTTACAAAAAAGGAAAATGTGCAAATCAGTTTGACGTGAGAACTCATTACATCGGCAACAAGGGAGATCAGTAGTAGAATAAATACCAGCAGGGTGGCCCAACATACATGAAATAGTTTTAAGGGGAAACCTTACCTGAATAAATCTGTGCAGATGGATTGCTACACACTCCAAATAGGAGGATATCCCCTCAACCTACAGTAGGTCCTCAATGTATTTCCTGATAGACGGTTTATTATGGTGTACATTTATTCTCGCATCATTAGCAATGGATAAAAAACAAATCTTTAAAGCTTTTTTTGAGACAGATGCACATGTTCCCGGGAATTCAAATAAGCTCCCTAGATCTAGGGTATGTAGAGTGTTTTTCACATACTTTAACCATTGAATATCCTCTGCATGTTCTAGGGATAAGCAATCCAGCATTATTTTTTGGGTAAGGGGCTCATCATTGATTTCCAAAAGCAATCCTCTATTGTTTGTATCCCCTTTACAATGACATGGCCCCACACTCCTGCCCCATATGTTTCTACTGCACCAGATTTTGCCCCATAAACCTGTCTTATAATATCTGGGTTTTTTGTTCCCAACTTTTTTGAGAATGGACTAATGGCATTTGTTTGTACTTTTTTCAAGCATGGTCCCATGATTTTCTACCATATTCGTCCAAGATGCCCTATAATCAAAGGTTACCCCGAAGTAAGAAAAAAACTTTGTCTGCACCACCTTACGATTAGAAATAAAAAAGGACGGAGGGTTTTTCATCTTTTGACCTGCAATTAAAACAAAAGACTTAGATTCATTTGTATGGAGAGCTAGACTTTGCATAAAATCTACATAGGTATTTAGCAATTTCTAGAGAGACCTCCCTGTGCGTGCAATTACACCTGCGTCATCTGCATATTTTGGGAAACACATCTTATTTATTCTAGGGACATCAATGGCTGATGCAAGGAGTTTAGAATCCACCCCATTTGTATATAACAAAAACAGAAAAGGAGCGAGGACGGACCCTTGGCGAACTCCTCTAGTAACGGAAAACCATCTGGTGCACTTACCTTGCACATACTTCTGCTTTCAAGTACAGTTGTCCTACAAAGGTAATTATTTCCTGGCCTATCCCATTTCCCTCATGATCCTCCATAGATGGGAGTGGGATATGAAGTCAAAGGCTGCGCCAAGATCCATGAAGGCCAGATATGTTACCTTGCTTATCGTGGGTGTACTTCGCTATAAGCCGACTCAAGTTCAGACATTGGTCTTGAGTACCTCTACCTTTTCTAAAACCATATGGTGTCGGGATCAGGATGTTATTTGTCAGTGCCCATGCCTCCAAACGGTTTAATAGCACTCTACTCTGCCCATAAGTTTTGCTGTGCTATCGAGGAGGGAAATTGGTCTATAATTTCTAAGGTCTAATTTATCTCCTTTTTTGTAAATTGGTACTAAAACAGCTTTACGCCACGAAGCAGGAGGTCCCTCTTTTGCTATGGTAATGTGTTGGTAAGCAAGGGTCCCCAAAGGTCCGGGCAATCTGTAAAAAAATCTATTGTGGCACTATCTATACCAGGTGATTTATTGCTGGTGCATTGTACCAAAGCTACATCTGTCTCCTCATTATTATTAAAAAATAAGGGCTTTACCAGAAGACAGAACAGACTCTTCATACATCGCCTCTGGACCCTTTTGCAAACCATTAAAAGTTTTACTAAAATGTCCACCCATGAGTCTTCATCCACATGCGTGTCCAAATTAGGATCAGAATTGTATTTTAGGACTGGGGCATTAATCGTTGTCCAGAAGTCTCTAGCATTATTTGTGATTGATGCTTTAAGTAATTTTTTCCAAGCCTCTTCTTTCAATATATTTAATCTGTTCTTCCTGGCCGCATGATAACTAAGGCGGGCCTGTTTCACAAGCGAGGTATTTCCTGGTACGCTCTTGAGAGAATGATGTAGGTGGTAAAGTGCTTTAGTGCAGTTGAGGTCAAACCATTTTGGTCCCTTGGGTTTGTGTGACCCACCCCCCTCTTTGAAATATTATTTTTCACCTCAAGCAGAATGGCTCCAAAGGCCCCAATGGTAGTCTGGGAGTTCTGGTTTGGGTTTGAGCATGTTGCTATTTGATTCTTTCTTCTTGAAACTACATGGTGAATGAGAACAGCCTTATCAATGCCCATCCACTTCAGTGTTATCCCATTCTTTTTTGCTATAGTAGGTTTTATATGTAAAAACTTAGGGCCATGAATTCCTGGCCAATTCATATGCCAGGTTACAGTTGCATGGTCGGTAAAAACCCAAAAATTCAACTTTCCTATTAATAATCGTTCCTCCTAATCTAGCTGAGGCTATTATAAAATCAAATGAAGAGCTGTATGAGAAGGAATGAAAGGTTTCTAGTGGGACGCCAGTAGATTCCGACCGGGGGTTTATGACCTCCAGATCTTTCGTAAACATACGTTTATTTAGGACAATCCCATAATGATTATGGACAAAGTGAATGTCAACTCCTCCATCCTCTTCTATACAACCACACATTGGGGTTAATGCAACGGGTCTGGGGTGTACATTAAAATGGCACAACCACAACACTGCTGGATCTTTCTTGCATGAACCAATTATCCTATTCATATTTTCTTCCACTGGAGCAACAACTTTGTGCATTTCAGCCCCAAATAGATTATTATAAAAACTAGCAGCCCGTCCCGACAATGTCCGGGAGCAATTAGGCTTCAGGGCCCCCGCCCGGCCCGACGTTGTCCGTGGGTCCCCCGGAGCCTTCCTCCATATATTGCAGTATTATACCTCTATGTTTATTTTGTACGCTTTTGTAACCTGCACACGTCACTTTTTCTTCCTGTAATGCAGTATTATACCTCTGTTTACTTTGTACGCTTTTGTAACCTGCACACGTCACTTTTTCCTCCTGTAATGCACCGTTTGGCTCACTTTTGTAATGCACCGTTTGCTTCCTCTTGTATTTTGTTGGCTCACGCTTGTCATTTTTGCTTGATTTAAAGTAACGTTTGCTTACTTTGTACGCTTTTGTAACCTGCACACGTCACTTTTTCCTCCTGTAATGCACCGTTTGGCTCAGTTTTGTAATGCACCGTTTGCTTCCTCTTATATTTTGTTGGCTCACGATTGTCATTTTTGTTTCATTTAATGTAACGTTTGCTTTTGTATGTTCTTCCGCTCACCGCTCCTAAATAAATAAATAACCTACCTCATCCGCCGCTCACCACTCCTCCCCGCCTGTCCGCTGCTCCTCACCGCCTGTCCGCCGCTCCTCCCCGCCTGTCCGCCGGTCCTCACCGACTGTCCGCCGCTCCTCACCGCCTGTCCGCCGCTCCTCACCGCCTGTCCACCGCTCCTCACCGCCTGTCGGCCACTCCTCACCGCCTGTCCACCGCTCCTCACCACCTGTCCGCCGCTCCTCACCGCTCCTCCCCGCGCTCATGTCCACCTGTCCTCTTCGCGCTCCTGTACGCCGCTCCTCCCCGCGCTCCTAACGTCAGCACGCACGTCACGGCCGGCGCTTCTTCCAAGAGACTACTTTTTTGGGGGGGTACATTTTTGAAATTACGTATATTTATTAAGTTTATATAGCCTATGTCCATCTGCACACCCTGATGATTACAACGAAGTATCGGGTGTGTGGATTGGCGCTGTGGTTCCCGAGTTTACCCGCCTCAAAGGTTCAAAGTTCTTCCTTTATAATAGTAGTATAGATTAATCAATAATATCGTATTGCCTTCCTGGACCTTTAAGATGTAACATATTAAAATATAGACATTGATTAAAAAATGATGAAAATTCCAATTTCAGTGTGTCAAACGGTTGAGGCAACTGCAGAAGTATAGTATGACTTATAACCATCTATGCTAACAGGGCCCACTACCAAAGTCTCTTGCAGGCATACATGGTCAAACGTGCAAATGTATGTTAACCAATCTTGGTCCAATAATTTCTGCCCCAGTCCTGTAATATTCCATGTAATGGCTGTGAAAGTATCCATGTCCACTTCCTTCTGAGATCTCTTCCTACTACGCAGTCAGTCACAGGCGTCCAGGTCTGTCAGTGCCAGACAACAATTTGATGTAGGTAGTGAAGGAGTACTGTTTCCTCTATGTTGTAAGTATGATTGAGGCCCTGCTCTATTAAACGTAAAATCATTTACTGATTTCTGATTGTCACTTGATGATGCATCGACGGTTTGTTAAAGAAACCAAGGGTTCGAGCAAATATTTGTGTTGATGCTGAGGGATTGTTAGGTAGAAGTTTTAATAACTTTTCAGCCATGGCCAGGGATTTCAAAGTTAAAACCACACAGTCCCGAGTAACAGATTTGGTTTGTTTCCTAAGCCAAGAGACTCCGTGAGCCCTTAGGATGTTGCAGTGTCCCTCAGTCCGTCCTTTTGTGGTTTTATAAATCCAGTGGCGTGCTTTTCGAATTAGCTGGGTACTACTTTCTATTTGGTCATTTTTTTAAATTGGGGTATTTGCCAAAATTACCATGTAGGGACAAGCAGCTGGGGGGGGTCTAACATTAGCCCTTTATCCAAACTTTGTGAGAGATTACTTCTATTGTTTTCAGCCATCTACACAGTTTCCAATTCAGTTTTCTTACTACAAGTGTTGTATGACACACCTTGGATACTGTTATGTTATGTTAATTGAGATTTTGATAGCGCGTTATCACCTACTGGTCTCTAAGCGCTTAGAGAGAAAGCTCAATTATGGCACCTCATAGTTTGCACCCTGACTGGCCTAGATTACGCCCCAGGCTTCGGCAAAAAGGAGAGTTTTTAGTTTTTTCCTGAATGGAAGGAGGTCAGGTTCTTTACGGAGTCCCGCAGGTAGATCGTTCCAGAGTTTAGGAGCCAAGGAAGAAAAGGATCCACCTCCGATTGAGGAAGTCCGGAAACGAGGGCAGGATAACAGGCCTGCATCAGTGGACCGGAGTGACCGATCCGGGGTGTAATTTACCAGATGCTTCATAATAAAGCTGGGGCCTGACCATAGATGGCTTTATGGGCTATATATGTTTAACTGGTAACCAGTGAAGCTGCTGCACCAGTGGAGTGACATGGGCTCGCCTGGGAGCCTAAAGGTCAGTCTGGCTGCATCGTTCATAACTATCTGAAGTTTAGTCAATTGTTTATCTGGGAGACCCAGGTAGAGGGAATTCTCATAATCCAGGCGGGCTGACACTAACATCCGGAGTGCTGCGAAGGAAAGTAGAGGGGCCAGTTTTCGCAGCAATCTAAGTAAGCCAACACAGGTGGCAATGACGGTTGAGACCTGGTGGGACATGGAGAGCTTAGAGTCTATTTTTATCCCCAAGCTCTTTACAGCTAGGGCGGGTATGGGGGTAGGTCCAAAAGGAAGCTCCAGGGGTTAACAGTTGTGGTGATCGCCAGGACCTCGGTTTTGTCTGGGTTTATCTTGAGGTGGTAGACTGTCATCCAGTTGACAGTAACTTTTAAAACGTTCTGCAACCGAGCATGTGCTCTAAGAGAGTTATCAATCTGGATGAGGATCTGTGTGTCATCAGCATAATTGAAGACCTGGCACTCCATGCTGGACAGAGCGGTTACCAAAGGCTGAAGATATATGTTAAAGAGAAGGGGAGACCATGCAGATCCCTGGGGGACGCCACATGTTAGCTCACCAGCATCAGAGACCTGGTCAGAAAGCTGGATCCTTTGAGTTCGATCCGGCAGGAAGGACACCAGCCATTGGAATGCCACCCCCTGGACTACTAGCTCCCCGATACACGACAGGAGTAGGCCGTGATTAACCATATCAAATGCCGTGGACAGGTCCAGGAGAACCAGGGTGCCGGGTTTCTTCCTGTCTGCCATCAATCTGATTTCATCCAGAACTGCCAGCATGACCAGTTCGGTGCTGTGGTGCGCTCCGAAGCCCGCCTGTTTCATATGGAAAAGGTGGTTGCCTTCTAAGTGAAGGGATACGGTTTTCAGCACATGCTGTTCTAGCACCTTTGCCAGAAAAGGTAGCTGAGAAATGGGCCTGTAATTTTTCAGATTAGCTATATTGGTCCCCGATTTTTTCAGCAGGGGAATAACTCTTGCCGCTTTAAGTTAGCTGGGACTTGGCCAGCGTCAAGAGACAGATTTAGTAAATTCAGAACCTCATTCTCCAATCCAGGGAGTGCCATGCGGAATATATTAGGGGGACAAGGGTCCACCGGAGACCCTGATTTGGTGCAGGCCAGAAGAGCACTCAGGTAATCATGGTTTAATTTTGGGAAAGTGGATAGGGGTTTATCATAGGCGGGGGGCATAGGGGCCTCAACTGTAGGGATAGGGTCAGTAGGAGTGTGGTGGATGATTGACAGGAGGTCATTGACTTTCGGCAGGAAGTAAGACTGAAACTTATTATAGTCTTCGGGGCGGGCTGAAGGTTTCTGTTCATGTGGCTGAGTTCCGACAGAATCCGGAAGGTCTCTTTTTGTTTATTATCGGCCGCTAAGATCCTGGATTCATAAAAGTCCGCCTTCCTGTCTATAATAGCTTTTTTGTAGGTGGTGAGCATAGCTTTATATACGGGGAGAGCACCGGGGTCATAAGCTTTGCGCCAGGCTCTTTCCAATTGGCGCAGTGATTGTTTCAGTACTCGTAGGGTCTCATTGAACCAGGGCCCCCCAGTACCTTTATACCTCACTCTTTCCCTACGTGGGGGGGCAACTTTGTCAATGGCATTCCTCAGCCTAAGCAGGAGGGACTCACTTTCTTGGTCGAGATCGCCTGGTGTTGGCCCTACTGGTTCTGAACTAGAAAGTGTCCCTACAAGGTCACATTCCTTTATTTTCTTCCACCCACGTAGAATTTTCCATTCAGGAGGTGTGGGTGGCCCCCAGGCATCAAGTGTGATCACACGGCTGATCAAGAAGTGATCGGACCAGGCACAAGGGCTAATATCTACAAAGTTAGCTGAGGAGTGGGTAGTCCAAATTAAGTCGAGGAAGTGGCCTTTTTCATGTGTCGGTGCCTTAACCAATAGGTTAAACTCTAGAGTAGTTGGAGCATTATCCAATTGTTTTGTGTATGTGTCTCTGGGAACCTGGTCCCAGTGAAGGGTGAAGTCCCCTAACACCATGATGCATTGGTAGCATGAGCGGAGATCCGTTATTAATTAAGTAAACTGTTCCATAAATTTGGGGGGAGTGCAGAGGGGCCGGTAAACCACAGACAAGGCAGATCGTCTTGAGAGAGATCTTGGCTCCCAGAATATCTGCACCCTCGATGTTTTCGGAGACAATCGTTTCAATTCCCATTTGTCGGTGGTAGAGTATGGCTATCCCCCCACCTCTTGAACTCCCTTGTCTATTATACCAGATTGCCATGTAGTCTGGAGCCAGGGCTGCCACTATATCAGGTGTGGAGGAGTCCTCAAGCCAAGTTTCTGTAACCCCCAGGACATCTAGTGAATTGTCCAGGAGGAGCGAGAAGACTTCCCAATTATGCTTCTGCAAGGATGGTGTGTTCAAGGTAGCTACTCGGAGTCCCTCTGTACTGGCACACTTAGAAAGGGAATCAGTGAAACCAGCTGAGTTTAAGCTTCTTAGCAGATTTTCTGCTCTAAGGTTGTCTGCTGCATTGTTGTTCAGAGTGGCAGGGTCATGGGCTAGAGCTAAGAGTTCTTCTGCCGAGTAGTAGGTATGGGGACTTGGGGTCCTGGCCTCTGGTCCCAGCTGGGCGCGGACAGGCACGGACTGGCGCAGGCCGGCTTGCCTTTGGCGCGCCCAGTTCGCGCATGCACTGTGCGCTTGCTCCAGCGTGGCAGATATCGTGGTTGGCTCCTCCCCCCCACCAATCAGCCCTGCTGTGCAGCAGCTGATGGTCCCTGAGGCTAGACCGCTTAGAAGCAGCGGAAGTGCCGTACGGGTTAGGGAAGTGAGGATGGAGTGGTGCTCGCAAGGACAGAGGAGAAGTTCCCAATTCCCAGTTTCCAATTTTAAAAACAGAGTTTTAAAAGCAGCACCGCGGTACAGGTAAATTACACAGTAAAAAGTTTAAAATCACAATTTGACTGCGCTGTTTAGGCAGAACCACCAGCCAAGAGGTTAGCGCGTGTCTCTCTATCTGCGCGCTTGCTCCAGCAAGGCAGATATCATGATTGGCTCCTCCCCCCACCAATCTGCCCTGCTGTGCAGCAGCTGATGGTCCCTGAGTGCTAGACCGCATAGAAGCAGCGGAAGTGCCGATCAGGTTAGGGAAGTGCGGATCGAGTGGTGCTCGTGAGGACAGAGGAGAAGTTCCCAATTCCCAGTTTCCAATTTTAAAAACCCAAGTGAATACAGGAGTGTTGTGGGGTTTTAGGGTAAACCTAATTCAGCACCAAAGTAAGAGGCTGGCTAAGAAAGGGGTCAGTTGGTTTAACAGTTGGAATTCCCGGAATTCCAAAATGGCCGCTCAAATTTTACTCTCGAGTCAGCCCTCTAGTTTTTCTGAGTGCGAGACTAAGAGAGTGTGATAAGTGTGCTTGCCCTTATCTCCTCGCACTTCAGATTAGGTGCTTACAGTTAAACAACGTTTTCCTCAGCCTCATCACGTTAGTTAGTCAGGGTAGTGGCGGCGCTTGGAAATTCGGTGTATAGTTACTGTCGCGTACCTTTTCCTAAGAACTACTCCTGAGTAGTGACGAGTCCTGTCAGGCCATCTTTCCCAGATTTGAATTCAGGGTGGAGTTACTCGCATGACTAAAAGAAAGAAGACTAGAATAGCGTCTCAGTTTGAATATTGTTGGTGGAATCAGCACAAGTAGGAAATTACTGTGAATTCCTCAGTAAAACATTCCATGTTACTTTCAGCAGCGTTCCTGACCCAAGTTGAAGCAGAACACAAGATTCAAAATTTCAGGAACTTCTACAGAGAGTTAGCGGTTGGAGGCTTGAAGGAATTTACCTGTATTCTCGAGCTGCCAGCTGCTCCACTCTTTCCATGGGTCAAGCAAGTACATGTTAAAGAATAAATGTTAAGACTGTTATTATAAGTTTAAAAGTTATCTGAAAAGAAGAATTAAAAAACTTTGAAACAATAATTTTATGTTTATGCAATAAAAATAATTTAAAGCTTGGTAAGGTTGGGTTATATTGCCAAGTTGAATGAGCAGTTTAGAAGTGCATTCAGGCTGCAATGGCATGATTGGGACATGTTTTAAGGGGTAACTTGAGTTGGTGGTACAAAATATGCTGCAGGCCCAGTAGTAGCATTTCATTTACAGGCCCTGGTTATAAGATGTGTCACTCAACAAGGGACTTATAGGTAATTTAAATAGGCCAGTTAGGTGTAAACCTAGGTAACCATGTTTAGGGGTGTGAGCACAAGCGCTTTATGGTTAGCTGTGGTAATGTGCACTGAGTCAAACGGTCAACAAAAACAAATTTCAGCAATAAAAATGGAGGTAAATAGGCAAAATGTTTGGGGGAAGACCATCCTGAGGCTCACAGGTCTAACAGGACCACATTTTTTTTGCTGGCTCACTTTAAAAAGAAACTGGCCCCTCTCCCAAAAATTAGAAAAATTCATCAATATAGTTTGTGGATAATCTGCAGGAGGGTCACACGGCATATGCTTTTTAACACATTTCTCAATCAAATCGCTCACACCCTTCCTGGATTTCTCTGCCTTCTAGAATACCCACAAATCTTCGATTTGATCAACCTGTGTGTTTTTTCCATTTCTTCCAGTTTATTTCTAAGGGAGGAAATCTCCTGTGCAGGCCCAGTTAAAGACTTCTGCTACCTACGCTTTATCCTCCAAGTGGGAAACTCTTTGCTCAAACTGAGTAACTTCATTGGAACAAATTGAACGCTTTTTATCAGTCTTGGTTAAGTGGTCATGTACAGAAGAGACTGCCTGCCATTGTGATTTTTATGCCTCTAATGTCAGATAAAATTATCCTAAACCAGTGATTAGGGGCTATGGTAAACTGACTGATTTTCTACCAAGACAATACTAGAAGCTGAGGTCATTTGGAGAAGAGGTGATAACAAAGGGCCACCATAGAGTAGGCATTAATGTTGGTATCTAGCTCTAAAGTAGATTTCTGCTGGATATTCGGTTGGATAATCATTTTCCCTTACAGATTGAAGTTTCCATTAGACTCGACTACTTTCTTGTCTGTAGCCTCTATTTGTGATCAACCAATACTTCCATCCCTTTTTTCACTCACTAAGGCTGATGCAGGCTAGAATTAAGATCTGCTGAGAGAAATTTTGAAGTTTTAAATACATCAAAGAGATTAGGGAGTTTCAACAACTCCTGGGGGAGGATTTGTGCCATTCCTTGCTGTTTTTAAAGTGGTAGTAGTGGCAATAGTAGTCTCACCTGGTGTCTCATTTGGTACTATATTACTGAGATAATTTTCTTCTTGGGGTTGACTGAGCACTCACCTCTGGGCCCACTTCTTCAGCTCTCTCATACTTGGCCACCTCATCAAGGAGTGACCACCTCAAATGCCACCTTGACCTGCTTATGAAGTACTCTGAGCTGTGGGCTAGTCCAGAGCGAGCTATTTGAAACAAACAGGTCTACCAATGCTGAAACTAGGGGAACAACCGAGAGAGAAAAGTAACATGAAATCCGATTCCAGTCTGGGACTCTTCTCCAGCACAAGGCCCCTCACTCTGCTTTGGTATGGCTGGGTCTCCTTGTGCTGAATCCTACTCCATCTAATGCCATTAGCCACTATTCTCCCCTCACGGCTGCACGCTACATGCCATGGCTCAACTTGGCTCTGGGCTGGTTTGGGCATTGGTGTGTATCTGGCAATTTGGCTTTGGCTTCGGTATCAAAACAGCATTAATCCTGCCACATCCGTGTCAACCCACCTTGTAACAGAGACCTGTGGGCGAGCTACGCACCAAAGAGAGAGAGGGCAGGAAAAGACGTGGTCAGCCATGGATTCTCAGCAGTGTTGCATGACGGGATATGTACTGCCCCACAGACATCCATTAACATTCCTCGGTTGACCTTTGTACTTCTAGTTAATTTTTATCTCCAATAATCTTAGTCTATGCTTCACAGCTTCCCAATACAAAGCTTAGCTCTTCTTTTGCTCTTTTTAAGTTCTTTGAGCACCAGAATTTCTGTTGAGTGAACTAATCCATATTTCATCAAAGAGAATGATGATTGCACTAAAGAATACACAGCATGAGAATAACCTGGTCTCAGCATATCAAAGACAGAATATCAACTGACAAAATATTGAAAAATGAGTGCATTTAAAGGAAGTACAGATTTACTATTCTTAAATCCACATCTACGCACCTTGAAGATATATTGATTGTCAAGGGACGTGTATGTGGAGTTAGGGATACAAAATCTCTACTTTCTTACCTTTCAATATTTCGGCTTTAATATTCTGGTCACAATATTTCATGCCATCAAGATTCCCATCTTGATCTTCTTAGGACACACACCAAAGATGATGTCCCTGATCTGTTTTGCATTGTGTTTTTGACTTTTTATACGTTATTTGCATTGGGTTTGTGAAAAGGATATCACGCATGTCCTTGCAGTTTTCTGTAGAACATGCTGATATTTTTCTGGTAGACAAGTGTTCTATAACATGCTAAATAAATAGGTAAATAATTAGGGGGAAGCAAAACTATGTTATTTACTTAGTTGATCACATGGAAAAATAGCCTTTATCCTGAACACCAATATCAATGTAAAATCATTAGGAGACCTAGGATATCATTACCCCAGGGCTAGCTATTTACCTCATGTGTATTTAACATGTGCGATAAATATCACCTATTCCAAGTTTTTTAACTGAAAATGCAGCGTAACTTTAAGAATTGTTTTTATAACACTCAAAATCCCACACGTTTAACCTTTTTCCCATGCCTCTCCCCAATAAATTTCATCAGGCTTTGACCTGCCAGAATTTATCAGGGGAAACTGTAAGAGTGTGATAATTATCACAGGGTGATTGCACAGGCATTGGAATTTAGCCCTTTACTCATAATAAAGGCCTTAGCGCTTAGGTGGTTTGTCTAGAGCAACACTTATGCAATCATTCCCTATAGGCTGGTTGTGTTGGCTCAGATGCAAACGGGTTGTTTGTAATTGTGGGCCCGATTCACAGTACTAATTTAAGACAAAATCCGAAACGTACTACTTTTGGTATTCACAAGAGGCATTTAGTAGTAGTAAAGTTAGGATTTTGTCTTAAGTCTGTCTTAAGTCTGTCCTACTAATTTTGGTATTCACATAAGGCATTTAGTAGTAGTAAAGATAGGATTTTGTCTTAAGTTTGACTTAAGACAGACTTAAGACAGACTTAAGACAGTCTTAAGACAGTCTTAAGACAAACGTAAGACAAACTTAAGACAAACTTAGGACAGAATTAAGACAGGCTTAAGACAAACTTAAGACAGACTTAAGACAAACTTAGGACAGACTTAAGACAGACTTAAGACAGACTTAAGACAGACTTAAGACAAAATCCTAACTTTATTACTACTAAATGCCTTCTGTGAATACAGAAAGTAGTAAGTTTAGGATTTTGTATTAAGTTAGTTCTGTGAATAAGGCCCTGTGTGTCTAGGGTCATAATTGTTCATAAGGACTCTGGAAGATAGTTTTGATTTGCTCTGTTCAGTAAATTTATGACCATAAAGTATGAATACAGACCGACCACTTTCTGAGAAGTGAGCATACCTGGACCGTGGCATACTGTAAGTGTGCTATTATCTAACTTAGGGCCCAATTAGGATGGTGGGTAGACACACATCCACCCACCACCTTATTGGGGATCTCAACTGTCCGACAGGTTGTCGGCAGTCCAGCAGTAGGCATTACGAAACGACCACCACCACAGTGGTTGCAATGCCTATATTTTGCATTTCGGCATGTGCTGCTGGCTGCAGCAACCGCCGCAATTGAAAAAAGGTACACTGTACATATCCCTGCACTACATGGCAGGCACCATGCTGTCCCTGCCATAGGGTGCAGGGATATGTAGTGGGGCACTCAGGTCCTGTGTCTGGGGGCCAGGTGGCCAGGGTGCGGGTCCCCAATGTCCCTTTCCGCCGGCCTTTTCAAGGCAGGTTCACCACCAGGAAAGGGCGAGCAGAGAGGAACATCCTAATGCCTACAGTAGTGCCTGGTCGGCACCCCGCCATTGTAGGCATTAGAGAGAATTATTATCAGGCTCGGCTCCCACCTTCCTCGGGGCTGTGATGAGAGTCCTAATCCCGGCCCTACCGAACAACCTCAGTGTTCCGATACTAAGAAACGAACAACTAAGATAGTACAGCGGGGCGCGGGAAAGGAAGGGAACAGCAGGGAGGGAGATCTGCAACAACAAAGAACAAGATACTATCTCCCTAACCTCTAACAGTGTGTTTTACATTTCCTTAACCCAAAACCACCCCACTGCCATCAATCATTACCTGTAAAGAAAAATACTCAATGATCTAATCCAAAGGAGACAGGGGTCTGATGAGGTTTGAAGAACTGTGCCCAACTGTGAAAACAAAGCGAACACAATTCAATTCCCTATGCTCAAAGTGCACTGTACTGTTGTGTGCTGTGCGGAATAGAGAGTACACACATACCATGAACAATGCGTGATGTTCTATAAATGGGCGATTTCACAGTTCCCTTTTTTGTTTCCAATACCCCTCCTGTCTCCTGTTAGAGCGAGATAAATAAACAATTATGAACACTGCAACCTTCGGAATCTCCTCCGTAAAACCCAGTGTTAGGAAAATCTTCACTTGTGGTTCTCAGAGTTTAGCTCACTCTGTAACACTTTCTTCCTTAAGCTTGCGCCCTCGAAAGTTCTGAGGGATAGTACTTTGAGAGGGCGTGCAGTAGCGAGGCTCGATACAGGCTCCAGGTGAGTCCTATCGCCACAGTGCAAGCTTACAAGTATTTACAATATGTACAATATAAACATACCCGGGTAGGCTTAGTTTGGCTCAGAACAAGCAATAGGTCAATTTCCCAAACGATCAAACGTAAAGCCACCAAGGTAAAATAATGAACTCAAAGTTAATGAACTTCCGAGTACCACTCCTCCGAGTGAAACTCCCAAAGAATGACCAGGCAGTGGGTGCGTTGTTGGGATCGAAACTACCAACGCCACACACCCCCAACGATATCAGGTTACTCACGATTCTGACGGACTTGGAACCTTCAGACACCTCTTACCGCCTCAAAACCATGACTCAGGAAACGCCACCGCAAAGACGGAATTATCGGCGTCTCACCGCCGTCCGAATCAGACCTTTATTTCCTGGCATGCGCGCGCAGCTCACGTTGGTACCTGATGTAAGCACGGCATGCCGGGAATTGTAGTTTATGTTCCTGGTGGCTGCCCGTGATCGTCCGGCGCCTTGGAACCTGACAGTACACCCCCCTTCACAAAGGGGCCCACACCCACCCCCGGCTTTCCAGGAAACAAACGGTGAAACCGGGCCACCAACCGGGGAGCCCCAACAGCGTTCGCCGGCTCCCAAGAATCCTCCCCGGACCGAACCCCTTCCAGGAGAGAAGGTATTGCAAGCGACCCTTCTCCCGCCTAGAGTCCCGGATGCACCTCACCTCATACTCCTTATCCTGCTGCACCCAGAGAGGCAAAGGGGACCTACGAACTGGACTTCTGGAGGGTTTCAGGAGGGAAACGTGGAACACAGGATGAATGCGAAGCTGCGCAGGCAATCGCAGGCGCACAGCCACCGGATTCACATGCCCCACCACCCGGTACGGTCCTATGAACCGAGGGTTAAACACACTGTGCTTCTTGAATTTAATGTTCTTGGCAGATAACCAGACTAGATCACCCTTCCGATACACCGGATTAGGTCTACGGTGCTTGTCTGCTTGGTGTTTATAGCTGGCTTTGGCCTTCACAAGGTTCTTGTGTGCGTTCAAAAGGATTTTGCGCACCCGCAACATCCGTTCCCTTACCTCTGGCAGCTTCACATTATCAGAAGGCAACAGCATGGGGGTGAACCTGGGATGGTGCCCATATGAACAAAAGAAAGGTGTGTGTTGAGTGGATGCATGTTGAGTGCTATTATAGGCTACTTCTGCCACCCACAACCAATCAACCCAGGAATCGCTGCTTTCTTGCACATAACATCGGAGGTATTGTTTTAAGGATTGGTTCAGTCTCTCCGTCTGTCCGTCCGTTTGTGGATGGAAACTGGTGGACACAGACGAAGTTATGTGCAAAGCCGTACACCAAGTTTTCCAAAATCTCGCAGTGAACTGTGCCCCTCGATCGGACACGATGTCCCGGGGAAGGCCATGCAGTCGTACAATGTTCACCAGGAGTAGATGGGCCAATTGTCCTGCTGTGGGTACCTGGGCACAGGCAATGAAGTGGCCCATTTTCGTCAAAAAATCCACTACCACTATTATGGCTGTTTTTCCTTGGTCTTTCGGAAGCCCCACAATGAAGTCGACTGAGAACCTCTCCCACGGATTCTCTGGAGTGGGCAGAGGTTGCAACAGTCCTTGAGGTTTCTGTCTGTCCGTTTTCATTTGACTACAAGTGGCACACTCCGTCACCCATCTGCGCAAATCAGGTCTGATGGAAGGCCACCAGAATTGCCTCTGGGTTTTCTCCATCGTCTTGACGAACCCCATGTGACCGGCACACGGAACCTCATGGCACCAGGAGAACACTGTTTTACGTAAAACGTTTGTGGGCACCAGGACCTGTTTTCCTCTCATTGGAACGCCATGTCTTGGTTTCCATTCTGGATGATGTCTGAGCCAAGTGCGCCACACACAAGTTTGTACTCCCCTCCTAACACGGAACAAAAAGTCATCGGTATGGGTTACTCCTATGACTTTTGCAGGCTCAATGATGGACCGAACGGGTTTCTCCGATGGTATCAAGAGATTCTCTCTCCTTGTTAACGCATCCGCCTTCCTGTTGTTGGTACCAGGCCGGAATGTAACCACAAAACGGAACTCTTCGAAGAACATCATCCACCTTAATTGCCTGGGAGACAGGTGTCTAGCAGCCCGTAGAAACTGGAGGTTTCGATGATCAGCATAAACCGTGATCTGGTGTCGAGCCCCCATTAGCCAGTGTCGCCATTCCATAAAGGCGTCTCGAATGGCAAGCAGCTCTTTCTCCGCGATGGTATAGTTGATTTCCGCAGAACTGAGCTTCCTAGACATGTACGCGATCGGGTGAAGGGTGCCTGTTGATTCTTCTTTTTGAGACAACACTGCCCCCATTGCTATTTCAGAGGCGTCCGCCTCTACTATGAACGGAATGTCCGGATTGGCATGTGTTAATACTGGCGCGGAGGAGAACGCGGTCTTGAGAGCATCAAATGCTTGTTGGGCTTCTTCATCCCACACAAACGGGGTGTTCTTTTTCGTAAGCCTTGTGAGGGGTGATACCATTCCAGAGAAGCCAGATATGAATCGCCTGTAGAAGTTGGCGAACCCCAACAGGCTCTGGATGTCTTTGACGTTGGTGGGGCGCGGCCACTCTACAATCGCTTGGACCTTCCTCTCGGCCATCACCTGTCCTGATGGAGTAAGCATAACACCCAGGAACTCCACCGTTGTGACGTGAAATTCACATTTGGTGATTTTGCAGAAGAGGTGATGTTCCTGAAGCGCTCGCAACACTGATTTTACGTGTGTGATGTGTTCCTCTGTTGAATTCGAATATATGAGAATATCGTCTATATAAACGACCACATGACGATCCAGGTATTATCCCGAAGGACTTCGTTTAGAAAAAATTGAAAAGCGGCCGGGGCATTGCAGAGCCCAAAGGGCATCACCAAGTACTCATAGAGTCCGTACCGCGTTTTAAAGGCTGTCTTCCACTCGTCACCCCGTCTGATGCGAACAAGGGGATAGGCCCCACGCAAATCCAGCTTCGTATAGATGTGTGCCGCCCGGACCTGTTCCAGCAGCACCGGGATCAACGGCAGCGGGTATTGATTCTTCACGGTGATGGCGTTTAATGCTCTGTAGTCTATGCAGCATCTTTTTTCGCCATTCGCCTTGGGTATAAAAAAACAAAGGAGATGCTGCAGGGGATCTGGATGGTCGGATATATCCTAAAGCCAGGTATTTGTCGAGATATTCTCGCAGCGTATCCGTTTCGGGTAGCGTTAGAGCATAAATCCTCCCGTTAGGGATCTCTGAGCCAGGGATGAGGTCAATGCGGCAATCATACGTCCGGTGGGGTGGAAGCACTTCTGCCTCTTTATCACTGAAAACCGTCCCGAACTCAGCGTAACACGAAGGCAGGGTCACGTCTTTTTCCGCAGCTGTGGCTATCGAAGACGTAGGCTCTACGGTTTGTGCCGGATTCCTTTTCTTTGAGAAACAGTGTTCGCGGCAATAACGGGAAAGGAACTGGATCGTTTTAGTAGTCCACCTTATGTCAGGATCGTGTTTTTGCAACCATGGGAGACCCAGGATGATTCCATATTGCGGGGCTTCAATAATGTTGAAGATCAGATTTTCATGGTGGGAAGTATAACAAATGACTTCATACTCCCTCGTTTGGTAGGTTATCGGGCCTGCTTGTAGTTCGTTGCCATCAACAGCGTAGACCGTTTCGGGTCTTTCTTTGGGGACTAGTTTCACTCCCAATCGGCGAGCCATAGAACAGTCCATAAAACATCCTGTAGCCCCAGAATCAACCATCACTTGCACTTCATGTCGTTTGTTGTCGATGTGTATGGTCATGTTCAAAAAGAGGTGGTTCTGCTCGTCCACCAAATTCGGGGTGAGTGAAGGGATCATGTGTATGCCTGAGGGTTTCCCTTCGTTCACCATCAAGCCGTGTAGTTTTCCGACTCCTTTGCTGCCACTCCTGCAAGGCTCTGTCCTCCCCGAACCCGGTTGTGTTTTGGCTTAACCGGGCACTCACGTAAGAAATGGCCTTTCTTCCCACAATAGAGACACAGTCCTTGTTTGCGTCTGTGTTCTCTTTCGCTGGCGGTTAAGGAGGCTCGCACCGCCCCTATCTCCATTGCATCAGAAGAAGGAGCTGGCTTGTCACTGCTACTGGCTTGTTCATAAGGCATCACGGCTCTATCCTTCTTCTTATGCTCTCCTTTCCTTTCCTTCATGCGATGGTCTAAGCGCAAGGTAAGGTCTATTAAAGCAGAACATGTACGGGGTTGGGGGTCTATCTGGGCTAATACATCCTTCATGTCTTCGCTAAGGCCTTGATAGAACAAGGCTGTTCTTTTTGCTTCAGCCCAATCTGTTTCGGCCACGAGTCTCCGGAAGTTGTTGAGATAGGTGACAAGATCAACATCTCCCTGTTACAACTCTCTGTCAGCCGTGAGGGTCTCTGCTCTCCTATCAAAGGTTTTTTCGAATTCTTCCTTGAAATTGTCCCAGTGGTACAGGAGTGGGTCATCCCTTTTGACTATGGGAACAGCCCACTGTGCAGCTTCCCCCCCTAAGTATGATATAAGGAAAGCTACCCTCGTTTGGTGTGTGGAAAACATCTTGGGTTTACACATAAAGTGCATCTGTACCTGTGTCATAAACACTTGAATCTTTTTTATGTCCCCATAGTATCGTTCTGGTGGTGCTAGAGGGATTTGTGCAGGCATTTCCACCACCACGGAAGTGGTAGGGGAAGAGCTACTGGATGCCCCGGTTGTTGTGGTAGTGGTGGGCAATCTGTCCAGCCTGGCTCGTAACTGTGCGTTTTCAGCCCTTGAAGCCGCTACCTCTCTATTGGAAGCTGCCAGCTCCACCTGCACTAAGGCCAAAGCAGCCATGACGTCCTCTAAGGTGGTCATGGTGAACTCCCAACACAGCCAAGAGGAGGCAAAATCCGTGGGCCGATAATTCTATCAGGCTCGGCTCCCACCTTCCTCGGGGCTGTGATGAGAGTCCTAATCCCGGCCCTACCGAACAACCTCAGTGTTCCGATACTAAGAAACGAACAACTAAGATAGTACAGCGGGGCGCGGGAAAGGAAGGGAACAGCAGGGAGGGAGATCTGCAACAACAAAGAACAAGATATTAGAGCTCCCTATCTCCCTAACCTCTAACAGTGTGTTTTACGTTTCCTTAACCCAAAACCACCCCACTGCCATCAATCATTACCTGTAAAGAAAAATACTCAATGATCTAATCCAAAGGCGACAGGGGTCTGATGAGGTTTGAAGAACTGTGCCCAACTGTGAAAACAAAGCGAACACGATTCAATTCCCTATGCTCAAAGTGCACTGTACTGTTGTGTGCTGTGCGGAATAGAGAGTACACACATACCATGAACAATGCGTGATGTTCTATAAATGGGCGATTTCACAGTTCCCTTTTTTGTTTCCAATACCCCTCCTGTCTCCTGTTAGAGCGAGATAAATAAACAATTATGAACACTGCAACCTTCGGAATCTCCTCCGTAAAACCCAGTGTTAGGAAAATCTTCACTTGTGGTTCTCAGAGTTTAGCTCACTCTGTAACACTTTCTTCCTTAAGCTTGCGCCCTCGAAAGTTCTGAGGGATAGTACTTTGAGAGGGCGTGCAGTAGCGAGGCTCGATACAGGCTCCAGGTGAGTCCTATCGCCACAGTGCAAGCTTACAAGTATTTACAATATGTACAATATAAACATACCCGGGTAGGCTTAGTTTAGCTCAGAACAAGCAATAGGTCAATTTCCCAAACGATCAAACGTAAAGCCACCAAGGTAAAATAATGAACTCAAAGTTAATGAACTTCCGAGTACCACTCCTCCGAGTGAAACTCCCAAAGAATGACCAGGCAGTGGGTGCGTTGTTGGGATCGAAACTACCAACGCCACACACCCCCAACGATATCAGGTTACTCATGATTCTGACGGACTTGGAACCTTCAGACACCTCTTACCGCCTCAAAACCAGGACTCAGGAAACGCCACCGCAAAGACGGAATTATCGGCGTCTCACCGCCGTCCGAATCAGACCTTTATTTCCTGGCATGCGCGCGCAGCTCACGTTGGTACGTGACGTAAGCACGGCATGCCGGGAATTGTAGTTTATGTTCCTGGTGGCGGCCCGTGATCGTCCGGCGCCTTGGAACCTGACAATTATCACCGGGTGATTGCACAGGCATCGTAATTTAGCCCTTTACTCACAATAAGGGCATTAGAGCTCAGGTGGTTTGTCTAAAGGAACACTTATGCAATCATTCCCTATAGGCTGGTAGTGTTGGCTCAGATACAAATGGGTTGTTTGTAATTGTGTGTCTAGGGTCATAATTAACCCTGGGCAAAGCACTGTGCTACGCTCGTGTAGTTTGCGAAGTTTGCGCTACTTCACACTATGTGAATTGCATGTAGCACAGTGCAAACACGCGTAGCATAGTGAAGTGGTCAATTTTTGCTTGCTCGCGATCCTCAACGGCAAGATGGCGACCTCGAGCTAGCAAAATGACATCTCAGCGAGACTTTTTCCTCATTCGCAATCAGCAACATCAACTTGCCAATCGCGAGCATGGAAAATAAACCTCCCGGCGAGATTCTCAACAGGGGGAGGTCAGGTTTTTCATTGTGAGTGGTCGCGTATGCTCGCGACCGCTCGTGATGAGAAACTACCAGTCCGCGTTGAGAAAGCTGCCGCTCGAGTAGAAATCTACTCGAACAGCAGAAAACAACCGGGTGCACTGTGCAACATGCGGTTTGCACTGATTGCATAGTGCGGACAAGCATCCGGCACTGTGCAATCAGTGCAAATAGCATTTTGCACAGTGCACTGCGCAGTTCGCATAGCTACGCTTAGCTCGCATAGTGCGAAGTGCACTTCGTGTAGCTACGCATAGTGCTACTATGCGAACTACGCCCAGTTCATAATGCATGGTACAGTGACACATTTACCCTGGGTGAAATTGCTGCCTGGTAACACTCAGAAAGAGCAGCTTAGATGCAATTAGATTTACTGATAGATTTATTGAAGAAAAATGGGACCGCCACTCTCTGTCTAATTTCTGATCCTGACCTCCTTTGCGGGCTCCAGCCGTAAGCAGCAGGAACAATGCTGTTTCACCCCTTGCTAGGGAGAAGTCATTTTTCTCCAAGAACTGGCTGTCAGGAAGCTAGGATGAGGCATAGACCAGGGAACACATGGCCCAACTTATCTCCTAGAGAAGCTTCCCCCAGTGCACACTGCCTGCAGATCCGATTTTTTCTGTATTCACTGCACATGTATGAAGAAAACAACATAGAGAGTATTTCAAGGTAAACTTGAGTTTCTAATGTTAAACATATGACTATGGATGGAGGCTTTTGTCATTTAAATTGTTAAACTAAACCATATTTCTGACTTGGTTTCCTTCAGTCTGGTACTGTGTTAGATGGATTTATCTTGAGTTTTATTTGCTTACATTTATGGCCTGTAAATCTGACCAATGTACTTGTCATTTCATACTGCGAATTTCAAAGCTTACATTTTTTGCATTTCCGATACGTACTGTGCAAAAGTTCAGCATAATGTGGTAAAACTGTTCCTGGATGATAATATTTTATACTTAGCAGTTGACCAATCGAATATCCAGAGAACAATAGACAGGATTAACAGGTTTACTCTAATGGGAGGATATACGATTAATCGCAGCAAATCTGAAATTCTTTTATTTAACGCCACGCAGTTGGATCCCCCAATCCACATTAGTGGCCAGTTTTCTCCAATGCAGCCCACCTAAGTATAGGGTGAAGGTAAATAAGTTAAAAAATCATACTGCAGAGATGGTATTTCTTGTCTTATTCGATTATAAGGAGAGTTTAGCTAATTAAGATATCAATTTCACCCCATTCCAATTACTATTTTCGAATGTTCCCATTAAGGTGAATAGGGGATACTTTAAAGAAATGTATATATTATTTAGGATGTTCTTCAGGAGAAATCACTGTGCTTGTAACCAGCTGATCAATATTCAACTAAATATGGACATAGGGGAGGTTGGCATTGCTCAACGTTTGCTTATATCATCAAGGGGTCTTATTAGATAATGTTTCTTGACTTTATGATGATCCATTTTTAATACTTTTTTTTTTACATATTTTAACATGGAAATGCCTCAAAAAAACACAAGATACAAAAAAAATGTGAATGGAGGCCAAGAAAGGTGAGGCAATCATGGAAAGTGCGATCGCTGTTAAGATGTAGGACCAAATAGGAAGAAGAGGGAGGAGTAAATGGAAAAATCCAGGTAAAGTGTCTGGCTGTCAGTTATGGGGGGAGCCCAGAGCAGGTACAGGTGGGTGTGATAAAATCACCAAAGATGACAGAAAGAATGGGGTGGTATCCTACTGCTCTAGAATTAATGTTCTAGAATCCAATGATGTGATGTTGTATAGATGTTTAGAATGTTTTTAATTGAATTGCAGTTGATGACTTGGAGATACTGTAGCTGAACTGTTCGCTCGTCGTGGATGGGTTCTTTGTAGTCCTGCTTCTCAAATAAACATTGGATGGTCTATGCTCTAGTGTGATCCTGTCTTTTCTTTACTGGCAACTAGCATGAAGGACCACTGCAGGAACACCTCAACATTGTGGTAGCCAAATTGTTCATAAGGACTCTGGAAGATATTTTTGGTTTGCTCTGTTCAGTAAATGTATGACCATAAATTATGCATACAGACCGACTACTTTCTGAGAAGTGAGCATACCTGGACAGTTTCGGATTTACAAAGTAAGATTATATTGGATGTTGGTGCACAGCCTGAAGTTGCTGTTTGTTTGAATATCTGGGTGCTTCTCGGGTGGCGTCTTCCGTCCACGACGCTTGCTTAAAACATGAATAGATGTGCTTCTGATGGGTCATTAGTAGCATCCCGGATGGTCACTCCGCTATGGGTTTCTTGTTTAAGAACTCCACATCACTCAATAAGGTTGTTCACTCTTCTTTATTCTTACATGTGAAAAATCTTTATCTCATGAAATTCTTTATTTCTCATTCCATTTGATTTTTCATTTTTGTGCTTAACATAGACATTGCTGCTAATTACTCCAATGCATTTCGGGCGAATTGAAAGCCCTTCCTCAGGGAGCATCACTGTCAAATTCAAAACAAGACATTTATGAATATAAGTAGTGCCTCTATCATGTCTCAAAACAATAACATAGTATGCATCAAGATCAGTGTCTTTGTGCGTCACACATGTGTGTTATCATGCCGAACGGTAATGCTCTTGAAATGTGTTTGTGCTTATGTACCCCGGTGAAAAAACGCGACAAACAACTTACCTGTTTTTTCGTTTCGGCAATCTCCTCAAGGCTACGAAAAAAGGAGTAAATAAACATACCAGCAATGGACCTTGTCTTGAAAAAAACAAGCGTTGGTTTCAAGAACCAAACTTACATATCGTTGTTTCCTCCGACGCTGTTCGTGTAGTGGGTTCACTGGAATGCACTTAGCATTTCCGTATATTACCGATAAGACTATGTGTGATTGGCTCTTGCTAAGTCACGTGATAGCTCTACACAGTCGGGCTAGAGAACAGACTTATCCGAAATTAACTGCGGTTTCAGAAAGTTACAAAAACAGACTACAAGCGTAAACATGAAATGTCCCGAGTGTTTTGGAAATAAAAACGGAAAAAAGTCCTCAGGCTTAAAACAATTTACATGGTGTCGAAAATGAAGTGTGAAAAGTACGTTTGAGTTAATATAGTGCGCTACATGTGTTTAGGTCAGTTATGTTATACATGATAGATATAACAGAAACAGGCATGCGCCATGTTAGACAAAGGTTGCAGACAACTTGTTGACCACCATGAAGAATAAATCTTAACTACAGGTAACAAGCTAATTCAATTAGATCATTAAGACCATTCAGGCGACTTGAGCAGAGTCTTTATATCCAAACATTCTCACGCTGCAGGAGGTATTTATTGTTATCTCTTCCGTCTTCTTTCTCAATACACTTGAAGATCATAAATTTCAGTTGTGATATGTTATGATGTTCTTTCAAGAAATGAGTGGCTATTGATGATTTGGTGTTACCAGTACGGATGTTAGATTTGTGCTCTGAGATACGTGTCTTAATTTTTCTTTCAGTTTTTCCCACGTATACTTTCCCACATGGGCATTTCAATAAATAGATGATGTTTGTTGTGTCACAAGTAGCAGTCACTCTGAGCTTAATGTTGTTACCCTTCATGGGATGTTTTATGGTACATCCCTGTATAATGTTATTGCAACTTCCACAGTTTAGGCAAGGTCTAGTACCCTTATAGATTACAGTTGGTTTGAGTTCCTGCTTTTTCCTCTTGTGTAGGCAAATATTGGAGGAGCAGAGAAAATTGAATTGAAGTCTGGTTCTAGGTCTAGAATTGGATAATGCTTTTTAATAATCTTCTTGTATTTGAAACTTTGTGTTGAAAATTTGGAAACAGTTACCACTCTGTTGCGTTCCACTATTGTGTGTTCCTTCAGGAAATTGCTACTCGTGATGTTCTCTACTTGTTTTTTGGCTTCCTCACTTATCTGTAAGGGGTATCCTCTATTTAAGAATCTTGACTCTGGTCATTTGAGAAAAAGGGAAATTTGATTTGAGTGATGCTTGATGAAAGCTCCTATAGTGTAACATATTATTTCTATCTGTGGGCTTCCGATATATATCAGTTTCTAATCCATTTTCAGTGCAGGTGACTTCCACATCTAGAAATGTTACTCTTTTTTTCGAGATGTCCCATGTTAGTTGAATGCGATCATCCCGAGAATTCAGTTCTGTAAGAGCTGTTTCTAATCTTGCTCTGGAGTTTTTCCATATTATGAAGATATCATCAATATATCTTACAATTAATTTGATGTTATCTCACCATTCAGGTTCTGAAAGTATGTATTTGTCCTCCTATTCCTTCATGAAAATGTTTGCGTACACCGGGGCTGCGCAATTGCCCTGGATGTGCCCACGAGTTGTTGATACCACTTGTCTTTATATCTGAAGTAGCTCTGATAAAGAGTAAATAACATTAGTTCAATGAGGAAAGTTTGCATTGATGGTTCCAGGTCGGTATGTAGTATAGCTTGTTCTAGTGCCTCTATTCCTGACGAATGTGGGATTGAGGTATATAGTGCCTTGACATTAGCTGTACATAATATTATGCGTTCACCTTGTTTGATTGTTACTGATTGTAAATTTATCAAAAAATCTGTTGAATCCTTTATGTATGTTCGCATGTTTCTTACTGTTGGTTGGAGATGTTTGTCCAAGAATTGCCCGATGGGTTCATGTAAACTGCCGCGCGTGGAGACAATGGGTCTTAGGGGGGGATCTCTTAGGATCTTGTGTATTTTCGGGATCATGTAGAGTACTGGACTTCTGGGATTCTGCTTCGTAAGAAAGTTTTTTGTTCTCTCATTGATGGTTTCTTCTTCATAAGCTTTATTGATGATTTCCTTTAAAACTTTTGATTATTTTCCGGTTGGATTCTCCTCCAGTCTCATATATGTGTTGGGGTCTGATACATGTTCCATAACTTTAGATTCGTACATAGACCTGTTCATAATTACTAGGGCCCCGCCCTTGTCAGCTTTTGTAAATAAGATTTCTTGTTTGTTTGCCAATCTTTTCAATGTGTCTAAGTCCTTTTGTGTCATGTTTTTTGCTGTGGTTGTTTTAAAACTCAATTTCGTCAGGTCTTGTTTTACCAGCTTTTCAAATAGGTCAAGGGTCTTGTGGCTACTTAGTGCTTGAAAAGTGCTTGTATGTCTTAATCCCAACAATAATAACCAGAGGAAGATGAGAAAGTTTAAGAGGGACACCCACGATTATAAGCTTGGGGAGGTTTGTACGTGGGCGGAGGTATACGCTCAAAAACGAAGAAATCGCCCATATACCCAGCAAACTGATACTTCGTCATCAGGAAGTTACACCTCTAACAGATCACAACTAAGGAGCACTCTACCAACACCAAGACCTCAGACAACACCACAGAGCACAGAATTGCCAACAGCCGCAACAGCTACCACAAGTGCTTTTTTAAACCAAGGTCAGGCAGAAAAAGGAGACCCAGGCGGGGAAAAGGAAAAGGAGAAGGAAAAGGAACATCCCAACACGAGAAGTACCACAATTCCAAAGAAGGACAAAGAGAAAAAGAAAACACTACCGAAGGACAATTAGTGATTAACATCTCAGAATATAACTTATCCACCTATGAGACAAATTTGTTACAAAAGGGAACCTCTTTTGTTTCTACTACAGATACAGATGCTCTTGAACTAGACGTTAGCTTTTTTAAGCTCATGAGGAAACTAAGACTTTGGCATTTCTTCGATAATGTCCTACCTAACCCAGGAATGCGTGAACCTGATCAATTGTTGGGATTAAGACCTACGAGCACTTTTTAAGCACAAAGTAGCCACAAGTCCCTTGACCTATTTGAAAATCTGGTAAAACAAGACCTGACGAAATTGAGTTTTAAAACAACCACAGCAAAAAACATGACACGAAAGGACTTAGACACCTTGAAAAGATTGGCAAACAACCAAAAATCGAATGCACAAAAGCTGACAAGGGCGGGCCCTAGTAATTATGAACAGGTCTATGTACGAATCTAAAGTTATGGAACATGTATCAGACCCCAACACATATATGAGACTGGAGGAGAATCCAACCGGAAAATACTCAAAAAGTTTTAAAAGAAATCATCAATAAAGCTTATGAAGCAGGAACCATCAATGAGAGAACAAAAAACTTTCTTACGAAGCAGAATCCCAGTAGTCCAGTACTCTACATGATCCAGAAAATACACAAGATCCTAAGAGTTCCCCCCCTAAGGCCCATTGTCTCCAGGCGCGGAAGTTTACATGAACCCATCGGGCAATTCTTGGACAAACATCTCCAACCAACAGTAAGAAAAATGCAAACATACATAAAGGATTCAACTGATTTTTTGATAAAATTACAATCAGTAACAATCAAACAAGGTGTACACATAATCTTATGTACAGCTGATGTCAAGGCACTATATACCTCAATCCCACATTCGTCAGGAATAGAGGCCGTAGAACAAGCTATACTACATACCGACCTGGAACCATCAATGCAAACTTTCCTCATGGAAATAATGTTATTTACTCTTTATCTCTTTATCAGAGCTACTACAGATATAAAGACAAGTGGTATCAGCAACTCGTGGGCACATCCATGGGCAATTACGCAGCCCCGGTGTACGCAAACATTTTCATGAAGGAATACGAGGGCAAATACATACTTTCAATCAATCAATCAAAGTATTTATATAGCGCACTACTCACCCGGAGGGTCTCAAGGCGCTGGGGGGAGGGGGGTCCGCTACTGCTCGAACAGCCAGGTCTTGAGCTGCTTCCTGAAGGCGAGGTGGTCTTGGGTCAGGCGGAGGTGGGTCGGAAGGGAGTTCCAAGTCTTGGCGGCCAGGTAGGAGAAGGACCTTCCTCCTGTGGTGGCTCTTCGGATGCGGGGGACGGCGGCGAGGGCGTGGCTGGTCGATCGAAGCTGGCGTTTGGGAGCGTAGAAGTTGAGGCGGCTGTTGAGGTATCCTGGGCCTTGGTTGTGTAGGGCTTTGTGTGCGTGGGTGAGGAGCCGGAAGGTGATTCTCTTGTTGACCGGGAGCCAGTGCAGGTCTCTCAGGTGTCCGGAGATGTGGCTGCGGCGGGGGATGTCCAGGATGAGTCGTGCTGAGGTGTTCTGGATCCGCTGGAGTCTCTTCTGGAGTTTGGCGGTGGTTCGGGCGTAGAGAGAGTTGCCGTAGTCCAGACGGCTGGTGACGAGGGCCTGGGTGACCGTCTTCCTGGTCTCGGCGGGTATCCATGGAAAGATCTTACGTAGCATGCGCAGGATGTTGAAGCACGACGAGGAGACGGCGTTGACTTGTCTGGTCATGGAGAGGGAGGAGTCCAGGATGAAGCCCAGGTTGCGTGCGTGGTCTGTTGGTTTGGGTGCGCTGCCCAGGGCAGGGGGCCACCAGGAGTCGTCCCAGGCGGAGGGTGAGGATCCCAGGATGAGGACTTCAGTCTTGTCCGAGTTCAGTTTCAGGCGGCTGTTCGACATCCATTTGGCTACGTCTGTCATCCATTCGTGCTGGTTGGCTCTGGCGGTGGCGGGGTCGTTGGTGAGGGAGAGGATCAGCTGGGTGTCGTCGGCGTAGGAGATGATGTTGAGGTTGTGCTGGCATGCGATGGCTGCGAGGGGGCTCATGTAGATGTTGAACAGCGTGGGGCTGAGCGATGATCCTTGTGGTACGCCGCAGATGACTTCGGTGGCCTCCGATCTGAACGGGGGGAGGCGGACTCTCTGTGTCCTTCCGGCGAGGAAGGAGATGATCCACTCCAGTGCCTTCTCCTGGATTCCGACGTTGCTGAGGCGCTGTACTAGGGTACGGTGGCAGACAGTGTCGAAGGCCGCGGAGAGGTCTAGGAGGATGAGGGCCGCTGTTTCTCCGTTGTCGAGCAGGGCTCGGATGTCATCGGTAGCTGCGATCAGAGCTATCTTGGTGCTGTGGTTGGCTCGGAAGCTGAATGGCGAGATAATATCAAATTAATTGTAAGATATATTGATGACATCTTCATAATGTGGAAAAACTCCAGAGCAAGATTAGAAACAGCTCTTACAGAACTGAATTCTCGGGATGATCACATTCAACTAACTTGGGACATCTCGAAAAAAAGAGTAACATTTCTAGATGTGGAAGTCACCTGCACTGAAAATGGATTAGAAACTGATATATATCGGAAGCCCACAGATAGAAATAATATTTTACACTTAGGAGCTTTCATCAAGCATCACTCAAATCACATCTCCCTTTTTCTCAAATGACCAGAGTCAAGAGAATTTCATCGGACCCAGTGAAGGCTACCAATAGGATAGATGAAATTGGCACAAGATTCTTAAATAGAGGATACCCCTTGCAGATGATTGAGGAAGCCAAAAAACAAGTAGAGAACATCACAAGAAGCGATTTACTGAAGGGACACAAAAAATGTTCAACATAAAGTTTCAAATACAAGAAGATTATTGAAAAGCATTGGCCAATTCTAGACCTAGAACCAGACTTCAATTCAATTTTTTCTGCTCCTCCAATATTTGCCTACACAAGAGGAAAGATTGTGGGTGAAATTCTTAAACAGGAACTCAAACCAACTGTAATCTATAAGGGTACTAGACCTTGCCTAAACTGTGGAAGTTGCAATAACATTATACAGGGATGTACCATAACACATCCCATGAAGGGTCACAACATTAAGCTCAGAGTGACTGCTACTTGTGAGACAGCAAACATCATCTATTTATTGAAATGCCCATGTGGGAAAGTATACGTGGGAAAAACTGAAAGAAAAATTAAGACACGTATCTCAGAGCACAAATCTAACATCCGTACTGGTAACACCAAATCATCAATAGCCACTCATTTCTTGGAAGAACATCATAACATATCGCAACTGAAATTTATGATCTTGGAGTGTATTGAGAAAGAAGAAGGAAGAGATAACAATAGATACCTCCTGCAGCGTGAGAATGTTTGGATACAAAGACTGTGCTCAAGTCGCCCGAACGGTCTTAATGATCGAATTGAATTAGCTTGTTACCTTTAATTAAGACTTATTCTTCATGGTCGTCAACAAGTTGTCTGCAACCTCTGTCTAACATGGCACTTGCCTGTTTCTGTTATATCTATCATGTATAACATAACTGACCTAAACACACATAGCGCACTATATTAACTCAAACACACTTTTCACACTTCATTTTCGACACCATGTAAATTGTTTTGAGCCTGAGGACTTTTTTCCGTTTTTATTTACAAAACACTCAGGACATTTCATGTTTACACTTGTAGTCTGCTTTTTTGACTTTCCGAAACCGCAGTTGATTCGGATAAGTCTGTTCTCTAGCCCGACTGTGTAGAGCTATCACGTGACTTAGCAAGGGCCAATCACACATAGTCTTGTCGGTAATGTACGGAAATGCTAAGTGCATTCCAGTGAACTCACTACACGAACAGCGTCGGAGGAAACAACGATATGTAAGTTTGGTTCTTGAAACCAACGCTTGTTTTTTCGAGACAAGGTCCATTGCTGGTATATTTATTTACTCCTTTTTTCATAGACTTGAGGAGATTGCCGAAACAAAAAGACATGTAAGTTTTTGGTCGCGTTTTTCACCGGGGTACATAAGCACAAACACATTTCAAGAGCACTACCGTTCGGCATGATAACACACATGTGTGACACACAAAGACACTGATCTTGATGCATACTATGTTATTGTTTTGAGACATGATAGAGGCACTACTTATATGCATAAATATCTTGTTTTGAATTTGACAGCGATGCTCCCTGAGGAAGGGCTTTCAATTCCCCCGAAATGCATTGGAGTAATTAGCAGCAATGTCTATGTTAAGCACAAAAATGAAAAATCAAATGGAATGAGAAAAAAAGAATTTCATGAGATAAAGATTTTTCATATGTAAGAATAAAGAAGAGTGAACAACTTTATTGAGTGATGTGGAGTTCTTAATCAAGAAACCCATAGCGGAGTGCCCATCGGGGATGCTACTAATGACCCATTAGAAGCACATCAATTCATACCTGGACAGTGGCATACTGTAAGTGTGCTATTATCTAACTTAGGGCCTGATTAGGATGGTGGGTAGACTTACATCCGCCTGCCACGCTATTGGGGATCTCAACTGCCCGACAGGTTGTCGGCGATCCCGCAGTAGGCATTACGAAGCGAACGCCACCACGGTGGTCGTAATGCCTATATTTTGCATTTCGGCATGTACTGCTGTCTGCAGCACCCGCCGCAATGCAAAAAAGGTACACTGTACATATCCCTGCACTACATGGCAGGCACCATGCGGTCCCTGCCATATGGTGCAGGGATATGTAGTGGGGCACTCAGGTCCTGTGTCTGGGGACCAGGGGATAAGGGACATTGGGGGACCCCAATGTCCCTTTGCGCCGGCCTTTTCATGGCAGGTTTACCACCAGGAAAGGGCCAGCAGAAAGGAACATCTTAACGCCTACAGCAGTGCCTGGAAGGCACCCCGCCATTGTAGGCATTACAGATCATCTGAAGGTCCGACGGGCTCCTTCAGCCTGTCAGATTAGTGTCAGATAGTATTTCCGCCCGCCGACCATCTGCCCGCCATCCTAATTTGGTGGGCGGTATTCTTCACTGCGATGGCGGTGCAACCACCACCGACGGGCTGTCGGTGGCAGTTCCACCATCATCAGAATCAGGCCCTTAATTATTACCTTCTGCAGCTCATGCTTCTGTGACTCGCATTCTTGTCATTTACAGCCTGTTTTCTCACACTGCTACTTCACCTTTTTGCTCCCAGGAGTCTTGACACCTGAAAAGTGACGCGTCGAGGAGGAGTCACGTGAATCAACAAACATGGTGCATGGTGACGTTTAGTGAGGCCATTTTGTTTTTGGGATGCAGGATCCTTATTCTAGATAAATGCAAAGTTATATACAGAAACAGTCATGTAAATTTGAATAAATAAATGCAAATCTACATCTAAAAGCAGTCAGGTAAATCACCTAGATAAGAAGGTCTTTTTTCTACATGGCAGCTTCTCCTCATCTTGCCATCCTGCTCTTACTCGGTATCCTTGGCAAAAATGATTTCACCTGAGTTTTCCCTATTGCCATTTTCATGTGTTGCAGCAGAAGCAATACACTGGTTTTCTAGCACTGGGTCCGTATGAGTAATTGATTTTGCTCGGATGCTATACTTCACCCACAGAGGCGATGGTCCTTAGATGGACCTTTCTCCATCGTAGTGAGCGATCAAGGCAAACGGATCGAGTTAAAGTTCACTAATGAAAAGTCCATGGGCATGGGCAAAGGGAAAGGAGCAATAATATAGAAAGTTCAAGTATTGTCTCCCCTCAGACAGCTCTAAAATGTCCAGCAGGCGGGTTTATTATCAAGGGGAATAAGGAAAGGGGCATGTAAAGATAGTGTGGCATGTAGAATTGTGGCAAGGATGTGAAAAGGGGCTGAACCTTTCTCGTCTTAAGAATGTCCCCTTTTATACTCAAAATTGTTCGTTTGTGACATTTTGCTGTTACCATATGATGGTTCGATCATCATGAAAACAGGGTTTCCCGCTGCTGCCTCCCAGCTTCATGTCCCTCCTCCCTCCCCTACTTATGGCGACCGCTGGTGTGCCGAAGGCGCGCCTAAGGCAAGCCTGCGTGTGCCTGTCCGCGGCCAGTGTAAGGAACCTTGGATCTCCGGGACTCCGCCAAACTCCACACACTCAACCCTCGAAGACACACCGTCTGCCAAAGATCCTCGCCTAAAAACACCCATGGACAGTTCATGTGCAGACGCTGCCAAAAATCCTTCACCATCAACAAAACCAACACAACCGCCGAAGGCCTGCCTGACCTTCACGCTGCCGTAACCCTGACATACATTCTCCTCAATGTGCACTCCCTGCACCGACACGATGTAGAGATCTGGGACCTGATCGACACCCTCTCGCCTGAAGTCGCATTCTTCACAGAAACCTTGACCAACGCCACCTCCGGCCCCAACATCACCACTGCCATCTCCGATGGCTACAAGATACAGAGAAATGACCGCCCCCACCTCGCAGGAGGAGGACTCGCAATCACACACAAGACTCCCCTCCAACTCTCCACATCCAGCACGAGTGACCCCCACTCCAACACAGAACATCTCCACCTCCAGATCCAGACCAGCCCCAGAACCACGCTACACTGCACCCTCATCTACAGACCGCAGGGACCTCGCACCCAGTCCGCAACTACCATTGCTGAGCTCGCAGCTCCCTATGCCATCACCTCCACGGACTGCATCCTACTCGGGGACCTGAGCTTCCACCTCGACTACTGCGATGACCCAGACTCCAACACTCTCCTCAACAACCTCACCAACCTTGGACTGAAGCAGGTGGTCAACACACCCATGCACAAAGCTGGACACACCCTCGTTCCCATCTTCACGGGAGGGAAAAACATCTGCTTCAGCCACACCACCCAGCCCCTCTGGATGGACCACCACTGCGTCCATTTCACTTTCAACACCACCACTAAACCCAAGACCCCCGTGCCAGCCATGAAGGAACTGGAGCAAGTTAACAGAGGAACACCTTAACACCACCCTCGGCCAAGACCCCCCCAGTGCCACGACCGACACTAACTCTGCAACCAAAGAACTTTACCGCTGGATCTCCTGCTGCGAGTAAAGCTTGCACTCCTCCGCCAACCCGCCAAACAAAGCCCTCTGAAGGCCACCTGGTTCACCACTGAACTCCGAGAAGCCAGACGCTCCTGCAGACTCCTAGAGAGAACCTGCCAAAACCAGAAAACCACTGAAGCACAGAACAACCACAGGATCACCCTGAAGGAATACCACCAGTGCACCACCAGAGAAACCAAAAAGGATCTTCATAAGAAACAAAGTCCAGACCTTCATGACCAACGCCAAGGAACTGTTCAACTTCATGCAGCAGTTCGCGAAACACCCCCAGCAAAGCCACGGATGTCACTCCTTCCCAGGAACTTTGCGACAAGCTCAACCACTACTTCCATCTGAAGATCAAGGCCCTCTACAAAAACTTCAGCGAACAGACACAGGACACCACACCCCCTACGCCAATGATAAGCCATCCTTCAAGACCTGGAATCCCGCCACTGTAGAACACATCACCGTGACCATGAAGAAAACCCACTCAGGATCCCCTACAGACCCTTGCCCTCTGCACATATTCCACAGGGCCGCCATCACACCCAAACTGGGAAGGAATATCAATGCCTCATTCATGTCTGGCATTTTCCCAGATGACTGGAAGCGGGCAGAGGTTAAACCCCTCCTCAAGAAGCCAACAGCTGACCCCACAGACCTGAAAAACCACCGGCCCATCTCTCCCCTCCCCTTCGCGGCCAAAGTCACCAAGGGACTCGTAAACGCCCAACTGACCGCCTTCATCGAAGAGAACTCAATCCTGGACACCTCCCAGTCTGGAGTCTTCAGTAACCACAGCACCAAGACTGCCCTCCTCGCAGCCACTGATGACATCCGCATGCTACTCAACCAAGGACACACTGCGGCCCTCATCCTGCTAGACCTCTCCACAGCCTTTGACACCGTCTCACATCACACACTCACAGCCAGACTTCACAATGCAGGGATACAAGGAACCGCCCCTGATTGGATCCAATCCTTTCTCTCCAGGCGAACCCATAGGATCAGACCCTTTCCCTTCCTCCCCAAACCCACCAATATCAACTGCGGAGTACCCCAAGGATCATCGCTCAGCCCCGTGCTCTTCAACATCTACATGGCCCCCCACACCTCCATCGTCAGACAGCATGGGCTCAGCATTGTATCCTGCACCGACGACTTCCAGCTCATCCTCTCACTCAAGAAAAACTCCGAAGACACCAGACTCTGTTTCCAGGAAGGAATGAAGAATGTTGCAGCCTGGATGAAAGACAACTGTTTGAACCTCAACTCAGAGAAGACCAAAGTCCTCATCCTGGGACCCTGCAAATTCACCTGGGACAACACCTGGTGGCCCTCGGCAACCCTCCCACCTCTACAGACCACGCACAAAACCTGGGCATCATCCTCAACGAAACCCTCTCCATTAACTGCCAGATCAATGCCATCGCCTCCACCAGTTTCAACTGCCTACGCATCATCCGCAAGACCTTCAAATGGATATCCCCCTACTGCAGAAGGGCCGTCACCGACGCACTCATAACCAGCAGACTCGACTACGGCAATGCCCTATACGCCAGAATCAATAGAACCCTTCTACACAGACTCCAAACCATCCAGAACGCTACAGTCAGACTCATCCTCGGGACTCCGCACCATTAACACATGACCCAACACCTATTAGATCTCCACTGGTTCCCCTGGAGAAGTGGGTCACCTTCAAACTACTCACCCACGCTTATGAATCCCTCAACAACATCAGGCCAAAATACCTCAACGAGAGAATATCCTTCCATGTACCCAAGAGGAACCTCCGCTCCACCGAACTCGCCCTGGCAGAGGTTCCAGGCATCCGCAGAAACAGAACTGGGGGAAGAGCCTTCTCCTACATCGTGGTCAGGACCTGAAACGATCTCCCTGTGAACATCAGATGCACCCGACCCTGCACACATTCAGGAAGGACCTCAAGACCTGGCTCTTTGACTGATCCAGAGCTGCTCCCACCCCACGCTCCATGAGAACCTCATGGGTGAGTAGCGCACTTTACAAACCCCTGATTGATTGATTGATTGTGATCATTCTGCTGTTCTCCAGGTTCACATTGACTCCAACATACTTTTCTGTACAGCTCATAAGAAACGTCTGTCCATTCTGTCCTCACAGGTTAATTGACAAAGAACTTATTAACTTTGTTGCTCTTTACATATTTAGTCCAAAGGTTGGGTTTGCACCAATTCACTCAAAGACAGTAGCGGTTGGCAGTAGGTGTTTCTGTAGGGCGGTGACGTGGGTAGGGGGAGGCGCAGGGTGGGGGGTAGTGATGTATGGATTATGGAGTTTTAGAGGTAAGTAAACATTTAAAAAAATAAAACGAATTTCGTTGCACGCACTGCATCACATTTGGTGATGCAGTGCGTGCAATGAAATTCGTTTTATTTATTTAAATGTTTACTTACCTGTAAAACTCAGTAATCCATACATTACTACCCCCCACCGTGCCCCTCCCCCTGCCCACGTCACCACCCTACAGAAACACCAACTGCCGACCGCTACTGCTCAAAGAAGTACTAAGAAAGTATTTTGCCGATTAAAGAATATTGCATGAATGGAACAGATAAAGCAACATTTGGGAAAATATAAATCAACTCAATGGATTTTGAAGTTAGCATCTCTTACTTAGTAAAATAAACTAATGATTAAGTTAAAAAATAACGAGAAAATCAAACATATCATATATGAGAATATGTGATAAAACAAAAATGTTCAGAGAAGACCAAAGTCCTCATCCTGGGACCCTGCACATCCACCTGGGACAAAACCTGGTGGCCCTCCGCCCTCGGCAACCCTCCCACCCCTACAGACCAGCACAAAGCCTGGGCATCATCCTCAACTCCAACTTCAATTAAGACCTAATACCGCAACTTCAAAAAGACTTATGTGTAAACTATTGCTAAAAATCATTAAAATAAAATTGCTTCTATAGATATAAGATCTTTATAATGTTAGGCACTAATACTGAAAGTTTCAGTCATATAGCACATTGCATACATGAATTGCACAATTGTTGAATTTGGTATAGTGATCTAAAATGAAGTCATTAGAAAGGCTAAGTTTCATCATTATTTTATCATGATGATTTTGTTAGGATTATAAGGTAGTCAATTAATAAACATATGTAAAATTCATTGTTTTACTAATCCTACTGTTTCTACCTATGCAAGCACACTTTCACTGTGCTGGTATTTCAACTTTTCCCAGTTTCAGTGTTGTTTATCTAGACATGTGCAAAGTCCACATTTGTGTTTTCGTTGTCAAGATTGGTTTATGTGTCATGTAAAGGATGATCAGCTTTTACACAGCATCGCACATCTCTAGCAACATTGTCTTCTCTTGCGCCTGTATGCCACAGAGCAACTCTTCCCAGATTCCAAGCCCTGTAGTTTTCTGTTTTGACAGCTTTTTTGAATAATTGTAATACCTTCAAAGGCAGGCTGAATTTCTCAACTAGCACTTTTGTTTTTTTAAAGAATAATGCTAAAAGAGTCAGAGCTTTAACTTCAGTTTTTCCGTTTTTTGTTTAACTTGGCCCAAAACTCACAAGATAAAAAAAATTGAATGGAGGGCAAAAAAGGTGAGGCAATCATAGAAAATGCATTTGGAGTTAAGATATAGAACAAGATGGGAAGAAGAGGGAAAATATAGGTTAAGCATCTGCCAGTGAGTTATGGGAGAAAGCCCAAAGCGGGTACAGGTGGGTGTGATAAAATCACCAAAGATAACAGAAAGAATGGACCATAGTTTGTATACAAGCTATTAGTCCTTTTTCCGACGTGGTGCAGACCCACTGAACTCTAAGTTAATTAGGAGAGCATCTCCTGAAATCAATTGAGTGCTGGCTTTGTGAGTTCTGAATTGATTCATTTCAATTGGCTTCAACTGTATAACCATAACAGAGACCCCTGGAGCTTCTGACTTAGTGTGCAGGTCTCAGCTAATATGCATTACTTTGTTTATTCAGTGGGTCAGATTTACTAACATTTCGAGTTACGGTTGCACCACATTTGTCGTGCATCCATGATGCAAAACGCTAGTAGATATTTACAAAGCCACCAAGGCGCGATTTGCGCTGTCTTGCTTAACTTTGTAACTTTGTAAAAAAAAGTAAGACAATGCTGCGACTTGCGCTGCATGACATGACATTTAATCCTGGGAGATATTCCATGGGTGGAACATGGGCATTCCCATGCATCCACCAATGTATTTCACGCAATCTTAGATTTACAAAGGTGTGTAAACCTGCTATTGTGTAAAATTGCTAAGCCTCCCAGAGGATGGTATAACGAGGAGAAAAATCGTTTTTGTCCTTATTGCTTCCTCTTTGTATGTGTGCTGCAATCTTCAAGAAAGAGAATATGCCTCAGGTGATTGTTTATGAGCAGAAAGGCAAGCCATCCTGCACAAAAACAATTCTCCTTGTAAAGCAGGTACCATTGCACCACGGTGCAAAGGTGCCTGCACTGGCGCTAGGCTACCTGAAGTGCGGCAGCATTATGAGAGAGCAGAAGTGCACCATAGCTTAGTTGATATGGCACATTTCTGCTCTCTCCCTCTTACACACAGCACAGCAAGTTGCTTTGCTACAATTTTTTGCATTAAAGGTTAGTAAATCTAGCCCTCTGTTTCTGCATTTAAAACTCCACCATTCCTTTTGGGTATCAGCTGTAGATAGGTATCCGTACAGACCACTGTAGACCTATTGGCATTAGAGCAAATGTGTGCTGGCATTATAAACCAATTTATTTGAACAAGGATCTGCCTTTAATCTTCAGTAATCAGAGAGTTGCACAGATGATTTATATTCTGTAAACGCCTTTCCACTGATTTTCTAAACAAAAAGGCAAGCCATCAACACACTGTTCAGCCAAAGGCACGCATTTCATGCATTTCAAAACAGAGATCCAGTGTAGAAAATAGTAAGCTTTCAAAACCAGTCTTCTATCAGACACCGTGTCTTCCTGGGGAAGATGGGTGCACTGCTGATAGTAATGACTGCTATTTGTTCTGCTGGCAATCATAGTTTGGCGAGCTGCAAATCTTCTTTCAGAAATTGCTTATTTGTAAGACCACATTACACAGTGATAGAAAAGAGTCTGCAGCATTAGAAAACCTTGAGATTCAAATAACAATAGGATACACTGTAACTTGATACACACATCTACCTACATTCAGGAAACAACCACACAACAACGGTGATTGTTTCAATCTAAGCTCTACAGCTCCCTTTGCCTTATTGAAAAACATTGCAGCCCAGTCTCAGTCAAGTACCAGAAGCACTAAAAAAGTTGGGATGCAGAGTTTTTGCATCTTGGCATGCACAGGAGAATGGTTGGCTGGTTCAGTGGAAGGAGATAAGTAAACATGAGCAGACAACAACAAAGGAAGTACGATGCTGTCCAAACACTCTTCCCATATCTTCCGTTGACGGGTGGGACTTAGATCATCTAACAGTGAAATTTCGGTTAATAATACATAGGAACATGTGTGTAATACACACAATAATATATACATAAGGACATTGATAAAGAAATGTTATGGAATGTATGGATGCATGTGTTACTCAGACGTTTCTATGTAAGACGTGGCATGTTTTCCCTGTCAACCACAGAACTGCTGCCACCACTTGAAGTAGGATTACTCTAAAAGAAGAATGAAGAGTACTTTCCAGCTGCATCTTCCACCATCCCCATTCCACGTATCTTATTTAAGTTTTGCTGACAGGGCACTTCACTCCAAAAGTGCCTTCATCTGTCCACCCTATTATGAATAGCAAGGACTGTCAGATTTCCAAAGTGCTCCCGCAGGCTCTGCCGTCATGAACATATTCCAAGTCTGGTGGGATAGGGGCCATTTGTATAAGAATATTAGAGACCTTGCTCACTTAGAGTGGACAGTCTGATGTTCTTTTATTCTCTGCAAAACCACTAGGGAAAACCTGGCGGCGTGAAAAGAAAACTAACTAATGAACCTCATACCTTAGGAGAAAACACTCAAGGTGCTATGCTCAATAGTAATCTCTTTTTCAAAAACAAACTCTTCCTTTGAGAGCTCGCCACACTTACAGTGCCTTCACAGAGGCTGACGTAATGGTGGCTCCTGTCAATGCACAGAAATCACTACAGGGTCGGTGATGGTCTCTAACTATCCCTTAATATGGCTGTCCTCTGTTCATAAGGGTGGCAGATGTAATGTCCTCACCACCCTGATGGACAGAGTAAATGCCATCATACTCTAAATAGAACTAAGGGCCTGAATCTGATGTTGGTGGACGGGTCACTCCATCACAGCAGTGATGTATATACGGTCCTTGGAAATAAAAATATCATTATAGACAATGGGATTTAAATTTTGGCAGACAGGATATAAGTCACCATTGTAATGGACAGCTAAAGCAGGCCCCAAGACAAATGAGTCACTTGAGCTGTCAGTTGAAACCAATGGTCTTATATATTTTGATATGCCTAATATTGGAGTTTATAAACTTTCCATGTGCTCTAAATATTGGTTTGATAGGGGACTTAGTTACAGAGTGATGTGCTCATGGTTACTGAATTTGCAAGTAGTAAGCCCGACATCAGAAACCAGATCAAAGAGTTAAGCTATCAATACTAAAATCTGTAAGTGACCTGCAGTTTGCGGGGTTGAAATCCATGCAATCGCAATGCCAATTCAGACTTTCATCCTTTCAAAGCTGAAAAAATAAGTGCACAGTTCAATTGTGTAATATTTATTGTATATAAATATGTACTATGAAAAGTGCTTTATAAAAGACAGATTAATATCATGATTGTTATGGCCTCTAACTCTAAAGTAAAAAACCTAAGAACTGGAACAAAGATCATCTAGGTTTGTCTCGTTGTTTACCTCCTCCATCATGCATCACATTCATGCAGTGCGAGGAGCTGTGGCAATTCTTCTAAGAGGCCTGTTAATCCCAATTTGGTTAGTAAAGGGAGTTACATGTGCAGCGGGAAAACTGAGATTGACCTTTGACCTGCTAAATCAATAAGGTGGTTGAGAATGCCCTGCATTGAGGAATACCATACAGAAATTGATGCAGAAACACTAATTCCCAGTGCTTTCTCCATTTACAAGGTCCTACATGGCAGTATTTTATTGCAACAATGCTGCATTATATATGCAGTGTCTTGTGAATTAGAATGACGGAACTCTTTTGGCTCCAGATGGACTCCGTAGAACTGTGACGCAAGTGGTTGAGCTGAATGTTCTGAAGGTTTTTTAGAATGTGGACTTCGAGTTACATGCAGAAGAATAAAGATGTGCAATACTACGCTCCGTGTGTGACATAGTTATTTGCGGGTACCCAGGCTGGGGCAGACGCTACAATTGGTGACAAGTTAGGGGATAAGTAACCAGAGGATTGACAGTGTTCTTCGAGAGAGTGTACTGTGGTCCAAGCAAGCTGTTTGTGAGTTCAACATGTGTTGCCGTTGAAGTAAGGAAACAGAGCTTAACGCATGTGGAGTGAAAGCGCAAGGAAAACTGCCAATAAGACAGTTAAAATCTACAAAATCATAGCAAAGAGATCTTTGTATTGTTAACGAAGAACTTGATGGTTGGACCATATGTAAGGGTACATCGTTGCTATGCTAGATACAGTAATATGTAATCCGGAGATTGAACTCTAAGGGCAGATTCAACCAGGTTTTCAGAGAGTTACTACTGATTCTCACAAAGTGCAAAATAATGTTACAATTAGACAGTGATAAAGAGAACGATCACGCAAAGAGATGTCCAAGAATAAAACAGTTATTTACTCACCAGAACCTGAGTAAAGCACATCACTGGGGTTGTGCTTACAACACTGCGTCTTCCCGACCCAACTGAATGGCTTTGAAGGCAGTTGGAACAGGAACATAGCATTGGGCAACAAACAAGCCCGTCAGAGATAATTTTTGAATACTGGAACACTGTTTTCCAGTGGTGGCAAACACTGAGGCCGTCATTTTGAAAGTCATCAAGGATGATCCAGAGTCCAGCACATAACAAGGAAATGACCTACACAAACCGATTTAAGAGGAACCATTGAGAGTAAGCTGAAGCTAAAGCCTGAAGATCACATGGTGATGTCTGCTATCTAAAAATAAGTTGTGTTTTAGATGCGTATTTTTATTTTCTCGTGAAAGTAAATATCCCATCTTTGGACAGGTCTGTAAAGTCTGTAGGAAGGAGAACTATTTTGTGACATGTTGTAAAGGCAAGCGCATCACAGCTTGAAAAGAAAATGTCAGCCAAAATGTTCCAGAAGCAATGTTCGATGCACAACCACGAGGCCAAGCGGTAACATCAGTTAAGACAAATCGACACCAAACGATGTTGCTTGTCATCCAAATCAATGTCAACCAGTTCTTCTGTATCAAGATAAAGTGAGAGTGAATAAAACAATTGTACTATGTCGATGTTTACCTCAAAAAAGCATGTGCATGTTGGGCTGGCTGCTTGTGAAGAAAAATGTCAGTCAAAGAAACATCAACATGTCAAAGCAGCAAAGTCATTCAAAAATTGCCCAAAAATTACACTGAAAGTAAATGGTTGTTCAATACCATTGATTATCAACAGTGGTACAATGATAAACATTTTGCAATTAATTATCTCTACTTACGTCATCTAAAACCACCGTGTATACATGGGCTTCATCAATGCCTATAAAAAGTCAAGGTTCATTTGTAGTGACAATGAACCACAAGAAAACACAAGAAAAGGAAGGTACCAGTACCCATCTATGTGCTTCAAGGCATGGCATCCAGTGCCTGTCTACTCAGTTTCAGCACAACCGCTGACATGGGATGTATTTTTGTGAATCACAGCATGAATGCTTATCACAAAATAGTAAGTCAGTTCCCTTTGTTATTTCATGATATGGGGAACCTAATGAGTAAGAAAGTAAAGTTCCATATTAATGAGGATGTCAGTCATGTTGCTCAAAGACATAGATAAATAGCTTTTCATTTGTAAGAAGCTGTTGAAAATATCTTGAATCATTATTTAAGCATGTAATTATTGAATTCTACTGGTCCAACACCAGAAATTCCTACCATAGTGATTATGCCCAAGAAGGACAGCGAAGGAACTACATGCATTTGCATTGACATGCGTCAGGCTAACAATGCAAAATATCCATCTTGACCAGGCTGACTCTAGAGACTCAGTTGACTTTCTAGACGTTCTACAGCTTGCAGAACTCTCATAATGGGTTAGTCTCCCCACACATTATGAGGGTCATATCCTTGACCCTATCTGCTCCAACTTTCCAATCCTGGTGGAAGATCCCCTCCCGGTTTCATGGTCTGATCACTGCCTTATTTATTTCTCTTTGGCGGTGGTTATGTCTGATCTGCCAGGCAACTGCTATTGCATACCACTATTCAGCAAAATTGAGCCAACTAAATTCTCTCTGGCCTTGGTAGCCTCTAGACCCAATCTCCCCCGAGATCTTGATGGGAGTCTTGCAGGGTTCTCAAATTGGGTCTCTCACTCCATGGATACGTTATCCTCGCCCGTCTCATCCAGGCTTTCCAGGGAGTCACCTACTAAACCCTGGTTCATGCCCGAGTTGACTGTTCTAAAGCACGAGTGCAAAAATCTGGAGCGTGCCTGGCGCCTTGGTGAGTACTGTGCCTTGGCCAAGCACAATCTTAGGTTCAAACAAGAAATCTACTATGCTGCGATATCCGAGGCCAAGAAGCAATATTACTAGGTCCGTATTGATCAGGCTCAAAATAATTCCAAGGAAATTTTTGCCATAGTACAGAGCTTTACATCCCTCACTGCACAGACTAGCTCACTCCCAGTCTCAGAAGCCATGCCTATAGTTCCTACGCCCGCTATTCCTAGACACTCCCTGCACGCTTTCGTTCCAGTGGATCTTTCCAGCACTCGCAAAATTCTAAAAGGCTGGCAGAAGTGGTTCTCTTTTTATGTCCTGCTGAGACAACAGCACTCGTCAGCACATCTTCGGGCACATGTTCCTAGCTTCATTTGTCACAGGTTGGGCAGTGGCTCGCTCACCATGAAAGTGGCTCAGGCATGGAATGCCCTTCCTTTTGAGCTTCACACCACCCAAGATCCTCTGGCCTTTAAAAAAAAATTAAAAACCTATCTCTTTGTCTAGTGGTTATTTGTGTCTCTGCTTGGATCGTGCCGGGACACACCTCAGAGTAGCTGCTTATGTTATAAAATTCAATAACAGAACATAACAAATGAGAACGACATCCAGGTCCACACATTGCTGACATGATAATGCAATTAAATGGTTTAAAGGTCTTCTCTTGCCTTGATCTTAATAAAGGTTATCTTCATAAATTGAAGAGCATTGCAGGTACAGTACAACCTTTTCTACACATGTTGGTCTATTTCAATACAAAAGACTTGGGGGTTATTTACAAGCAGCCTGCACCACAGGAGCATCTCCACCATGCGTGGCTTTGCCTGGCCTCATAGATATGGAGAAAGGCAACACAAAGCACTGCCTTGACTTTCTCTGTGTCAAGGAGGCATTCCATTGGTGTTGCGGTGAGTGCTCCCATAAAACACCAATAGATTTTGAAGTTGTCCCAGACCTGGGGCAGCACCAAAACCTTACAACTCCCTAGAGCAGGTGTCACAAGGAGAAATATTTATGTTTCTCCTCGCCTTTTCCGCATTCCATGTGTGATGCATTCTGCAAACAATCAATCAATCAGGGTTTTTTTTAAAGCGTGCTACCCACCCGTGACGGTCCCAAGGCGCTCAGGATCAGTCGAAGAGCCAGGTATTGGGGTCCTTCCTGAACATGTGCAGGGTCGGGGAGTGTCTGATGTTCACAGGAAGCTTGTTCCAGGTCTTGGCTGTGATGTAGGAGAGATACCCTGCCTGCTCTGTTTCTGCGGATGCGAGGGACCTCTGCCATGGCGAGGTCGGCAGAGGGGAGGTTTCTCTTGGGTAGGTGGATTGAGACTCTCTCGTTGAGATATTTGGGTCTGATGTTGTTGAGGGATTTGTAGGCGTAGATGAGGAACTTGAAGGTGAAAGTCAAAAACCTGACGCACACCCTCCATTTTTAATCTTAAAGTGAAATCAACATTTTGTCAAAATTCGGCGTGCATACTCCCAACAGTGCTCCATTCCTTTAGCACTTAAACATTAAACAATGACCAAATAGTGACTCGCAATGATGCGAATCATGAACAGGTTGCACAGCCTTATGCACTTAAGTATTCATTTAATACACTTCAACCACAGTAATCCAATTTTTTGTCCTTTTTATTTCACAAATTATTTTCCAAGTTCATCCATCTCGCCAAAGAAATGAGACTTCTGTGAATTTTTGCGTTTTATATATTCCAGAATTGCCCATCCAGGCCTATTCGTGGACATGAGAAAATTCAGATCCTCCAAATAATTAAGAACATGTAGCACCCAATGCATTTTGGTCCTTATATAACCTTCCTCAGGGGTATCTGCAATTTTATATGAAAAAAATACATATATCAGTCCTATTTTTTATGATAAAGCCACCAAAACTGCAACACAATGATAAACCATGCACTCTCCACTCCCATAAACATGTCTTGAACACCCATACCAATCACCATTAATCTCCCTTGCATGTCCCACATTAATCAATCCCAAATTCTTCTAAACCAAACCTAAAATGCTGTGTTAATCTCCCTGCACATCATTTTGTGTTTTAACAAAACATTTGAGCTACCCAGCCTCTCTGTGTTCTAAACGATAGTAAAACGTGACCCCACCAACCCTATGTTAACAAGAATAATCCTGTGATTACCCAGCTGCCCCTAAATTTCTACTGGCTCTCCCGTTTATACGTGCCTCCCAAATGCATACCAGCTCTGTTTGTTCGCATCTGACATCCTCCTCTAGAGGTATGTGCTCGAGTGTCAATACTACCCGCCTTCACTAAACCCAATGTGTTTTAAATGCGTGTGACCCACCCCACCTGTGAATCTTTTTTTATGCATCACATGCTTGAATAAACCACTTCACTCAAACCAAAATCCCATTGAAACTTAAATATACAACACTGCTCTCAAAATTATCCAAAACAAACCGAACCAACATGCCGCGCTTGTAGGTGACCCTCTTTTCGACAGGGAGCCAGAGGAGGTTTCGTAGGTGTTGGGTCATGTGCTCGTGATGTGGTTTTCTGAGGACAAGTCTGTCTGCGGCGTTCTGGATGGTTTGGAGTTTGTGTAGAACAGTTCTGTTGATTCCGGGCCGCAGTCCAGTCTGCTGGTTATGAGCACTTGGGTGATGGTCCTTCTGCAACCGAGGGGGGGATCCATTTCAAGGTCTTACAGAGGAAGCGCAGGGCAGTTGAAGCTGGTTGAGGCGACGGCGTTGATCTGGCGTTTCATGGAGAGGGAGGAGTCAAGGATGATGCCAAGGTTTTGTGCGTGTTCTGTAGGGGTGGGTAGCTTTCTGAGGGTGGAGGGCCACCAGGTGTTGGCCCAGGCGGAGGTGAGCGAGCCTAGGATAAGAACGTCAGTTTTCTCTGAGTTGAGCTTCAGCCAAGCTGCGATGTTCTTAATTCCTTCGTGGAAGCAGAGTCTGGTGTCTTTGGGGTTCTTTGTAAGCGAGAGGATGAGCTGGGTGTTGTCGGCTTAGGAAACTATGCTGAGCCCATGCTGTCTGATGATGGCTACGAGGGGGGCCATGTAAATGTTGAAAAGTGTCGGGCTGAGCGATGATCCTTGGGGTACTCGGCAGTTGATGTCAGTGGGTTTGGAGAGGAAGGGAGGGAGTCTAATCCTCTGGCTTCTGTGGGAGAGGAAGGATTGGATCCAGTCGAGGGCATGAGTTCTGTCTGTGAGCATGCGTTTAACTCCTTCCATGCTCATGACGGAACGGTTCCGTCATCAGCGTCTGTGCTCCGGTGCTGATGACGGAACATTTCCGTCATGAGTCAATGTGATTTATGACCCTTCAGCACTGCAGCGAAATTCACGCAGCACTGAAGGGGTTAAAGACGGTGTCAAAGGCTGCGGAGAGGTCTAAGAGGATAGGGGCTGCGGTGTGTCCCTGGTCGAATGGTATGTGGATGTCATCCATGGCGGCGAGGAGGGCGGTTTCGGTGCTGTAGTTGCTGCAGAATCCAGATTGTGAGGCATCAAGGATGGAGTTATCTTCGATGAAGGTGGTCAGCTGGACATTTGCGAGTCTCTCTGTGATTTTGGCCGCAAAGGGTAGGAGAGAAATGGGCCGGTATTTTTTCAGGTCTGCTGGGTCCATGATTGTTTTTGTGCAGGAAGGAGCACCTTCAACATGCCAACAATGAAACACCCTTGCACCATGTTGTTGGCACAAGGTAGCCAAGATGGCACCAGAGCATTGGAAAAGGACAGGGGTGCATCGTTAATCATTACTACAGAGCATTCCTGCCTTTCCTTTTGACTCAGGGCAGCAAAGTGACTTGCTTCACTGCCCTGCACCAAAAACTCGTAAAAGAGGCCTATGTTTTGGTGTGTAATCCACTGCAGAACTGTTTCAAGACGTCATTTGACATTTCATACAGCCTGTCATGAATCGTTCAATTACAGCACTGACATGCTGAATTTCAGAGCTACACATAAAGAACACCCTAAAGCTCATGCCTAAGTATGTAGTTTACTTGCCGAAGGAGGTTTGACTTTGAAAGCAGACTGGTGTGAGTTCCATAAGACAAAGCTGAAATTCTCTGGTCATATCTTTTCTGATGGCGGTATGAAACAAGCTCCTTCTAAAGTACAAGCGCTGTCAAATGCTGATCCGCCGCAAGATGTTTCCACGTTGGCTTCATTTCCTGGCATAGCCAGTTACTATTCCAGATATATACCGGACATTGCCACTGTAAGTGCTCCCTTGAGAGACTTGACGAAAAAGAATGTTTCTGTTCATTGGTAATATGAATGTGAAAAGAGTTTTAAGAATATCAAATAAGCCATTGAGAATGCTACTTAAATTGCATACTTCAATCTGAAGCTTCATTCAGAGATTCTTGTTGATTCTAGTCCAGTCAGGTTAGGCGCTATCCTTGCACAGCACAGCAGACAGTCGAATGCTCATAAGGTGAGGGGGTCTTCCTTATTGGAAGGCCTTGCCCTTACACACCGATGTGGGTGTCATGTGTCATCATCAGGCTTTGCTCCTTGTGGGGCCAGTGCTGTGGTACACCGCAACATCCCTTACAACGCATACATTTACATTGCATGCCATTACAACGAATTTAAAAAAAACTTCATTTACAACGCATTCCATTACATCGCATTATACCTTTACAGCGCATACCATTGCAACACATACCATTACATTGTATTTAAAGTAAGTGTTGGATAGTGTACGGGTAAAATTACTATTCTGACTCCAGGGGGTGCAACATTAGGGTAAATGTTGAATAGTGTAAGGGTACTATGCGTTGAAATGGTATGCATTGTAATGACATGCGATGTAATGCCTGTGTTGTAGTGTCATGCGTAGTAGTGTCATGCATTGTAGTGACATGCAATGTAATGGTTGCATTGTAGTAACATGCATTGTAGAGGTGGTCGAAAACTACCTAACAGGTACCCAGTGATTTATATAATCAGGGGACCCCTTGCCAGGATTAAAAACAGATAAGTATAGATAGTTGAGGCAGTGTTATGTAGCATGACAATCTCGTCAGAAGGACTTGGTTAACAAAGAACAGACGAAGCGTAAGTGTTTGAGCGGAAAGCAATGAATGTTGTTTTAAAATGTGGACTTTGCCGATACACACAGATGAATAAGGACTTGCAATTCTAAGCTTCGTGTGTGGCGTAGTTGTATGCCGCTACCCAGGCTGGGGAGAACACCTCAATATATAGTAGTGGACTAGTTACCTGAAGTTGAGTGGGTTCTCCACCACCATAAATGGGGGTGCACACAATGTCAAAACTACATGAGGTTCTCTATTGCAAGAGCAGGCGTCCAAGTGATAAATAAAGTGTACTCTAAAGAAGAAGCAAAGGTGTACATTCCCAAAATGAACACTTGATTTAGCAGAAAAACTGTGGGTGTCATGGACTGAGGATAGAACCCACATAAAAAGTGGACATTATTTTGTTTAGCTATCGTCATTTATCTATTTCAATAAAACAAATTTTAATAGAAAAAGTGCAGTTTCTAATGAAAGGGAGGCCTGTGTTTCCCTCTATGGTTATCACAAGCACAAATAATAAAAATGTTGTCTACAAATTCCCCTGCAAACATTTGCACATATGACACAATCATGCTGGGCCTGATTCGTAAAAGTAATCTGAGACAAAATCCTAACTTTACGACTTTCGGTATTCACAAAAGGCATTTAGGAGTAGTATAGTTAGAGACCGAGTTTTCAGAGATCTCTGAAAGGCTTTGCCATGAGATTAGTTTAGTATCCACTATGAATTGCCCCACCTGTAAAGGCCGCAACCTCGTAACGGGATTGGAAGAGCGTTAACTAAACAGGCCGGAGTGCCTGGAGAGTCCCAAATAGGCGTGATGTCACTATAGTAAGGAATTTGTAGAGCCAGTCTCACTTGATACCAGATCTTTGAGGCTGTTAAAAGGACCTTTAGTCTCACCTTCTTAAAGCTTTGGGATGGTCAAACTTTAGAAGGAAAAAATCTGCTTGATGTGGGGAACTTATTGTGAGGGCCCTATAAAGCAGAGACAAACAGGAGCTTCCCATCAATAGCTGCCAAAAGGTTTTCAGAAGGAAAGCGCAGTAGTATTGGTAAAGGTCTGGACTGGCAATGCCTCCCTGTTTGTTCCTTCTTCAAAATTTCTTCCAGGAAATTCTGGGTCTTTTATTTCCTCAGATGAAGCTAGAGAACTCCCTCTGTACTCTCTTAAACCAGGCTTTCTTACATTTTTAAGGATTAGTATGGAGCAAATAGGTGAACTTTGGGATGATTGACATTTTTAGGAGATTTGATCTGCCCAAGAAGAAGAGTGGGAGAGCCCCCAATGTTTGTAACTGTGATTTAACTCTTGCAGCTGCTTTATCACAAATTCACCTGGGATAGCTTCTCTAGATTGTGTTCAATTTGAACTCCCAGATATCTAATCTCCTGTTTCGTTAACTCACTGCAGCATTAAATCAGTTATTTGCATGTTTATGGAGTAACCGGTTACCCTCCCAAACCCTTCCAAATGCTCCCTTAGTGCAGGAAGAGAGTGCTGCAAATCCCCTGTCAAGATCATAAGATCATCTGCATAGAGTCCAATTTTTTTCACCCACCCATTACAAATGAAAGGATGAATATTCTGACAAGCACTTAATTTGCATGCCAGAGGTTTGGTGTAAAAATTAAAAAGGAGGGGGAAGAGAGGACTTCCCTGTCTAGTTCCCCTACCCATTTTTATTCCCCTTGTGAGGTTACCATTAGCCAAAATCCTAGCCAAAGGATTTTTATATAGGGTCTTGATTGCTGCTAAGAAAACCTCCCCTAGATTGAAACGTTGACTCATTTTGTAGAGAAAGGACCAACTTACCCTATGGGGATCCCAAAAACTTCTGCCACGTCTATCGCCCCAATCAGATCGTGTGTTAACTTGTGGAGTTGCCTCCCCTTCATGAAACCTTTGTTATCACTATGAATTAGTGATCCTGCCACCATATCCAGACGTTTAGTTCGGGTCTGAGTATATCTTTTCTGATCACTGTTAAGAAGAGAAATGGGCCTGTAGGACTCACACGACCTTGGGTTTTTATTTGGTTTCAAAAGTATGGTTATAGTGTATAGTGGCAGCATCCCAGCACGGTGGGAGATTCTGACCTGATAAAAAGAATTAAACAGTCAAAGCAATATTGAGGTAAGTTCTTCTTTTAAGATGACAAAAATGTAATTAGAAATGGAATCAGGTCCTCTGGCCTTCCCTTTTTTTTAGGGTACTGATAGTGTGAAAAATTCCCTCAAGGCCAATGAACTGTTTAAGTTGTCTTTTCAGGGGTCTGAAGCATAGGCTCTAGATCTAAAAGTAATTGCTCCATAGATTCTTCACTTACTATTTGGTCTTCTGAAAAAACTGGGCAAAAGCATTTTCAATTTCAATATCCTCAGAGATAATATTATCTGAGTTTGGGCAGCTGATATATTTTATCAGATTCCTTGATTGGTTGACTTTAATTTTCCATGCAAGCAATTTGCCGTATCCCTCCCCAAATTCATGATAGGATAGCCCACTGACTTCCCATTTCCTTCTAACAATGTCTTCGAGATAATCGTCAAGCTCATTTTTTGCTAAGCATAATTTATGTGCAAGTTCTTGTGCATTTAAACTGTTGGACGTTTGTTCTAACGCTACCTGATTTATATGTGCTGTAGCTTCAAGAGTTCTAATTTCTTCTCTAACTTTCCTGTTTTGCACACTAGACAGGGCAATTAAGGTACCTCTCAAAAAGGCATTGTACATGTCCCAAACTATATGTAAGGGAGCTGAGTTTATATTAGATTAAAAGAATTCTTTGGTGTCAATTTTCAACTTATCGATTACAGAAGGTTCACGAAGTAAAGAACGGTTTAGGGGCCACCTTCGAGAGAGGGTTCTGTTCTCAAGGGGGATCTCCAAGGTAACAGCAGAGTGGTCTGACATATGTTCCTGGACATGGTTAACCCTTGTCGTGTTCTTACTAATGAAGGAACCCACCAAGAAAAAGTTAATCCTAGATCGATGGCCACATTTTTATTATGAAAGGTGAAATTCACCCCCTGACAACCCTGCCTGTTTTCTCGTCACTCTCCAGATGTCTATGAGGCCCATATCTGCCATCAATTATTTCAGGGCGCCTCTCATGTTATGGGTTGCGGCTGTTGCACTCCTAGAGGTTGAATCTTGTGTTGGATCTAAAACTACATTAAACCCCACCCTTAGTATAATAGGATCTTTACTACCGACCAACTGAAGAAGTAAAGTACGCAGTGGGGTCGGATCGTTCAAGTTAGGGCCAAAATAACCCACAAAAGTCATCCAGTTTTCATTGATTTTGACTCTGGGTAGTTCTCAGAGAGTAGCTTGGGTAGATTCTTTAAAAAGAAGGGCAACTCCTTTCACTGAACACGACATACGCAGTAATCCACCCATTTTAATTTTTTGAGTAGCTCAGTCCACTCTCCTTAAGCAAATGCGACTCCCGTAGCAGGAAGACCTCACTATCAGAGAGTCTTAAATACTTTAGGATTTTTCTTCTTCTAAAGGGAACCCTAAGCCCATTAACATTCCATGATATGATTTTCAGCTTCTTAGGCCTATCTAAGTCCACCATGGAAAGTGTAAATAAGTGCGTTATAGCCTGACAAGCCTGGGATAGCTATCAATTTTTAGAAACCCAAAGGATTGATATAACCCACTTAAATGGATTTGAGTCTTGTTAATAAATGAGTACATTTTTTGTATTTTTTTCTCACATGCCCCACCACCCAGAGTGGATAACAAATGTGCTTATTTTTGGTATTTTCTTTTTGCTTGTGAACCCCACAACCCTTCCTCTCACCCACCCACCCCGGAAACCCTCCCTGTAAACTAGTGGTATACAGAAGGTTACCTCCACTTTCCAGCTCTCTCACTACATCACAGCAGAGTTAGGTCTAATCTTTTGGATGTGTTGTAATCTGTTCAATCAGGGAGCTGACTTCGCAGGGGTACCAAAAATTATACATTTTGTTATTATTTCACATCACTTTTAGTGAGGCAGGGAACCGGAGGTTAGCTGTAGCACTTCACCCCCTCAGTTCTTTTAAAAACATTCCTACCTCCCATTGGGGTCTTGCCTAGCGCCTGATATGTCCGTGCTGATGTGGAAGGACCAGTCTCCTTTCTTGTATGACCCTGCTTTGAGTGCCCCGGCGAGGATTTTCTCTTTCATTGAATATGTCTTAAAGTTTACTAAAATCCTTCTCAGGTTTCTCTTCCCTGGTCTCCTAGAGAATGGGTCTTGATGTACTCTCTGGATATCATCTTCCAAAGACTGTTTCTCTATGTCCATATTAAATTCTCTGAGAAGGTTAATGGCAAAGCTCCTTATGTCCCCTCCCTCAAGAGCTTCCGGGATATTCAATATCCTGATGTTATTTCTCCTGGCACTGTTGCCTAAACTTTCAAGTTTTTCTCGGAATATACAGCAGTATTCCTCAGCTTCGTGGTCGTGCTATTATTGGAGAAGCGTGGCTCAGTGGTTAGAGGCGGCAGACCCGGAAGCTGAGATCGACCGTGGACCAGGGTTCGATTCCCCGCCTCGGCGGGTCTTGGGCTCAAAATTCCACGGACTCGACAATTCTCGCTCTGGTGCCTACTCAACTCACGGGGTCACACTCTGCGACTCTGGGCAATAGCTTGCTTAATCTCCACTATGGCCCCTCGCGGCGGGATGCCTGGCTTTCACCTTGTGGACACCCTGCCGGGGTTTCTCACAGGGGAATACCAGGACGGGTTCCCTAAGCAAGCGCCGGGACGCTTACGGGCAGCTGTGCGCTTTACAAGTCCAGCACATTTACATTTACATTGGTGACAACCTGGTTTGAGAGATCTTCAAAAGCTACCTCCATTGCCCTGAATCTTCCCATAAGATTATTGATTTTACCTTCTAGTGTCTTGCATGCTCCCTGGCTCTTCTGTTAGTTAAGCTCAGAGACTGCAAACTTTTCTCTTATCTCCGTTAGCAGTGTCGCTAAAAGTTTCTCTGTGGGAGACTGCTCCCCTGGGCCGGGCGCTATGGGCATTACAGTAAGCCCTTCCCTCAGTTCATAAGGCTGGCTTAGTGGGCTTTCAGACCTGGGGTTTCCTTGAGCAAAGTGTTGTTCCCAGCCTCACCGGGTGCTAAGCTATCCATGGCTCTTACAGGCCTAGGCCCAGGCAGCTCGGGGCTGTACATGGAAGTTGGGACAGCAGTCAAAGAAGTGGAGATAGACTGTGCAGATTGATCTTTCACCTTCAAAATACGAACGGAGTGAAGGTGTAATTTGTATACTGTCAGGTTTACTTCTAGGCTGTCTTCTGCCTGTAGATGGAGGTGGTTTGTTAATAGGCACTATTTTTGGTAGCGTGGAAGGGTGGGTGCAAAATGATCGGGCGTCTTGATTTTTCTTTAATCCTGGTGATGCAGTAAAGGTATCTTCTTTGGAGGGAGCTCCAGAAGGCAGTTGATATTTGCCCCAAATATCCCTACTTCTTAGTGTATACCTATTCAATCCCCCAATGGGAGCCTCATCTGCACCCTTTCGCCTAGAAAACTGTTCCTCTAAATTTAAAGCCCCTCCCTCAGTTGCTTGATCCCAGACTCCCCAATCCCCCTTCCTTCTCCTTTTTACCAGGGTCATTGGGGGCTCTGCGCAACATCTTCTTCTCTTGCCCTCCATGTAGCTTCTGTATTGCTGCAAGGAAGCTTAGGCAGATACACGTGGGCCAAAGTACAGATGGCTGACCCGCAGCTCCAGTTGCCCCGGAAGCCGATTGTTGACGCGGCACACCGGCCTCTGCCGAGACACACAGCTGCCTCTGTCCACAGACTGCCTTGTATCTACCCCGGCCCCGCCGTTGCATGGTGCAGGGAGAGTCTGCCGCCCACAAAACAGAGAAAGCCACAAGACAGGGCTTCACCTCAACAGAACGCCGCACTACCTGACGATTTCCCCCACATCCATGTAGGTTGGTAAATGCTCACTTGCCGAGAATAGTGGAGAGAGCCTGCAGCTGGCTCTAGCTAGCGGCCGCCATGTTCCCCCCTATTGAATAACAGCCAAAGTCTAGTCTTTGTAAGTCTATCACACACACTGTCGTGTTCTGCGAGGTGCGTCAGGCAGTATATCAGACTCAGGACACAGGTTGGTTCTGCAATACTTCTTTTATTGGTTACCTTTGGAGCTGGTCACATGCACGTCCGTCCCCGTACCCGTCCTGGTCAATCTGCTGTCCTTCCTGTCCCTAACTGGATGTGGTGTCCGGTGACCTGGTCACCTCCCTCATGACCCACAGGGTCCTAGTGTCGTCCTGTCCTGTCGCCCTATCTGTCGGGTCACGACATCTCCCCCTTTGTTGCAAACAAATATTCATGGTACAGTTCTACTGATCATTTTCGCCCCCTCACCCCTTTACAGCATTTACTCATTGTTGTGGTGAGAGAGAGAGAGAGAGAGAGAGAGAAGAGAGAGAGAGAGAGAGAGAGAGAGAGAGAGAGAGAGAGAGAGAGAGAGAGAGTGTGTGTGTGTGTGTCTCCATGGGTCTAGTCGACCTGTCTCCCCAGTCTCTGACTCCTACGTTTCATCACTCATTCTCTTTGTCCCCTTGCATTCCTCCGTTGGTCGCTGTTCTCTGCCATCGGCTTTTGCTTCTGTTTGTCGGTTGTCCTCCTTCTGCTCTCCTCTTGCCAGCCTCTCTTCGTCTGCTTCTAGCTCCTTGCCATGTGCCCAGTGGTGTGGGCCAGCTGGCGCCCTCTCCGTAGGCTCCTCTCTTTCTACTGCCACCCTTCGTTGTGTTTGTTCCCTCAGTGATTCTTTTCCATTCTTTTCCTCTTTCTCTGGTCCGTGCGTCTTCTCTTCGCTTACGCTCAGTGTCTCTTTCGTTTTTTCCGTGTCATATGTCCTGGATATGAGACCCATGGCTTGGGCGGTGCTGTTGCTCAGCAGGCATGGTCCTGGGGCATCGCCTTTCAGCACCTGGATGTCCTCTTTGTTCTTTTTGTCTTTGTACCTCAGTTCCTCTGTGAACTCTCCCAGGTTTGTTACCTGTTTCTTTGACCCCCAGGTGAAAACCTCAGCCCTGGACGCTCTAAGTGTCGGCTTGGCTTTCATCTTCTCGTACTCTGATGCCCACATGACATTGCATGTTGCACCACTGTCCGGTACAAATTCCGCTTCATGTGCTCCTACTCCTATCATCCCGAGTCTGTCTTTTCTCGTGTGCTTCTGTTTGCTGGGTGCATTGTTTCTCCTTTTTCATCTCCCCCGCTCAGTTCTGTGTGAGCCTCCGACATGTGATATAGCCTTTCCACTTCCTTTTCTTCCTCTTCTTCGCCTGACCCTCGTGATGAACTTCTCCTTTCTGTTTGTTCCCGCCAGTCATTCCTCCACCGGCCTGTGCGATAGTTGTTTGTCACGTGGTGTGCGTTTTCTATTTTGACGTACTTCCCTCTTTCCATTCCCTTGGCATGGGTCGTTGCTCTCGCCTCTGCTCTTGCCAGTGACAGGATGTTCTCCAATAAGGTCGGTTCTTTTAGGACCCTTGCCCTGAGTCCTGTGTCACGACAGCCTTCAATGATCCATAGCCTTATTGCTTGTTCGTTATCGAATTTGTCGAACTCACAATGTGTCACCAGTTGTCTCAGCCTTATCGCGAAGTCCTCTGGCGTTTCGTCCACCTGTTGACACGCAATAGTGAATCTGTGTCGTTCGAAGTCAACATTATGTTGTAGGTCAAATTTGTCCGTTAGGCATTTCTTTAGTTTCTCATATGTCTTTGCTTCTTCGGTTGGCAGTGTCACCAGAAGTTCTTCGACGTCATCCCCTGCTAAGTTCAGCAGTTACCCTAATCTCTTTCCGTCTGTTACATCTGTCACTTCCATATATCTTTCAAACCGTCTGATCCACTTCTCCCACCTGATTCCTATTTGTGGCTCTGATAAGTTGAACGGCAGTGGCTTCCTGTGTTGTGCGCTGGGTTTTGGGTCTGCCATTCTTGCCTTCTTGTCTTTATATGCTCTTTTCTCTTTTTGTTCTGTCGCTTCTTTGAGTGTTGTTCTACGTTTCCTTTTGTTTTCTTTCTTTTTATATTCTTCTTTTCCTTCACTTTTGCCTTTGTGGGGTATTTGTCCCTCCTTTTCTTGTTGTTTGTTTTTCTTTGTCTTTTTCTTCTTTATTCCTTTTACTGTTTCTTTCCTTTCTTTTCACTTCTTTTTGCCTTTATTGTTCTTTCTTTTCTTTGATTGTTTCTAATTCGATTCTTTCTTTCTTGTCACTTCTCTTTTTTCTTTCTGTTTGTCTTTTATCTCCTTTTCCCTTTTGTGATCTTTTGTCACTCTTTTTCTTCTTTTTCTTCCTTTATTTTACTTTATTTAGCCTCTTCTGGGCTTTCTTAGTCCTTTTTTGTCTTTATTCTTGTCTTTTTCCTTGTGTTTTTGCTTCTTTTCTTTCTTGCCTGGTCTTAAAATGGCCGCCCTGTTTGTTCCTATGGTCTTTCTTTGTATTGTGCTTTTCCCAAAATCCCGAAATCTCGCTCGCCTGATTTAAAAATGGCCGCTTACCAGATCTCGCTTCTGATTGGCCCAGCCGCCTGACCTTAAGATGGCCGCCGAGACTCTCGCGAGAGCTCGCGCCTCAATTTCGATCGCACGCTTCCTTTCGCGCTCACCGCACTTTGTTGGCAGTCTCTTCAGAAGCGGTCGGGTGGGCTCCGATGTCGCTCGTTTCTCCTTTCCTTCTCGCAAATCCAGGTGGGCACCTGGTCATTCCTGATGGCGCCGTGAATCAATACGCGTCGATCTATGCGTCGGCTCGTTTCTCCTTCGTCGCCAGTTGTCATGTTCTGAGATGTGCGTCAGGCAGTATATCAGACTCAGGACACAGGTTGGTTCTGCAATACTTCTTTTATTGGTTTCCTTTGGAGCTGGTCACATGCACGTCCGTCCCCGTACCCGTCCTGGTCAATCTGCTGTCCTTCCTGTCCCTAACCGGATGTGGTGTCCGGTGACCTGGTCACCTCCCTCATGACCCACAGGGTCCTAGTGTCGTCCTGTCCTGTCGCCCTATCTGTCGGGTCACGACACACACAACACACAGAGACACATAGATACACACACTCTACACACACAAGTTCAGATCTTCAGATTTACTACCGTGTTTGTTACAGAAATAGGCAACAAAATTTAACTTAGCTGTCTACACAAACAGCAGGCATATTTCCTGTTCCATATTTCCTGTTGGTGATTTTCTATTGCGCGAGTTGTCTGTGGCAGATAGGGTACTTGTGAGAGGACGCATAAACAATGGTTTCCAAAGTTTAGGCCTCCTTGGCTCTTGTTTCCTTGAGTTAGATATTTAGGGTTAAAAAAATGTGCAAGCAATTTATAAGTAACAAGTAGTAGTTGACATGTTATGGTCCCCAGGTGAAAGATCTGCTCTCTGACGCGTTTCTCAAAATGTGCATATTACAGCAGATACATGGCGTAGGAATTATAGATGTCATGTTGGTTATGAACAGGTATATCTCAGAAAAAGTCAAGGGCAATATCTTGAGCAGCAGCACTATAAGTCAAGTAATTCAATTATTAATAAGATCCTACAAGCCATTAGGTACCATTTGCAAAAGTCTTTAAAGCCCCAGACAAAACAAATATAGGTACCAAAAGCGGCAATTGCGGCCACTTTTCTTTAGAAGGTTTTGGTGAATTTTGAACTTTATAACCTCCCTATGTTTTCTTGCCCCACTCTTGAAAGTTTTTCAAATACGATATGGCAGGACTAGTGACATAGGATAAGTGAAAGCAAACAAATGTTCCAGGTAAAGTCGCTAGCTCAAAATAGCTCACCTTCATTTTGCAAATAATCATTGAGGTTGTTCTTGGACCACTGGATCCACTCTTCCATCATCACCTGCTATTCACAGAGTAAATTGTTGAATTTAGGGTCAGGAATATGAATAAATATAAAATTAGTTTTATGGTTAGATTGAGTCAGGAGTTAGGTATATTCAAACACTTTCAGTACATGTAATAAATGGTAGTAATTTTGTTTTTGTTATCGTAGATTCATAACTGTTAATGACATGTTTTATTGTAGATGGTTTGATGTAGGAATTTATAGTGGTATTAGTTTTTTATATGTATATTTTTAGCAATATATATATATATATCCAGTAAATTTAATGCAAACATGGCAACCTTCAAATGCGAATGGAAAAAATGCAGTAGAATTTTTACACTCGGGACAGCCCATTTTTTATGTCCATTTTTTATGTCAGCTCATCTCTGTCAGATAGCTATATACTCCTCTCTGGGAGATAACGTACCATTAATGGCTCGGGGAAAGGAGGTTTTCTTGAAACACAAGGGGCCATATTTATGACCCGGTTTGCGTCTCTCTTGCTCCATGCAATGTAGAGCCAGAGCAGTACAAACCTTAAGTCATATTTTTGAAGCCATGAAAATCGATTTTGTATGGTTTTAAGTTTCTCCAAACATACGAAGTAATGCAATGGAGCGCAAATCACTACATTGGTTACTCTTCCTTAGGTAGGCATCCTATAGGTATTGCAAGGGTGTTCCCATGCAACTCCCATGGTTTTTGATAAATTCTCAAATTTGAAAGACCTTGTAAATATGGGAGTACGCCAAAAAAAGATACACCTCCCCAGGTGAGGAGTAAGAAGAGAAATATGCATTCTGCAGCACACATAAAAAGATGAAATATCCTCTCAGGATAGTTTTTGTGCAGAAAGGTGCCCATTTCCGCAATAAAACAATCCTGCCTACAACAAAGGAACCCTTGCACCAAGGGTGCCTGCATTGGCGCTAGACTGCCCAAAGAGCATCAGTGCAAAGGAAAAGGACAGGAATGTGCCACTTCAGAAAAATACGGGTCATTCCTCCTCTTTCCCTGTGACACAGGGCAGCGTAGCAAGGTGACTTGCTACTCTGCCTTGCAGCTAAAAAGTGGCAAATATGGCATAGTGCAGCTATCTTGGAAGTCTACAAATAAAAATAAAAACTGAGTACTGACACTATTATCTTTGCTAGCGCCAGCACAGTTTATAAAGCACTGGCAAAGCCAGCAGATTAGCTTAGAGAATTGGCAAAGCAAGACCAATTGACTTTACCGGTGCTTGTTTTCTAATTGGGCTTGAAAACAATTTTCAAACTTTAGAGATAAAAGAAATCAATGTAGTTTGGTCTTCTTTCCCTCAGGTGATCCCCAGGCCATCTTTTTTATTTGCTAGTTGTAGTTATTAGGAGGATTTAACGTTCACAATTGCACTTAGTTCATGCCATTTTCAACATAAACTTCACAGAATAGATATCAGCTTCCCAGCACAGAAATATCAAATCCCTAAAGAAGAACCCCCTGCAAAGGAAAAAGTTCTTGTCCACTGTGCAATGATCAATTAAAGTTGTAATTTGTGGCCCCTGCGCTATGTTTGGGTCAGTACTCCCTGTAAAAAATATTTCTGTTTAAAATACTGTACTGTTTAATGTACTTTTGTATATACAAATAACCATAACATGTATGGTTCATGCACTTTTGATTGAAAGGTGCATGAACTCGAAATAATGTATGAAAATTAGGGCTTTATTGATGAAGAGGTTTCGCCACCAATACCTAAAAACTTTTGATGCATTGGCGGTGCAAGTCCTAGTCAATCTTTATAGGGTGACGTATCTTCAAAGATGAGTCACTTTCCCCACCCCTGCGTGAAGAAGACACTGCGACTGAATGGACTGCGTCACATAAATATTTAATTACGCAAGATAGGCATTCCTTTGGAAATACATGGGCAAAAGTGTTGTATTGATATTTATGACTTTTTACTAAATTGACGCATCCGCAGCTTAATCTTCATCAACTGAATCATTTAAATCAACATTTGTATTGCTAATGGTCTGATACTCTTTGTTCTCTTCTGATGACTCCTCACTCAACCTACTACTACAGTCAACCTGAACCAGTGAACCACCAGAAGCATTGTCGCCCCAGAAGATACATCGTTTGTACCAGAAGATACGTTGTTTATATCCTGTGGCAAGAACCTCCACCAGCCTCACGATCCAGAATCCAATCGTAGTCTTGAGAACAGGAACCATCTAGGTCATCAGGAATGCACTGAGAAAGAGACGTGATCACCCCATTCTTACACAATGACAATGAAGGAAAATGCCACGTTTTGCCATCACTCAGTAACGCAGAATTAAAAAAAACTTTTTTGACTTCCATAGGTTGTGAGTAGTAATTCTGCCCTTTACTCGAGCACTTAGATTTCTTCACTATAACTCTGTCTCCTACTTGGATGGAAACCTCCTTACATGCATGTTTTGAGTCATAGTATCTCTTACCAACCATTTGTGAATCCCTCAATTTTCTTTGAACTACCTTGTGGGACCAACACTCTCTTTTGGGGGTTGCCCAACCCACATTGTCCTTAGTAATGGGCGTTCTCCCTCTCAAAAGCACAAATGGACTAGCAACTGTGGATTCACAAGGAGTTACCCGGAAAGCCCAAAGATTGTTGATAAGTTGTTTTCTCTATGACAGGTCATTCTGGTTAGCCAGTTGAATCACTCCTTTAATCACCCGATTAAACCTCTCCACTGCACCATTGCCAGCTGGATGGTACACCGAAGTGGTTTTGTGTCTGATACCATGTTCAGATATGAATTCTTTAAATGCAGCAGACGTAAATTGTGGACCGTTGTCAGATACAATACAATTTGGGAGGCCTTCTCTAAGGAATACCTTCCGTAAGAATCCCACAACACTTTTAAGCTCAGCATTCTGAACCACTTCCACTTCTGGCCACTTTGAAAAATGGTCTACCTACACAATAAGGTACTATAGTTCTCCGTATTCTCGAATGGGTCCACAAATGTCAATACCTAATCTGACCCAGGCATGGATGGACAAGATAGAGGTTGAAGGGGTGGCCTAAATGTGTGTTTAGATTTGTCTGAAGTCTCACTCGCCACACAATTTCTGACACTCCTTTCGATTTCAATGTTGTACCCGGGTCACCAGTACGAGTTTCTGACTCTACTCTTGGTTTTCCCTATTCCAAGGTGCCCCTCATGGCAAATTTCAAGTAGTTTGGCACGTAAACACTTGGGAGGAACAACCTTGCCATTCCTCAGTACCAAATCTCCTTCAACAGACAGCTAATCTTTGAGTTCCCAAAAGGAACGCAGATGTTCAGGAACCTTTTTTTTCACATGCCAACCAGCTCTTATATATTTCTTTACTTCAAGGAGTACAACATCTTTCTCCATCGCTGCAGTCCAATCTGAACCTGAAATACATGGTATTTCATCTACAATGTTGGCTATGCAAAATGTATCAATGTCCGAAACCTGGTCATCAGTGTTGGGTAAAGGTAAACGACTTAGACAGTCCGCCACCATATATTTTACTCCTGGAAGATATTCGACATTGTAATTAAACTCTAGCAACTTCATGGAAATAAGCGATGGGCGGGGGGATGCAACCTGAAGACCCTTGGTAGAAAGCACCTTTATTAAAGGTTTATGATCACTTCTTAGAGTAATCTTGTAACCCCATATGTACTGTCTAAAATGTTCTTAACCCCAAGCACACGCCATGCCTCTCTCTCAATCACAGAATACTTCCTTCTGTGGGTGTGATCGAACGTGAGGCAAATGCTACAGTCACCTCTTTTCCTTCTCCAGTGATCTGTGAAAGTACAGCTCCTAATCCCGTACTACTAGCATCTGTAGTGACAATGCTGTGGAGAGAGGGATTGAACCCCTGGAGGGATGGAGCTTTACAAATATCTTCTTTAATCCTTATAAAGGACTCCTCACATGTAGCACTCCACTCAAATTTGTTCCTTTGTTTGATAAGTTCCCTTAAATGGAACGTCTTTGAAGAGAAATTACGCACAAATTTAGCGTAGAATTCCGAAAAGCCTAGGAAAGCTCTAACTTCCTCCTTGTTCTTGGGTAAGGGAGCTTCCCTAATTGCCAATAGCAGTTCTTTTTTTGGTTTTATGCCACTGCCATCAATTTCGTGTCCCAAATAAGTAACCTTATTTGTAGCAAATTTACACTTGCGCAAATCAGCCGTGAGCCCATGGTGTTTAAGTACGCCCAAGACTCTGTTCAGTTTCTCATCATGTTCCCTTCTGGTGGTGCCTGTAACCATGATGTCATCCTGAAAAATGAGGAGATTCTTTGCCTCCTTAAAGAGTGTGCTCATTAACCTTTGAAACATGGCCGCAGCCGAGGCCCGTCCAAAAGTTACCCTCTTGAATATAAAACATCCCAAGGGCGTTACAAACGTAGTGAGGTTCCTACTCCTAGGATGCAAAGCCACTTGGTGGTAGGCTGAGCTTAGATCAATTGTGGAAAACCACTTGGCCCCGTTAGTGTAGGAAAGAATTCCACTAATCTTCGGCAAGGGAAATTGATCAACCAAAATGTTCTTATTGAGGTCGCGTAGATCAACACATAGACGGAGTTTGCCATTGGATTTCTCCGCAATAACCAAGGGCGAAACCCACTCCGCTGACTCTACCGGCTCAATAATACCCTCTTTTTGTAATCTCCTCAATTTATCTTCCACTTCACCGATGATAGAAAATGGTATGTTCCTAGACATGTGTATACAAGGGATGGCATTTTCTTTAAGTTTGATCTCATGAACAAAACCTCTAAGTTTTCCAATGTTCTCAGAAAACACCGTGGGATACCTCTTCATAAAAAAATTATTACACTCTTCTTCAGTTTGTAAAATCAGGACAGGATCCGGGCTGTTAGGATCTAGAATTATTCCTAATTCTCCTTGGTCAATCCATCCTAGCAAGGACGGACCAACCTTGGAAACATACAGTTTGCCTACCATTTGGCGAGATTTAAATTGAAACTGCAATTCCCTGAAACCCAACATTTCAATTGGTTCATATGTAAATGATTTAGGAAAAATATCAGAACTCTGTAATTTCCTGCCTATGACGGGAACAAATTTTTCCAACCACACCTTCTCGTTAACGATAGTATAGGGTGAGCCTGAATCAGCAACTATTGGCATATCCACCCCACCAATATTCATGTGACATATCGGTTTCTTCTTTTTGTTCACTCTATCATCAACGTTCAACACAAATAAATTCATATCCTCATCATCTGAGGAGATAGCATCTTCTTATTCATCTAAAACAACTGCTTTTACGTTTCTTCTCCCCTTCTGTTTCTTTGGGCACATGGCAATGAAATGCCCAATTAACCCACAATTTGAACACTTTTGCCTCAAAGCCGGACAAGATTTGTCATTTGCCAAATGGTATCTGCTACCACATCTAAAACATTTTTTATCATCAGAAAGTTTAACTTTATAACTTTAATCTTTTCTCAGCACATAACCAACACAGGGTTTACTGTTTGTATTCTTATAAGCTATAACTTTTGCCACAGTGGATTTGTCCTCTGTAGAGGATTTCTCTTCTTGCAATACTGCTTTACGTTGAAAGAATTTGAACCTGTTAACTGAGATATAAATAGTGGGTTTGAAATACATAGTTAAGTCTTCCAACGCAATAGTGTACACATCACCTGTTCTGGGTTTTTTGTTCATACGATTCTAAATTTTCAATGCCTTGCCACCTAACCAATGAAGAAGATTTTTTTTCTTCTTTTCAGGGGTCAATTCTTTTTCATCCTCAAAAGTAGACATATAATTCTCAAAATATTCTCGCCACTCTTCCCACTTAAGTGCATCATCACCTGTTGAAGGAATGAAAGGTAGTGGGGGAGACAGATTCCACACATTCCCCGAAGCCATAGCTTCGAATTACCGAAACCAAGTACAGTAACAATTTATCCGAAGGTGTGAGTGTCACCGCAGGTAAGCACAAATAGGATAAACTGGCAGGGAATCTCTAAACAAAATAGATAGATGTGTGTACCACCGTTGAATAAGGCACACTACCTTTGTGGATAGTGTAGAGGATAGTGTTCAAAATGTGCATGTCACCGCTGAGGAACACGTCATGTGGTTCCTTACTAGCCTCACAGAATGTAACTAAATGTATAGGTGTGCATGTCACCATTGTTGGAGACCCGCTGATAATTGTCACACAGGATGTAATCACATGAATTGGTGTGCGTGTCACCGTTGAAGGAGACACGCTCTAAATATGCCAAATACCGGTGTGTGTGCCACCATTGGAAACACGCTGCAAATATGCTATTAATTGCCCCAAAAGATGATATTGAAAAATAATGGTGTGCGTGTCACCGTAGCAGGAGACATGCTCTGACAATGTCAAATTCGCTCTCCAAAATGGCCGCCAGACGTCGAACGACGTGTGTGTTCCAGTGACGTTTACATCCGGAGCCGAGAATCGTTCACCTGAGGTGCGCAGTGAAATCCTGTGAGGACAATTAACTTTGTAGTGCGGAGCTTCCAAAACAGCCAGACGACAGGCACACGCAAGTGTCCTCAAAGTGAAGACTACATGCAACTCGGGACTCCGACAGCACGCAGAATCCACCAAACTCGGGACTCCGACAGCACGCAGAATCCCCCTAGCTGAGACAACACTCACCGGTTTAGCAATTGGGTGAAAGGAACGATTACCCAGGGGTCTGAACCGCCGATCCAGATCACTGCCACCAGGAATAGCCAACCTCCAAGAACAGATTAGCCAGGACTGCCGCCATGTGGACCTTGCCAAAGATGACAGAAGGACAACACAGGTGGAAGCAGGTCACTCAGCCAGTCGCTCCCTGAAGACTCTGCATGATGACCACCGCTGGCAAAGTGCTGACAACCACAACCGGTGAAATGTTGAAGAGAAGCAAGACTGGCAAGAATAAGACCCAGCTCGTTGAAGACGTCCTCCAAGAAAAAAATAAAGAATAGCTGACCACAAGTGGGTTCGTCGCAGTGATCCCGTCTAGTCACCAAATTGTAAAAATGACCCGAAATCCAGGTAAGATGTAAAGGTTTTAATAAAGAAGTTCACTGACACCAAAGGTACGTCCTAATGCCAAGAGCCTCTCCCAGCAACTGTCAACTCAACTGTCATAAGACATGCCAGCGTTCCAAATAGAACACACTGACGTCATAGAGCATTAGGCAAGGTGCGCAAGCTAGTACATTGCATGGGCACAATTGAATAAGTAAACACAACAACAACCAACAGGCCTAGCAACATACCTCCACAGGCAAAATTAACAGCTGTGTTACATATGTTAGTGTCAGGCTCCTTCCAAACAATAGTTGCCAAAGTCCCTGGAATATCTCAGCCATCCTTCTCATCATTCCTTCCCGCTGTCCTGGACGCTATCATCCAGCTGACACCCCGCTACCTCCATTTCCCCAACAACAGCCAAAGGAAATCAAGCAAGGATCCTAAGACATTGCAGGGTTCCCACATGTGCTGAAAGCCATGGGCTGTACACATGTGCAATTTTACCTCCTGCAGCAAGCTCACATCTCTATAGGAACCGTAAACACACCCACTCTATCAAAGTATAGGCCATTGTGGATCATTGTGGACTTTTCAACAACGTGCTGCCTAAATACCCTGGCAGCGTATATGATGCCTTCATACTCCAGCAGAGCCTCATAAATGACCGCTTCAAGAATGGCCAGTATGGCAGTGGCCTAATTGTAGCTAAGCTAACACCTAATGCAACATTCATGATGCCATACTGGCACTATTGCACTGCTGGAATGTGCCATTTGTGACATTCTGGTGGCACGATGTGTCACTGGCATATATATATGGCCACATAAAGCCACGTGAGGTGACTTTCCATGCCCTCACAAATATGTGTCCTGTTTCATGCAGACATCTGCGTAAAAGGAGAGTTCCATATGTGTTGCTAGGGGCATTCCCAGCAACATCCATGCCTTTTTGGACACTGCACTGTCTGAAAAGGGAACAATGCACAAGCCATATGGCCTGTCTTGTACCGTTAACTATGTCAAAGAAGTGACAGTATTGTTTTTTCATTCTTTTTCAGCTGACCAGGGATATGGGATACAGCCGGGGATCATGACACCCTATGGAAACCCATAGTTGCCCCAGCAAATTGAATACAACCAGGCTCTGTGCAGGACAAGAAACATTAGTGAATGAACCTTTGGCCTGTTGACGTTCAGGTACAGAAGCTTGGATGTTTTCGGTGGTCATTTGCTGTACTCCCCACAAACTGTATGCAAAATGATTGTGGTATGTGCAATACTGTGAAACATCAGTGTGCTGATAAATGTCTCCTGGGATGATGAGCTTGAAATCAATGAGCATATGGAGGTGGATGATGAGGAGGATGGCCAGGCTCCAGCAAATCCAAACACACCTACGTACTACCAGTAGGCATACGTAGACATACCCACATTGTTCGTAATTTCTTCACACAATAGTAATATGTTATTAATCCTAATGCACTCTGATTTGCGTTTACAAAAACACAATAAAATTCTAAAACTAGTACTTGCCTGTAGGTGTATTATATGTCAAATAAACATTGGCAAACATTAGTCTTGGAGTATCCTCTAAGGAATGTACTCTCATGTCTGATGCCAGGCATTAAACATCCATCAAACTAAAAATATGGGGCCGGTGCACATGAAGGTCACAGTACCAACATTCAGTTGGCACAATGTTCATATGCATATACATGGCCATATAAAGGCAAATCCTGTGTTTCTAAATGTCACTGGCAATATGTGCTCCTGTCATGCCAACACTATGTGAAAGGAGCATACCATGGGTGTTGTTGTGGGTGTTCACACGCCTCACTCATGTAATTTGTGAGAATTCATTATTTCAATTATATTGAAAAAGCTTAAATGTGTCACAACTCATATGCAACATCGGGGGCTCTGATAAGGAGACACAAAAAGTGGAAATCTCAATGTACTTACCATTTACAATGTCTGTGCCAAAAAAACTACACAGAAAAAGAGTAAATGGCATAAATTGTTTGATATAGTGCAATCAGCCCTGCAATGCAGAAAAACTTGCACCATGGGACAAAGGTGCCTTTGATGTTGCATGGCATACCATAGTGTGCAATTGCAGGGGAAAAGCACATGAATGGATTTTTCGCATAGATACTGCGCATTACCAAGCTTTTGTCTTTATGTACAAAAGCGCACAAAGATTCCTTGCAGTGGTGTCGTACATCCAAAACCCATTAAATTAGTCCCTAGGTACTGTCCATTCCCAAGTGCTATTAATCCAATGTGCCCATAAAATTACTTTGTTTAGAAGAAAAAAAAGTATACATGTCAAGTTGACACCATAGAATGAAATGTCACACAACAGTTTGAACAATACAATTTAAAGAATGTAGTTAAATTGGATGTATCAAAAATGCATAACAAGTACAAACATTAAAAAGCATTCACTTGGACAGTGGTGGACTGTAAAATGATGTAATGGAATGAATTTGGAGGTGTCAGCACCTTACGTCAGATTTGGCCCACCTCAAAATATGACTCACATGCAAAAATTACGTTAGAGCACCTAATGTCAGAATCCCTATGCATTATCCACTCAACCCCCAAAATTGACGTTTCTAGATGAAACGTCATTTTGAGGCATCAAGTCACAAGCATATAGCATGGTCCACAGGGACAGTGGTGGACTGCAAAATGATGTCATGGAATGAATTTGGTGGTGTCAGCACCTAAAATCAGGTTTGGCTCTCCTCAAAATATAACTCACATTAGAGCATCTAACATCAGAATCATGCCCATGCATTATCCACTCAACCACCAAATTTGTCGTTGCCAGATGAAAGGTCAAATAATGTGCTCCAATATAAACAATCAAGAGGGACACTGATGTGATCGAACCATTTATATCATCCATTCAATTGTCAAAATCAGACTCACCTGCAATCATTTACAACATAATTTGACGCATTACTAATCAATGTTCCTGTTGAAACACCTTTATGTCAGCCGGAAAAACATGCAAAGCACTGCTTCTTAGATGGTGTAACTGAAGATTAACATCTGAGATAATTGATGTGTCACAAAAATGTGACACACATGATGAAAAATGACGCATCAGGTAAAAACGTGTCGCATCGGACCAGGATATGATGTCATGAGCTTGCCATGCTGCAAACCAGGAAGTTCAAAATTCCTTTCACTTTCTCTTTCACTGTCTTCTTGTCTGTGCTTGGTGTAGGAGGGTGTTTGGATTGCTGCTGAGTTTGGTCTAGTGTGAAAGTTGTTTCTCTGTCTGTGCCTTGTCTATTTTGTCCATAGTGTGTCGGAACTGTTCTGTGTTGTGTATTGTGTAGTTTTGTGTTGATTCTTGAGGGGTGTTGGTCTATACTGGGGTATTGGTTAATACTTTCAGTTCTTCGCAATACATGGCACATGGCAACAAGGGAAGCATGATGTAAACTAGCAATGTCATGCTGTGCAGTAGTGACACATACATGAGGCCCTGAACGCAGATGGAATTCAGGGTCTCATTCATGAAAATTGTTGCATGACAGCTTCAGACAGAATTGTGGAAACTTTCCTTGTGCCCTCATTGTAACACCGTGCATGCCCTGTATGTACAGTACTCATCTCCAGGGCCATCATACATTGAGAACTTTACATCAGGCAGAGCCATAAGGACTTTTGCTGTGCTGGCCAACAACATAACAAAAGTGTTGAAATGCATCATTTACAGTACATATTGTGAGATCTGGCACTTGCAACCAGCCAACATGCACAATGGTATGCCTTGCAACAATGAACGAACCCTTTATCAATACCACAAGGGTGTCTGCGTTGTGGTGAAGATTGATTGTGTGCAGGAAGGATCACCTTTTTGTGAAATTACTTCAAAATGACCTGATGTTCACTTACTAAGTGTGCTGTGGAATGTAGCACATATTGACTTAACAAATGCTAAGCTTAAGAATATTTCACCTCGTTGTGCATCCATAATGTCACACCGGTCGCTACATTAGGTTTGGGTGCATACCCAGATATATGATTTCAGCTGGGATTGTGTCAATTCCCACGGTTTTTGTGTTGGAACACCCTCAGCAACACAAGGTATGCCCCTGTCAAGCAGCGTCACGTGTGAGAGTGGCACACAATTACAAGGCCATGAAAAGTTACTTCATGTTGCTTTCCTTGGCCGTTTCTACATATGCACCTTTTACACAGAACATTGTGTAAAAGTGGCATTCCATGCGTGTTGTGGTGATTGTCACAACGCAATAACCATTGAAGCAGACACACTCACAGTTCTAAGAGGATATGTATGTTTGGGAATGTAACACGATGGGTAGCGTTAGGGAGGTCCACCTACAATAAATGTTTAATTTCATACACTTAATAATCTTTATTTGTTTGTTGCCTTCAGCAGCACGCATACCTGGAGGATTGTGGAAGATTCATTTGATTTTTGTCAGGAAGCTGTCCCTACCTGCACAATCACAATCATCACCACAATGCAGACACAATGGAAACATGGTGCAAGGGTGCATGTCTTTGTGTCTGGCATCTCAATTGATCACCACTTCAAAACTGCCACGTGTGTTACAACTTTCATGGAAGAGGATGCTTCATATGTAAATTAAGTAGGCATGTCATGGTGTAATTTTTGGGGAGATATATGGGACTCACTGTATTTGCCTTGTGACATTTTTGTCTCATAGGCAGTCCAACCCCATACATACAAGACGAGGTGGGGAGCTTCTGGGATCCTAATGCCACTGGTGAGTGTAATTTCATTTCTAATCCTGTCTGTTTGGTTCCCATGTCTCCACATACATACTTTGCTCTAAGACATTCCAGAAGCATCAGCATCTCATGCAGTATGGTTACACATTACATGTGCATGGAAGACCAAAGGAGTTCTCAGTACTATGTGCACATGCATGACTACAATAATCGGGACCACATTTATGATTTGTTGCTGCAGGGCAGTACAGAAAGTTTCATTGTTGCACCACCCTACGTCAGAACCTCATAAATGGAGCACAACTTGTTTGTGACAGATATCGTGGATAATCAATGTCAACATGAGACATGAAAATAGTAGAAGCACAAACATATGATGTAGGCAAGGTACCCACTAAACATAAAATGTGGTCCAAAACACATATATTCTTCTGAACTCATGTCTTTTGTGACATGCCACACAGGACTGACACTTATCCATTGACATGCATTTGCAGATCTGACGGTGACCGGTGGAAAGAGCTTTAAGAGAAATCTTTTTTGTCACATGGGTAACATATGACTTGTCAGCCACAAGGATTACGATACCTTGTCTGAACCCTATTACCCTTTGCACCTTCTCGAAAGACTGTCGGCATGTCCCACATTCAACCCATTCACACAGGTTATTCCATGTCAATCCTGACATACATATGTGCTCCAGGCCATTTTCAAAATGTAGTCAGGAATTGACTGCACTTAGCATGTGTGCATCTTCATGCTCACAATAGTCAGTGGCATCCGTCTATAGATGCCACATCAAGAGCAGTAATGTGGAATGGTTGACATTACACTTGTCATCTGTCAGGAGCATTGTGACCAAATTACCATCATCTAACGCGATTATCTGTGAACAACACTTTTAATTGTCTGCTGATAAGATGTCACAGTTCGGAATCTTCAAGTCATTGGCAAGATATTCACTTTGGGTATTGTAAATTGGTTTCACAAGAGCTAAACTGATAAAAGACATTTGTGCAAAATGTCATGCTTCACATAGACCAACACTTTGTCCCCACAGTTATCTGCTGCACCGGCTATGTCATTTGTTTTTGCCGCTTGGCATTACCACAAATAGAAGTACTAATCCGGCCTGCGTCATAACAAAAGAGCATGAATGCAACATTCCATTGAGAATAAGTGGATGGCTGCCAGTTTCACAGACACCATCAGACAGTGGTCTGTCATGTACCAACACAAGCACACTTGTACCATGGTGCAAGAAGGCCTGCGCTGGCAATTGGCAGCTGTGTGTGCATCTGTGTCTGTAGTTGGACAGAAATGTCCCCAATCTAATTGACATGATGCTTCACATACATTTTTCATTAGTCTGAGCTGCACAGTCAGATCTCTTGTGGCACTGTCCACCGGATATTAATCTGGGAATACTCACAGGCTACATGGGGGCTCAATCATTATCTACTTGCCCCACAGATGTCTCACTTTAAACTACATTCCATTTGTGCAGAAATAAGCTCAAGATTTCACACTCAGTACTAAGGAATTATTTGTTGTGTAACTCCTTCCTTGTCAATTTTATTCACGTCATTGCATATTTCTGCCAGCCGGGGTAGCCAATGGGTGTATCTGGTGGCATTACCTGCAGCATACAGTGCCTTTGGTTACTGCCCCTGAGTCACAACACATTTGAACTCTGAGGCAGGCCCAAACCCCTTATGCATCCCCAGTAGAGGGATTAGTGTGGCACAATGTTGAGGAAGATATGTATGTCTACAAACATTACTGTTTCTATGTGTGCTGACAAATGCAGCACAAATGGGAAAAGAGATATTTATCATTGTTGTGCCTCGACGTTGTCTCACCATGGTGAGGCACTAGTTGTAGGCCCTGCATCGGAGTTGATATATGTTATGACTCAGGGTCAGTGACAATAAGCCCTGATCCTCATTTATGAGTCCTCTTACATCCAAGGAATGTCATTTTTTGTGACGATCCATGGAACAGGAGCCAGCTTAGTATTCACAAGGCAGCATTGAGACAAAAATGAGTCTCATTTCTGAAAGGTACATATGGAGCAAGCTCATGCGCCATAGAGCATCTTAAAGAGTGACATTACAGATGCACAAGGGGACTCATAAATGAGGCCCAGTATGTTCAGAGAGTTGTGCGCCATGCTCCATCACTTCAGTAACGCAGGTCTGCACCATTCTACTAACAATATGCAGCAGCACTGCATTTCCCCCGTGCTGCTTCTATAATTTGCTACCTAGCAACAATAGTGTAAGATTGCATGCATTGAGGGGAGGGATTGGTCAAAACAATCAAGTGTGTTTTTCTGTTTCTATATGTGCTGCACAATGCAGCACACATGTAAACAGCTAATACATGAACTTTTGAGCATTTGTCCTTCTTGCCCCAGGTTAAGTCCAGGTTTTCCATGTCCATATTATTGACAGTGGCCCATATTTACACCACCCTTGTAAATCTGTGGCAGCATCAAAATCAATGGGTGTTGAGGTTGAACGCCCACCGTAACACCCATTCCCCTCCTCTTTGACACTAAGTATAGCACAAAAGGGTGCCTCATTCTCAAGGCAGTGTTAAGGCATGCCAAGTGGCTTTACCCTGCCTTGTAAATAAGGCGAAGCCTAAATCGCAAACACAACATCTTTCAAAGTGACGTTGTGATGGCGATAGGGGTTTTTAAACATGACCCTTAGATTGCTTGTTTGTGAATGTGTACAAGTATTAATGTGTAAGTGTAGATTGATGTATATTGTTATAGTTCATATCTGTACCCTTATATAGGTCCAGGGAAAATCGTACACTCTCCCTACATCATTTCCCCGTCATTTTATATGAATGAGCCTTACAAGAACATAACTCCAAATAAGGATAGACTGCCTTGTATGGACATAACACTGTATAAGGACTGTAGCCTTTATGGACCTTTCATCTAGTTCCATGCCGAGGGTGGGTTTTTCTCAATCGATATTGCTAAGTCGTCATCCTTAGCACATATGAGTAGTTTATGAGTACACTCTCCTGGAGGTCCACTTCACCTCTCCCATCAACGCACAAGCTTTAATCTCCAATGTCATCCTCATACTGAACAATGGAGAACATACGAACATAGACTGTATAATTACAACACCTCTTGATAATAGAGAGCAGGAGGGAACCGAGACTTCAAGGCCAACACACTGACCAGAGACGCTGCGGCTCCTGCATGCCATCGCTCCAGCTGACAGTGCTCTGACAATCCCTTGCAGAGTGTCCATCTAAAACCCAGGACAAAGTCCCACACTATTCAGGTATAGGAGTTTGACTAAATCCTAGTGGGAGTCTTGGCTCTTAGACCTAGGCTCTTCTGCTTAGGCTCTTTCGCATCTACTCACATGCTAGGTACCCTTAAGTACATCTAGACAGGCATCTTAGGAGTACGCAATTTATTTTATAAATGCATTCCATATTCTTGTATGTGTTCATGACTATTGTAAAATGGTAGAACAATACTATTTCTTTTTATTCACTGAACTGTAGGTTCTATATCTCTGCTACTGTGTTACAGTTGTAGCAGCGCACTTTTTTTACATGAGAAGAACAATGGTACAATAAATTCTTATTGTAAACACGCTCGACTGTATCTTCTGTGTATCTCTTTGAGAGTGAGAGCAAAACAAGCAAGCACGAGTGACTGGGTGAAAAAGAATATATTATTTCCACACGTCTGAGGTTCTTATGTTCTGAGGCTGCCAAAAACTAATCTCTCTGATAACAGGAGATTCTGGCGGCACTGCGAGCTAGTCAATGTGAAAACATAGGCTGACATATTTACAGTGGCGTCACTGGGGTTGGTGTCACCCGGTGCGGGTAACTCATGGTGTCACCCCCACACGACTTACCGCATGGTCCACCTCTGTCGGAAATGTACGGCGCTAGGCACTGTCTTACTCCCTCTAGCTCCCTCTCTCTGTCTAGCTCCTTCTCTCTGTCTTACTCCCTCTAGCTCCCTCTGTCTCTGTCTTACTCCCTCTAGCTCCCTCTCCCTCTGTCTTACTCCCTCTAGCTCCCTCTCTCTGTCTTGCTCTCTCTAGCTCCCTGTCTTACTCCCTCTAGCTCCCTCTCTCTCTGTCTTACTCCCTCTAGCTCCCTCTCTTTCTGTCTTACTCCCTCTAGCTCCCTCTCTCTCTATTACTCCCTCTAGCTCCCTCTCTCTCTGTCTTGCTCCCTCTAGCTCCCTCTCTCTGTTTTACTCCCTCTAGCTCCCTCTCTCTCTGTCTTGCTCCCTCTAGCTCCCTCTCTCTGTCTTACTCCCTCTAGCCTCCTCTCTCTCTGTCTTACTCCCTCTAGCCCCATCTCTCTTACTCCCTCTAGCTCCCTCTCTCTCTCTTACTCCCTCTAGCCCCCTCTCTCTCTGTCTTGCTCCCTCTAGCTCTCTCTCTCTCTGTCTTACTCCCTCTAGCTCCCTCTCACTCTGTCTTGATCCCTCTAGCTCCCTCTCTCTCTTTTACTCCCTCTAGCTCCCTCTCTCTGTCTAGTGCCCTCTAGCTCACTCTCTCTCTCTGTCTTACTCCCTCTAGCTCCCTCTCTATGTCTAGCTCCCTCTCTCTCTCTCTCTTGCTCCCTCTAGCTCCCTTTGTCTCCCTCTCTCTGTCGTACTCCCTCTAGCTCCCTCTATCTCTGTCTTACTCCCTCTCTCTGTCTAGCTCCCTCTAGCTCCCTCTCTCTGTCTTACTCCCTCTAGCTCACTCTGGTTCCCTCTCTCTCTCTGTCTTACTCCCTCTAGCTCCCTCTCTCTCTGTCTTACTCCCTCTAGCTCCCTCTCTCTGTCTTGCTCCCTCTAGCTCCCTCTCTTACGGTAAATATCACTTACAACGTAACTTTTACGTCGTAATGCTGTTACAACGCAGCTATTACAACGCAGGATCCATTACAACGCATGGCATTACAACGCATGGCATTACATCGCAGATACTATTACAACGCATACCATTACATCGTAAGTATTGGTAAGTATATAATTTATTTTAATTTTATTTAATATTATATGAATGATTTAATTAATATTAATTATAAATAAAAATAAATAAAAATATTTATTTATGTTTTTAAATATTATAAATTAATATTTATTATTTTAAGTATTATAAATTAATATTTATTATTTTAAGTAATTTTTTTAATAAATATGAGTATAGGAGTATATGTATAGGTGTTTGGGGGTACAGGGTGTTTTTAAGTTTCAAGGTAGGGTTTGGGTTTTGGGGTACAGGGGTGTTTTTAGTTTTCAGGGTAGGGTTTGGGTTTTGGGGTACAGGGGTGTTTTTAGGTTTCAGGGCAGGGTTTGGGTTTTGGGGTACAGGGGTGTTTTTAGGTTTCAGGGCAGGGTTTGGGTTTTGGGGTACAGGGGTGTTTTTAGGTTTCAGGGCAGGGTTTGGGTTTTGGGGTACAGGGGTGTTTTTAGGTTTCAGGGCAGGGTTTGGGTTTTGGGGTACAGGGGTGTTTTTAGGTTTCAGGGCAGGGTTTGGGTTTTGGGGTACAGGGGTGTTTTTAGGTTTCAGGGCAGGGTTTGGGTTTTGGGGTACAGGGGTGTTTTTAAGTTTCAGAGCAGGGTTTGGGTTTTGGGGTACAGGGGTGTTTTTAGGTTTCAGGGTAGGGTTTGGGTTTTGGGGTACAGGGGTGTTTTTAGGTTTCAGGGCAGGGTTTGGGTTTTGGGGTACAGGGGTGTTTTTAGGTTTCAGGGTAGGGTTTGGGTTTTGGGGTACAGGGGTGTTTTTAGGTTTCAGGGCAGGGTTTGGGTTTTGGGGTACAGGGGTGTTTTTAGGTTTCAGGGCAGGGTTTGGGTTTTGGGGTACAGGGGTGTTTTTAGGTTTTAGGACAAGGTTTGAGTTTTGGGGTACAGGGGTGTTTTTAGGTTTTAGGGCAGGGTTTGGCTTTAGGGATAATTAAATTATATTTACCATTTTTAAATTAAATGAAATATTTTTAATAAAATAAATTAATTATTTTACATTAATTACATTTTGTAATTAAATTAAATTAATTACAATTTTTATTATATTTACATTTATTAAATAGATATTATTTTATTAAATTAAATTAATGACAATTTTTAAATGTCTTTTAATTAAATTATTTAAACAAATTTAATTACAATAAACTAAATAACATTTTTAAAAAAAAGTCAACTTACCTATATTTACGATGTAATGCCATGCGTTGTAATAGCACCTGCGATGTAATGCCATGCATTGTAATGACATCCGTTGTAATGGATCCCGCGTTGTAAAATCTGCGTTGTAACGGAACGCGTTGTAAAATAACGCGTTGTAACATCATAGATCCCTCTCTTACTCATTCTAGCTCACTCTCTCTGTCTTACTCCCTCTAGCTCCCTCTCTCTCTGTCTTACTCCCTCTAGCTCCCTCTCCCTGTCTTGCTCCCTCTAGCTCTCTCTCTGTCTTACTCCCTCTAGCTCCCTCTCACTCTGTCTTGCTCCCTCTAGCTCCCTCTCTCTCTCTTACTCCCTCTAGCCCCCTCTCTCTGTCTAGCGCCCTCTAGCTCACTCTCTCTCTGTCTTACTCCCTCTAGCTCCCTCTCTCTGTCTAGCTCCCTCTCTCTCTGTCTTGCTCCCTCTAGCTCCCTCTGTCTCCCACTCTCTGTCTTACTCTCTCTAGCTCCCTCTCTCTGTCTTACTCCCTCTAGCTCCCTCTCTCTCTGTCTTACACCCTCTAGCTCCCTCTCTCTGTCTAGCTCCCTCTAGCTCCCTCTCTCTCTCTTACTCCCTCTAGCTCCCTCTCCCTCTGTCTTGCTCCCTCTAGCTCCCTCTCTCTCTATCTTAATCCATCTAGCTCCCTCTCTCTGTCTAGCTCCCTCTCTCTCTGTCTTACTCCCTGTAGTTCCCTCTGTCTCCCTCTCTGTCTTACTCCCTCTAGCTCCCCCTCTCTCTGTCTTACTCCCTCTAGCTCCCTCTCTCTCTGCCTTACTCCCTCTATCTCCCTCTCTCTCTCTCTTACTCCCTCTAGCTCCCTCTCTCTTACTCCCTCTAGCTCCCTCTCTCTCCGTCTTAGTCCCTCTAGCTCCCTCTCTCTCTGTTATACTCCCTCTAGCTCCCTCTCTCTCTGTCTTCCTCCCTCTAGCTCCCTCTCAATGTCTAGCTCCCTTTCTCTCGGTCTTGCTCCCTCTAGCTCCCTCTCTCTCTGTCTTACTCCCTCTAGCTCCCTCTCTCTCTTACTCCCTCTAGCTCCCTCTAGCTCCCTCTCTCTTACTCCCTCTAGCTCCCTCTCTCTCCGTCTTAGTCCCTCTAGCTCCCTCTCTCTCTCTCTTACTCCCTCTAGCTCCCTCTCTCTGTCTAGCGCCCTCTAGCTCACTCTCTCTCTCTGTCTTACACCCTCTAGCTCCCTCTCTCTGTCTAGCTCCCTCTAGCTCCCTCTCTCTCTTACTCCCTCTAGCTCCCTCTCCCTCTGTCTTGCTCCCTCTAGCTCCCTCTCTCTCTATCTTAATCCATCTAGCTCCCTCTCTCTGTCTAGCTCCCTCTCTCTGTCTTACTCCCTGTAGTTCCCTCTGTCTCCCTCTCTGTCTTACTCCCTCTAGCTCCCCCTCTCTCTGTCTTACTCCCTCTAGCTCCCTCTCTCTCTGCCTTACTCCCTCTATCTCCCTCTCTCTCTCTCTTACTCCCTCTAGCTCCCTCTCTCTTACTCCATCTAGCTCCCTCTCTCTCCGTCTTAGTCCCTCTAGCTCCCTCTCTCTCTGTTATACTCCCTCTAGCTCCCTCTCTCTCTGTCTTCCTCCCTCTAGCTCCCTCTCTATATCTAGCTCCCTTTCTCTCTGTCTTGCTCCCTCTAGCTCCCTCTCTCTCTGTCTTACTCCCTCTAGCTCCCTCTCTCTCTTACTCCCTCTAGCTCCCTCTAGCTCCCTCTCTCTTACTCCCTCTAGCTCCCTCTCTCTCCGTCTTAGTCCCTCTAGCTCCCTCTCTCTCTCTCTTACTCCCTCTAGCTCCCTCTCTCTGTCTAGCGCCCTCTAGCTCACTCTCTCTCTGTCTTACTCCCTCTAGCTCCCTCTCTCTGTCTAGCTCCCTCTCTCTGTCTTGCTCCCTCTAGCTCCCTCTGTCTCCCTCTCTCTGTCTTACTCCCTCTAGCTTCCTCTCTCCGTCTTACTCCCTCTAGCTCCCTCTCTCTCTGTCTTACTCCCTCTAGCTCCCTCTCTCTAGCTCCCTCTCCCTCTCTCTTACTCCCTCTAGCTCCCTCTCCCTCTGTCTCGCTCCCTCTAGCTCCCTCTCTCTCTATCTTAATCCCTCTAGCTCCCTCTCTCTGTCTAGCTCCCTCTCTCTCTGTTTTACTCTATGTAGTTCCCTCTGTCTCCCTCTCTGTCTTACTCCCTGTGTCTCCCTCTCTCTGTCTTACTCCCTCTAGCTCCCTCTCTCTCTGTCTTACTCCCTCTAGCTCCCTCTCTCTGTCTAGCTCCCTCTAGCACCCTCTTCCTCTCTCTTACTCCCTCTAGCTCCCTCTCCCTCTGTCTTACTCCCTCTACCTCCCTCTCTCTCTGTCTTACTCCCTCTAGCTCCCTCTCCCTCTCTCTTACTCCCTCTAGCTCCCTCTCCCTCTGTCTTGCTCCCTCTCTCTCTATCTTAATCCCTCTAGCTCCCTCTCTCTGTCTAGCTCCCTCTCTCTCTGTCTTACTCCCTGTAGTTCCCTCTGTCTCCCTCTCTGTCTTACTCCCTCTGTCTCCCTCTCTCTGTCTTACTCCCTCTAGCTCCCTCTCTCTCTGTATTACTCCCTCTAGCTCCCTCTCTCTGTCTAGCTCCCTCTAGCTCCCTCTCACTCTCCCTTAAACCCTCTAGCTCCCTCTCCCTCTGTCTTGCTCCCTCTAGCTTCCTCTCTCTCTATCTTAATCCCTCTAGCTCCCTCTCTCTATCTAGCTCCCCCTCTCTCTGTCTTACTCCCTGTAGTTCCCTCTGTCTCCCTCTCTGTCTTACTCCCTCTGTCTCCCTCTCTCTGTCTCCCTCCCTCTAGCTCCCTCTCTCTATCTGTCTTACTCCCTCTAGCTCCCTCTCTCTCTGTCTTACTCCCGCTAGCTCCCTCTATCTCTGTCTTACTCCCTCTAGCTCCCTCTCTCTGTCTTACTCCCTCTAGCTCCCTCTGGTTCCCTCTCTCTCTGTCTTACTCCCTCTAGCTCCCTCTCTCTGTGTCTTACTCCCTCTAGCTCCCTCTCCCTATGTCTTACTCCCTCTAGCTCCCTCTCTCTGTCTTGCTCCCTCTAGCTCCCTCACTTACTCCTTCTAGCTCCCTCTCTCTCTGTCTTACTCCCTCTAGCTCCCTCTCTCTCTGTCTTACTCCCTCTAGCTCCCTCTCTCTCTGTCTTCCTCCCTCTAGCTCCCTCTCTCTCTATCTTACTCCCTCTAGCTCTCTCTCTCTGTCTAGCTCCCTCTCTCTCTGTCTTGCTCCCTCTTTCTCCCTCTCTCTCTGTCTTACTCCCTCTAGCTCCCTCTCTCTGTCTAGCTCCCTCTAGCTCCCTCTCTCTCTGTCTTGTTCTCTCTAGCTCCCTCTCTCTGTCTGACTCCCTCTAGCTCCCTCTCTCTCTGCCTTGCTCCCTCTAGCTCCCTCTCTCTTATTCCCTCTAGCTAGCTCTCTCACTGTCTTGCTCCCTCTAGCTCCCTCTCTCTCTATCTTACTCCCTCTAGCTCCCTCTCTCTGTCTTACTCCCTCTAGCTCCCTCTCTCTCTCTGTCTTGCTCCCTCTAGCTCCCTCTCTCTTATTCCCTCTAGCTCCCTCTCTCTCTGTCTTGCTCCCTCTAGCTCCCTCTCTCTCTATCTTACTCCCTCTAGCTCCCGCTCTCTCTGTCTTACTTCCTCTAGCTACCTCTGTCTCCCTCTCTCTGTCTTACTCCCTCTAGCTCCCTCTCTCTCGGTCTTTCTCACTCTAGCTCCCTCTCTCTCTGTCTTTCTCACTCTAGCTCTCTTTCTCTGCCTTACTCCCTCTAGCTCCCTCTCTCTCTCTGTCTTACTCCCTTGATCTCCCTCTCTCTCTGTCTTACTCCCTTTTGCTCCCTCTCTCTCTCTGTCTTGCTCTCTCTAGCTCCCTTTCTCTGTATTACTCCCTCTAGCTCCATCTGTCTCCCTCTCTCTCTCTTACTCCATCTATCTTCCCTGGATTTGTATAAACAAGAGTGCGAGCAACAGGTGGCACTGTAGTGAAGAGCAAGCTGAAATTTTGAACTGGTTCACTGGAAAACTGAAGACTGCAAGATACTGAAAAATAGGAAACCATGCACCCTCAGATGAGCTAGGCTTCTATAGAGTTGCCTTGTGAGCAAAGAAAATTACAGTCAAGCATTGCAGATCTCCTGCGAGACGCTGGCGAGTGTGAACAGCATGAGGAACAAGCTGCACAGGGAGCGACAGTAAAGGTGAGAGCAGAGGCGAGGCTGCAGTGCAGATTGGTGTCACCCCATGTGTTGGTGTCACCCGGTGCAGGCCGCACCCCCCGCACCCCCCTAGTGACGCCACTGCATATTTAGGGGGGTTGTACGGACCAAGCCCACAGTATATGTTATCCATAAACAGAGTAGGTGCTGCATGAAAGGGTACTATCAGAACTACACTACATCATGTTCTCCCTCTATTACAGCCAATATGACACCAGATGAGGAAAGGCAGTACAGGATCAGGCTCGACAGATACCGCCACATACCCCATGTGGCAGGTTTCTTCAGACAGATGGACAGGCAATATGAGAGGGCCAATGCAGCAGGACGTTGGTAGTCACCACCTCCACCTCAAACATCAAAAAGAGGCTCACATAAGAACAAGCCACTGTCGTCTCTACCGGATACCCAAACAGGACCAGAAGCAAGAGGATCAACTTCTCCACAACCAGGACTATCCTCATCTCCACAGGCTGGACCCTCTACTGGCCAAACCTCTGGACCATCCACAGCTCCACCACTTGGAACTTCCTCAGCTCTACCCTCTGGACCCTCCACTACTCCCCCATCTCGACCTTCCTCAGCACCACCCTCTAGACCCTCCTCTGCTTCCCCAACCGGAGCTTCCTCTGCTCCACCCTCTGGGCCCTCCATCGCTGCACCACCTGGACCAGTTAAAGATTGCAGGAATCTGTTAGCATGAGCTGAAAGCCATGTTGTACTTGGCTGCCATCTTAGTTAGCCATGCGCTTGCAATGTGCGTTTTTCCTCTTCCAGAGCCTTGCACATGCTCAGAGGGGCCTAGCTAGTAGAATGCACCTTCTCCTAGTATAGAACTGTCAGGCTATTCTTGCTGATGTAAGGAGAAATGTCTCTCCTCCCACTTTGTTGAGCAAGCACATTTTGTATGCCCATATTAGTCATTTTGCATGCTTACATTTGTCAGGACCTCCCCTTGGTTTTATGCATACAGTGGCCTGAGGGTACTGTGTGATGTAGTCTCCCTCATCCGAGGTTAATAAATAAGTTTTCTTGATTTTACAGCTTCTTTGCCAATCTCTTTTTTGTTGGTTTAAAAGAACCAGGTGTATTCAGTGAACCCCCTTAGGAGGTTTATATTTCTTCAGACCTTCCTAAACTCCACCCTCTGGACCCTCCGTGGCACCTCCACCTGGATCTGCTGCTGCACCCTCAGACATTGTGCTACCTCAACTTTTGTCCAAAGTGGAATAACTTTAAAAGGACCAGCAGGACTCGAGCCACAAGCTTCCGGTGTTCAATTGCAGCTGGCCACCCTATTAAAGATGGTGTCATCCTTGCAGGATACTGTAAGACAAATACACCAGACGTTGTACCCCCCCCCCCACCATGACCTCAAACTTTCCTGCTTGTGTTTGAACTGCTCATATTTCATATAGACAATGTAATTGTAGGTTTTAAATGTTTTTAGGATTAGTGTAGAGTTAGTTTATTATCTGTCAGTGTAGTTTTAGTGTTTATATAAGAAGTAGGATAAGTAGTTAAGTTATAAGTAGTGGGTGGGGGGTTGATGTGTAGTAAGTGTTTGAAGTATTATAAGAAAAAACTTAAAAAAAATATATCTTTGTTTAGTTAGTCCGTGTTTAGATATACCCTATGTATATCTCACGGTGAATTGTTGCTTACAAGGGTAGTTGGTTGAAGTTTTAGCAGTCTGTTGTGAAACACGTGTAAAGTAGTATAAGGTTTAGTTATTTAGGATAAGTTTAGATGTTAGGATGTTAGTGTAGGTGGTTTTGTTTCGTGTAGTGTAGGAGTTTGTATTTAAGGTATTTATAATGTGGTGTCTAGACTAGCTTGTGTGTGATTTTACAGATTTGATAAAAAAGCAGTGCTCATTCAAAAAAAAATTGTATTACTTGTAGGCATTGTAAGTGATGACATCTGCTTAGGTTGGGTCATACACATGCTGTGCACAGACTGTCAAGTTGTATCTTATGTCTGCAAATAGGGTGAAAGTACAAGTAGTCAAATAGCCTCATTGCCAAAGAGCACTGTACTTGTGTTGGGAGAACAGTATCTGAAACCACGTATGAAAATGTATAGAACGAAACATCGAGTAGATCAAAGGAATGTACTATTCCTGATTTTTCGAAGCCTTTGACATTTATGGTGCGTTATTCTATAATAGTCTGTGTGACAGGGCTGTTCCGTTGCTGATATTGTGGGTGTGTGCAAGCTACATCCAAATCCCTTTACACATTTCCAGATTTGCAAAGTGCCACAAACCTGGTAATGTGTGAGATTGCCACATCTCTCCAGGAAATGTGTAACATAGCTCAAGAAATATTGGGATGCCTATTGGTAGTCACTCTTTCATATTTTCATATGTGTGCTGCATAATGAATACCGCCATGTCAGGGAAGTTATGTAGGAGTGGCTAGTTGTTAGCCATTGTGCCTCTGCAGCGTCTTCTTCGCTATGTGGGAAAGTGACATTGTAGCGCCTCAAAAGTACAGCTAGGGCCTCATAAATGAGGCACCTGTTGAGTAATGTAGGATATGGTTGCAGGCACACTGGTGAGAAGCAAGTATACACTTTACAAATGAACAAATTGCTATGACAACAATATAGTTCACATTATGATGTGCCTTTGATGTCAGTCTCCTGGACGTCATGCCCATATGTACATACCACTAGGATGTCAACGATTGTAGCGAAGCAAACATTCAACTAGGAATGCCACCCGGAAGGTCAAGATTGCAATCAGATTTGCTTGTACCATTTACACGCTCTTACCAGTTTTGAAACTGGTTGATATACCAGCATGGAACATCATGTGAAATCTTTGGCATTGCAATTTCCGCCTTCCACACTGTACCAGTCACTCAATTAATGGGAAAAGTAGCACCATATATGCTGAAAAGCTATTTTATTGAGACAAGAAACCAAGGAGCAAGGTATGACGGAGGCCAAAAAGCAAGACGCACTTACAGTTTGGATGAGGTTGTCCAGACGGGGTCCAGGCTAAATAAGCGTCATGGGACATATAGGTGAGAGTAAGATTTCAGTGTGGAGGAATGGACAATTGTCATCATACATTTACATCACAGAGACAGTCCACATATATGGTTGCGAAAAATCAGTGATAATGAGAAGAAGGACAGTTGCAGTTTTGGGGTACACTGGCATGACAATAAGGACAGGATATTGTAGATTTTGTGCCATGTGGCAACAGTTTATGCTTACAGGAACTTTTCCTGACTACCTAAGTAAAACCAACATCTTCTTCCTCTGATGTATGTTTTGGCTCAGCTGATGGTGTTTTCAATGGTCCCGTAGACAAAGGAGGCATACCCACATCAGGGGCTGAAGATGTGGGATGTAGGTTTCCGGTAGCATTTCCCTGTGCCAACAGGTAAGGCAGCAATGCACTGAACAGGATTGCTGGTTGGCCAGCACTGCAGCTACATCACGTTGGTAGGCAGCCAAGGTGGTGAGGTATGTATCCTGTTTCCGCTCCATAGCTTCAAGAATGTTCTGGATGGCCCTCAGCCTGTTGGCAACCTCAATTATGCCACTGACCCAGGGCATTTGCTCGTGTCTCTGCTGCATGTCAAGGGATATGCCATTCAGGGCCACGGAGTAGAGAGTCAGTACCTCTTCCATGCTCTGCGTTGCCACAAATCGAGCTTAGACAATGAAGGACTCCCTCTAGGGAGGCTGCCATGCTCTCCATCCCGTTCTGCACCTCCTGTACCTACTGGGTCTGCACTTCAATGACGCGTTGTTCAAATACATTTAGCATGTCCAGTGAGTGTGGAGGTTCAGATGTTGTGGAAAGGGGTGTATGATGGGTTCCAGACAGGTCATGTGGAGACCCGGCAATGAAGATTAACCTTCTTGTGACCAGCGAGGGTGTTTGTATCGATTGGAACAGTTCCTGGAGAAGGTCTTGGTTCAGGCTTGGCTCACTGTCACCATCCACAGGATCCTAAGACAGGTTGCTGCTCAGGAGTAGGTTTTGCTTTGAAATGTGACACAAGGTAGGTTGATGCTCATGTTTGCCATCTGTTCTCAATAGTCAATTGTTTTGAGTTTTTGTCATCACTTTGTAAGTATGACGTAGGTCAACAGAGCAAAGTTCATGCATCACACACAGCATCAAAAATACATTTCAACTAATGATAGCAACATATAAGTAGTTTCCTCTACCCTGGCCTATGCCCAGAGAGGCTTGCTCTGGAGCAGCGCATGCACCCTTGCACCGTGGTATAAGAGTGCATGCCTTGATGGGCTGATTGTTAATGGGTAGGTAAGGGCACCTTCGAGCACTGTAGTAAGCCCAAGTGGCAGTATGCACTTTCTATTTGTGTAACAGAAATCAGCACACATTGTATGAGGAATTAACACTTAGAAATGTTAACTTTTAGCATCATAACTCCTCTCAGAGCCATCCCTGGTGTGGTGTTAGGATGTGACACATTCCCATGTTTAGATGATCTTTTTGAAATGTAGTAATGCTACAGATTCAGGGACATATTTATAAGCCTCTTACACCACCAGTACAACCCTTTTACACATATTGGGATTGATGCACGGGTAGCACAAGGGGCTTGTGAAGAAGGCCAACAAAGATTTTGTTGCGGGGTCTCACACAGCAACACCCATGGAAAAAGCCAATCATACTATTTTGTAATTGAAAATGTCACATGTTAACAAGCCCATGTAGAGGTACACCACATCTCTAAATGTAGACTTGTTAAAATGCCATTGAAAAACAAGCACAACTGGAGTACATCAGATTTGACATTACAGCAGGGCAGTGGTGACACAGGGTGTTGAAAAGACTAAGAACCGTGTTATGCCTGGCACTTGTGCCAGTGATACTTCACTGTTGACATGGACATTAGTGACTTACCAGCCACACAAGGGCCTTTTGATTAAGCCACTTACTTTTACTATGTCTCCCCCATTTTCACACAACCTTGTGTGAACTGTCAATTTACAAATGCGACCAGGTACAGGGCTTCTCTGCAGACACTGTTGACAACCATATCCTACAAAGCTTGACATGTTCCATGGTATAACAAGATTATGAATGGACATAACCAGACACTTACATGGCAACCAATGTTAGTTGGCTGTGGTTAAAGTAGCTCCCCTATACGAGTGGGGTCTGAGAATGTAAAAATAGCCTGCTTATACACACAGCATGAGCAAGTATTTTGAAGCTACATATCATCCCTTCCAAAATGGATTAGTGGTGACACAATATGTTGTCCGGTACTTTGTTTAACCTTGTTTTTTTAGGTGCAACTGTGACATATGTGTAATGTTGTAGACGTGAGGCTACAGACTCCCTCCTAACACATGCTCCATTTCATGGCAGGAATGCATCACATATATGAAGTATAGGAAATGAACTTAGATGTGTAATGGGTTACCATGTTCCTCACCGGGCTGACGCTGTCAGACACAACCATGGACATGTTGATTAGTGTGGCAAAACTCCACACATGCACACACACTGCCTGTTGTATGTGCTATGGCTGCCCCTAAAGTACACAGTTGTTACTGGGAAGATCCATGCTCAGCAATGTGGCCTCCCATACATGTATTGGACACTGGCATGCTCCACTGGTGATCCAGCTGAACAGCCCTATGGTTAAATGGAGCATCATGATGATGTATATTGTAGGTGAAGGCTCAAGTGTTAGCACGTTTCACCTGTACTGCCATCACAAAGGAATTCCATGAACATGAGCAGGCATCCTTGAACCTTGGAGTGATTGTGTTTTAGTTGTTGAGGAAATGTTTATGAATTCCAGGAGGATACCCTCTTTCTTAAACAATGATTCTAAGAATTAAATATACTTCAGTATCTGTCATGTTTCCATTTTGCAACACATTTTACCCCGGGACAGTCTGAGGATGGGGAGAATTAGCCTTCCAATGAGTGTCTCCATATTCAGCTTTGGAATAGTACACAAAGCAAGTGCAGCAACAGCTTGAGGCAAATGGAGGCTTATTTACAAGCCCCATGCACCACCGGTACATCACATCTTCCCATTTTGACAATGACGCAACTGCTGGGCAAAGTGCCTTGTACCCAACACCCTTGTTTTTTCGTTTGATTCAATGGTTCATGATTGGGAAACACTATGCAATACATACAGACCACAACTTTGAGACAATGAGAGTCTTGTATTATGGACCATTGTAATTAGGCATGCCACATCAGACAGGGCTGACTTGCATTGCTACACAGTTGTAAATAAGCCTCCATTTGCTACACATGCAGTTTTGATAGACATTGACAACACAAATATGATGAGATGTACGTTTCACATAGCTTAGATCTATGCTATGAGTTGTACTGGTCCCATCAGTTCCTAGCATGTAATGTACAGCAGCACACCAAACCATCACACTGCAATGCCTTTGTGTCATTGTACACTTAGAAGGATGTGACATCCATGGAAGATATGGGACATTCCGGACTACTGCCCATGCAGCATGTAACAGGCAGCAGCCTTAAGCCAGTGGAGGCACCCATATACGATGTTTCAAGTTTGACTCAGTTGCAGGAGTGATTGGTGTTGTGGAAGGAGAGATGCATTCCTGACAAATACTAAAGGTATGATGGCCTTTATGTCCTGTGATGTGTGTTGCAGATTGGGGCACAGGGCGTGTGCCTCGTTCATGAGGTGTTAGCCACAGGAAGCATCATAAGAAATCTTCCAGCACTTACCAGCATCAAAACAAAAGCTGATGAATCTGCCATTATGTTTATTGAACAATGCATGATGGTCCTTTTACACTACAACAGCACAGAATGGTTTGGCATGTGACAAAGTATTCACCCATGCACTATGGTGCAAATGTGCCTGCCTTGCATAGCAGATTACTTTTGTGCTTGGAAGTTGACATACCTTTGCAATTGTGAGGTACAGGCAGCAATGACTTTCAGGCAATGGCCCCCAAGGCATTTTCGATGGTCTCTACATCCATCAAAGAAGATTGTTGATAATACCGCAAGGTGAACTATCATTATTTTTGCAAGGGGAACTACACTTGTCACACACCTGCATTGGCATTATGGGGGCACTATGAATTGAACTTGTACTTGCTGTACATTTCTACCATGTTACATATGTGCTGCATTCTGAAGTACACATCTGTCAGGTAACTTGCAATTTACAAATCATTAGGAGCAAGTAGTCTTCCATTCTGGCACTGACTAAATCAGCCCCACTTCACAGGCACCCTGGCAACATAGTGCAAGGATGAATACATTGGCAAATGGCAGACCATTGTGTGCCACTCACGGCCAAAGGTTAGGAATGCACTGTAGCTCGAGCATTGAACACATTTCACAGCTTTTATTTTGACACTGAACAACGCAGCAAGACTCAGTGCTGCAGTGCCCAGTCCCAAATAAAGTTAAAATATTGATCAAAGTGTGGGATGTTGTGTCGAAACACAAACATCAACACCCATGCTACAACACAGTCCCACATTGTACTTGCTGGAAGGGCACCATTATGACAAGGCCTCAGGAAGCCACACAGGGTGACTCTGCATGACCTTGAATATGGGTGCAGAACCATTGTGCCACCAGTACGACTCATGAGGGATGCACAAGTGGTGATGTGTTATTCGTCATATGACAGGAAAAGGGAACGTTATCCATCTGCTTTGTATATGTTCAACATTGAAAAAAGAAAGAAGAATGACACATGAGTGGCATTTAAATACCTGTGGAATTTGGCCTTGCAAAGAAGCAGTCATAAGATATCTGAAATCAAACAACATAGTTTTGTACTCTACATTTGTAAAATGTATATTAATGATAAAACATAAATTATTCCCCGATGATCTGATTGAAGAGAGTGCATAGGATGGGTTTAACAGTTAATCTGTACAACATGTTTTGCAATACTTAAGATTGCAATACATCTGGCGAGGAACAGGGAAGGCAGGCTCTATGATTAAGGGGATAAGGCGGGCAAACGTATAGCGTGGCTGGACAGAAAGCAGCAGGCTCAGAAGGTGGTCGCGGAGTTACAGACAGCTGAGGGAACAGTTCTCACGGACCCACAAGAGATAGTCAGGGAGTTTGCGTCGTACTATCAGCAAGTTTACGCCCGGAGATCCGTAATGACAGAAAGCAATTTGGCGGCCTTCTTAGAGGAAATTGACCTCCCGTCCCTCTCCGAGGATGAAAAAGAGACTCTTGAAACGCCCCTGGGGTGGAGAAATAGCGAAGGCCATTAATGACCTTCACCCAGGGAAAGCTCTAGGGCCCAATGGCCTGCCTGTGGAGCTTTATAAGCTCAAGCTGAACGGCCTTGGTGAACACCTCAATCAGATGTTCGAGGGTAGGTTGCCCCGTGACCAACGGATAGCCACGATTGTAGCGATCCCTAAGGCTGGCAAACCTAAAGATTTATGTGCCTCCTATAGGCCAATATCATTGCTTAACGTGGAACCAAAACTCTTGGCCAAGGTTCTGACCAATAGACTCAGCTTGGTACTCGATACTCTAGTACACCCAGACCAGTCGGGCTTTATGCCTCATCGCAACACAGCGTTAAATCTGCGACACCTCCATGGAGTGATGGGCTGCTGCAACTGACTGCGCGGGGAGGCGGTGGTGGTGTCCTTAGATGCAGCCATGGCTTTCGATACGCTAGAGTGGCTGTATATGATGGCAGTACTGCAGAAGTTGGGATTTGGCCCTAACTTCATTGGCTGGGTACAGCTTCTTTACGCAGACCCACTAGCCCAGGTTGTTGTCAACAACAAACTCTGTGAGCCCTTCGGCTTAGAGAGGGGAACGAGACAGGGATGCCCCCTTTTGCCCCTACTCTTCGCTTTGGCCCTTGAACCATTGGCGGCGTGGGTGAGACAGATCCCCTTTCTGCAGGGGATACGATGGGCAGATAGTTGGGAGGACAGAATCTCGATGTACGCTGACGATATCCACCTGTACCTCACGAAGCCGCAAGAGTCCCTGGCAGCAGCTCTGGACATTTTCCGGAGGTTTGGGGTGTACTCTGGCTACAGCATCAACTGGGGGAAGTCTCTCATTTATGTCTTGCACGGACCCCCCGCGAACTCCTGCCGACTGCCCGATCCAAATATCCAGCGACAGGTTTATGTACCTAGGCATTTATGTATCCAAGGATCGAGCTGTACGATACCTTATGCCTCTCCTGCAGAGGCTCAAAAGAGACGTAGCGGCCTGGAAGAACCTACCACTGTCGTTACTAGGCCGGGCCGCCCTCTTTAAAATGATGGCGCTGCCAAGATTTCTTTATGCCCTCCAAAACCACCCGGACCTAGTCCCGAACAAATACTTTGCTGCTATTGAGACAACTCAGAGGGACCTTCTCTGGACGGGTACGCCACGCATCTCCCTCCAGAATCTAACCCTGGGATGGTTCGATGGGGGGATAGCTTTGCCTGACATCAGGAAATACTACTAGGCGGTGCACCTATCAGCCATAAATCAAGGGACGTACTGTGCAGGCAACGACCCTGGGTACGATATGTACAAATGGCTCCTTCCAGGGGGGAACTTCGAGGCGGCTCTTTACTCCAGACAGGGTAGATACTGGTTGTCAGGGCCGACCAAACACTCTGTCCAGCTGTGGCACATAGTCCAGAAGAAACTGGGCTGGGCGGGCAAACTTACCCAGGCGACCCCTCTGTGGGCATCTGAGAAGCGAGGCACCCTTAGCCGAACCAAAGGCTTTCGGAACTGGGATTTAATTGGCATTTCTCAGGTTAAGGACCTGTGGGGCCCCGCGGGAGTACTCACATTTGACACCCTACTACGCACATACGATCTGGCACAGACGGAACATTTCCGTTACATGCAAGTCTGACATGCACTACAGAGCAACATCCCTCCTGGGACGCAACTTCCGGAATCTTCGCCGCTAGAGGACAGACTCCTAGATGGCCATCTCCCAGACAAGGCCATATCGCTGACATATAGGAAACTCATTAACCACACCCCTGACCCGCTGATGGCCCTCTGAGAGAAATGGGAGGCGGACGGACTGGAAATTGACGACGACGAGTGGCGCGAGGCACTAGCGTCCCCAAAAGAGATAGCAATACCTGCTAAATTACGACTCATCCAAATAAAAGTATTATATAGAGTGTATATTACAGGTACCTGGCTGGTTCTGATGGGCCGCAGCGAGGACGGCCTCTGCCGAAAAGGGTGTGGAGAGGTGGGAACCTTTCTACACATACTGTGGGAATGCCGGGAGATACAAACTTATTGGACGTGGGTGCTTAACTGTATGAGAGATGTGTGGGGGTGGAATTGCGGACTGAGTCAAAAAGGTGCCTCCTCAACATCTGGGAACCCTCTGACCTCCCTGCAAAGGGCAAAATATGGGTCACCCTGGGCCTGGCCATCGCAAAAAGAAATATTGCAAGACTGTGGGGGGTGGCTACGTCACCAACACTGGGGGCATGGAAAAAAGACATGGACTGGAATATGGTGCAAGAAAAAATGGTGTATGTATCTAGAGGCTGTCCGAGGAAGTGGGTTGCTGTATGAGCTAAATGGAATGAGTACAGAGGGAACATCTGTGAGCCCCCCTTGATCAGGACTATTGACGAGCTAATTGAATAAGAGATAGAAGACTGTATGTCCTAGACCTGCTTCCAAAGTGTTTCTTTAGAATGTCCATTCAGTTAAGCCTTGTGTCTTCCTGAATCTGCGCTGTCGATAATGTATATATGCTGATTCACCCCTGTGCTATGGTGCTTATGTTTATGTTCTCTATTGGCAAATAAAAAGATTTAAAAAAAAAATATTGCAATACATTTAAATGTGGAAGTTAATTTGTACAATAAGTTTTGCACCCCTCAGAATTGCACCGTTTTGAAATATGGTAGTTGTCAATTAGTATAATGAGTATATTTGTATCCTAATATCATGTTTTTATTCGTAAAGTATTTGTTAGAATATGAATGATTGTTTTTTTTATCTATTGTAAGATTTTAAATAATCAAACAATAAAGGAATATTATTATTACATGACCCTATGGAGCTTTTTAACCTGCGCCTTGCAACTCTGGAGTTTCAATTTTTTAAATGTGTGAAAAGTGATACTCCAGTGCTACAACGGGGATCATCGGTGAGACCATGGGCCTCATTTATGGGGTTTTTGACATTGGGAGGCTTAAACGCCTTGCAGCTGCCCTGCCCTATGGCAAACGAAAAGGGCAGGAATGCGCCATACCTATCAGATACAGTGCATTCCTGTCCTTTTCCCCTGCACCAGCACACAATGGGCTGCTGTGCATCAATGCAGGCATCTTTCCACCATGGTGCCATGGTTACTGCATTGCATGGGATGATTATGTTTGTGCAGGAAGGCAAACCTTACTGTATAAAAGCAATCACAAGTGGCTTTTTCCCCTTTTTATGTGTGCTGCAGAATGCAACACACATAGAAAGAGGGAAAACATGGAGAAATGAATATATTACTTCTCATTGTTGCCTCCCTTACGCCTCCCCTGGTGAGCCGTACATTTTTGGCGCTGCCTCAGAGTTACGATTTCTCATAAATCTGGGGCAGTGTAAAAAAAACATGGATGTTGCTGGGAACACCCCCAGCAACAGCCATGGAATGCCTAGTTCACCCAATTTACTGCGTGAAAGAGGCACACATTTATAAGGCAATGAAAAGCCATGTAACATGGCTTTATGTACCCTTTTGAATATGCTAGTGGCACATTGAGCCACCAGAAAGTAAAAAAAGTGACCTCTCAGTGGTGCAAAAGTGCTGGTACGCACTCATAAATTAGGCCCCTTATGTCTGTTGCAGTGTGTTGTTGGATTTGTAGTTCAAACGGGTTGTGTAGTGTACACACCTACATGTGGCAATTCACATGGATTGCAATGGCCTGGAACTGCACTTCTGACATATATATTGTGATTTATATGATAGATCTAGATTAACTGGGCAACATCTGACTGTCTGGGGTACAAGGCTTTTATGTGACACTTTACTGTTATTGACATACATGACTTCCCTTTGCACGACGCAGGGCATCCAACTCCTCATGTTCTGCTTGGCTCCCTCCTCCGGTCTACATTGCTAACTTCAGGTTTTGGGCCATTTTCTCTTTGGACTTGCATTAAATGTCATGCCAGCATTTTTTCAAATCTGGCACTGTCCTCTTTGCTTGAGCCACACAGTTGACCTAAGCCAATATGGAATGCCCTGTGGCATTTTTATTGGATAACGACAACTTAGAGCTGAAAAACAGCTGGTGCTGGTGGTCTGTCACCTCACTGATTAATATTTAATTCTCCTCCACACTGAAATGTACTTTCCTCTTCCGCTTTCCCTGGGTTTTGGACTGGTAATCATGGCTAGTGTGTGGGAGGTTCTCTTCACTGCTGGTATCTTCTTCATGCTTTATGGAACCTTTATTTGCCTCGAAAATAGATTTTTGAGGTAGATGCGTGTTTTTTTGCCTATTTCTAAATTGTGACGCAAAGAAAAAGTGGTGCAAGGCAAGTTTTTCTTGCGTCGGAATACGTGAATCTGACTTCTAACACTTTTTCAGCAGTTGCATCAGTTTTTGTTATGTCAAGACAGCCGCGTCAATGTCATTTTTAAAAAACTTTACTCGTCACTTCGGCATGGTGCGCCAAACCATAAATCTCACAAATTCATGCCGCAAAAAAGTGATGCAGCGTATCTTAAGAAATTGTGACTCATCTCTGCTCAGTGCAGATATGCTCCACTTTTCTTAAATAAGGCCCTTAGTCTCTTACATATTTCCCTGGATGCCCGAGGCTTATAGACAAGTCCCTCCTAACACAATAGGTACTGCTCATGGTTTGTGGGAAAAGTAACTGATAATACAGTCAAACTATTAAGCAGAATGATGCAGATTAGCTGATGCCACCTCAAAGAAACATAAGCAAGAGGTGTTTCAGTTGCCAACATCAAGAGAGATAAACCCCCTACATGTTCATGGTACTGGGCCATAGATGTACAGTGAGTGTGTATGGAAGAATAGACCCATACTGAACAGAGGAATAATGCTACTTAAAAAACAAATATTTCTGGCTAGTCAATCATGCTCATACCATGCCACTCCATTTTGAGCAAATGGTTGACACTAAAATGGAAGAGTGTTCTACTTCTGACCAAGTCCATTTAATGTCATGGAATGTAAATGATCTAAACAATGAGGAACAATATGCACTGCTCCTGTTTGCTGGAGACAGTGTAGGTGGGAGCACAGAGGAGACTGACTTCAGTATGAGGAGCAGCAAGTCAACAGAGGCTGTGGGGCTCTTGCTGCCAGGCCCCCAAAGAACCATAAGTGTGGGTGTCTCAGGTATAATCAGGACACACCTAAAAAAGCAAAAGAAAAGGCTTACTACTGTGGCATGGACAGCAAAAGAAAAGCAGATTCCCACTCATAAAATATGCATGGAATGGGTCAAGGAGTGCCAATAATGCCCTGTGTGGGATAATTTGCATATTTGTTTTGCTTGTGTAATCCCAAGGAGCTGCAAGAGAGCTACCAATGTTGTATGCAAGTGTGGTAGGGGTGCAAGCTGCAATGATGTACTGCACAATCTCAAAGTTTTTAACAAATGTAACCCTAAGTGTCCTAGGGCCTTATGAGCCTGACCCCAGGAGAGGGTTGTCCTATTGTCAAGCACTTCACAGAGCTGAAGAATTTGCTTTTGTGTTCTTGAGTGTCGTTTTTTTTTTTTTTTGCAATTGGTCTTATGGGTGCTTTTGCACTCTGAAATGTGTTTATGGTTGCTTTGTATTTAAAAATCCTTGATTGGCAATCCTAAGGTATCCTAAAGATGACCCCTGCAATGCCTATGCTCATAATGAATGTTTATGAATCTGTTTATAGTTTCCTTTGGTTTTAATGACATGGTGATACTTACAAATTCAGTAGGACAACCCTATAAACATTGAAACCCCCATATAGCGTGATGTTGTGTCTGGTATTGGTGAGGGCATTGTGATTGTGGGATTAAGGACCCACTATGGTTGAAATGTGATATGAAAGTATCACCAAATGTATTTTCCAGCTACCTGATGTATATATTAGTAATTTAATCCATAGTATTTAGAAGTGTATGTGTAATAAATGTTCTTGTTTTTTAAAACAAAAAGTAATGCCTGGACAATAATTTATTTAGTCTTGTTATGTGCCAACAAATTAGGTTTGGTATCCCACACCACCTCCCCTGAGTAAGCCTTGGGCCCCTATGCTTTGCTACCCTGAAAGAATCAAGTACTATAATGGGATACTTGCTTTCCCAGTAAGGAGAACATTAAGGACCTATTACTTATGAAGGACTCACATCTTTCAAAGCTAATAACCTAATTCCTTACATAAATGCCCTTCCTACTTACTCTATTGACTGCCTGATTGCTAAAGCATATACATACCATTATCATGTCTTGTCTGCCAAAATGTGTGTGTCTTATCTGCTGGGTTTAATTTAACTGACAGGCATGTAAGTGTGACCACTCAGAATTGTGGCCTGACCTAGATGCAGCATAGTAGCTGTTGTTCTCAGAAATTTTTAACAGGTATAGAACATAGGATCAAGCAAGATATAACTGCAAAAATGCTGGAGAGAACCCTAGACTATCTCACAAAGGATATATAACAGACTTCATGATAACAAATCAGACTGGGGCCAAGAACTGTGGTTTTCCGTGCCCAAAGTTGTGGAAGTCGAGTATAATATGTCTATGTAAGTGATTCCTTAAGACATGGAGTAAGAGAACCTTAGGCTTTGCCGCAAAACCTTTACCCAACCTGCTTAATGAGATGTTTGTGTCCCTTAGACTTTCAGGGAGCTCTCAAAAGGAGTTCTTGTTAGTATTGTATGTTTTAAATGTTTGGTGATTCAGAAAACGGGGTGGTGATGAACAGAGTGTCTGAATTAAGCAGACCACTCTTACCCAGTCCAAAGATCAGGGCTTGATCCATCACCGTTATTTAGCTCACTGCCCCATCCCAGCTCAGAACCTAGCTATATGCAAATTAGTCTGTCCCTGGCCCAGTGCATCATGGGAACAGGGCAGACCAAACTACCAAGCCAATTCTTCAACAGAAAGGAGACAAGCTACCGGGGACCGGTTTCTGGCATTTCAGCCTCGTCGGCCCGGCTTGCTTGAATCCTGATGGAGCAGTGAGCAAGGGACTCATGTCTGAGTATACCCTGCCACCCTAAGCGTGAAAGGGTATACTCAGATGTGAGTCCCTTGCTCATTGCACCATCAGGATTCAAGCAAGCCGGGCCGACGACGGCTGAAATGCCAGAAACCGGTCCCCGGAAGCTTGTTTCCTTCCCAGTGTAAGAATTGGCTTGGTAGTTTGGTTTGCCCTGTTCCCATCATGCACTGGGACAGGAACAGACTAATTTGCATATAGCCAGGTTCTGAACTGGGATGGTGCAGTGAGCTAAAAAACGGTGTTGGATCTAGCCCTGATCTCTTGACTGGGTGAGAGTATTCTGCTTAATTCAGAAACTCTGTCCATCACCACCCCTTGTTGTTAAATATTTTGTCCACCCTAAGCGTGGAAGGGTATACTCAGATGTGAGTCCCTTGCTCATTGCACCATCAGGATTCAAGCAAGCCGGGCCGACGACGGCTGAAATGCCAGAAACCGGTCCCCGGAAGCTTGTTTCCTTCCCAGTGTAAGAATTGGCTTGGTAGTTTGGTTTGCCCTGTTCCCATCATGCACTGGGACAGGAACAGACTAATTTGCATATAGCCAGGTTCTGAACTAGGATGGTGCAGTGAGCTAAAAAACGGTGTTGGATCTAGCCCTGATCTCTTGACTGGGTGAGAGTATTCTGCTTAATTCAGAAACTCTGTCCATCACCACCCCTTGTTGTTAAATATTTTGTCCGCCCTAAGCGTGGAAGGGTATACTCAGATGTGAGTCCCTTGCTCATTGCACCATCAGGATTCAAGCAAGCCGGGCCGACGACGGCTGAAATGCCAGAAACCGGTCCCCGGAAGCTTGTTTCCTTCCCAGTGTAAGAATTGGCTTGGTAGTTTGGTTTGCCCTGTTCCCATCATGCACTGGGACAGGAACAGACTAATTTGCATATAGCCATGTTCTGAACTGGGATGGTGCAGTGAGCTAAAAAACGGTGTTGGATCTAGCCCTGATCTCTTGACTGGGTGAGAGTATTCTGCTTAATTCAGAAACTCTGTCCATCACCACCCCTTGTTGTTAAATATTTTGTCCACCCTAAGCGTGGAAGGGTATACTCAGATGTGAGTCCCTTGCTCATTGCACCATCAGGATTCAAGCAAGCCGGGCCGACGACGGCTGAAATGCCAGAAAACGGTCCCCGGAAGCTTGTTTCCTTCCCAGTGTAAGAATTGGCTTGGTAGTTTGGTTTGCCCTGTTCCCATCATGCACTGGGACAGGAACAGACTAATTTGCATATAGCTAGGTTCTGAACTAGGATGGTGCAGTGAGCTAAAAAACGGTGTTGGATCTAGCCCTGATCTCTTGACTGGGTGAGAGTATTCTGCTTAATTCAGAAACTCTGTCCATCACCACCCCTTGTTGTTAAATAATTTGTCCACCCTAAGCGTGGAAGGGTATACTCAGATGTGAGTCCCTTGCTCATTGCACCATCAGGATTCAAGCAAGCCGGTCCGACGGCGGCTGAAATGCCAGAAACCGGTCCCCGGAAGCTTGTTTCCTTCCCAGTGTAAGAATTGGCTTAGTAGTTTGGTTTGCCCTGTTCCCATCATGCACTGGGACAGGAACAGACTAATTTGCATATAGCCAGGTTCTGAACTGGGATGGTGCAGTGAGCTAAAAAACGGTGTTGGATCTAGCCCTGATCTCTTGACTGGGTGAGAGTATTCTGCTTAATTCAGAAACTCTGTCCATCACCACCCCTTGTTGTTAAATAATTTGTCCACCCTAAGCGTGGAAGGGTATACTCAGATGTGAGTCCCTTGCTCATTGCACCATCAGGATTCAAGCAAGCCGGTCCGACGACGGCTGAAATGCCAGAAACCGGTCCCCGGAAGCTTGTTTCCTTCCCAGTGTAAGAATTGGCTTGGTAGTTTGGTTTGCCCTGTTCCCATCATGCACTGGGACAGGAACAGACTAATTTGCATATAGCCAGGTTCTGAACTGGGATGGTGCAGTGAGCTAAAAAACGGTGTTGTATCTAGCCCTGATCTCATGACTGGGTGAGAGTATTCTGCTTAATTCAGAAACTCTGTCCATCACCACCCCTTGTTGTTAAATAATTTGTCCACCCTAAGCGTGGAAGGGTATACTCAGATGTGAGTCCCTTGCTCATTGCACCATCAGGATTCAAGCAAGCCGGGCCGACGACGGCTGAAATGCCAGAAACCGGTCCCCGAAAGCTTGTTTCCTTCCCAGTGTAAGAATTGGCTTGGTAGTTTGGTTTGCCCTGTTCCCATCATGCACTGGGACAGGAACAGACTAATTTGCATATTGCCAGGTTCTGAACTGGGATGGTGCAGTGAGCTAAAAAATGGTGTTGGATCTAGCCCTGATCTCTTGACTGGGTGAGAGTATTCTGCTTAATTCAGAAACTCTGTCCATCACCACCCCTTGTTGTTAAATATTTTGTCCACCCTAAGCGTGGAAGGGTATACTCAGATGTGAGTCCCTTGCTCATTGCACCATCAGGATTCAAGCAAGCCGGGCCGACAACGGCTGAAATGCCAGAAACCGGTCCCCGGAAGCTTGTTTCCTTCCCAGTGTAAGAATTGGCTTGGTAGTTTGGTTTGCCCTGTTCCCATCATGCACTGGGACAGGAACAGACTAATTTGCATATAGCCAGGTTCTGAACTGGGATGGTGCAGTGAGCTAAAAAACGGTGTTGGATCTAGCCCTGATCTCTTGACTGGGTGAGAGTATTCTGCTTAATTCAGAAACTCTGTCCATCACCACCCCTTGTTGTTAAATATTTTGTCCACCCTAAGCGTGGAAGGGTATACTCAGATGTGAGTCCCTTGCTCATTGCACCATCAGGATTCAAGCAAGCCGGGCCGAAGACGGCTGAAATGCCAGAAAACGGTCCCCGGAAGCTTGTTTCCTTCCCAGTGTAAGAATTGGCTTGGTAGTTTGGTTTGCCCTGTTCCCATCATGCACTGGGACAGGAACAGACTAATTTGCATATAGCTAGGTTCTGAACTAGGATGGTGCAGTGAGCTAAAAAACGGTGTTGGATCTAGCCCTGATCTCTTGACTGGGTGAGAGTATTCTGCTTAATTCAGAAACTCTGTCCATCACCACCCCTTGTTGTTAAATAATTTGTCCACCCTAAGCGTGGAAGGGTATACTCAGATGTGAGTCCCTTGCTCATTGCACCATCAGGATTCAAGCAAGCCGGTCCGACGACGGCTGAAATGCCAGAAACCGGTCCCCGGAAGCTTGTTTCCTTCCCAGTGTAAGAATTGGCTTAGTAGTTTGGTTTGCCCTTTTCCCATCATGCACTGGGACAGGAACAGACTAATTTGCATATAGCCAGGTTCTGAACTGGGATGGTGCAGTGAGCTAAAAAACGGTGTTGGATCTAGCCCTGATCTCTTGACTGGGTGAGAGTATTCTGCTTAATTCAGAAACTCTGTCCATCACCACCCCTTGTTGTTAAATATTTTGTCCACCCTAAGCGTGGAAGGGTATACTCAGATGTGAGTCCCTTGCTCATTGCACCATCAGGATTCAAGCAAGCCGGGCCGACGACGGCTGAAATGCCAGAAACCGGTCCCCGGAAGCTTGTTTCCTTCCCAGTGTAAGAATTGGCTTGGTAGTTTGGTTTGCCCTGTTCCCATCATGCACTGGGACAGGAACAGACTAATTTGCATATAGCCAGGTTCTGAACTGGGATGGTGCAGTGAGCTAAAAAATGGTGTTGGATCTAGCCCTGATCTCTTGACTGGGTGAGAGTATTCTGCTTAATTCAGAAACTCTGTCCATCACCACCCCTTGTTGTTAATTAAATGTTTGGTGGTCACACTCCTTAGAAACTTTCAGGGGCAAGAACCAATGGGTTCAAACACAAAGCACAAAGGCCCATTGTCATGTAGTTTATGAGATGCCTAATAGATTTCTTTATCTATCGCTGCCTGCAGCTGTCATTTCTAGTGACACTTTTCCCTCCCTATTGGTAACCATTTCACAGAAACTTCCAGCCAGCTGTGGGTTGCAACACTGGAGCTATTTACACTGGGATAACTGGGTTCTCTTTCTATACCTGCCTGACACTATTGCCTTCCTTTCATCTTAATTAAGCTGCCACCTGGTGATCAATGCCTGGACTCTCATAAGCTGTTCATAAAAAACACACTTACGTAAAAGTACGCGTCGTAATGCCGTACATCCTTACAGTCCCAAACATATTAAATTCCGTTACTTCTTCATTCTTCCATCCTTAAAAACCAAAGGTACTGCCTGTATGAGATGCATCTGTCTCAGTAAGAATCAAAGATGTTACAGACTGTCAGGGTGTATACTGTAGTTAAGAGCAACCATGATGCAGATCCTCAGAAGTCAGGCCATGATCCGAAGTGTAGCTCCAGGTAATGTGGTATAGATAATTTCCCTATGAGATACCTGAAAACCTGCCCTTCAGGAACATTACAACTTTGTCAAACTGAAACTCTAGGCAAAATTACGATAGATGGCCTATCTCCTATCTACCTATAGGGGAAAAGAGTTGGCCTAACGGCTGGGGCAGTCGACCTCGAATCTGGAGAACTGGGTTTGAGTCTCGACCACGACGCTAAACATCCTGTGATTCTGGGCAAATCACTTAATCTCCCTGTGTCTAACAAGAAAATGAACGTGTCCTAATGTAACGCAACTGGTGCTATGTAAAGTGCTCTGATACCCGATACCTTCAGGTCAAGTTTGCGCTATATAAAACTCTGAGAAATAAAATTAAAATAACAAAAATCTCATGCCCTCAATGCTTGCAACCAACACACTCTGAAATGTCTGTCAATCGTGTTTGAAGAATTTGAGACAACTTTTTTGTTGGTCCGTGGTAACTGAAATTATTTCTCAACCCTATCTTTTATAAGCTGGGACCAGTAGATAGCGGGAATGGAGCAGATGGAGCATTTCCACAAGAATAATTGGATGACCATGAGCTACTTGACATAGGAAGGTTCTTGCATCCAACTGTAAGGAACTGTACTTTTCTGCATGTGCCCATGGCACCTTATCCTTATAGCTTAATTTCTAGTCCAATAACTTCTTCTGCAGAATGTCGACTCATGTGACACCCTAGTAGGGCAATCTCTGACCACTCACCTGTACAAGTAGGTTCTGACCTGGACTACAGTGCCCTATTTTCCATGAATCATGACATACTTACAAACAGGGAAATTTGCTCCCAATTCCTTCTCCATTAAGCTCTTATTAAACTCAAGCAACAACACAATGAGGACCATCAAACCTGAAACTAGACCGTGTTGCTTTTCTTCCTGTTCAGTGGGGATCTGGCAGATGAATGTGGGCTAAATTCATCCAATTGGATCAGGCTAAGTGCTCATTTTATTGGTAAATTTCCTTTCTGAAGAAGAATTGCGAGGAAAAAGAAATCAATGTACTGGAATCCTGAGTGAGATGGACATACCCATAATTGAGACCTGTCTCATGCTGTGCTTATGACTGAACCTCACAGATTGAAGCGTGGAAATCGCACTCGAATTGTGTTCAAGTTTCGTAGGTTCACAAAGTGGGTGGTGCAGCTGAAGTTAACCCCCTGGGCCCGGGGTTGAGTAATCTGGCCAAGCGTCACTACCCTCGGGAGTGACGTCTCTTCAGTGCACTCGAATAAATATTTTCCTTGGATTCATTCAAATACCAAAGTCTTCAGATTTTCTCCATGGGTAGTTCATTTTCTATTATTCGTTGATTTACACATTATTACTTCATAATGTTTCAAAACATATATCTTGTTCCGCCCAATGCATTTCTAGCATTCGCCCTTCGTCAGGGGGCTTATTCCAGCAATCGTTATTCTGCGTTTGGTTCCGATTCGTGTCGTAGTCACAAAGACCTATGGGTAGTGGATGTGAGCCAAACTTTCGAAATTCGTTCTGCAGTACCAGACGGCAGTGTACCGCAGATCCGGTCATGTGAGGCTGTGGAGATACCAGAGTAATATCCATGACAGGCATTGGTGACAAGAGACTATGGTACAGTCATTGGGCTCTCTGAATTGTCAGGTGGACAAGTCTCACTCCTGACATCTGGAGTTGGCAAAGGTGAAGGCAGGTGCTTGAAATACAAAGAATCTCGCTTATTGGACTTTCTGGGATGGTAAATCCATGTGTCCTTTACTATTGACAACCCTCAGTGGCTCAGCATCAAAAGGAGCATAGGACTTGTATTTCTGTTTCTGCCTGACAATAAATGTGTCTTCTCCGTTAAACACAGTGTTCTAAGCACAGTGGCGTCTATCCGCATAGGTCTTCATTTGACAGTTGTGAGACCATTCAATATTTCAAAGTTTATCAATGTCAATAGATCTCCCTTTGGTTCATTGTTGCAATTTAGGGCCCGATTCACAAAATTACTTTCGGTATTCACAAAAGGCATTTAGGAGTAGTAAAGTTAGGAATCCTAACTTTACTACTCCTAAAGGCCTTTTGTAAATACCGAAAGTTGGAATGTTAGGATTTCGTGTCAGTTTTGGAGTAGTAAATACTCCTAAATGCCTTTTGTGAATATCGAAAGTCCTAAAGTTAGGATATTTCTCAGTTTAGGAGTAGTAAAGTTAGGAATCCTAACTTTACTTCTCCTAAATGACTTTTGTAAATACCGAAAGTTGTAAAGTTAGGATTTGGTCTCAGATTACTTTTGTGAATCGGGCCCTATGTGCCTATGGCTCTCCCAAACATTAAAGTGGCAAGGCTTTTACCTGTGGTGGAATGTGGAGTTGACCTGTATGCACGAAGTGTAGACTGAAGAACTGAGTTGAGTTCAAGCTTTTCCAGCGCAGTGTGCTGAACGGTCTTCTTGAGAATGCTCATTAATGTTTTGACCATATCATTCACCTATGGTAAGTGAGGTGTGCTTTCCTGATGCTTGACTGGTAGAAGAGTTAGAAAATCCTTAAATTCTTTACTAATAATCGAAGAAGCACCCCATTTAGGAAAGATACTTTCTAATCTCTCAATGTCTCTGTCATGAAAAGGTGATGACAGATCTTACAGAAGGGTAAAACAGGATTATTCTTCGACAGTTACTAGTAGGCGATGTCTATTGTCAAGTGGTCCAAATAAATCAGTTGAAATCTTCTCCCATGCATGCTTTGGAAGTTCAGACATGTTAAATGGATGTGTGGTTGTTGTGGATGACAAACAGCTGCACAAATGACACGCATTTTATTTTTCAACTCTTTCATTAAGATAAGGAAACAACACTTGCGCCAGTAGAGCTTGTTTCGAAGCAACAACTCCATGGTGTCCCTCATGAGCCAGTTCAATACCTTGTTGTCTTATACTTTCGGGTATGGCAATTCTCGACCCTCATAAGATGATGCCTTCTGGGGTAACTGAAAGTTCTTCCTGTACATTTTTGAACTTCTGGTATTCAAGGTCATCATGAAAAGGTTGATGATGTTTTTGCGATGATTGGTGTGTGATAATCTCTTGTGTTAGAAACTCCCTGTCAGTGCTCATGACAGCAATGATTTGTTCTGCCGATATGGCACAGGTATACTGGACCTCACAATGAAGTTCATGTATGCATCAGCTGCTTTACAAATAGAGCCATGACTGTATTGGCACTTGTGAGAAGTAGTCAGCAGGAGTTGATTGTTTCATGGACGATGCATAATTGTATAATCATTTTCCTGCAGTTGCAATCCCGCCTCTCAATGCTAGGGATAATCTTGGCATTAGGATTGCCGAAAATGGTGAGCAATGCTTGGTTTTTGGTGACAACTGTGACATGCTTTCCATACAGGAACAAAGGAAAATGCTCACAAGCCTACACCACAGCAAGGTTTTTTTTCAGGTTGTGAATAGGCACGCTCTGTCGATGACCGACTTCGACCTGCATAAGCCATAATGGGGCAAATGTACAACGAGTTAACGCTGCCCAAGCGTACATTTTTTGACATTACAACAGCTTTTTTTATTTCATAAACAACAAGATCCACCCTTAGATAGTTTATGGGATATTATGTACTCACAGGTCATGTGCGTTTTTCCTATATGAGGGAACTTTTTACCTACAGAAGCATGGGACCAGCATGCGGAGCACCTTCGCTCCCAGACTACCTGGTCTCTATGTGCACCACCTTGGGACTAACAAGATTCTGCACCCAGACAACTCTTTCCTCCATCACATCCAAACCTGGAAATGGTATATCGATGATGTGCTGGTGATTTGGGAACGGGACGTTCCATCTACTAAAGCCTTCATGGTGTGGCCAAACCAGCAAAACACTTTTCTCAAATTTACTAACACAATTTCACATGAGAACATAACCTTCCTTGATCTAAATATATACCCGGACAGTGGCACCCTGAAGATCACCACACATTTCAAAACAACAGCCAAGAACTTTTTGCTATTGTACAGTTTCCATCCCGCCACCTCCGTGACAACCTCCCTTACGGACAGTTTCTCCGACTCCGGAGGAATTGTACAGAGTTAAAAGATTACCAAAAACAAGCCACCGATTTGAAAGCCAAACTAGGGAAACACAACTACCCAACAAGGATTATTAACAAAGCTATGAAAATGGCACAAAATAATAACAGGGAGGCACTCCTAGAAGATAAAGTACCAAAGGAGCACGAAGAGAGACCAATATGTGTTCCTACATTTAACACCCACTCAAACCAGGTATCCAAACAAAAACGTGAACAAACACTGGAGGATTTTGAACTGTGGTAACCTCAGTCTACTAAAGCCCTTGTTTGCACATAAAAGGGGAAAAACCTGAAGGACATGTTTGTCCACACAAGACCATGTACTGGACCACCCTCTACTACTGTGAACCCACTCCTCCCTCCATTACAGGGATACCACCCGTGCGGAAATTGTAGGCCATGTCACCTCACCAAGAGAAGTAGGCACATCCGATTCATGAACGGAAGTGAGTGGGAACAGAGAAGTTCACCAATTGCAACAGTAGAAATGCCAGTGTGGTTTGAAGTACATTCATATGACATCTAGACCAGTCAAGTTCCGTATTGGTGAACATAAAAATAATGTTCGATGTAAGAGAAGTACCACCAAGATAGCCACGCACTATCTCACCACAACACATACCATGGAGGATCTGCTATGGACTGTCAAAGAACAGGTACAGGGCAAAAATGGCCTTCTGGAGAAGGAGCAATGATGTGTATTCTGTCTGGGCACCCACCTAGAGGGTTTGAATGCTGATATACCATGGACTCAATTCATCTGAACCCACTTGAGAGTTTTGAAATGATACGAAATGCACTTTCTCAGAGTACTGGCACATGGTCAGTTGCACTCCCCTGGATACCGGTCTTCCAGACAATAACATTGAACCCCTACAGTTACAACATCGTACCGAAACCCTGTTGGGTATCGAAAGCGCCTTACCCAAAAGCCCTTTATAAATGGGATTACCATGATGAAACATCAGCCCCCCCTTATTTTTTTCATCATGTTATTTCTATCATCTATCCAATTTTAAATACCTTAATTATTTTTTACTCTGCCACGAGGTTTAATATGAACAACTGTACTGCAGTTTAAGCGATTCGTGTATACACCATCTGATAATACACTATGTATTATCACTGAATGGAGCTGGTCACCTGGACAATTACCGTGCATCCAAGCCCACATAATCAACGAGTGGAAGTTGCTGCACCTATATATATTGGAGGCTAACAACATGGGGCATCTCCCATTTAGGGTATGATACGTAAATTAGTCTCAGGGCTCTCTTCTTAACACGTAGGGTCAAGTCAAACAAGGTAAGTGGCACAGTACCCAGAGCCCCCCTTCATTACCCTTTCTACTACCAGTGTTTTCTTTTGTGTATATTTTCTGATCTAATCACACCCACTGTTTCGCCTAAGCGAAATAGGCAGTTCCCATGGAAACGCAATCACTTTCGGTGCAGATTGGGTGGTCGCACAGCTGTTTTAAAAAAAAACAACCAAGTTAGCAGACTAGTTTCACAGTTGCAACATAGAGCAGGAAGCTCTCTCAGACATTTCCGCTTCCGGGGCACTAGGAGCAGTTCATTTCCCCCAGACTGATTGATTTCTTTTTTGGCAGCAATCAGGTTAATAGAGGGCACTATTTAAGGACCCCACTCCGCACTGTCAGTGTTCAACAGAGCTGCGGGGAGGTGATACCTTGGCGAGGCAGTGTCCTTGACTGAGTGTGTATGGCATAACCGTTTGACATGAACAGAAACTTTGCGAGGCTCTGGACTTTTTGGTATTCTCGATCTAATCCTGTTTTTTCCATCAACAGAGTCCGACTATGGGCACCCTTCCATCCCTTCCAAGTCTCATGGGGCATTGTCTCCTTAAAAAACAAGTATGTATTCATGCATTTTTCCTCCCAATGACTAGGTCTGGTATTTCAAGTTTCTAGCGGCTGATTATTTCCTCAAAGTTGCTATCCCTGGAACTCACCATATAGAGTGTGTTTTTTATTATGTGTTTATGTGTCATGTATTGTCTTTTCATCTATTGGACATGGCACTAGTGTAATGCTACACGGTTAAGGCCAAGGAGAATACATGTATATCCTGCACTATATGCATCACTTTCTTTCGGGTCACCATTGCTGAACATGGTAGACAGTGCACACCCTACTTTTTTAATATTGTGTTTCTCTTTCAGGTTGGCATTTACAATACTTATTGCGTATTGTATCTTGTGCATGACTAATTTGCCTTTTTCACGTAGTATTCTCTACTTGTACATATATCACTTTGCTTTTCATAATTTAACCAACATTGTCCAGAGAGTTATGGGAGAATAGAAGGGACCTGTATTCTGTCTTGAAGAAGAAGCCTTGAGATTTGAAACATCGATCAATCAATCAATCAATCAGTAACTTTTAAAGATCACTACTTACCCGTGAGGGTCTCAAGGCGCTGAGGGGGGGGGGGAGCTGCTCCTGCTCGAAGAGCCAAGTCTTGAGGAGCTTCCTTTTGATATACACATGAGGGATCGCTCATTAAAGCAGTATACCTCCGACCCATGTTTTTAATAGTACCAGCTCTATGGAATGAAACATTTTCTAGTCCACAGGACCTAGGTATTTTTTAACTCACTTTTCACTCACCCCTGACCATTAGACTCACTCATTCCTACACCACACATAGTTCTGAATATCAGTGCTCCCTCATAGTCGTAGGTCATAGCTCGCCCCGTCCCGCAGCAGGGCGGGAAGACCTCTATGATGAAGCATGACACCAAGGACCCTTTTGTTGTGTGAGGAGTATTTAAAGAAACAGTATGTGCTTCCAACCACTGTAGGATACACACATGACCTGTGAGTACATTATATTCCACAAAACTATCTAAGGGTGGATCTTGTTGATTATGAAACATTTCTAGAGGAGTATGTAGACGTATCTACCTCCAGAGTTTCTTTTGGGCACTTTCTCTTCACTCCCCTCTTTGTTCTTCATAATGCTCCTTTTTAATTGCCATATTTACAAGTTGCCGCTAACCGTGGTTAGTAACAATTTGCTGCCGAAATCATCAGTTTTTCTGATCGCCACTGCTGTTAGCGATAGCTAACGAAAATAAGATGCAAGGTAGGTGTTCCTGTGCAAAAACGTCCGATAACCCCACTTCACGATATTTACAAGGGATTCACGGTCTTGCTATACTTTCCAAAAACAGCTGCTAAAAGGCCCGTTAGGAGCTGCATTTTAAGACTAGCAAAAGGTGGTTGTTGTAACTACAGTTAATGTGTAACCTCATTCCCGGTTCCTCTCCTTTCCCCCCTCCTCCTGATCACATGTTGGTACATTCCCCTGGACAGCCAGGCGCTCGCTATGGAATGTTGACATAGCGAGCCGGCTTCCAGGTTGACAAGCTGACGGCTTTCTGTTGTGCTTTACTGAGCAAATAAAAGAAACTGGAATATCACTCTTGTGTCCCTCATCACTACATTTCTTGGCGACGAGGAGAAGGAAACTGGGCCAGGGACAGTGATTGCCGTTTCCCTGGGATGAATTTACTGCTTGTCAACGGAGGAACAAAAGATATAACGGAGCCGGTGAATCGAAGAATAGGAGGAAGCGAGTGACCGATGCTGGCTGTCACGGAAAGCTGCAAGAGCTTCACAAGTAAGGAGATAAGGAGAAATAAGGCAAACCAAGTCAGAGACAATTTGAAAAAAAAACTTTAAGTGGGTTGTTAACTTAATCGGTTGCCAGGTCGGGCATCGCGTTACCTGTTTTAACTTGGAATGACAATGAAAGGGCAAGAGCGGAATTGAAGCATTGAGGGTCGGCGTGTCATCGCTCACACTTGTGTGCGGGTCGGGCACAAGCTGCGAACTGAGGGGAAGAGTGCGCTGTAATCCAGTCATTTATCCGCGTGACTGAATCAACTAACTTTCGCATAGATTGAAGGGCGGTCAGCGGAACCAATTATCCCGTTTCCTGCTGTGAGGCGCCCTGAGTTTACCACCCTGCACGAGGCCCTGGCGCGTTTAAGCTAATGACGCGCTGAATGAACGTTGAGGCTGTTCAGTTTTTTCCGAAGCTTTCTGCGCGCACTAACCAACGGCGCTGACTGAACTCTAACGCAAAGCAGAGCGCTTACCGGAAATCTCTCTGAAAGAATATGTGGTGACTCCGTGGCTTATGTTCGCTTCTCGCTCCTGTGTGGGCACTAGGAAGAGCAGTGCTGAGGTGTCGAAAGAGGCAGCAGTCCTGTGGAGTGCACGCCCGGAGATCACAGCTCCATTCGAAAGTCGGTTTCTTCCTGACAGGAACTATTTTGAGGGGAAGTTTCTCCACAGGAAGTTCCCGCCAGTTGGAGGGAAAGCAGGCAGTTCCATTGGACATAATTTCTCAACCGTGGAAGCAGAAAGAGGACTGCATAAACCTCTGTGTTAATGATATTCTCTCAAGTGTTACAAGCATTACGTGGCAAAATAGGAAAGTGTTGTTTTTTTTTTTTGGCAAATACAAGTGCGTATCTCTCAGCTTAGAACCACAGCAGCTCGTGGCAGAGAGTCATTTTCACTTCTTTAGGGTATTGTTGCTCTCATTAGAGAAAATATAGACCTACAAGGATTTTAGGAACTTTATGGCAATGGCAGGTGCAGGAATGAGCCAACCCCCACCTTTCCTCAATGATTTAGGAGAACCAGTTATCCCCTGGAGAAGGTGGGAAGGTATCTTCAAATCTTATTTAATAGCAATTGGGGGTAGCAACTACACTAATATACGCAAACAACATATATTGCTACACAATTTAGGCACACATGGGAGGAAAATATATGAAGATATAACAGGGAGATTGATTGAGGATGAGCAAGAGGAGGTGGAGGAAGGTGTCAATGTTTATGAAAGCACGCTGAGGGAATTAGCGACTCATTTTAAGGAGAAAATAAATGTGGTGATGGAAAGACATAAGTTCTTCAAGAGAGTACAGAAGAGGGAGGAGAAAGTGAGCAATTATATAGCTGTGTTGAGAGGCTTGTCAGCCACATGTGAGTTTGGTCAACTCACAGACTCTTTAATAAGAGACCAACTGGTGAGGTGCACCAACGAAACCAAGATACAAGAGGAACTACTGACCAAGAACCCCAATCTTGAGGAAGCAATAAACATAGCTAAGGGCCTAGAGCACACAGCACGTTGCATGAGGGAAATGAAAGCTACAGATGGGACAAACAGAGAGAGGTCTGAAAGCAAAGTAAGTACAGAGAGTGAAACGGTCTGTAAAGTAGGGGACAAGAGTAAAGAGGTTAATCGCAGCAAGCCCAGTTCCACGGTGTGTTATAAATGTGGTAGTCCCAATCATTTGGCAAATAACTGGAAGTGTCCTGCAAGGAATGTACAGTGCAGAAAGTGCAACAGGTGGGGGCATTATTCTAAAGTATGTAAAGCCCCTGGCAGAGCAGTGCATGTCATTGAGGAGTCACCCCAGGAAGAGGGAAGGGAAAAATCGTACATTTTTCAAGTGGGGGATGAGGAAGATAACAGTGATAATGTTTACCCCAAATGTGATGTCTTACTTGACGGAGTGATGTTTAGTATGTATGCTGATTCGTGCTCCCCATATACTTTAGTAGATAAGAAAGTGTTTGAAGATAAGTTTGCCAACCATCCTGTACAATTGTTGCCACCAGACATTAGTCCCAAGGGTTACAACAAGGGGAAGATCTCCCTTGAGGGAATGGTGACCATGAGAATCTCATTTAAGGATAGACACACAGTAGGAAAGGTGTATGTGTCCACGAGAGGCTCGACCCTATTGAGCTGGAAACATCAGAGGCAGTTGGGAATCATACTTGATCCAAACAACAAAGAGCAGGTGTTGTTAATTGACCAAGAAGGTATATCAGAGAATCTCACCAAGGAGTTCAAGGAAGTGTTCAGTGACGGATTGGGGGTATTTAAGAACTACATGCACAAGATTGTGCTAAAGGAGGGGGCGGTACCAGTGGTGCACAAGACCAGGTCTATACCTTTGCGCATGAGAGAGCCCCTCCAGCAGGAACTTCAGAGGCTAGTCAGTGAGGGAGTCATCACAGAAATTGAGAGTTCAGCCTGGTTGGCCCCGATTGTCATCATGGCCAAAGATAAAGGGAACAGCATAAGACTCTGTGTGGACCTGAGGGACCTTAATGCGAATATCCTTGTGGACAGGTTCCCTCTTCCCAGGATAGGGGAAATGCTAAGCACGATCAGGGGTGCCAAGTATTTTAGCGTGCTGGACCTATCCTCTGCCTATTACCAAATCAAGCTTCACCCGGATTCCCAAATACTAACAGCATTCACCACCCCATTTGGAAATTTCAAGTTTCAGAGAATGCCATTTGGATTGGCATCGGCAGCTGCTGCTTTCCAAAGAGTCATGCAACATGTGTTAAAAGACTGTAGGAACACTATCTGTTTCCAAGATGATATCCTGATTTTTGGAGGTTGCGAAGAAGAACACAATGAAATGGCTAGAAGAGTGTTGGAAAAGTTGAAAGAAGTGGGCTTCACCACGAAGCCTTCAAAATGCAAACTAGGAGTAAGTTTGGTGGACTACCTGGGACACACCCTATCTGAAGACGGCATCAAACCAAAACATGACTTAGTGAAGGCAGTGGAGGATGCTCCCATTCCCAAGAGTAAAGAGGACATACTATCTTTCCTAGGTCTTGCGGAATACATGGCTAAATTCATTAAGGATTTTGCAATGGTGTCGCAACCGTTAAGAGACTTGATAAAGAAGGACAGTGTTTTTGAATGGGGAAAGGAACAGGAAGTGTCCATGAAATGCATAAAGAAGGCTATTATTGAAGCCCCGTATATAGGGAAGTTTGATCCAAATGGTGCAACCATTATCTCTACGGACGCCAGCAACAGAGGCATAGGGGCAACGCTGGCGCAGAGAGAAGGCAACCAGATAAACGTGATAGCTTTCGCATCAAGAACCCTCACAGTATCTGAGAAGAATTACTCCACCATAGAGAAAGAGGCTCTAGCTGTCTATTGTGCCATCTGTCACTACAAGTTTTTCATTTGGGGTATTCCATTTGAAGTACAGACCGACCATAAACCCCTGGTCTCACTGTTCACCAAGAAGGACATGGAAAGCATGACGCCTCGAATAGCTAAATGGGCAGTGGGTCTACAAGCTTACAACTTCAGAGTATCCTACATACCTGGACAACAAAATAGAGTTGCTGACTTCCTATCAAGAGCACCCGCAGATGGAGAAGAGGTAGAGGAAGTGAAGAGTAGCTCAATCCTGGAGGTGCGTCTAGCGGCAGTGGAAAAGGTGTCATGGGAAACCCAGATGGAACGAGATGATGTAATGAAGAAGGTGAAGAGGTATATACTATCTGGATGGCCCAAGAAATGCAAGGACATGGAGACAGAGATCCAGCCATATTGGAACGTGAGGGAGGATCTATCTGTGGAAGGTGACCTCATACTGAAATCAGGGAAAGTAGTCCCACCAGAAGCCTTAAGAAATAAAGTAGTGGATCTGGCTCACGAGGGACATCTAGGCAGGAGTTTGTGCAAAGCCAGACTTCGTGCAGACTACTGGTTTCCTACCATGGACAGAGAAATGGAGGACAAGGTGCGTGATTGCTACGCGTGCGCACTGAGTGACAAATCCAAGATCACGAGGAGAGCACCTTTGTCACCTGTTGAAGTTCCGGAGGTGCCGTGGAGCATGTTAGGCTTCGACATAGCGGGTCCTATCCATGGCAAAGGGCCCCAAGACTGGTACTTATTGGTCCTAGTAGACTACTTTTCAAGCTGGATAACCTGCAAGACCGTTCACAATGTGAGCACCAAAGTCATAGTTGATTTCCTGAAAGAGGTGTTCACACTAGAAGGAATACCCTCAACACTGGTGACTGACAATGGCGTACAACTGATCTCAGAAGAGATGAAGGATTTCCTCAAAGACTGTTCGGTGACCCATGTTCGCACGCCGCTGTATTGTCCCAAAGCAAACGGGAAGGTGGAAAGAGTGAACCGTATGTTGAAGGAGTGCATACAGTTGGCCAACCAAGCGGGGGAGAACATTGAAGAAGCCATAAGGGACATGTTGTGGGCATACCACACCACGCCGAAGTCCACTACAGGATGCACGCCCTTTGAGTTGCTGAGGGGAAGAAGAGCTGGCACGAAACTCACACCCAGTTGGATGGGGAGAAAACAAACAAAGGAGACCGATCACAAAGAGATCAAGAGGAGAATTGAAGACAGTCAGCAGAAATACAAGGAATGGTATGATAAGAAGTGGGGAGTGAAGGAGAGAGAATTTCAGGAAGGACAAGGAGTCTATGTAAAGAAACCAGAGAGACTGGGGAGAGGAGGCAACAAGTTCTATGCCCCCAAGACCATCCAGAAGCAAAACAGAAACTCTGTGGTAGTGGATGATGGTAGACTATGGAGTCATGATCGTGTGGTTCCAGCAGAAGGGGGAGAGCCCAGGGCAGTAATGAGAAGAGCGGGAGGTAAAGACATCAGTGAAAACATCAGACTAGACAGACGGAGTGACAGATTTAGGACCTCTCCTCAGTGGCACAAACAGTACATAATGAGATAGACATACATACTAAAGTCATAGGAGCCTAGGAGCACCCACCATTAGACATCCTGTCTCTTCCTGTTAGTTCCCTTAAGGGGGATGATGTGTTGTAACTACAGTTAATGTGTAACCTCATTCCCGGTTCCTCTCCTTTCCCCCCTCCTCCTGATCACATGTTGGTACATTCCCCTGGACAGCCAGGCGCTCGCTATGGAATGTTGACATAGCGAGCCGGCTTCCAGGTTGACAAGCTGACGGCTTTCTGTTGTGCTTTACTGAGCAAATAAAAGAAACTGGAATATCACTCTTGTGTCCCTCATCACTACATTGGTCTTAAAAATGGTGATAAAAAAAGTACACAAGGGAGACTAACCCAGAGCCTCATTTACATTTACTAACCAACGGATGCCAAAGAGGTACTACTCTTGCAGCTTGGAGTCCCAAAAAGACCACCACAACAACCACCACCTCCAGGACCACCAGAGAGGCAGAACCAAAGAAGACAGCGGGTTTATTGCCAACGTAGCACCCTGATAGACCTCACTCCAGAGGATGTGATAGCCCACTACAACCTTAAATTGAGCTCCATCCTCCGCATACTGACCCAGATTGCTCCCAGGCTGCAGGCACCTTCTCAGCTTAGCAGCAACATCCCTCCTCAGACAAAGCTACTAGCAGCGCTGCATATGTTGGCCTCTGGTACCTTCCAACCAACTACTGCCAGAGTTGCTGTAGTCTCTCGCCATCCTTTTCAAGGTTCCTCCCAACTGTCTTGGATACCATTATAAGCCTGACACCATAGCACCTACACTTCCCCAACACTGCGCAAGAAAAACTTGACACCAACCAAGGCTTCTATACCATTGCGGGGTCCCCGCATGTGTTGGGGGCAATTGACTGCACCCGTGTTCTGTTTGTGACTCCTGCGGACACTGCACACATCTACTGGAACAGGAAGCACACACACTCCTTTAACGTGCAGGCAATTGTGGACCACCAGGTCTTGTTCACTAATGTTGTTCCTAAGTTTCCAGTGAGTGTGCATGACTCCTACAAACAGCGGTTTCAAAATGACACATATGGAAATGGACTGCTTGTTGATAAATACTAACTGAACACACCACACACCTCAAGTCCCCAATCATGTAGTTCAAAAATGTGATAATGTAAATATAGAATCTCTAATGCAACTTGCCTTGTAACAGGTTGGCCTACCATACACAAGAACACAAGGGACTGCAGTTAGTGGGGGTAACCTTGTAGACAAACTTTCCTCAAAGGTCCTGCCCCTCTGTCAAACATTTGCAAATGCTGGGAGAGGTGGAAACCAAGTAGGTGTGATGGAGGGTCAGGACCCATGAGGAAAGTGTGAACACAAGGCTACCCCCAACCGCACTCCCTTGAGACACATTAAATCCACCTGAAAAGGGCACTCAGAAAACACTACAGAACTTGATGGGAGATAAGTATACCTTCCACCTTTTCACAATGGTGCAGCTGTCTGCACCCTCAATTGAGAACAACATAGGGTAATACCCTCACTGAAGACCCAGGGAGGTAAGCCGATTTCACCATTAAGAAAACACTGTACCCATGTGGGCCACCCAACAGGGGTGAAACATGCTGGCATGCCATGAGGAACAAATAAACAACAAGGTCCACCTCTAGAAGGTTTCCTGTGAGCCAGAGTATATCAGGCATACACAGTTTTTGTTAAAATACCCCTCACACACTAAAAGTGCCCTTGGTGTCATGCTTCATCATCGGGGTCTTCCCGCCCCGCTGTGGGACTGGGCGTGCTACGACTAGCGACTACGCCGGAGCACTTAGATATTGTAAGCGCTATGTGAAGTGTATTGAGTGAGTGTGAGTAGGGTCAGGAGTGATATGAAAAAGTGAGATTTAAAAGAATACCTGGCCTTATGAAAGCAAAAAAAGTCTTTATTAGTCATAGGCTGGTATCGTTAAAAATAGTGTGGCGGGGACAATCTAGCTTAACAATGGGCTAGTTCTCCTGGTTTTGTCAACATGTTTCGAGGCTGACTGCCTCTTCGTCAGGACGGGGTCAGATCCCTCTGTCACCCACTTAGGTTGGCAACAATGTGTGCTATGTGTATATACAAGTGAATAGAATGTAGATTATAATACAACTGCAATATGGCATTCAATTTTGAACAGTTATAACCCTATCAGTATTTCTGAGTCGTGGGCCTGCAAAGATAAAGGAAGAGCACGTAAGTATTTACTGCGCGTCCCAGTGCGCGTTGATATATCACCTGTGGAAGGAAAGACATGGTGACATATATGGTGACTTTGCGATTGCCGGTAAAATACATTTAGGTGCTGTGACCTGTAGGTGGAAGGAAAAACACTACAAGATCAAAACCAACACTTAACATAAAACACACTCTCTATGTCGTGAAGTTCTGTACAAGTCCATGGTGAGCTGTAAAATTAAAAGACTAAGGACTAAATACATACTGGAATAATTAGGAGTCAGTGCCCCATGAGCCGGTCTGGAAAAGGGGTACATGGAACTGCCATCTGTTGGTAAAGTAAAAGTGGGGCATGCCATGGTTTAGGATAAGGTCATGGTAGTAGGTGTTGAAAGTCTAGGCATAAGGCTCCCTAACGGGGCTATGCCGTACTTACTAGTTCACGAGCAGTCCTCGCATCCTCCCTCATCTGCGGCTTCCATGGTGTGAGAGGAAGGAGAGGAGCATGCGGTTATATACTAGAGTAAATTGGATAATTACTAGCAGCTGTTCCTGGGAGGGGCGGCTGATTGAGCAGAACACTAGAGCGGTGTAAGCTCAGGAAGGTGGACGGAAAAGGGAGCCATCTTGGAACGGTATCAAGGATCAAAACGGGCGCCATCTTGGAGAGGCCAGTGGTGAAACTGAACTGGTTGTGAAATCTGTAGGCTAGACAACTCGGCAATTGCATGCGGTTCTGTTAATGCGGAGATGCCTGTATGTTCTACGGGTGGTGAATCAGGATTCGAAAAAAGGAGGCGGACATCTTGCCTAGAAAGCGCAAAATGGGGGTATTGGGGTGACAGTGACACATAGAAGAAACCTGATATTAAGTTGTATAGTTGGATCAGGTCTGGAGGGTGGCCTCATGGATCCAGTATCAAGCCTCGTGTCAATACGTATTATGGGGCCGCATACTAGCCAAAAGATCATCAATCCTAATGTAGGGTAGGGAACACAGTGGGCCCATGTTTTTGCAAACAGTTAATCAATACTAATGTAGGGTAAGGAACACAATGGGCCGTAACCTATTCAGAACGATCGCTGTGTGATTAAAGTGGCATGCCAACACACACGAATGCAAAGTAGAGACAGATCATTGTGCAATTAATCCTTACTCTACAGTGGCATGCAGAGTGCAAACAGCCTATCGCTAGTGTGACCAGTTCAAGTTAGAGAGACCACAACCAGTTCTAATAGGGTTTTGATCTCCTGATAGAGGTTTTTACTGGCTCAGTTGGGCCCAGGGTATGTCATCATTCAGCCCTGTGATGTGTGTCCCAAGACGAAACACCCATCTTTGCTCTTTCTCCAGGAGATCGTTCTTGCATTTAATTGATTCAACCACTGTCCACTGAAGATCTTGAATACCATGGCCCATGGTTAGATAGTGGGAGGCCATCTTATTTGTGTTTTTTTTTCAACGTATGTTGCTTTGATGTTCACCAATATGAATCTTGACTGCTCTAGAAGTCATTCCAATGTATTCTTTGGCACATGGGCAAGTGATAAGGTAGACAACATTTCTGCTGTTGCAGTTCGTGAAACCACGTTGTTCCCATGTCGTGCCATTCAAGAATTTGATTGTTTTGCTTTTACTGGTGGATTCACAAGAAGTGCATGATCCACAAGGATGGTGGCCATTTACAGATATCAATTTAGGAGGGCCACAGTCTTTCATGATTCTAGGTCTACTGTGGACCAAGATGTCTTTTAAGTTGTGCCCCCTTCTGTGGGAGAACATTGGTTTCGGGAAGTACAAAGACCACAGTTAAGGATTTTCCAGTGTTTGTTCACTATTTTAGTGATCTTGTTTGAGTTGATGTTGAATGTGGTTACACATATTGGTCTGGTTTCCTGTTCCTTTGGCAACGTGGGTTCCAATAGAGTCTCTCTATTATTGTTCCTAGCCCTATTTAACCCTTTCTTCACAATTCCTCTTGGATAGTTTCTGTGTAGTAGTTTTTGCTCGAGGTCTGCCACTTGGCTTTTGAAATCAGTGATGTTGGAACAGTTCCGTCTGAGGCGAAGGGACTGCCCTTAAGGGAGGTTATCTCGAAGGTGTCTTGGGTGGAAACTGTTGTACAGTAAGAGGCAGTTTTTAGCGGTAGGTTTAAAATGGGTACTGGTATGTAGTCTGCCTCGGTTCGGGTAAATGTTTAGGTCCAGAAAAACCAAGTTTTCATTGGATACTGTGTGGGTAAATTTCAGAAATGGATCTTGCTGTTCGAGCCAGACCATGAAATCCTGGACAGACTGGGTGTCGCCCCTCCAAATCACAAGCACATCATTAATGTACCGTTTCCAAATGACCACTTGATCACAAAAGGGGTTCTGTTGGTGGAGAATTTTAGTGGTCTCCAAATGGTGAACATAAAGACCAGCCAGGCTGGGAGCAAAGGTGCTCCCCATGCTGGTCCTGTGCTTTTGTAGGTAATGTGTGCCATCATAAAGAAAGACATTTTTCTTCAAAGCCAGACTGATGCACTCCAAAACCACATGTCTTGGGGTCTGGTATTTCCATGGTGTTGAGAAAAAAACTTCTTCGATTATCTCGAGGGTTTTACGATGGGGAAGACTCGTGTAGAGGCTTTCCACGTCCAGCCCGAGCAATAGGTCATGCTCGGGGTCAAAAGATATTTCCTCAATCAATTGTAGTACTGACTTCGTGTCTTTAAGGTAGGTGTCGGTTTGTTGGACTATCGGTCTCGTTGAACGATGCTATTGTCTACAGACCATGGAGAACGTGATGTTGTTGGGAGAAATGGGGCCTTGGGAATGTGTTACACAAGTAGTGTGTGCAAAATGTGCAAATGTGCAAGAAGGTTTGTCTTGTGTTGCCAAACTATGCATTATCATGTCTTGTGGAAATAACAGGCAAAGTAGACACAATCATGTATGCAACCTGAACTGCAACAATAAAGTTACAGAGCATTGTCATTGATGTTGATGAATCGGATGATGAACAGGGCAAATGTGTGAATGTATGTATCATACCAACACTATTCTTTTCATGTCTCACAGCTTGCAGATCACTAATCACACAGGGGGACATCGACGCCTTCACAGACCCACACACCACTAGTAGTTCACCCATTAAATATTAACATTGTGAGTTGTGATCAATGTCTGGCAAAAATCATGTACATAGTAGTATGCAGTATGGGTGTGTATCACATGTACCTTGCCTCTAGTGTAATGTGAAGTGTGAACTAATCATAAATGAAGATGGAGCAATGCATATGTATTCCAGATGTACCTTTGCACATTCCCAGTCAGTGATACCCATGGAAGAAATATCAATGGATTCTGTTACTACAGCACATGCATGTGCATTACAGAGCGTACAGACAGGAGAGGAGGATTGTGAGTGGTACTGGTGATGAGTATGACCAGACAAGGAATGTGTGTACATCCTTGACTGAGATGACTGTGCAAGTGGGCCAGATTATGCACAAGGAGTTAGCGTTTTTCAGGTCGTGAGGGGTCAGACACAGGTCTGCTCATTACTATTGTAGGTATGCTGCATATCAGCTTTCAAGAAGTTGCTGGGCGTGGGTTTAAGCCAAGGATACCAATGTCACTCTCCCCAACCACCTAGCAAAGATAGCCCTATGTATCTACTTGCCATGTTTTGGCACTGCAGTGATATTGTCAAGCTGTCTCCTTGGGGTCATTCCCCTGGAATACTTGGGGGCAAATGTACAAGCCACTCTCGCAACCACTACATCACCTATTGTGAATTTGTGGTCTGTGCCCCAAGTAGTACTCCACCAGATGCAGAGGGACACATAGGCCATACTGGGTTCTTCTGGCGACAGCTGTGGGTCCAGGCATGGGCAGAGATCATCAGATCACCCCAAGACACCACACAGACAAGCTGTTGCATCTGGATCCAGCACACAATCTGGTGCCACCTCACAGCCTCATGGACAAGGGACAATGCCATCTGCAGCAACAACACAAGTAGTTGGATTTACCATGAGGCACATGAATGTTAGACTGGCCTAAATTGAACGTGAAATTACAGAGCACACCACCCACCTGCAGGACATTAAGGCTGACCTGGGTCAACTATTTGGACTATGAACAATAGTGACTCATCCCCCTTTTCTCCATTCCCCCAATGTTTTTCATATTAATAGTTAGTGCTAGGTACGTTTTTTATTTTTTAGGTAGTGTAGTTGTAGTGTAGAAACAGGTAGTGTAGGATTCTAACATAGTTTTATATTTGTATTCTCTTGTAGTATTTGGGAATAAGTTTCCTTTTCCTTTGGGTGGGGGGTTGATGTATTTGTTTTAGGATAAATGTGTAGTTAGTTATGTTTAGCTAAGATGTGTTTGTCCTGGCTTCTGATGTGCCTTAAGGGTGGGAGGGGGGTTGATGTCTTAGATATGTTGTTGCGTGTTTAGAATTAGAGTATATAGTTTAGATTAGAATTCACTTAGTTCCAGTTAGTTAGGATTAGGTTAGATATAGTAGTGCTTAGTGTTAGCTTAGGGTAGTTAATTGTATTAATTGTTAATACATTTTTACTGTTTTTGAATTCTGGTTGTACTTATGTCAGAAGTGATTTTGTGAAGTGGTGCTTTTTACCTTCTATACAACTTGTTCAAGGGTATTCCTAGTGTGCTAGTACCAACTAATACATATAGTGTTGCATCCATTCACCACCACATCGTTGTGTAAATGAAAACCATGATACACACAAAAAGGGGTGGAGAGGCAGAACCACATTTAACAACCGGGGATGAGCGGTGACACAGTTATTAGTTTGAAAAAACTGCCCTCACTCACACACAAATGTGGAGGAATTTCCGCCCACACCGTATACACATACTGTGGAGAAATGAAGAACATACTCAGAATTGTGATCACAGTGGATGTGATGCCCATATCACAATCTTTCATTCGTCACGATTGCGCCATTTTTCCACTTACTTTCCAACTTATTTGATTTTAATACATATTTACATGGCTAGCGGGAGTACAGGTGATACCTGCCAACGTGCTTAAATTAACGATGTTAGCTTTTGTTCTGAATAAAATCTGATTGTGGGATTATCGACTTTTATAAGTGCCCACAGGACATTTGGAGAGGAACTACATTTCCCAGAAGGGGAGTGCAGCGCAGGGTCCATTCGCGTAATGACGTCGTGACGTCGTCACACTCGCGATATCATAGACGCGGTAGATCGCTGTAGTGAGAGCTTATAATGGCGGTCTGTGAACAGCCCAAACACCTTTGCGGCGTCAGACAGAGGGGCACGAGAGGTGACGGAGGCCTCCATCGGAACAGTAAGATGGGCGACCGTCTCTTGTATTGCGGGTGTGGGTTGCGGAACTATTTTATAAGCAACGTGCTTCAAAACCAGATATTTCACACAGGGGCTATACTCGTTTCCGCCCGCTCTAGCACGGGCCGTACGAGTATGATTGGGTATTAGTCCCTGTGATTATTACATCACAAGATTCTAAAGGTGCATCATTATATGATTACTGCGAACGTTCCCTACATAGGTTAATGAGGCTGCTCCCACCGTTTGAATCGAGTGGGCAGTACAGGGAAACCATGACTCCTTTGAGGGTAGACTTTGCCTCATACGGCTGGGTGATGGGGCATACACGACCTGCGGTTGGCATTATATGAAGGCAAGAGATATGCACAACAGCATATATGCGGGCTGATACTGTTATACATGCCTCCTGCGTATATATACATATTTCTTGTGTATTTTTACCATACAGGTATTGTTCTTTGGAGCTCCATCCCCCTGGCGTCAGTTCGAGTTTAATTTATCAATAAACTCGGTAAGTGTGTAAATAACATGATGTGGGGTGATTTTCCCCTGGGTTAGAGACTTACCTGGGGTTTAGAATATGATGCTATCTAATTACCATTTAAGTCTCTCCAAACTGAGCATTTAATACACTTACACTCATAATGCTTTTAAGGACATTCCTCTATATGATTTTAATCGTTTTTTTTTTTTAAATACCCAGTCGGGATGGGATAGACTGTTTGCTTAGCAGATACCCAGGGGGCTAAGAGAATAGTCTTTCTCTTACAAGGACAGGTTGTAATATTGAAGGGTATACAATAATTGGAAGATTGTGACATGGGCATCACATCCACTGTGATCACAATTCTGAGTATGTTCTTTATTTCTCCACAGTATGTGTATACCGTGTGGGTGGAAATTCCTCCACATTGTCAAGATCAATTAGATCTACTATCGCCTTCTTAACAACTGATTAAGGTAAGGGGTTCTTACTTGTGACTGGGACGGATAGACGTCCTGAAGAAGACCAATGTGAGCTACTGATTGGGGGCACGCCCAGGTGGAAACATGTTAACTCTAGCAGTTTAGGAGGAGTGTTATAGGTTCCTCATTTTCCTTCCTTAACACCACCATTCTTTATTCATTTGTTTATCCTGACCTTAGAACCTACGAATAAAGGTACATTAGGAATCCATGAGCCAGTTTTAACTCACCATTTTGACAGCACTTTTTGTTCTATCACTGTACCCAGTCTTGGACTGACACATTCTGTTCTGAACACCGTTTGTCACCTTCATTCTGTGTTCTGTCTATGTGTTTTATGTACCCCCTCCCTATTCTCCGTCCTGTGTGTGGCTACGCCAGGGCATCGCAGCAGACCCGATGATGAAGCATGTCACACACATTTGTGTGTGAGTGAGGGCAGTTTTTTAAAACTAACAACTGTGTCACTGCTCATCCCCGGTTGTTAAATGTGGTTCTGCCTCTCCACCCCTTTTTGTGTGTATCATATTGACTCTAGGGGGTTCGGGGTGGTAGAGTAGTGATTGACCCTCTCCCCTTTTGTGTGAGATAAATGAAAACCATACCATGGAAAGAACAATACCATAGAAAAGATAAATATAGGAAATAAAGCCCAAACAGTAACCAAAAAATCAAGGTCCAAGATCAAAGTCAATATTAGCAGATGTATGTAAAAAGTATTTTACATATTAGATTAAAAAAAATCACATAATAAAAACATTAAAATCAATTGTAATCAAAAAACAGACTGTGTAAGACATTTGATCATGAAGACAGATTCATACAATATTGCTTTATAAACAATAAGGAGTTAATCTCTACAAGCAGCCCTCGAGAGAAAAACAATTGACAGTATAATTTGTCATATCCTGTGACACATCTGTAAGACAAACTATTGGCTTGACCCCGATGTATGGCTGTCTCGATGTGTCTGTGGGCACCAGTCAAATGTCGGATTGGGTCTAATAGCTGCATCAACGCATTTTGATGGACCTCTTAATTAACACCATCTTTATCAAGACTAACATATCAATCTCTCGATTTTGTAAGTATCGCCTTTAGATCAAGACCTTAATTTAAAGGGACTTCTTTTGATCCAAGGGTAATGTCGGAATTGTATAAAAATTCTTCGCAGGTAGGACCTTTTATCTCCACCTCCTCTATTAAACAGAGTCTTTCATCGTGTGGGTCATACTCCAAGACATTTCCCACAGCTTTGGGGGGAAATGGATGTTTGTAAGGCCGCCTGTTATCACCTTTCCCTTGCGAGTCATGCGCAATGGTGCATGTGTGTTAACATTGGTGCTGGCATGCTCACTTATGCACATAATCTCTCGTGTTCACAGTGCATACTTGTATTGTCATCAAAGAGATGCAGCCCTGTGCAGACAAATTGTATGTGCATGGTGTTGAGGCAAGGGGGCCATTTTGACACCCTGCCACATCTCCAGGCAATGTGCTCCTTTGCTCTTTCATGTTGCCCTTATATTGTGGTCTGATATAAATCTTTGACTATTTTTATTTTATTTATTTTTTAAGATTTTATATAGCGCTAGCTCCACCCAAGGGTATCAGAGCGCTTTACATAACAGAGGTAATATTCAGGGAAGCAGCAATATAAGTGTCCGCAAAACAAATTCAATAGTTGGTAAGGTCTGTGACCCTACCAATATGTGTCTTGCAATATATTTGTTGAATAGGGTGATATGTGTCGATATCCCCAGGGATAAGAGGATCTGGGACAAGATCTGCAGTCATTGTGGGTGTGCAATGGTAGATATTTAATTGTGCATGAGTGACATTGAGCACATCCACCCCATCCCACCAGTCCCTGGTTGTTGCTCACCCTGTTGCTGCTGTAGCTGGTCATGGTCAGCATTATCCTGTCCCTGGACTCCAACCACCAACACCTCGCAGATGCCTGCGGACACCTGTTCCTCCAAGGCATCAACCTCCTCCTGTGGTGCTGGACTCCCACCTTCCATCTGCAGTGCTGCCTTGCGATTGCTTGACATTTTGTCCTTGGTCTTGAGCTTAACATCATGCCAGCACTTCTTGCAGTCGGTCACTGTCCTCCTCACCTCTCTGACAGCATTCACCTTGGCTGCGATGGACTGCCATATTGCATTTTTGGTCCCCAACGACACAGTGGAGCTGACAAAGAGCTGCTGTTGTTTCTCTGTCACCTCCGCAGCCAGGACCTGGTTTTCCTACTGGCTGAACATGGTTTTCCTCTTCCCCTTGTCCTTCTCATGGGTCTCTGGCTGGTCCTCTTGGTTGTTTGGGGGGTTGTTGTTACCTGCAGTACTGGGTCCAGCTTCCTCCATGGTTCTTCAGAATTTATTTTTTCTGCTTGTGATACTTTGCGGGCGTTTTGTAGTCGCTTTTCCCATCTAACGGGAAAAAAAGTGGCATCACGCTAATTAGAGTGCAGTTACTGGCCGCTGACTGGCCTGCTGCCACTTTTTTGGGTTAGCGGCAAGATTGTTATCGATGTAACGCTGTTGTTAATGTTGAAAATTTCCACAGAGATGAGAAACTATCACCATGTAGCGACGGCTTTTAAATACTTTGCTAACATGGCGATGGTTTTCGGCGATACCCAGTGCTAAAAATATTGCAACAAAGAAACGTTTGCGATAGTTATTGCCAGTCCTTGTACATATGCCCCAATGTGTCTTGAGGCATTGGGATGTCCAGTGTACTGGGCAAGGATGGCACCCTACCCCACAGGCCTGACATCAACCGCAACCACCGCCTGTAATTTGGACCAAAATGTGTCATTTTAGTGCTGTTCCCAATTGCATGCTTGACTTTCTTGAAGCTTTGTTCACATTCACTTGACCATTTAAAGGTGACATTTTGTTTTGGTAAGTCTCTCAATGGGGCATTTAGAGTGGTAAAGTCACGTATATACCTGGAACACTAGCTGGCCATACCAAGGAAGGATCTCAGCAATGTTACATTTTGTGGGGGAGAAGTAGATGACAAAGCCTGTACTTTATTTGGATCCGGAGTCATTCCCCCATCAGAAAAGATATGATGAAGAACTTGAGTTTGGTTTGAAGAAGCTCACGCTTTGCCACATTTAAAGTGAGACCTGCATTGGTAAGTAAATGGCATACTTGTGTGAGAGTTTTATCATCCTCCTTTCCTGTGGCCCCAAAAACTAGTATTTCATCACTGTAATTGAAAGCATTTGTGACTGGTGTTATTATGTGGCAAATGACATCCTGGAAAAGATCTGTAGCTGATGACACTCCAAAAACGAGCTCTTTTGTATCTGAATAACCAAACATGAGTTAAAAAGGTAATAATTTTACCTGAAATTCTGTTACAGTTCGATATGGTGATATCCTTTGTTTAAATCAAGATGGGAAAAGATGCTGGCTTCATTCAGCTGCGTAATTATGTCAGCATTGTGCAGACCTAGATGTTGTTCTTTTTCAATTGCCTTGTTTGCTTGGGGAATATCCATGCAGATGTACCCGGCTCCTGCTCTATCCTTTTTCGGCACTAACCCTATAGGTGATACCCATGGCACCGGACCAGAGGAGCTCTCAATGATGTTGTGTTTTAAAGGGTATCTCAAGTTCTTTCTCAACAGCCTCTTGTAAATGATATGCATTTCAACGAAGTCTTTCAGCAACAGGATGTATGTCCTCATTTATGTTAAGTTGCACTTTCACCGTCTTAAGTCTTCCTAGTCCATGAAATAATGAAAGAAATGATTCACAATCTCATGATAAACATTGACTTTGTAGTTTAAAGAAATCAGCCCCTTGTAAGGAGCAGTACTGAAACTGAGTAAACATTTGCTCAAAGAAGTTCCTGGTAAGACATGAATTGCCACTTGCCCTTTTGTCTTTTTATGCTTCACAGTTGCTATGAAAGAACCTTAACATTGACATTGCACGCCCATCTTCCTCACTATCACTTGACAATGACAGGGACAAACTCTTAGATGAAGAATTTGCCTGAACTGATTTCGACATTTGGTCTTGTGGGCGTGTGTAGAGTGTTGTGTCTGGAACTGTCTGGCACCCATTTTGTTTTCTTAATGTGCCGCACCGTCCGCACGTTGATCTTGCCTCCATTTTGTTTTCTCGAGTTACACACTTGAACTTTCCCTTGCTTTGCTTTGCAGACTGTTACACAATGGTTTTCTTTCCCACAGCTTTTGCATAGCTGTACAATGAGAAGACATTTACCTGTGTAAAGCAAATATAAATCGGAAACACAACTTATTTTTCTTTGGAGATAGTACTTTATGTCCTTTTGTCTTGTGTTTTGATGTGTTTTTCACACTCACCACTGATTCATTTTGGACCATTCCAGCCTTCATGTTTGCTCCTTGTCTGTCAGCTCTGTCTTTCGCTGGGGCAGCTATGAGTACTCACTCCAAGCTGAGTGTCTCTTTCAGCATTCGTTGTCTGAAGGAATTGGAGAGACAACTATCAATGACTCTGAGATGCATGGCCTCTTCATCATTGAACTCATTGAACTTGCATTGCTTTATGTGCGAATCAGGTCTTTCCACAAACGTATCCATCATTTTACCAGCTCTCTGACTTTCCTGACTGAAAATGTACATTTTATAGTCGACATTCGGCATTGGATTCAACATGTGTTTAATGCTTCTTTGATTTCACTTCATCAACTTCTGGTATTGTCTTTATCACTTGTTTATCCCTTCACCAGCTAAATCCTTTAGATAGTTATTGATCTTTAGGTCATTTGCTTCTTTGTTCTAGCACATCAATGATATCATCAATGGTTTCGACCCAGGCATTCCATTTGTCAACAATAATTAGCTTTTTGGTGTTATCGAAGGGAAGCAGTGGTTTCAAGAAGGCACTCCTTTCAGCAGCCAATGAAAGAATTCAATACTCTGGTCCCCGCTCACAACCTTTCAGTTGATCCAACTTGATTAACCAGCCTCGTATGCACAGCCCCGTGCTTTGTCGTGGTTTGCTGCACCCTTTTCTGAAGTCGGATGACTCTCTTTACTCAGGTTGAGGTAATCGTGATGGTATTCTCTATATCTGGTTATTGTACCTAGTTGTCACTGCCTTTTGCGTTTCCTGGTGACAAACATTTTTCTGCTTTTAGTGTTTCCTTGCACTCAGCTATCACAGCCTTCAGCAATTCTTTGCACCTGGTTCTCACTGCCTTTAGTTTTGTCGGACTGTATGAATGATGACTCTATGTCACGTTGAGGCACAGTACCTCTTGTCTCGACTTTAGCAGCAAATTCCTAGCCGACCACAAATAAACTTTCTGTAAGGCCTTCACTTTCGTCACAGGTCTTGCACTAGCTGGAATGCCGCTTTGACTCTACATATGCCAACCGTCGACACTTGGCACACACTCTCTGGGAGAGTACTCTCGGTTTTTCAGCTTGCTGGGTTTGCGTATACCCCTACCTCATTGCTAGTTGTAGTGTCCTCCCCAGCCCAGGTACATGCAAATGATCATGCCACACATGGAACTTTCTATTACATGTCTCTATTCCTCAGTGTGTAGCTGTTAATTGAACAGTCTACAGCATGAATTCTATCAACCACACACTTACATCACTGTTCTAAGTAGTCCGTCAGGAACTAAAATGATCCCATTATCTCATAATCATAAAACACTACAGAAGTGTACCAGCCAGAGATGACCTCTGTTGAACCGTTTGTTCCACCTTAGAGAGAGAACCAGCAGCAGTATAATTTATCCCTGGGTATTAGCTCTATGCATCAAATAGGTTTCTGTGTGTGAGACCTCCATGGTGAACTGGGCCTAGATTAATCAAAATAGTTAAATAATGACGTTTGATCTAGGAGAAGTTGCGCTCCTCCTTGACCCCGTTGCTCAGGTACCATCGTACCCACTCCGACCAATCCCTCCAGTCTCTTGGTTTGTTTCCCAGGCTGATCCTTCCTCCTGCAGCCAGCATCAATGGCAGGAAATGTTTGATCAGCCAGATGAGACACCCAGCGTCTCTGGCACTGACGTTTTTACCTCTCCCTTTTATGGGCACAATGGCACAAGCCCTACCTAACCTACCCCTCAAACAAAACCCCTTAAGCCCCTCGCTGTACCTATTTACATTTTACCCTAAATTTCACAAACACCCAATAATACAAACACTATTATAAAGACAAAAATCACCACTACAACAGACACAGACTCCACAACCAGCCAACCAAACTCTTCAAGCACTCCAAACAGCACCAGCACCAACGAACAGACAGCAATGGAAAGTGAAAGTAGCATTACAACGTCCTGGTATGCAGACAGACCACACCCATTGCATGATTTCCTGGGTGTGGCCAACATGTGCTCGACATTTTTGTACATTTTTCTGACACATTGCTACACAAATGGACATTGCGTGATGCCCTGCACAGGACCATGCAATTGGTGACGATGCACCAGTTTTGACCCATGCAGCAGAGGCAATATGCCAGTTCTGGCCCACGCAGCAGAGGTGATATGCCGGTTTGAGAAACAAAGATGAAGGGCTTCTGCTGAAGCAAACACCTTCAGCCCACTTCCAAGAGTCCAGGACTGGGGTGGAACCACCTGGCAGGGCAGACTGACAGATGGAAGAGTGTAGGTCCTAAAGCAGGGTGATTGGAAGTCTTTAACGTGCCTGAGTCTTCATAACAGAAGGCCAGTGATGGCCCTTGGAGTCACTCTGGGTTCAAGGGTTGCATATGCAGTACATATCACCCAGCCAGATGAACAACAGGCAGCAGGATAGCACAGCGAGGCAGGACTCCAAAGCTGATTGCTTCCACATCAAGATGCTTATGAGTTACCAGGGTACACAACTGGATATCAGCTACAGTCATATGTGCATTAAAAAGTTGATCCTGGGCCGTCTGTTCCACTCCCTATTCAGACCAATCTCTCTTCTTCCTGAGATGTGTTCAGACCCCTTCATTGTGATGTATTACTGATTCAACACACACTTATTGAAGCACAGTGGCAGGCTGGCTCTCTCATACCCCAGTGTATGTCCCACCAAGCTTGTAGCTTTAGTGGATTGCTCTACTCCTCATGTTTTTCCCAGGCAGCCATCAACTTACTCACAAAGAAACCCAAGGTCCTCCATCTAACGTAGCGGTGCAGGCACTTGAGTATTCAGTGTATAGTTACAGCATACTCAGGCACTAGTACTGTAATTCACATGTATAATGCTGCCACCAGCATACTGACATGCAACAACACACTCAGACTGCTCAAACTGTTCGGCACTACAGTCCCTTTGTACAGTACTAGAGTGTGTGCCTTTGAACATACACTGCAAACACAAGGAGATGATGGACGAAGCGCTGAAACTTTTCAGACACTCACCCCTAGTCACAGATCTGGGTTGAATCCATCATCATTCTTTTGTTCACTTTGCCATCTCAGTTCAGAACCAGCTATATGCAAAAAAGTGTTCACTATGTGCCTCATGGGAACAGTCCTGCCCGAAATGCCAAGCCAGGTCTTCCTTGAACTGGAAAAAAGCATCCTGGGACCAGTTTCTGGGGAACACCCTTCATCAGCCAGGCTAGCTTGAATCCAGTAGCAACGTGAACAAGGGACCCATGTCTGGGCATACCCTGCCAACTTAGGACAAACAAAGCAAACACAAGGAGATGATGGACGGAGCGCTGAAACTTTTCCAACACTCACCCCCAGTCAGAGATCTGGGTTGAATCCATCATCATTCTTTAGCTCACTTCGCCACCTCAGTTCAGACCCAGCTGTATGCAAATCAGTCTTGACCCTATGCCTCATGAGAACAGTCCAACCTGAACTGCCAAGCCAGGACTTCCCTGAACCGGAAACAAGCATCCTGGGACCGGCCCTAGGATGCTTGTTTCCAGTCCACGGAGGACCAAGCTTGGCAGTTCGGGCTGGACTGTTCCCATTGGGCACAGGGTCAAGGCTGATTTGCATATGGATGGGTCCAAACTGGAATGGCATTGTGAGCAAAAAAAAGGATGGCTTTAGGCCTAAATCTCTGTACTGGGGTGAATGTATGACATTGTTCTGCATTCTGTCCATCAATTGTTCTTTTTGCATTTGTCACCCCGAGTGGGATGACAAACCCCAGGACCCCAGAAGTGGGTCCTGTGCTCTCCATGCCACTGGAGTCAAGCTATCCTGGCTGATGAGGGCTGAAAGCCCGAAACCAGACCTACGATGCTTGTTTTCAGTCCATGGAGGTCTTGGCTTGGCAGTTCGGGCTGGACTATTCCCATTGGGCACATGGTCAAGACTGATTTGCATATGGCTGGGTCCAAACTGGAATGGCATGGTGAGCAAAAAAATGATGGAATTAGGCCCAGATCTCTGTACTTGGGTGAATGTATGACAATGTTCTGCATTTTGTCCATCAATTTTTCTTTTTGCCTTTGTCACCCCAAGTGGGACGGGTATGCCCAGACGTGGATCCCGTGCTCTCCATGCCACTGCAGTCAAGCTAGCCTGGCTAATGAGGGCTAAAAGCCTGAAACCGGTCCTAGGATGCTTGTTTCCAGTCCAGGGAGAACCTGGCTTGGCAGTTTGGGCTGGACTGTTCCCATTGGGCACAGGGTCAAGACTGATTTGCATATGGCAGGGTCCAAACTGGAATGGCATGGTGAGCAAAAAAATGATGGAATTAGGCCCAGATCTCTGTACTTGGGTGAATGTATGACATTGTTTTGCATTCTGTCCATCAATTTTTCTTTTTGCCTTTGTCACCCCAAGTGGGACGGGTATGCCCAGATGTGGGTCCCGTGCTCAGGGTCAAGACTGATTTGCGACTATTGACCCTGCCTGCAGGTAGGTCGCCCCCCCAGCCACCACACGGTCATCCGGTGTAGCTGCACCCACTGGATCCTTGCTCCTGCTCCTGCTGACTGGTGTGATGTGGCGTGAGCCCTCCTCTCCCTCGTTCTGAATTGTGCTCCCCTTCACTGCTGCCTGGTTTCTTTTTCCCCCTTTGCTTCTGCCGTTTTTCCTCTGTGCCCCCTTCCCTCCTTCTTGCCTTCTGTGTCCCATTTTCTCGCCGCTGCGTCCCTGCGGACCCGCCCCCCCGCTGTCCCATTCACCACCTCGCTCCCGCCTCCCAGCTGCTCCTCCCTCCCTCTGCCCCTCATATGGAGGCTGCACAGCGAGCCTGTCTGCGCCCGTCTGCGCATGGACCGCGCCCAGCGCCAGAACCTCTGGCCCTCGCCGGAGCCAGGGAACTCCACTGAGATACGACTCCGCCACCCTCAACGCACTCAACACCGGCCGACCACCCGCCTGCAACCGAGCCACCCCGAAGCGAACCCACGGATCCTTCGCCTGCCAAGCCTGCAAATTCATGTTCCTTCGATCCTGCACCCCGCCCACCATACACAGCAACAACAGCATCTTTCTCAACACCCGCTCCGTCCACAAGCACGCCGTCGAACTCTGGGACCTCCTTGATACAACAGCACCAGACGTCGCCTTCCTCACGGAAACCTGGATGAACGCCTCCTCAGCCCCCGACATCGCCATAGCCTTCCCGGACGGCTACAAAATTACCCGGAAGGACCGCGCCAACAAAACTGGAGGAGGAATCGCCATCATCTACAGGAACACCATCAACGTCACGACCAGCGCCGAAGACACCCTCTCCGCCTCCGAACACCTACACTTCCAGATCCACACCGACCCCCAAACCACCCTCAGAGGAACGCTCATCTACAGACCCCCGGGCCCACGCACACAATTCAGCGAAACCATCACCGACCTCATTAGCCCACACACCCTAGTCTCACCAGAATGGTGTACAGACATAATATCGACTCCACAATATCGAATGGACAAAATATTGAGTTTTAAATATCGTTTGGAGAAAATATCGACAGGACAGAATATCGACAGCCAAAATATCGTTTTTAAGGTAAGTGAAGTAATATCGACTGTAAATAATATCGAAAGTAAAAAATATCTTTTTTTATATAATATGTAATTATTTATAGTGTTTTTATGTTATAATATGTGTGAAAAGTGTCATTTTATGTTATAATTATTTTTAATTAATGATTTTTTTTAAATTATTGTGTAATTTTATTCTGTAGCGGGTTGTGGGTTTATAGGGGAATAGGGTGGGAAGTAATTTAATTATAATTAATTAAATATGTAAATTTATTAATTGGTAGTAATAATTAATTAATTGGTAATTAAATATTATATGTTAATTATTTAACATTTAATTGGTAATTAATTTAATTTAATTGATTAATTGCTAATTATGTAAATTAAAATAATGTATTTCCTGTAGCGGGTTGTGGGTTTATAGGGGAATAGGGTGGGAAGTAATTTAATTATTATTTATTAAATATGTAAATGTATTAATTGGTAGTAATATTTAATTAATTGGTAATTAAATAATATTTGTTAATTAATTAAAATGTAATTGGTAATTAATTTAATTTAATTGATTAATTGCTAATTATGTTAAATTAAAGGGGTATTTTTAGGGTTCAGGGTCAGTTTTTAGTTTTTGGGTAAAGGGGTATTTTTAGGGTTCAGGGTCAGTTTTTAGTTTTTGGGTAAAGGGGTATTTTTAGGGTTCAGGGTCAGTTTTTAGTTTTTGGGTAAAGGGGTATTTTTAGGGTTCAGGGTCAGTTTTTAGTTTTTGGGTAAAGGGGTATTTTTAGGGTTCAGGGTCAGTTTTGGGTTTTTGGGTAAAGGGTTTTTTTAGGGTTCAGGGTCAGTTTTGGGTTTTTGGGTAAAGGGTTTTTTTAGGGTTCAGGGTCAGTTTTGGGGTACAGGGGTACAGGGGTACAGTGTAAAAATAAAGTAAAATTAAATTTACATTAATTTAATTTTATGAAATTAAATTAAATTATATTTAAATAATTTTAAATAATTTAAATTAAAAAAAAATATTATATACTTACCAATACTTACGTTGTAATGGTAGTGCGTTGTAAAAGTTGCGTTGTAACGTCATATATCCACTGTTGCACTCTTTGCAGTGGGAATAGTAATTGTTACTCTTTTGTATTTGTACGTTAATAATATTGGCTATTATTTAATTACATTTTGTTACTATATATATATATATGTTTTAAGAAATATGATTAAAAAAATATTATTTTTTTACTTTCATTAAATATTTAATTATTACAAGTTATTTTAAGTATTGTTAATTATATTTTAGTAATTAATTTTTTATATTAATGTAATTAAACATTGTTTTTATTAAAGTCGATATTTTTTACAACTATATTTTTGTTAACGATATTTTGTACTCGATATTTTTGTACTTACCTGTTTGTACATACAAACTCGATATTTTGGTTGTAGATATTTTCTCGTCGATATTTTGGGTAGTCGATATTTTGGTAGTCGATATTATTTCAGTGATCCCACCAGAATACATCCTCCTAGGGGACTTGAACTTCCACCTGGAGAAAAACAACGACAACAACACCACCACCCTGCTCGACAACCTCGACAACCTCTGACTCAAGCAACTGGTAGACACGCCCACCCACCTCGCTGGCCACACACTCGACCCCATCTTCTCCACCAGCAACCACGTCTCCTTCAGCCACTCCACCGAACTACACTGGACCGACCACAGCTGCATCCACTTCACCTTCAAGAAGACTACATCCCACCACCACGCACAACAGATTCCCCGTAGATGTTGGAGCAAAGTCACCACAGACCAGATAACCACGTCACTGAGCCAGGACCCACCAATCGACACCCCTGCCACCAACGACACAGCCCACAACCTCGCACAGTGGATCACCAACTGCGCCAACAACCTCGCACCACTGAAGAACACCCCAGGCAAGACCAACTACAGGAAAACTTCATGGTTCACAGACACCCTCAAAACAGCAAAGAAATCATGCCGATCCCTCGAGAAAACCTGGCGCCATGAATGGTCATCTGAGAACATGACAACCCTCAAGAGCAAAAACAACAATTGATGGACAGAATGCAGATCAATGTCATACATTCACCCAGTACAGATACCTGGGCCTAAATCCATCATTTTTTTGCACTCCACACCACCCCAGTTCAGACATGGCCATATGCAAATCAGCCTTGACCCTGTGCCTCATGGGAACAGTCCAGCCCGAACTGCCAAGCCATGTCTTTCCTGGACCGGAATCAAGCATCCTAGGACCGGTTTCTGGCTGTCAGCGGTCTTCAGCCAGGATAGCTTGACTCCAGTGGTGTGGAGAGCATGGGACGCACGTCTGAGCATACCCATCCCACTCGGGGTGACAAATGCAAAAACAACAATTGATGGACAGAATGCCGATCAATGTCATACATTGCCCCCAGTACAGAGATCTGGGCCTAAATCCATCGTTTTTTTGCACTCCACACCACCTCAGTTCAGACATGGCCATATGCATATCAGCCTTGACCCTGTGCCTCATGGGAACAGTCCAGCCGGAACTGCCAAGCCATGTCTTTACTGGACTGGAATCAAGCATCCTAGGACCAGTTTCTGGCTATCAGCCGTCTTCAGCCAGGATAGCTTGACTCCAGTGGTGTGGAGAGCATGACTCACGTCTGAGCATACCCATCCCACTCGGGGTGACAAATGCAAAATCAACAATTGATGGACAGAATGCAGATCAATGTCATACATTCTCCCCAGTACAGAGATCTGGGCCTGAATCCATCTTTTTTTGCACTCCATACCACCCCAGTTCAGACATGGACATATGCAAATCAGCCTTGACCCTGTGCCTCATGGGAACAGTCCAGCCCGAACTGCCAAGCCATGTCTTTCCTGGACCGGAATGAAGCATCCTAGGACCGGTTTCTGGCTATCAGCCGTCTTCAGCCAGGATAGCTTGACTCCAGTGGTGTGGAGAGCATGGGACTCACGCCTGAGCATACCCATCCCACTTGGGGTGACAAGTGCAAAAACAACAATTGGGGTGAATGTATGACAATGTTCTGCATTCTGTCCATCAATTTTTCTTTTTGATTTGTCACCCCAAGTGGGACTGGTATGCCCAGATTTGGGTCCCGTGTTCTCCATGCCACTGGAGTCAAGCAGTCCTGGTCCTAGGATGCTTGTTTCCAGTCCAGGGAGGACCTGGCTCTACAGTTCAGGCTGGACTATTTCCATTGGGCACACGGTGAAGACTGATTTGCATATGGCTGGGTCCTGACTGGAATGGCATGGTGAGCAAAAAAATGATGGCTTTAGGCCCAGGTCTCTGTACTGGGTTTAATGTATGACATTGTCCTGCATTCAGTCCATCAATTCTTCTTTTTGCATTTGAACATACACTGCTAGCATAAAATACAACCGAATACAAGGGTAGCGCTCCAGTCTTGCGACACCTCCCGCCCTCCCAGGTACAAAACAGGCACCCTCCCTCGCGCGCACATACTCAGTGTGCTTTACTTTTCCCCTGAGGCGGAAAGCTGGGGGTGAGGCTGATTATTTTAAAATTGTTTAAATTGTGTTTCATTTGCGCCGTCTCTTTCTGGGAAGATTTACTTTCCCCTTTTTAATTACACTTACTCCTGCCCGCGCAGCACCTAGAACCCTGGTCCACGCGCAGCGATTGGCAGCTGACGCGATCAGACACAGGGACGGCCGCCATCTTGGGTTGGAACAAGGGTAGCGCTCCAGTCTTGCGACGCTCCCACCCTCCTCCACCAGTATATGAATAACAACAGGTCCCGTCCGCGCAGCGGGTGGGCGCAGCGGGCGCGACGATGGCGCGCCAAAGGAAAGCCCGTCTGCGCCCGTCCGCGCCAAGTTCGCGCCAGGCGCAGGAGGGACTGGTCAATTCCAATCGGCCCGTCCTTACCAGGTAAGCGAGCTTATGAACCTCATTATGCCCATAGGCTGTCCTTGTAGGACCGACATGGTCAAAATCAGAGGGCCATTCTTGTGCAGATCCTGTCAGTGGTCTTCACCCTGGGCTCCAGTCAAGACACAGTCCCCCCCAAATAATACTATTACGACTACGTCACATTTTAAAGGGGGGCTGATAAATGCTCGCTCCATGGGCTGCCACAGTCAAGACCTAAATGATCTTATTGTAGACTCAAAATTAGATTGTCTCTTCATAACCAAGACATGGCTGACAGAGTCCAGCAACCCTGACGTTGCAGTTGCTCTTCCACCTGGCTACACTATCTTCCGACAGGATAGAATGAAAGGAAAGGGAGGAGGAGTAGCGATGGTGCTCAAAGCCATATAAAATGCAACACCTTTACTGTAGCTCCCCTAAAAGGGGTTGAAGGACTGGGCTTTTCTATCAAGCTAAATGATTCATCTTCTTTCTCAGGCGGCCTGATTTATCGCCCTCCAGGCAGTGCCTTGGCATTTTTAGATTCACTAAGTGACTCCTTAGGACAATTATTAGTCCGCTACCCACACTTTACTCCTTTGGATGCTTTTAATTTACATTTGGAATCTACATCTGATACACATGCACTGAACTTTATCCAAACCCTGGAGATTTTCGATCTTCAACAAACAGTCACACAGCCCACCCATCAAGCCGGCCACACCATGGACGAAATATGCACTAATTTCCCTCTCTTAGAGACTCAGCCTCCTGTCCCTCAGATTTGGTCAGACCACTTCTTGGTTCCCTTTCACATTAAGCTCGCACAGCCCCAACCTTTATTCAAACTGACTCATTTATCCCCATCATGCCTGGTGATGTTGTCCAGGGCTCCAAATGCTTTCATACGTGGATGCGACAGGAGATTAAGGACAGAGTTCCACGAAATCGCTCCCAAGGAAAAGGGAAAAAAGGGAAGATAAATGCCTCCTGGTACACACCTGAGCTAGCAAAAATTCATCTATTATGCAAAAAAAAAAGAACGTAGCTGGCGAAAAACTTATGATCCGACAGAAAGAAGTTTATATACCCGGCAGAGGAAAATTTACCTCATGGCGATCAAAATAGCCAAGAAGAACTTTTATATTAATGCTATTAATACAGCCAAACAAAAACAAAAAACGTTATTCTCCATTGTCAAGTCATTTACCCATCCTAGAGCCCTTCAACCAGAAATCGCACCTTCCTTAGAATTCTGCAATCAGATTGCGGATTTCTTTGAAGAAAAAATCTCATTAATACAAAAGGATTTCCAAGCTCCTTGTCAAGGTTTGTTTGCTATTCCACCGGACTGTAGAGAGAACCCTAAGGGCTGTCTTAGAACTTTTACCCCGGTCACGCTCCTCCAGACCCGGGAGGCAATCATGTCATGTAAATCGGGTGCCCCTTTGGATTCATGTCCCCCTAGAATCCTCCATCAATTAATTGAGGTTGTCAACCCCATCATAAATGAGATTGTTAATGCTTCCCTGAGCGCAGGCGTTGTGCCTAGCGAATGGAAACATGCAATCGTGAGACCTCTCATGAAAAAAGCAAATAAATCTCCTACAGACCTTGCTAATTTGCGCCCGATTTCACTCCTCCCCGTTCTGGGTAAGATCACCAAACAAATGGTCCATAAAGAATAAAAAAATTAGGTAGACACACATCATATCCTTCACCCTCAGCAATCGGGTCTCCGTTCACACCACTCTACGGAATCTGCCTTGATTGAACTTACTGATTCAATAAAGCTATTACAAGACCAAGGGAAGAACGCCGTCCTGATCTTATTAGATCTCACGGCGGCGTTCGATACCATCTCCCACTCCCTATTGATAGACAGACTTAGGGATATAGGAATTACAGATGTTGCATTGGATTGGATAATCTCCTTCCTGGCAGACAGGTCCCAGACCATCTCCTTGGGCACTTTTCTTTCCAAAGAGAAGAAGGTACATTCTGGAGTCCCTCAGGGCTCAGTATTAAGCCCTTTATTGTTCAACATCTATATGGTCCCTCTCATCTCTTTAATTGAGTCATACGGCATATTAGTAACATCATATGCCGATGATACTCAGCTTATTGTTCCCTTGGAGAACAACTCTACAGATGCTGAGCTGAATTTGAAGAAGTATTTAAGAGATGTATTCTGCTGGAAGGATCATAACCCTCTTAAATGCAACATCAGTAAGACGGAAATTCTTCCCATGGGTAAAAACCCCCAATTCTGCCCCAGCAAATGGTGGCCTGAGGACATCCCTGCGCCACCGCAAGCAGTTGCATCAGCGAGGAATCTTAGCGTTTTATTTGACGCCGAATTATCCTTCGACCAACATGTCAGGAATGTTGCAGGAAGCTGCTTTAATATCATCAAGTCACTGAAAAAGTTCTTTGACTTTCTACCCATAGAGTCAAGAAAGGCAGTGGCAGTGGCTTTAATCCTTGCACGTCTGGATTATTGTAACGGTCTGATGGCAGGCGTTAAAAAGAAAAACACCCTCAGAAAACTCCAAGGCGTGCAGCACGCAGCAGCTAGACTTGTTCTCAAGTTACCCAGGAGTTCATCTGCCTCGGCCGCCCTCAAAACCCTTCATTGGCTACCACTTCCCAAAAGAACACTGTTTAAAATCTTAATTATAGCTTTCCGTGCATTCAACTGCACTGGCCCGATCTACCTTATTAAACGGTTTCCACACTACAATCCCGTAAGGACCTTAAGATCCTCAGGTCAGAACCTGATCAAGCCGTTAAAATTCAAACTTAAGACTAAAGGAGGCAAGTCTTTATCTTTTCTATCTGCCAAAGCGTGAAATTCCATTCCCAACCATCTCAGATCCCTAATCCAGGAAACCCAATTTAGAAAGCAACTCAAAATGTGGATTTATTCTCTCTCTGACGATCACGTAATGTCCTTCATATAGTCTCCTATCTTTTCTGATTCTTGCACACTGTTTATTCAGCGCCAGGATGCTCCTTTCGGAGCAATTGTTTGCGCTTTAGAAATATACACACAAAGAAAAAATACAACCATGTGCACACTGTTCCACATTTCAACCTGTGTATTGTGTGTGTCTTGCATAGGCACATACATTCTGCACGTGATTTTCTCACACACACATTTCTAGATCAACCTGATGTTGGGCAGGGGTGAGTGAAATACACAGCAGCACAGCTTTAGAAGAGGTGAGTGAATTATTAAGCCTCGTTCCAGAGAACTAGGGTTGAATTGTCGAGGTCACTACTGCTCATTACTACACAGTCTGCTGCCACCCCCATGCTTGCTCTGTTTTACTCGTAGAAAAGACAGGAGCATACCACAGCTATGAGGGTAGGTTTTTTGGTGGCCCTCCTGTTCCAACAAGACTGCAATCCATGACATAGGCCTATATCATGACACATATGCATATTCCATTTTCTCCCATGGAAATATATGCCAGCATTACCAGCAACAACAAAGTTTGGCACTCAGAAGTATACAACTCTTACAGTGCAGGGGAAATTTTCTACCCAACACCACTTGACATGTCAACAACCATTTGTGCTTGCATTTTAACATACATGCTTCACACATTACCCATATCTGTCTTCCTGAAGTGATGTGATGCTTGGCAAACATCTCCCTTCTCTTACTTTTCTGATAAATGTGTATGTGTTGATACAGGACTTTGAGCCTCCTTGCATTGCTCAGTATTATATAATTTTTGGGCAAATGTAGACCTGGAAAGGCAGAAGATGTGTGCTGTTTTGTGGAACCCCACAAATGCATGAATGTGGTCTTTGCAAATGTCATTTAGACATCTAAACCTGAGACTAGGCCTTTTGCCATATCAGTTGTCTCCCATGATCTGTGATGGTATCTGCTGTAATGTTTGTACTAGAAAAGTGCTGGCTTGCTATATTGTTTTGTTATTATTTTGTGATATGCCCCCAGGTTTATCAACAGCTCAGAAATCTGAATAATACATGTTAAAGCCTACATCTAGTTGAAAAGATGCGAGTGACTATATAAGTATCGTGACATTCACACATACACCACACGATGGAGCAGTTCAAAACAAATATTTGTTGGATGATACATTGATATAGTTTCTATTCTTATTGATATAATTTCCATTTTATTGAGAAACAAAATTAGCCACAATGTGGTCCCATCTCCACCGACCTGCTATTGTGTGCTCAATGTCAACATCATTTTCATCCTCCTCTTCTAGTTCATTTGGAGTTTCTTCCTCACTGTCCATGACACATTGGTTTGCAAACAGGTATTATGCAAAATTGCACATACTAGCATGATCTTGCAGACCATAGGAGGTAAGTACAGAAGTCTTCCCCCAGAAGTGTTGAGGGCATGCACCAACTGTCAGCTAACAAGGTTCAAATACAATGAGCTACGATCATGGTGGGCAACTCAAGAGTGGGCAGAAGAGGAGGATGAACCATGGCTTGAACACAAGATGAAAGACAGCCTGCTAAAGAAGGAAGTTTCAATTCGGTACTGGGCCTTTTCGGAGGCCAATGATAAGAACATGCTGGATATAACCGCAATGTGGGAAGGGGGAATTGTGGAAGGAAATTTAAGGCGAATATGGCAAGTATTGTTTTCCACATTCTATGAGGTGGTGAAACCTGTTTTACCTAAAGAAAACTGTTTGTTTACCACACACAGGCTCTACTGGAAAGCATGCTTTCAAAAATCACTAGGAGAGAATTTGGATATCCCTAGCGGCGGATGATTTACATATGTTTATGAAATGCCCAAAGATTGCCCCCTTTTGGATATCAGTATGTAACTTCATCAATGAGGTGACAGTGTTGCAAGGATTTCTGCTCATACACAGAACTGTGCACAGAGACCTAGGATATTAGTGAATTGTGGTGCACCAATCAGTGTCACATTAGCTCTTCGTCCTATAGCAAAGTAACCAATGATTAGACAACCTAGAACATGCGACTTAGGACCATCTCAGGAATGGTGGGAATTGAGAACACTCTTTGGTTATACTCTCATACCAGTCCACAACAGGAGTAAAAAAGAGACATGGTAAGGGTAAAATATTTATTTTAACGACGTGATCTCATGCGCAGTATTTTAGTCAACATAAGCAGACATATGATTACAAATATTATGGTCAGCATGGTTACAACTCCATAAAATACAAAAGGAGAAATCATATTACAATGATAGTGCAAACAGGTGATATAGCGCCTAGTTTTAACACCCTCCCTATATAGGAATTGTGTATTATAAACTAAAGAAAGTCTCATGATCTTGTTTTGGGGGACCCCATTACCTTTCCGTTCAGTAAGTGTAAATTACATCTGGATCAGCAAGTCTCTCAGCATCCCTGGAATCTTCCAAGTGTGTGAAATTATGGCAAGTGTGCTATGATAAAGGCGCCAGAATCTTGCTTGGCTCGCAGCTGCCAAAATGTTGTGTCTAGAATGTGTTACACGGACATGCTGATAAACAGGCTCACATGTTATGATAACCTTGATGGTTCAGCAATCACTGTACAGACTGGGGGCACAATGTATGTCTAGAGATGTCGAAAAACAAACCTTTTCTCATGTACAGACCCTAGTGAAAGCTAACTCGCAAAAACAACTAAGCAGTGTCGTGTGCAAAAAGGAGCAAAAAGGTAAAATGGCGTTTAAACTTCTAATAAGCCATGCTAACATAACATGCAAGCAAAAGGAGGCCCTAAACCATACTACAACAGGATACCAGATAGAGGTAAGAACTCGACTAATATTTTTTGGACTTACCCCTGATGCAGGTCTGGGGCAAGCTCACCTATAATGGAATTTGTCTTTTATGTGGTCTTACTGGCAAGCCAAGAGATATGTAGGCTCTAGAAATCTGCAAATGTCCCACTTTTTACTGACTGGGTTAAAAACATCAAGCACACAAGCCAGATGAATATAGCTAGTGACCCCCAAAGTTTGGAGAAGGTCTTGGTGGATTACCTAAATTGGCAACAAATTAGCAGGTCCAATGATTAAGCTATGTCTGCTGTGCTTCCCTGTTTTCTCCTTCCCTCTTTCTGTGTTTGGGGGAGATCACTGTGCAACAGAAATATCACCCTTTCCTATTAGGAGATGAGAGCTGTGCCAGCAAGAAAGTGATGGCAGGATGAGGACAAAGAAAAAAAAATAGAATTCTTCCCTCAGATTTATCCAGGGAGCAGAACCTGGACTTTAGCACCCCTAGAATTCCTTCAAAGACATTCCTTGTGTAGGTCAGAGTGGGGCTGAACTTATTTTGGCCCTCTGGAATTTGGAGAGGGGTAATGAGCCATGGCAGCAACACATATCTTGGTCACCTGAAAAGTAAAACAAAACAGTACATTATTTGGTATATTATTATTTAAACATAACTCACTGTGAATTATGTGTGCAAGAAACCTCATACACATTTCCTGAACTTTTAACAGATATATCTTAGGCACTGTTGGCCTTTGATTTACACATGTGTGTTCAACTTATATGTGTCATTGCACATATTTTCCATTGTGTGAAACATACAACATATCAACATGGTAACTTTCCTGTTTAGACAGATTTCTATGATAGATGTAGACACACCTACATCACTCATTGGGTGATAGTGTCTCCCAACTGCCATCTTTTTGACGAACACAACACTACACAGCTGATTGAAGTATGTTTAAATCTGAGTGAGACTACATTTTGTATGGATGTCATATGTTTGAAAGTGTACATGGAGACTTATTTTTGGTGCACTTGTCATCCTATGGTGAAATCTCACATGAACATATGACACAGTTCCACATTCGTTTTTCGCGCATACCTTACGAATTCCGTCATTTGAACGAATGCATCTTTAGCAAGCATTTATTCTGCACCCAAGTCGTTTTAACTACTTGCCTTTGAAGGCGCTGGATATTAAAATCGTTTAATTTACTATTCCAACTCTAGTCTGCACAACAGTAGGGAAGGTGTTGTACTTTAATTCCAACACCACTCCACCGTTGCACCCCCTAAAGCAAGTCGTTGTAATGACTTGCGTGCAGAATGATTGCATGCTAAAGATGCATTTGTTCTGTTGTAGGCACTGTGAAGGCACAGCTTGATTTTGGCTTCGCCCTAAAGGACGTTTCCCATCTCACACATTACACAGTCACTTACCATTATCAAGTTGAATGAAGCAAATACTTGTATGTTGCAGCATTGTAAACTGAATCAATATGGGGATGTGATGGAATTATATTGGATGTGAGCCATACATTGAGAATTATGTTTTAATGTTTGCTCTTATATATGGCCATTTTCAGTACTGTGTATCTGATGGCACACATACCTCATCAGGTATAGATGTTGGTTGTACATCATAACCTAGTATAGCACATATCTGTCAGATATGTTGTCACATATTTTGGATGAGTGTCACAGTGATTAGCTAAATGTGTGCAAAATAGAACAAAATGAAACAAACAAGAAGACCATTTGTGGTGTCAATGATGATTTATTTTTAGTAATGATAACTCATGTATTAGTGTACATTCTTTCTCTTGATATTCAGTAAAACAAAAGGGGTACAATTTCATCATGTCTCTGACAACTGGCCTTAGTGTGGACAATTTCTCCCTCAGAGTCTTCATCCTCTTCCTGCTCATATGGGATTTCCCCTCATAGTCTCATGGGACATTTGTCCTTACATATATATTATGCAATATTGCCAGTCTACTGTGCTTTTGCACATAATGGTAGGTGAAATCAGCTGTCTGCTACCTGATTTGTGCAGGCACCTAAAGCAGGACTTTAGTATCCCAAAAATATGTTCCACCTCATTGTAGGTGTTGGACAGAGTTGCATCGCTTCTTCTGTCCATCGATCTGGGAAATTGTGAATGGGATAATCAGCCACAGCTGGAAACCATATCCATGGTCACCTGAAAATAGACAACATCACAAGTCAATTAGTGTATTCTTTGTGACTTCAACACAACTACCTATGCATTATTTCTGTTCAGGCATTTATAAAACACATTTAATTTAAATTGATACTGATATGTCTTGGTTATTGTTGAACACTGCTTTACACATGCTTGTTACTAAATTTGGGATTATTTATACATATTGTACAGCATGTAAGAGATGCAACACATCAACATGAGGGTTAACGTGTTTAGAAAGAAGATTGGCAAGATAAGCACATTTTTCTATTTGTATCAACCTAATGTAAATTGGGGACTATGGGCCAGATGTAGGTAATTTTATTTTACCACCTCTTAAATACCGATTCATACCGAATCGGTATTTAAGAGGTGGTAAAATAGAGGGGGGGAGATGTAGGTATTTCAGATTCGGTAAATACCGAATCGTTAAGATTCGGTATTTACCGATTCTGTAAATACCGATTCGGTATTGCCCATTGATTCCAATGGGCAATACCGATTCTGTAATTACAGAATTGGTAAATACCGATTTTAGCAAGGGTGCAGGGGGTGTCACTTTGACACCCTCTGGCACCCCAAAAATAGGCATGTGCGCCATGTGGCACACAGACATGCCCTAAGGGCATGTCTGTGTGTCACATGGCACAGGTGTGCATGCACACATGTGCATGCACACCTGGATTCGGTATTTTACCACCCAATTGGATTGGGTGGTAAAATACAGATTCTTAAAGCCCTGTGGCACTCTGACATGTGCCAGCTACATCTGCATTTACAGAATCGGTATTTTACCGAGTCTGTATTTACCGATTCGGTAATTTTACCGAATCGGTAAATACAGAATCGGTAAAATACCGATTCTGTTAATGCATGCCCTACATCTCAAAATCCAATTACCGGTCGGTAACGGCCGAATTCGGCCGTTACCGACCGGTAATTGGCCACCTACATCTGGCCCTATATGTGTACAACTTTAAATGAGACTCTCTTGTAGGCATATTTGAAATTTTTTCACAAATGCTGTGCTTGGCTGCCTACAGGGTATGGTAATGCTTTACATAGTTAGCTATGAATTTGCATGCCTTGTTGCTTATTCAATGTTTCCATTGTTTTGACATATGACATGGATATTTCACTTTGGAATAATCATCATTCAGGTATTGTTTTTGTCATGGCATGTTGTCTGTATGAACTTACACTGACACATAGAAATAGAAATGGGGAACTTTTCTGTATGATACCTAATTTGTTTGAAAGACTGACTTGGTCCATCAGACCTGTAAAGACACGTTTCTGTCTGTCAATGTATGTGTGTGAAATTTCTATGTTTGTGAACAATTAGTACACCATTTCTTGATCGTGAGTATATAGATTTGTTTATGGTAATTACACTGTGATACCTTTCCTTCATCACTATGTGACCTAAGTTTGTTCCTAGTGTTTGAATTCTTCATTTGCCTGTTTAATCATTGGATGACAATTACTTTGATTAAGTGAGATGCATCAATTGTAGGCAACTTGTGGTATGTATGTAATCATCTATCACATTGATGAAGAATGCCAATTAGCCTTTTTATGAATGTTTATTATTTGAGTTTGAATGATGTAATGGCTGGTGTTTAGCTGCCATTTGCTCTTTTGGTGTGACTTGTGTACCTACAGTACATATTAGTTACATTATTTGATCTTATAATTTTAGTGCATAACAGTCTTTGATATTCAATGGTTCTTTCACATTTGTGGTCCTGAGAAATTCATCAGCCAACAGATATGCTGCCATGTGTGAAACAGATGCTTGTTATGTGAAAATTGTACTTACAGCATTTTCAAATCAAGGGAATTAACATATATTCCTACCTTGATACACCATTGCACTCACACACACCCAACACATTTTTGAGGTTGTTCCTTTAATCGAAGCTTCAAAACAATTGTGGGACACTTAGTTTGTCATTGCTGTCAATGCAATTACACTACATGTGATTCTGCCAGCTCACACAGTATGACAGGTCACAATACCAAGCACTATATATTTTTTCATCCATCCATTTCTGAATCTGTGAGGTAAGCATACAATGGAACATCATTGGGTACAAGTTTGAGTGACATACTACCACTAGATGCACATCATACACGATCCAAACACAAACAGAGTGATGGGTGTTTTCAGAAATTGGGTTTCTGGTTACCTGAGGCATGCCCCTTATCCAAGCAAGAACCACAATTCTAGTCAGTGTAAGTCACAAACACAACTTTAATTAACCTTTCCTCACCCACTGGTAGCTTGGAGTAATCAGACTTAACTGAAGAGGCAATGTGCAAAGTATTTGTGCAACACTTCAAACAGTAACATAATTAAAATACCATAAAAATACTCCACACCAAGTTAAAAAAATAGAGCTTCATTTTATAAATAAAAGGCTGTAAAACAGGACCTAGAAGCATTTAACACTTATGTGGGTTATGTTGTTGCGCTGGACCAGGACAAAGTCAAAGGTTCAGGCCGAGCGTGATGGAGTATGGGCAGAGTAAAGGGACAAAGTTAGGCCCACTGAACAAAAGTACTGGCTGCATCACCATTGAAGGCGCTGTGCAGTGCAGCTGAAGCATTGTCTCATTGTTGAGCCATGCAGTTGACAACACACAACGGTGGTGATCCTTCAGATTTGAGAGTGATTCACTGGTTCCGAATGCGATGCACTGCTGCTGCTCCTGTAGCAGAGGATGTGTTGCAATTGCGAGGCTCTAGTCCTGAATGAGAAGCACCTGTTCCTATCCACACAACTGCAGTGGTACCCTTGTTCCGAATGCAATGCGCCGGTTTTGATCCACACAGTGGCATTGATGCACCTGTTCTAGAGAGGATGCATGGGTTTTGTTGAAGCAAGCACCATAGCCCTCACTTCCAAGGGTCCAGGGCTTGGGTGGCACCTTTTGTCAGCGTATTCTCACAGATGGCAGAGTCGAGGCAAGCCAGCACGCCCTCTCTGGTTTCAGGTGATGCAGGTCCAGTCCTCCTCTCCCAGGCAGGGAAACAGCAGGCAGTAGGTCATCACAGCAAGGCAGGTGTCCAGCAAAGCAGCAGTCCAGCAGAGTGGTAGCCATTTTAGCAGTACAGCAGTTCCTAATCCTGGCATAGTGGTCACAGGTCCAGAAGTTTACTAAAGCATGGTGTCAGAGGGCCAGTACTTACCCCCAGTAGTGCCGTTGAAGTGGAGTAAGCTTCAAATAAGGGCTTTTGTAGTGCACAGAGGTTGTCCCATCCTGCCCTGGCTCCAGACTCACAACAGGGGTTTATGCAAATCTTTGTGTGGGAACAGGGGGAAACAACTATTAAAATGCAGTCATTATAATGCACTACCTTTACAACACAGCTGTTACAATACAACTGCCTTTACATCGCATGCCATTAAAATGCATGTCACTACAAAGCATGCCATTACAATGCATACCATTATAACACATGCCATTACAAGGTAAGTAATGGGGATTAGTTCGTTTTAGGGTTGGTATGGATTTTGGGGTACACAGGGATAGTATTTCTACCCCTACACTATCCAATACTTACCCTACTGTTGTACTCACTGGAGTGGGAATAGTAATTTTTACCCCTACCGTATCCAACACTTACCCTACTGTTGACCCAAAAGTATTATACATTGTAATGGTAGTTTCTTAAAATGCGTTGTTATGGCGTGCATTGTAAAATCATGCGTTGTAATGTTATTTGCGATGTAAAAACCGCAATCTAAAGGTATGCATTGTAATTGTTTGCATTGTAACGTCATATATTCTGGAATAGGACACATCCTATTCAGGTGTAAGTGTGAAGTTGAGCACAGCTCCTCCCTCCCTTCCTGTCAGCATGAGCCGGTAAGGCCCATCTAAGCTCTTTCATATATGTGGCTACCTAGGAGGAATATGCAAAGCCCAACTGTCACCCACCCCAGTCTGTTGAGAGACGGCAGCAGGTACCAAATGGCTAAAGTAAGAAAAAGTCAACTTTCAAAAAGTGGCATTTTCAGAATTGCAATTTGAAATCTGAATTCATTTTAAGTTGTGATTTTAAATTGTGATACCAGGGACTCTAAATCCCAAAAGTCTATCCCTTTGCAATAGGGAATTACACTTATTAAATTAAATAGGTAATCCCAATGTCATCCTGTTGGAGAGATAGGCCTTGCAGTAGTGAAAAACATAGTTAAGAGTTTTTCACTACCAGGACATGCAAAACTTAAAAGTAAATCTCCTACCTTTAAAATTAGTTGCATCCTGCCCTCGGGTTGTCCAGGGCTTACTTAGAGGTGACGTATATGAATAAAAAGGAACAGTTTAGGCCTGGCAAGAGATAAATCTTGCCAGGTCGAAGTGGCAGTGTAAACTGCACATACAGGATTTGCAATTGCAGGCCTGAGCCATGGTAAGAGGGCTACTTAAGTGGGTAGCACAATGAGTGCTACAGGCCGGCTAGTACCATTTTATTTACAGGACTGGACACATATATGGCACTTTACTAAGGACTGATAAGTAAAATAAATATGCAAATTGGGGGGAGCCAATATTACCATGTTTAGGGGAGAGAGCCCAAGCACTTTAGCACAGGCAAACAATGGTAAAGTGCACAGAGTCCTACAGCCAGAAAAATCAAGGTCAGAAAAATGGAGGGAGGCAAGCAAAAAGGTAGGGGAAGACTACCCTCCTCTCAGGCTGTCAGATAGGACAGGTATTCAGTCATTCATTTCCCATTAGTCAAAATATCGGTATCTGCTTTCCTTACCAATGAGTAGGCCATTCCCATATCTGCCAACACACTGCTCGTTTATGAGACTGTGTCAGAAAATATGGGCATTGTTAGTATTGAAATTGTTAGTATAGACAGTGAGGAGGGGGACCTTGGAAAGTGCCATTAAAAACCAAACCTGCATCTACACAGAAATGTATGTGATTAGATAGCAGTATGTGTCCTATGCTTCAAGTTAATAAATGACAGCGGACAAGCTCAGAGAGAGAACAGCTGCATTCTTTGATACATAGTGATGGTAGACAGAGATCAATGAAACAAACAAATCAAGAAGTCTCCAGTAAAACAAGCAAACCTGGTTGGACAGTTCCCCTGGAGTATGATCATGTGAGGGGGAAAACACAGGGGAGGGAGGCACACAACCAATCAGCATTGAGGTCAATTTAGTAAGGGAAGATAATACACAGAAATGATATAAAGGCATAGTCAGGTCACACGTTCTGCCTGTGCTGGTGTTTTTAGAAATAGCACTCAAATTCAGATTCCACAAATCAAATAACACATAGTCAGATGGCACAAATAATATGTACATGCGTTGAGGGGTTGCAGTTGCACACCATTATCAGTCCATTTTGATGTTTGTTACTCCTTCTGAATCCGTTTGCGTGCAGAGTGGGTTAAACGTGCTTCGCCTCTTTGCACGTGAGTAAATATGAATGACAGATTACACCAACAATTTGCTGTACACCCAGTCGCACAGCTTTGAAGAATCATTGTACACTTTTTTTCATTTTCCACAAGTTTATTCAACGTTATTCCAACTTTATCCAGTTTTTGTCATTTTATCATTTTTATCACGATAGCACTGTTCAAAGGCCCATATTATTTCACATGAGGCGGTTGTGCCAATCCAGGCCTCTAACCACAACACGATGGGACTGTAATCCATGTTTGCAGCTAAAATCATCATCATCCCAATGCATTTCGGGCTACTTTTAATGCCCTTCGTCAGGGGAAGCTGTTTAAAAGCGAAAATGACATATAACCCATGTTAGTCATTTGTGTTTAAACACTGTAGTAATTATACATAAATACATTCAGCCATAACATTTATGCTATATATATAACGTGACATTGTCATTAGTTGCCCACCCCACACCATTATTGTGACCTGAATTATTAATTTAGTTGTTGTTTTTGAGAGCACGAGGCATGTCGAGAGTTTAAACAGCATAGCGGGTAGAATGGCAGGTTTAAGATCGAGGAAGGAGTGGGGGAGGTCTCCGCTTGCAACAAACGCTCGTATTGGAACACACGGGATGCAAATAGTGAAAGATGATTGATAGCAAATAATTCAGGTCACAATAATGGTGTGGGGTGGGCAACTAATGACAATGTCACGTTATATATATAGCATAAATGTTATGGCTGAATGTATTTATGTATAATTACTACAGTGTTTAAACACAAATGACTAACATGGGTTATATGTCATTTTCGCTTTTAAACAGCTTCCCCTGACGAAGGGCATTAAAAGTAGCCCGAAATGCATTGGGATGATGATGATTTTAGCTGCAAACATGGATTACAGTCCCATCGTGTTGTGGTTAGAGGCCTGGATTGGCACAACCGCCTCATGTGAAATAATATGGGCCTTTGAACAGTGTTATCGTGATAAAAATGATAAAATGACAAAAACTGGATAAAGTTGGAATAACGTTGAATAAACTTGTGGAAAATGAAAAAAAGTGTACAATGATTCTTCAAAGCTGTGCGACTGGGTGTACAGCAAATTGTTGCTGTAATCTGTCATACAAATAATATGTAGTCAGATGATTGCACCAATGAGCCTAGGAGGGTGGGAAGCTTGGCTTTAGTTATGTAATGTTTCTCAAATGTGCCTTATATGTCCATTGTCGTTCACATGATTAGTATGTATGACTCAGCAAAAATACACTACATAAAGGGCTAACTGCTGTAGCCAATTTGAGAGTTGGATGCCAATCCTACTGGGTTCATCACTCTCCCAGCCACTGTAACATATAAACATTATACTCTATCACTTACTCTTGCTTGTTTTTCTGCTTCAATAAAGGTCTAACTAACCACATCATGGCAAATTCTATGATATTCTGTTAGAAGCTTTATGACGAGTTTCTGATGGTCCACTATTGCCTGGACATTTATGGAATAATTATGTTTCTGGTTCCTGCGGAGGTGTGCAGTGGCTGCAGGGGGCACACATTGCACATATGCGCAGTCTATTGCACCAAGTACATGGGGAAATCCTGCAATATTGCAGAACTCTTGCTGGGTATTCAATTGTTGTTTGTCAGTGTTGTTGAAGAATAGGTATTGTTGGGTTAGTTTTAATATGGCATCCAAAACAGTTGAGAGCCAAGCAGACAAGGCTCCCTGTGATTGGGCTGCCAATCTTACCGATGTAGTTTGGAATGATCCAGAGGCAGAGATTTGCAACACATACATCAATTTGGCATGCGCTGGAATGGCATGGGTCCATGTTGTTACTGTCTGGAGATGTCGCCCTATTTCCCCCAGCAATTCCATGATAGACTTCCTCTTCAATCTGTAGAACTGTATGACCTCCTCCTCCCTGAGGTCAAAGTGGGATATGCGTTGGTGGAAAATACATTCCTTCCTCCTTGGATGCCTACGTGGTTGTCTCTGAGCTACTTTCATTTGCAGTTTAATAACATCCATGGCAAAAGATGAGCTTGCCAAAATGTTCTGTGACGGTGAGGAATTTGTACTAGAGCCACTGTGCCATTTCTTTTACCTGGGTTGCCAATGCGCAGCAATTCTGGTACATTTCTACCTTTGTGTGGTGATTGTACATGATGCGTGACATAGTGCTATTCTTATAAATAGCACTGTGTTACAGTCGCATTGGGTTTTGCATATGTTATGTTGCATATAATATTTCCTGAGTGATGCAGCAGTATTTTGCATACCTTTTGCACCAGGAAATACATAAAAAATGTAGACACTTTGTTTTTTAAAGATGACTAACTGCTTGTGCCAGCCTTGTGTCAAACTGCACAAGACAAGACTGGTGCTAACTCCTGATAAATATGAATCTGGAAAGAACATAACATATCAATTCAGACTCAACATTAACTGAAGAGTGGACAGAAAATACAGGGGCATATAAATCAAAGGTTTCACACCCCCTTTGCAACACGATTGACGTGGTAAATCTGGTGTAACGCAAAGCATCCTTGAGTTACTCTGCCCCAGGGAGGCGTACCATGGGTGGAGAGTGGGTGTTCCCATGCCTCCACCCATGGATTTTGGTGTATTTCCATATTGGCAATAAGTGGTCAACCTGGGAATGCATCAAAATGCTATGCCCTCCCAGGAGAGACTTGATAAGGAGAAATAACATTATTTCTCCTAATTTGTTTTCTTTTTTATTTGTATTGCATTCTGCAGAACACATACAAAGAGGAACAAGCTTCAAAGGATTATTTTTGTGCAAGAAGGTATCTCTTCCTGCTCTAAAACAATCCTGCCTGCAAAGCAGGCACCCTTGCACCATGACCCAAGGGTGTCTGCATTGGCATGTGACAGCACAGTGCACCTGCACAAGAAAAGAACAGGAATGCACCATATAATGTTAACTAACAGACATTCCTGCCCTGTCGCTGTCATGTGAAACAGTGCAAAAAGGTGTCGTTCTCTGCTATATTGCATGAAATTTTGATATATCTGCCCAATAGTTTTAAAAACAAATGCCTACGAAACATGCATGCTTTTAATAGTTAGTGGATAGTTAGTGAAAATATTAATCAATTTTTAAGACTAAAAAGGTCACTAGATTTGGTTGATTCTCAAGTTTAGAGTTCCAGTCATATCTTTAACGGATCACTGAAATAATATCGACTACCAAAATATCGACTACCCAAAATATCGACGAGAAAATATCTACAACCCAAAAATATCGAGTTTGTATGTACAAACAGGTAAGTACAAAAATATCGAGTACAAAATATCGTTAACAAAAATATAGTTGTACAAAATATCGACTTTAATAAAAACAATGTTTAATTACATTAATATAAAAAATTAATTACTAAAATATAATTAACAATACTTAAAATAACTTTTAATAATTAAATAATTAATGAAAGTAAAAAAATAATATTTTTGTAATCATATTTCTTAAAACATATATATATATAGTAACAACATTTAATTAAATAATAGCCAATATTATTAACGTACAAATACAAAAGAGTAAAAATTACTATTCCCACTGCAAAGAGTGCAACAGTGGATATATGACGTTACAACGCAACGTTTACAACGCACTACCATTACAACGTAAGTATTGGTATGTATATAATAATTTTTTTTAATTTAAATTATTTAAAATTATTTAAATATAATGTAATTTAATTTAATTTCATTAAATTAAATTAATGTAAATTTAATTTTACTTTATTTTTACACTGTACCCCTGTACCCCTGTGCCCCAAAACTGACCCTGAACCCTAAAAAAACCCTTTACCCAAAAACCCAAAACTGACCCTGAACCCTAAAAATACCCCTTTACCCAAAAACTAAAAACTGACCCTGAACCCTAAAGATACCCCTTTACCCAAAAACTAAAAACTGACCCCGAACCATAAAAATACCCCTTTACCCAAAAACTAAAAACTGACCCTGAACCCTAAAAATACCCCTTTACCCAAAAACCCAAAACTGACCCTGAACCCTAAAAATACCCCTTTACCCACAAACTAAAAACTGACCCTGAACCCTAAAAATACCCCTTTACCCAAAAACTAAAAACTGACCCTGAACCCTAAAAATACCCCTTTACCCAAAAACTCAAAACTGAACCTGAACCCTAAAAATACCCCTTTACCCAAAAACTAAAAACTGACCCTGAACCCTAAAAATACCCCTTTACCCAAAAACTAAAAGCTGACCCTGAACCCTTAAAATACCCCTTTACCCAAAAACTAAAAACTGACCCTGAACCCTAAAAATACCCCTTTGCCCAAAAACTAAAAACTGACCCTGAACCCTAAAAATACCCCTTTACCCAAAAACTAAAAACTGACCCTGAACCCTAAAAATACCCCTTTACCCAAAAACTAAAAACTGACCCTGAACCCTAAAAATACCCCTTTAATTTAACATAATTAGCAATTAATCAATTAAATTAAATTAATTACCAATTACATTTTAATTAACAAATATTATTTAATTACCAATTAATTAAATATTACTACCAATTATTACATTTACATATTTAATAAATAATAATTAAATTACTTCCCACCCTATTCCCCTATAAACCCACAACCCGCTACAGGAAATATATTATTTTAATTTACATAATTAGCAATTAATAAATTAAATTAAATTAATTACCAATTAAATGTTAAATAATTAACATATAATATTTAATTACCAATTAATTAATTATTACTACCAATTAATAAATTTACATATTTAATTAATTATAATTAAATTACTTCCCACCCTATTCCCCTATAAACCCACAACCCGCTACAGAATAAAATTACACAATAATTTAAAAAAAATCATTAATTAAAAATAATTATAACATAAAATGACACTTTTCACACATATTATAACATAAAAACACTATAAATAATTACATATTATATAAAAAACGATATTTTTTACTTTCGATATTATTTACAGTCGATATTACTTCACTTACCTTAAAAACGATATTTTGGCTGTCGATATTCTGTCCTGTCGATATTTTCTCCAAACGATATTTAAAACTCGATATTCTGTCCAAACGATATTTTGGAGTCGATATTATGTCTGTGCACCATCTTTAACATCATGTTAAGGTAAGGATCAAAGCAAAATTCATCTTCTGTCACTTTTTCCTCCTCCCGATCTCTAAGCTCATGGCTGTGCTAGAGTGGGAATCAGTTCACAAAAGTATCTTTTTTATACCGTCAAACAGGCTAATTTCCAGTCTGTATTTTCAGCATCTGCCTGTATGGATCTTTGCCGTTGCTTTAGAGAAAAAAGAAAGCAATGCATCAGATAATTTATTCTCACAATCATTAGTCAAATTTTGGTCAATAAAGAGAGTTTGTATATGTTAGAGGGTTTTATTAATCAAATATTTTAGTAGAACGCCTTAATAATCAAATCTTTCAGTAGATCATCTTTATTGCAAATTACAACCTAAATTCAGATTAATCTCAATAGGCAATATATGACAGAAATATTAATACCTGTTAATCAAATCAGGTAATAAATGCATTAAAGCACACTCTATATTGGAAAGAATCCCTATCCTAAGAATCGGGTGAAAATGGAGTTAGTGAGAACCTATAAAGTGTTCTAGTTCGTGAGCAAAAAGCATAAAGCTTTAGCGGTAAATCAACTCAAAAATAGCAAAATATCAACACAGAGAACTTCCCATAAAGAGATGTTCGAGAACTCACTAGAGTCTCTTAGCTATAGGACATATACACAAGGGCCGAGATTCATAAAGGTTTAAAGTTGAGCTACAGTTAATCTAATGAGCGGGGAGTGCCAGATCTCTGTGAATATAGTACTCTCCTGCTCTCTCCCTGTCACACAACAAATCACAGCTTCTTTGAGGGCTGCGATGCTTTCCGTGACAGTTTCCAGAATTTGGGCCCACAACTTTAACCTTTTAATATGTATTTTCTAAATAATACTCTATGTAGAAATTGGCACATCTGTACTAATGAAAAAGAAGACATTTACAATATCACCATTGATGGGGAAAAACAAGTAAGTTAGAAAGTTGAGTTCACATTTTAAACTCTGCATTTCAATGTATGAACTCTTCTTTAACCCATTAAATGACAAAACTTTGTCATGTGTAATCAGTTGTCTTTGGTGAGTCGAAACATTCTCCGGAAATACTTGAAACAATATAAGCAACGTATTAATTATTATGAGAAACGTGGAGAGATTACATGTTCATGGAGAGGTCAGGAATCAAACTTTTTATGCAGATTCAGCATGTTCTATTAAATCTTATTTTTCAACTAGCGCCCCTTTGGTCAATTTGAGTCCTGGTAAGAGTAAATAGGATAGCTTACAGTTTTTTGCATTCTGAATTAATTATTTTCATCAAAGCTTGCACATTAATTCTACACATTTAATTATAACCAGCAATATTTTATTGTTAATTTAAAATATTTTTCACAGCTGGATGAAGTGACAGAGAAATACTTCACTGCAGTTGCTGTAATATTGTTAGGGATGAATAAGAAACAATAGAAGATCTAATTAGCATCTGTCCACGGACAAAATATTTTGTTGGTCCACCCTTCTAGTTTCTGATTGTTAGTACTAGAAACATGCTTTACTACAATATACTAAAGGGCGGAACATTGAACTTGTGAGTATTCTAGTTCGATTTTCAGACTTCGCTCTACCTGCGCTGAAAATCAAAGAACCTCTTTTCCATATTGTAGACTGCAACTAGTAAGCAAGTGAATTTCCAAGCCAGACCCTTAATTGACAAATGCAGATTTTTTTAATTAAACAACACCACTATGTAATTTAAAAGTCCCTAGCACCACTGGAGTGTCAGTTTTTTTAATGCTTCTGTGGCGTTGTGTGCTGGTCCATATTTACAGGGGAACGGCCAGAACAATGCGGACAGAGCCACACATGCCGGAACACCACAATCGTAACCACGCTTGCCGGAACAACGAATCCGTCTTAACCACCCATATGCGTGGTTAAGGCAGATAGCGCTCTAGTATTTATGATGGGGGTAAGCGTTGGAACAGGAAGCTCCCGAAGCAGGCAGGTGGAGCAGGAGCAAGGAATTGGGGGGTAGTTTTTAAAGGTGTCTTGGTGGAGAGTATTTCGGACTGGGGTGGTTTTATGGCTCAGGGGAGGAGGGTCGGGGTAGTTTGTTTTGTTGGAGGCACGGTTTTAGGCATCAGGGCTGTGGAAGGGGCTGGGATAGGTTTGGAAAACGGGTTAGAGCTCAGGGCAGTGGGAGGGATAGGGGGTCAGGGTAGTGTCAATGGCTGGGTTTGGAGGAGTTTTTCGGAGTGGGTGGGGGTTTTGGGGCTCAGTGCAGGGTGGATCAGTGTATTTTCTTTTAATTAGGGAAGGGTTTTAGGGCAGTGGAAGGGGTTGGGGTACTTTTAGGGACAGCGAAGTAGTGGCAGGGTGGTGTATATATGGTAAGGAGCATGGTTTTGGCCTCAGGGAAGAGGTAGAGTAGAAGGTAGTTTTAAGGCAGGGCAGGTTTTAGGTCTCAGGTTGGCAGAGCGGGATAGGGGTTTCAAATTTCAGGATATAGGGATGGGGGGTCAGAGCAGTGGCGTTGCATATCCCCTTAATATTTGTGCCTTTAGAACGAAAATGCGTGATAAAGACATGTGTGGTAAAGGAATGCATGGTTGAGACTCATTCGTAGTAATGACTGCATGGTAGAGGCACACGTGGCTTAGCGATGTGTGCCACTGTCATACAACCAAATTCACAAGGCCATGCAAAGCCACTATGCTTGGCTTTACACAGCCTTGTAAATATGGTCCTCTTTCACGCAGTACTCTGTGTCAAAGGGGCGTATCAAGGGTGTTGCTGTGGGTTTGCCATGCAACAACCATTGCTTTTGACACTGCCCTAAATTTACAAGGATTCATAAATCTGAGTCAGCCCAAACACTAACGCCTTCCCAGAATGCAGCACACATTGATGGGACAGCACGCCATTAATGATTGTTTTTGTGCAGGAAGGTGTCCCTTTCTGTACAAACACAATCATTCCTGCAAAGCAGGTACCCTTGGACCATGGTGCAAGGGTGCGCGAGTTGGCACTAGGTTAATGTTTTAGCGCCGGCGCCGGGGAGAGCACCGTGATGCTCCATATTGTTGTAAATATGGCGCAGCTCGGCTTAGCAAAACCTCTTGTGGCACCTCGTTGCCCCATTTTCTTGTAAATATGCCCCACAGTCCCTCATTACAAGTGTTGTATTTCACTCGAAATGTTCACCCAAGGTTGGGCCATTCCAAGTAGGCCAGTGTCTCTGGAGCTAATAATTCCAGGCCAGAGGCACTGAGTCCGTATTCAACAGGTACAGATTAAACAGCTGGACTAACGAGGGTAAGGATCAGTTGTGTCCAATAGTTTGAAGCATGGTTGTGGGTGGGCCACACACTCATGCACATTCACTTACACCTCTGCATTCACACAAGTGCAGGCACCCACCATTCAAGGGCATGCACGCACACACACACATCCATTCATAGCATGCACTCACAAATACACATACATTCATACATAGATGCACACATGCACCAAACATCTAAGAAAACGTACTAGGCTGCAGCAGTGATGCCGAGTGGTGGAAGGGAAGCCTCAGTGGCTCCTGACGATTGGGACTGCTGCCTCCACTCACTGGCTGACCTTGTTATCGGTTGGCCAATGAGAGGAGGTGGCAGTTCCTACATCATCACAGAGTGGAAGGGGGTCAGTAAAACTGCTGACCCCACCCCAATCTGTGATGAGGAGTAACTGATTGTCAGTCGGCCCTGGGCTTAAAACTGAAGAGCCCAGGTCTAAGGCTTTCCTTCAGTGATGCTCCCCCATGCCATGATGAAAAGAATCATCAAGTGTTTTGCCGGGCTTAGGAGATTACTCACACAGAGATGTCAAATCTTCAACCTGGGAAAGTCCAGCTCAGGCAGCCAGGTGCAAATGCAGTGCCTTCCTGAACATGAACATGAAGAGTGCCTGTCAAGCTGTCCTTTGCTCATCCTGACAGACAATCTTCTCGTTTGGAAAAAGCTGAGGTGATTGGCCTTTCCACACTTAAGGATGGGCTGCTGCTGATAGGGGCGTGGTCATGAGAAAGTCTGGCCCACACCCAACTCGAAAAGCACTACTAGGGTAGCTTACAACACCCTCAACAGCCTAACCTAACCCTGCTCTGGCTTGCCTGACATCTGTATCTGTCATCTTCTACTCTCAACCAGGGCTCTCCAGCCCTCCCACTGGCGTAATCTGCCTTCTTTGAACATCTGAAACATTTTAACAGATGTTTCTCTGCAATTGGAGGAAGAACTATGGGGAATAGTTGTGTTATTACCAGGGCCATGTGGTCAGTCTCCAAATTGGGGGCAAATCTCGAAAATGCCAGAGTTTGTTTAGAGGATACCAGCCATAATTGGAGATTCCAGTGCTTTCAGTATTCCGCATCAAATGTTCACATACTCACTAAGAGGTCCTCACAGATGTTTTACATGGATTTCTAGTGTACCAAAATCGCTGTGAGTATAAACAAACTTTTGAGGTTTTTTTTCATGCCCACCCAATCCTGTAACGCTTCAGATGTTTGACCAACATTAATGCAGGGGCTTTCAATATTCCAATAATTACATTCTGTGAAGTATGATGTGGCATTGTGAATAACAAATGGGTTTGCTTGCTTACTAAATGTGCACTTTGATGTGCAAAATCCTTACTGGAGTCACAATTAGGTTTTAATTAAATAAACCATTCTGCAAAAAATGTCTTTGTGTCACATATGAAATGATGGTATGGAGGATTTGCAGCAGATGAAACCAAATGCTGCATAGCAGTTGCAAGCCCTGGAGCCATTCTTTATCTGATTCATCTGACTTTTTAATTTCTGTTCAGTAAATACTTTTCCATAAATCTAAATGTTGATTTAGATGACTCTAGTCACAATATGGTGCGAGGATGTTTGGAAAATTAAAAGAGGAATCAGCCATTAACTCTGCAACAGAAGACATGAACGTTAAGAAGCCATATGTTTTTCAGTAAACCAAGTTCATTTGGATTCATAAAAATAAAATGTACAGCTTTCGTGTTCCGCTTATTATCAAGTCTGAATAAAAACAACAATAAGATTAATAAATTGCTGATGTTTTGCAGGCACAACAGAGAGTACCGGAGCAAAAACAAAAACTATTAATTTGACAACATACTGCGACGGCGAAAAGATTGGAAACTCTTAAGGGATTACCATCACTGCTTGAATACTTGCATGCACAACTCAGATAAAAGAAAACGCACAAAGAATCATTAAGACGCACAATGTGAGTCGCAGACTTCCTGTCTGGAAAATGCAAAGAACAAAATGATGCCCTAAGATGTTTATCTGTAATAAAACGGCTTATATTCAAGAAGGAAAATGTGTTCCCAGCTTAATTTGTTCTTGATCAAGATAGATGCAATGCTAAAATCATGTTCTGGGGAAGTGGTAGCTACATCTAAGGGGTGGGTGGTTTGCCATTACAATTGTTTAGTAATAAGAAGGAATGCCCAAACCACAGACCCGATACTGACATTAAGGTTGGCGCTTGCTTTATTAGCCGAATTTCTGATAACACTTTGAATGCAAGGCAGACCTTGTACAGTTGGGCTCGACAGGGAGCCAAAATCGGTTTTGGAGACTATATGTACAAGCCCCTATCGCCACCATAATGTCACTTTTATTGACGGTGTGGTGGCGATAGGGGCTTAGCCTTATTTACAAGGCAGAGTTAAGCCGCTTAACGTGGCTTAACGCTGCCTTGTTAATAAGGCCCCCTTTCACAATATGGTTAATGTAAAAGGGGTGGGCAGTGGGTGTTGCAGTGGCCATTCCACCGCAACACCCATTGATTTTGACGCGGCCCCCGATGTACAAGGGCAGCGTACATAGGAGGCAGTGCCACAATTAACACCAGGTCATATATTGTCTTAAGTTGGCGAAATGAGGAGAAATGCATTATTTCTCCTCCTTACTGCTTTTTCCATGTGTGCTGCCTTGTGCAGTGCACATGGAAAAAGCAAAATGCCATGGATTGCTTATGTACAGGAAGGTCCCCCTTAAACAATCTTTTAAAAAAAATGCCATTTGAGAATTTCATGTGTGTTGCATTAAGCAGCACACATGAAAGTGACAAAATGGCATTTCAGGATTGTGTATGTGCAGGAAGGGAAACCTTCCTATACATAAACAATTCTCCCGTGCACGCAGACACCTTTGCACTATGGTGCAAGGGTGCCTGCATTGGCGCTACACTGCTAAGGGTAGCGCATAAGCAGGGGGAAATGCAAGCGCGCACCTTATGCTTGTAAATATGATACAGCCTTGTGTTTCAGAAGTGGCCGAGTGAGGCCTTAACCAATGACGGCTAACACCTCACTTCGCCACTTCTATTATACATATCCCCCTTTATATTGCTAAGAATATAAAGGACCAAAACCTGTTCTAATGGCACAGTCTGCAGCTCAGTTTTCCTAAAGAACGGTTATTAAATTGTAATCGGGTTTTAAGGTTTACAGGCAATTCCAGAAGGAATCTTATAAAATATTGAAATACTTGTTCACAGTATCCAGTAGCAATAATGCCTCGTAATTACATATTATTTCCTGTGTTTATAAGGAAATAACAATACAAAGCACATGATCCAAAAACAGGCATCTGTGTCTGCCACAGTAGTAGCTGGTACTTATTTACCCCGGGCAGACAAGTAACACAAATATTTTACTAGAATAGAATTACCATCAGGGTTCCTAAGCCACTTATTAGCCTGCAGGGTAGAGTAAAGTAAAATGACTCAGGAAGAGTGGCTGTTTAATGTTTTTGTGATGCCATTATATGCCACTGAACTTTCAATAATTCTTGAGTGATGCCACTAATATGAGATTAATATGCTAGTGGTGCAGTGTTCCAATATGCCAGAGAGCTTTGCAGTATAACAGATTGTCAGAAGTAATCACTAATTCTCAAATAGGTGGGCTACATATTGGCACAGTGGGCTGCTCAGAATGACTGAACTATTTGAGCAAGCTGCTAGGACAGGTGTAGGGATGTATTAAGCTGTAGAGTTTGAGTTATCTGATGTAATAGAGATACATCTGTGATACATCCGTGATGCAATATTAGAGATCCATCCCTGATGGCAGTGTCTACAATGCCATTGTAAACTATTAGACTATAATACTTTTTTCTTGTCTTCAGATTACATCAGAAATATTGGGACACATATCAACCTCAATCCATGGACGTTGGCCCTTAGTTGAGATTCTACAATGGTTCATATCGGTTGATGTCTTTAAATCTTTCGATCTACAGCTAACCCAAACCTAATGCAAATTGTCTTGAGTGATCAAGTGATGGTGTTATTGCTAATGTTTTGTTTGTATAGTCCTAAGTGACATTGCACCATATAACCTTATGACTTATTTATATTCCTAATTAATCAGATTCCTAGCCTTCCTATTCACAGCTCTTGGCATTTTTGCCCCTCTTTCCCTAAGACATGTATATATTGCAGTGTCTTGCAAGTTAGCAATGATAGAACCCTTTTGGCTCCTGATGGACTCCATAGAGTTGTGACGTAAGTGTTAGAGCGTAATGCAATAAAGGTTGATTTAGAATTTTGAGTTTGCAGTTACGCGCAGACGAATGAAGACATGTAATACTAAGCGCTGTGTGTGGCAAAGTCATTGGTAGATACCCCGGCTAGGGAAAAAGTTATAGTAACAAAAATAAATACACTGTTCCCCAAAAAAGGGGGTAGCTACACTTAGTAACCAAGCGAAGGGAGCAGCGTAAAGGGGAAAGGGGGGTGGGGGGATTCCCCTTTCGGAACTGAAACCCTCACACACCCAGCAAGCTAGGTGTCATGCTTCATCATATGGGTTTTGCTCCTCGTTAGACTGGCACTGCAATGTCAGAGGATATGTTTCATCTTAGCCGTGTGCACACCAAACCAATGGGGAGGTCCATTGTTACCTCCGCATGCTAGGGAACCTCTCCAACAATGTTTCTGTGGGGATGTGAATCAAGGAGCCCGCCAACCCAACTGCTCATGGCGGTCGCGAGGAGCAAGGGAAGACAAGCGCCATCCCCAACAGCACCGATGGAGAATGAAGGGGGGTCAGGTGGGGGGGCCACCGCGCGTTGTGATCACAATGCTATCGCTCCCATCTGATGCAGCGCGGGGACGTGGCTGCCAAGTGTTCAAAAACCATGGTTGGATGGCTAGCTGCGTCCATAAGGAACCTAGGGTGCCACCTTCACTAGCGAAGTAATGTCTAACATGCAACACAACACTGGTCACAAGGCGCAGGAGCCAATACAATACGGGGGCTCACTTACCTGTCCGTCGGCCGGATCGCACCATAAACCTACCCGCCCATCAGGGTCAGGAACAAGCTGGGGCGGTTTGTTGTGCGCGTTCCAATACTTTTAACTCATCGCGACGGAACTCCCGTATGCCCTTGTAACATGGGCAGGGAGTACATGGTTACCGCGCGGACTCGTAGGCGTGGCTTGTGATGCAAAGCTGCGCTGTGGTGTTAATGTGTACCTAGGATGCAGGTGGCGGCCATATTAGAGTGTGTGTTGTGCCGTCAGGACTGCCTTAATTCCAATATCATACATCGAGTCAGCAGATACCGTTGTTAGTATCGCCGATGTGAAAAAATGAAAAAATGAAATGCAAGCCCGGAGAAGGTGAAGATATTGGTTCAAGTGAAAACAAGGTTAGTAATCATTGTCTAACGAGGTCGCTGACAGGGAGAGCTAATTACTTGCTCTCAGCCTACCAACAAAAAATGGGTGGCTATTATCAAGTCTGAGGACCGGTCAATAAGAGTAGTAATCAATCTATGTAGAGGGGTAGCGTGACGTCCACCCCAACAACAATCAAGACAACTTGCAGTCCACCCCTCAAGGATGAGTCAATGATGGATAGCTAACGTGATTGAAGGGGTTGGGGGGACTGAAGAATTGGCATGGGGTTGTGTTGATTATCTACAGAAGCATAGTGAGCTCCTTGTCATATTCTGTACTGACAGTGGCCACAGCAGTAATTCAAGGGATGTATATGTACAACAGCCATCTCTGTAGTCAATTCAGGTATCAGTCAAACTGCTCCAGGGGATGCAGTCATTGAGGCCAGTACTGTCAGTTGCTAGAAGGTACACCCATCTCTGCTCTATTTTAAAGAGTGCCTTGTGGGTAATCTGTTGGTGTGCTTCAAGTACCGTCCATTGAATGCTTTCTGCTGTGTGACTCATTTCCTTACAGTGGGTGTAAAGTTTAGTGTGTGTTTTTTGGCATCTTATATTACTCCTGTGTTCAGTGATACGCAGCTTAACCTCTCTCATGGTCGTACCTACATATCTCTTTCCGCATGGGCAAGTCAGGATATAGACACATCTACGGGTGTTACAGTTGGTGTGTCGTTTTTGGCGCCACGTGAAGGTCTCAGAGAGTTCTCATAGTGAAATACTGTGAAACACTGTTGAAAGACTGGCTGTTCCATAGGCTATCATTGGAGCTTTACTGTAACATTTTACATTTGCAACTTTCAGTTGGGAACAGCTCGATATTTGGAGGTTAGACTCTCTGAACTCAGAATTTAATAGCACATCTTTTATTAACCCGTTGCGTGCTCATGACGAGCTCAGCTCGTCATGAGGCACGGTTGAGCTGCACTCATGACGAGCTCAGCTCGTCATGACCATTGGAACGTTCACACGCGGGGATAATTTTCCCGCTGTGCTGAACGTTCCAAAACGGGCTAGTCACAATCACGGCGGCGCCCCTCCCCCCTGCACAGCAGGTGAAAACACCCCGCAGCCAAGGCGTTAAAGGTGGTTTTAAATTCTGTGTTTGAAAATGTCACTTACAGAAAGTAGTCATTTTCTTGTTTAACCATCCTGTGTGCCTCAGCCTGTTTGTGAATTCACTCCCTGGTTTTGGAGTGACAGGCGCTGGGGATGCGCATTCAATATAGACAGTCACAAGGGGGGAGGGGTTCAGGTGCGTTCTGCCATGCCTGGGTGACTGATAGCTAGGCTGAATAGACCTGGTCTGCATTTAGAGTGGAGGGAGGAGTTTTCACTAGCACCTGAATATGCAATGTCTCATCTGCCCAATGCTGTCTCAGACTCCTGGAGTGAAGCAGGACTAGGGAGAACAGAACTGGTCTTACTAAGCTCAGAGACTCTTGCAACAAAGACTACAAAGAGAAAATTGGGTATAAGTATTGGACCTTAAACCTCAAGACTTTAGATCACTTCTGGATAGAAGAGAAACCTCTGCCAACGAGAAGAGCTGTAAAGAGGACCACCGCCCCTTTGCTCTGTGTGCTTTGCTGAGTTGACCTGTAGTTGCTGCTTTTTCCAAGGAGAGGACAAAGACTGGAACCTTTCTGTGAACCTGCTTGTGAAGACTCTCCAAGGGCTTGTGTGTGTTTGCCTCCTGTTGTGAAGTTTCAGAGACACATAGCCTTCACCACCAGCTTCCTTGAACTCTACTGCTGGAGTTATGACCTGTCAGGGGGTGCCTGTTCCAGTTCTGGGCTTCTGGATGTTGTTGCTAATGATGGGAGCTGAAAGAGCTTGAAGACACCAATACATCACCCTTCCAGTGCCTGTTTTTATGATGCACCATCACTCAGCGGGAGAAAGTTACATGCTCCACCACTGTATGGCTGAAAAATCCACGCTGCACCTTCCAGCGGCTGAAAATCTGCTATATGCCAAGTCCCGTGCATCGATCTTCGAAGTCTGAGATCACTGCACCTACCAATGTAGGCCCCACTGTGTGGCTTAACGACCCAACGCATCATGGGACTGCGACTGAAGATATGTATGCAGCGCCTGTCAACAGCTATAATTGGGAGTTAAATCTGATAGGAAAAGTACGTTTTCTCACAATTGTCAACCAGTGCCTGAAAGGCCGTGAGGAGAGATGTTGTGCTCTATACCTGTTGTGTGGTAATGAACAGGTAACAAAGGAGGCTTTTACTTAGTTTTAAAGATGAATTTAATATTGTGGTAAAGAAGCCCACAGGAGGAACAGTAACATCATTGCCTAACAGAATATCGTCTATGATGGATAGTTCACTCTCCACATGTGAAAAAGGTTTGAGTGGGGTGGGTAAGGCCACCCCTTTTTGACAAAGTCTATAACTGTAGGAAAAACATTGTCATCTTTAAGGGCATTCAACCACTTATCATGGGAGACTAAGCCAGAAGAGCTAAAAATATCAACTAATGTGGCTACCACAGATTTGACCTCATTAGGAAGTTCAGTTTGATTGAAACTTTCCACTGGCATCCTGGAGGAACAATTGACACTAGAGTTCTTGCCCCCAGGGATACAATAATTGTTTTAATTGTATTCTTGCAAATCGGAAATACACCTAAGGAACCATGTTGAAGGCTTTCTCGCACCATTGCCATTAACCAAATATATTAGAGATTTGTTATTTGTAACGAAGTCAAAACACATGCCCCAAAGAAAGGTCTTAAACGTCTCAATCACCCAATAGGCTAATACCTCCCTCTCAATAGTACTGTAGTATGACTCTGGGGATTTCATTGAGCTGGAGGCGAAGACAACAGTGTGTTCTTTGTTGTCATAAAATTGTGAGAGTACTGAGAGTACAGCCCCTTATACCGACTTGATTTGCATCTGCTGTAAGAATGAATTTACTTTCAGGTCTAAAAAGGGATAAGGCTGGAGCATCAGCTATCAAACACTTGACAGTGACAAAGCTTAATCAGCAACAGCATTCCAAATAAACAGTACACCATTCTGCAATACCTTATGGAGCAGTTGAACAAATGGTGTGTACTATTGAATAAACCTGGCCTAGCACTCACTCATACCAAGAAAGGATCTTAAGGAGTCCTTTTCTTTGGGTGGGGTAACATCCTGCATTGCCTGAATTAAAGAAAATGTTGACTTAATGCCTGTTTCAGAAATATATTGACCCAAATAGTCCAATTCTTGTCTCAAGAAATAACACATCTCTGCTTTGAGTGTAATACCCACCTCTCTAAATACTTTCAAGACTTTGTTGAGTATGACACTATGTTCTGCAACTGTGTTGGCTATCACAAGGACATCATATTGGTAGGCCTGAGTAGCTGGTAAGTTCGAATGCATCAATTTCTGAAACACGCGATCTACAGTCGCAAGACTGGAAGGTAATGATAGAAACTTGAAGGCCCCCAAAACGGGTGAAAAAAATGGTGAAGTCTTGCGAATCTGCAGCAAGGGGAATTTGGTCATACGTGGAGCGTAAATCCAACAAAGAGAAAAACTTAACCCCGTTTCTGTTTGCTAACAATTCATTTATCTTAGATGAAAGGTGGCAATCCACAACCAAATTCTTCTTCAGGGTGCACAAATCCTCACAAAACCTAATGTGCCTGTCCTTTTTTCATACAAAGACAATGGGACTTACCCACTCAGAAGTGTGTGTGTGCGTGGTAACAACTTTTTTAACCAGTTTATCCAGAAGGGCATTGAGCTCTGATCTTACTGACAAAGGTGGTGCTCCAACCTCAAGAAGAAACAGGTATGGCTTTCTTCTTGAGTTTAGGTCAGTGTTTAAATTTATGAATGGCTCCAATTTTATTATTAAAAACTTCCAGAAACTGCTAACCTATTTCCTATAGGAAATTGTCACTATTGTCATTGACCGACGCCACATGATTCAACCTGACAGAATTTATTGAACCAAGGACAAGGAGTGAGCCTAACTTGACTATGTCTTACCATCCTATATAAGTTTTCCTTTTTCAGCCACATGCATCTTGGTACGTATCTCCCTGCCCAAACACCTTACATTGTCCATAAAGTAACCAATCATGTCAATATCCTGATCACCATAAGCTTTGGGAGAAACGTCAGGCGAATATAGGTGTGTAATCTTACCTCATGTCTGATTAAGCAATGTATCTAAAATAATAGTACTGGGTGCCCAGGAATCTGCCAATGTGTTGAGCTTGACTGATCCCACACATTCATCACAAAGGACACCTTTAATGGATTTCTCTTCCTCAGCATCTACATCAAGTGTAAGGACCACTCTCTACAAACCCTCCAAACAATCTTCCACAACAGAGGTCTCAGGCATAATCTCCCCTATGGGCAGTTTCTCTGTATCCGGAGGAACTGCTCTGTCAAACAACACTACATGAGTGAATCAGAAGATCTGGCAGAGCGCCTCACGGAGTGTGGCTACCCGAAAAGATTGGTGAAGAAGGCAAGGAAACAGCTTGTTTCAGCCCGCGTGAATCCTTACTCCAACTGTAAGAGAGACCCAATATCCAGGAAGAGAGATTGATTTGAGTTACCACTTTCTCCACCAAAAGTAACGCCATCAATGAATTATCAACAGGCACTGGAACCTTGTCGCCGATTATATCACACAGGAAGCACCACCCATGCATTCCTTTAAAAAGGCCAAGAGCATTAGGGACCATGTCGTCAGATCATTTTTGGACCCACCAACATCACCCACAGTTTTGTCCCTTTGGAATCTACCCCCTGTCATCGGGTACCACAGATGCGGCCACTGCACGGCTTGTGCCAGCACGATCCAAACAAAGGAATTTAACTACAAGCAACATATAAATTACCTTTAAAACGCACAGCAACTGCAATACGAACAATGTAATTTATGGAATTGTCTGCCCCTGCGATCTGATCTACGTAGGCCAGACACAATAAAAGGTCAAGGCGAGGATACTACAACATTATAGTCGGATCCGCAGTGAGGTGGCTGGCGCACCATTGGTTGAACATTTTAAACAAACTGATCATGCACCTGAAAGTTTCAATTTGATTGTATTGCAAAAGGTGACCGTGGGACCAAGAGGAGGCAATATTGGTCAGATTCTCAACATCCGAGAATCCAAGTGAGCTTGATAGTAGCTACGCACAGTTAGCAACCACATGCCCATAGACATTTGCTACAAATAATGCCCCTCTAGCTCTAGCATGGACCCATGCAGCCGTTGGTTACCAGACAATTAGCTGTCTTAATGCCACTGACCCTTATTTGTCCTCGCATCAACAATATATTGCATACTGTGTTTTATTCGATTGGTTTATGTATCAATATCCCTGTGCAGTTATGCTTTAGTGCCTATGCCATCATGTTGATAGGCATGCCCTAAATATACAGGATCAAGTTGTTGACCGGCTACTTTTATGATTGAACCTTTTCCTGAAGATGTCACAGTAGCACTTATGTCTAAATGTGTGATAAGCATGTGTTTAATCTACAGGTTCAACATTTTGTAATAATTTGCCAACTCCACTAGTGTAAACTCAACTGTTTGGCATTTTTTTGGTAATCTTGATTCTGTCACCTTCTGACACCTATGATTGGCCTAAGGAATATCAATATGTGACAAGACTCCATCAGCTAGTCTTTCGCTGGTATATATATATATATATATATATATTACCTACTGGCGGTCGCCAGTAGGTATATATAGTTAGGTTTTTTTCTCTATGGGATTTTTGAAAATTCTATGTCTAATAACTTTGGCGTTTGTGGACGGAATTGGCTGAAATTTTCAGGAAAATGGAACATTTTGTTACTGAGTAGCCCCAGAAAATTTGGGGGGGTTTCGTCAAGGGGGGGCCGAGAAAAAAGGGGGGTCCCAAAACGTGTTTTTAACATTGAGTTTTCCATAGGGCGGTTGGCCTCACTTTTAGCCCGAACGGCTGAATGGATTTGCACGAAACTTGGCAAAATTGTAGGGACTGGTAGCCCGATGTGCCTTTGCTAGGTCTCAATATATGTGCTCCAGTGGATTTTGAGAAATTAACGTTCAAAAAAAGATATATATCTGTAACAGCGGAACGGGCAGCGCTCCAGTTCGCGTACTTTTCGCGTTACGGAGCTTTGTGAAGCGAAGCTGATTGGTTCTCCGGCGTCTGTAAACATTCCAAACAGTCCGTAGCGGCCGCCATCTTGTCTCTCGGTAGGATCGAGAGACAAGAGGAGGCCAAAGCGAAGGGGCAAATGACCATAAGGGGGCATAGTAGATCCTCCCTGTTTTTTTGGTGGGGTGCGCCCGGTTAGCGTAACGGGAAGCGGACTGGGGAGCGTACTACAAGGAATGAAGAATGATTGACTTTTAACTTATTGTATGTTTATAGACTTTTTTTTAACTTTTTTTTCTGCTGAGTGACGTCTCGGCCTATCTTCACGGGATGCAGTCCCTACCATCTCGGCGTTTAAGCCCAGGGGGACCGGTAGTGTGGGAGAGATAACGGGGCATATTATCAAGGGGGTTTATCTCCGCTTTTTTGGCTTTAAAAGCCAAGAAAGCGGAGATAAAATTATCTCCGTATTACCTAGCTGTCGCTAACACCAGTTAGCGACCGCTAGTAGGAGATAGCGACTATCTTGGGCTCCACTTTGCATGTCAGTGATATTTATCACTAATGACATGCAAAGTGGGCATGCCAAGATGTTAGCGACTGGAAACAGTCGCTAACATCGCTATCTCCTATTACCAACTTTTGGAGATATTTGCGCTAAGCGCGAATATCTCCAAAAAGTAACACCTGCCCTGAGCAGTTCTTAGCCATGTTATCCAATGGGAGGTGGATAACATGGCTAAGAGCATTAGCTCGGTAATGCATGAATATCTCTGACTTTTCAGCGATATTAATGCATTGCGGCCGTTTTTTATCGCATTTGCGATAAACCTTGATAATAGCAAGGTTTATCTGCGATAATATCTGACGATGCTTAGCGGTAAAAAATTCGTTGCTAAGCATCGTTAGGGTAAATATCGCTTAACTTTGGTAATATGCCCCAACGTCTGTTAACGTTCGATTCTGCGCCATCTTGCCTTTTTTCAAATGCCACACTTTTGTCGTGCACGGCAGCCATTTTAGATGACTTGACCAGACCCACTCTCTGCACGCTGTCGATCCTTAGCATGGCTCCCCACCCTCGCAAGCATCTCCCCCAGGCACTGGTCACCCCCGCTCTCTGTCTTATGCATGGGCAATAAACCTCCCCCCATCTGCGCTGCTCTTCCCTGAGAATCACACCCTGTGCCCGCCCGACACCTCCCTTTCGCCCTATTCACTACCGCACCCTCTGACACTCCTCTTCCTCTGTGTCCGATTGTCCAGGCCGGTCCCAGGCTATCAGCTAGCCCTGCAGATGTAGTTTATGGCCCCAGCTGTAAAGAATTACCCCTCTTCAAAGGAGTTATAGTAGATCAAGCCCCACACCCGATGAGATCCGTCACACCACACGCGTTCCTACCATCTGAAAACCATCCTGTATTGTGATTGGGGAGGGGACCGAGCCTGAAGCGGAAGATTCCAGGGATGACTCTTTGTACATCAAAGTTTTTACAATTATGTGTCACATTAAAAATATATAGCACTCCAACAAAGTAGTAGGATTATAAAACTTTAATAACTTATAAATATATACAACAAAACAAAAACAGTAAAAACATTTAAACATTTTTAGGGAAAAAGAAGGAAGTAGCGGTCGGTTGTGCGAATAGTCCCAAGGCAGCACAACGTCCAGATTTCTGGACGGCACCCAGGTGATGTTGCCTGAGTGCCGCACTGATTTCGGTATCCGGCGTGGGGCGTCGCGGGGGGTGGGTCATCAGTAGCGGTCTGTTGTGCGAATAGTTCCAAGGCAGCAGAACGATGGCACCAAGGTGATGTCCAGTAAGTTGCCGCCCTCCGAATAACGGCGTGGGGCGCCCCGGGGGGGGGGGAGGCGGCGTGAACGGGCCTCCCCAGGTGGAGCCTCGTCTGCTGTAGTGGGGCGCCCCTTTACCGTTTCAGTTGCCATTCCGTCCGCTTTTGGTCCATTGTGTCAAAATCCGCAATTTAGCTGAGTTGCCGCCCTCCGAATAACGGCGTGGGGCGCCCCGGGGGGGGGGGGGGGAGGCGGCGTGAACGGGCCTCCCCAGGTGGAGCCTCGTCTGCTGTAGTGGGGCGCCCCTTTTCCGTTTCAGTTGCCATTCCGTCCGCTTTTGGTCCACTGTGTCAAAATCCGCAATTCAGCTGAGTTGCGCCCACTCTTGCGGTGCAGCGATAGGCGGCTGTCACAGGACTCTCAAAATGGCGGCAGGCTCTTTCCTTTTTGGGCCTGGTCCACTGAAATGGCCCTGGGACACCTTGGAAATCGGACGCTTGTCTGCTAGGTCTTGGACCCCATTCTCGAAAGCGTCCCCTCCGCCTTGAGGATTCTACAAAAGTCTTGGGGGCCCCCGACTCCTGTAGGCTTCCGGTGGGGAGCGGCTGCCATGATTGCTTGCGGAATGACCACGACGGAGCCACGAGATGGTGGTGCTTTCATGCTGACGCCAGCTTCAGTCTGAAACATCCAGAAACAAGGTGGGGCTTTCATCGTTTGGGGAAAAAAAATAGTTTTCATCCAATGAAAAGTGTTATTTTTAGGTCATATGATCAAGCCTTCCATCATTAGGAAACCAAAAGTAAAATGAACCAATGAAAAGTTTTATAAACAAGTCACATGACCTGTTATGCGGCATAGGGTATAAAAAGCGTAGAAAATCCGTTGGCACGTGAGGCGGCGTCAGTAGCGGACCGATGTGCGAATAGGCCGAAGGCAGCACAACGCGCCAAGATCCGGATGGCACCGAGGTGGTGTCCAGCAAGTTGTCGCACTGGTGTGGCCATCCTACAATGCTGAAAGTCGGCGTGGGGCGCCCCGTTGGCCTGTGAGATGGCGGCAGTAGCGGACCGATGTGCGAATGGGGCCAAAGGCAGCGCAACAATATTTTCTGAATAGAAGACACCACAAGGCGGTGAGATGCCAAGATCCGGATGGCACCGAGGTGGTGTCCAGCAAGTTGTCGCACTGGTGTGGCCATCCTACAATGCTGAAAGTCGGCGTGGGGCGCCCCGTTGGCCTGTGAGATGGCGGCAGTAGCGGACCGATGTGCGAATGGGGCCAAAGGCAGCGCAACAATATTTTCTGAATAGAAGACACCACAAGGCGCTGAGATGCCAAGATCCGGATGGCACCGAGGTGGTGTCTAGTAAGGTGCACTGGTGTGGTCATCCTACAATGCTGAAAGTCGGCGTGGGGCGCCCCGTTGGCCTGTGAGATGGCGTCAGTAGCGGACCGATGTGCGAATGGGGCCAAAGGCAGCGCAACAATATTTTCTGAATAGAAGACACCACAAGGCGCTGAGATGCCAAGATCCGGATGGCACCGAGGTGGTGTCTAGTAAGTTGCACTGGTGTGGCCATCCTACAATGCTGAAAGTCGGCGTGGGGCGCCCCGTTGGCCTGTGAGATGGCGTCAGTAGCGGACCGATGTGCGAATGGGGCCAAAGGCAGCGCAACAATATTTTCTGAATAGAAGACACCACAAGGCGCTGAGATGCCAAGATCCGGATGGCACCGAGGTGGTGTCTAGTAAGTTGTCCCACTGGTGTGGCCATCCTACAATGCTGAAAGTCGGCGTGGGGCGCCCCGTTGGCCTGTGAGATGGCGTCAGTAGCGGACCGATGTGCGAATGGGGCCAAAGGCAGCGCAACAATATTTTTGGAATAGAAGACACCACAAGGCGCTGAGATTCGGTTAGCACCGAGGTGGTGTCTAGCAAGCTATGCAGCTGAGTTGCGTGCGCACTTGCGGCGAATAGGTCGAAGGCAGCACAACAATGTTTTCTGAATAGAAGACACCACAAGGCGCTGAGATTCGGTAGGCACCGAGGTGGTGTCTAGCAAGTTGCCGTACTGGTGTGGCCATCCTACAATCCTGCTCCGAATAACGGCGTGGGGTGCCCGAAGGGGGGGGGGGAGGCGGCGTGAACGGGCCTTCCTAGGTGGAGGCTCGTCTGCTGTAGTGGGGCGCCCCTTTACCGTTTCAGTTGCCATTCAGCTGAGTTTCGGCCGCTCTTGATGCTACAGCGACAGGCGGCTGCAAGAGGACTCTCAAAATGCCGGCCTGTTCTTTGGATTTGGGCCTGGTCCTGTGGTATATAAATAAATAATACCGGATCTAGGTTTGACTGGACATAGCAATAACAGATAGCTCAATAAATAAGAGTCAAGATTCGAGGTAGTAGGAGTTTGCAGGTTTAATACAGCATAAAGGACAGGAACAGGACAACCTGCACGGGAACAGGATGGCAGCGCTGCCTGGGACAGGATTGGACTGGCGTAAGGGATCGGCGTAACATTTAATAACAGTGCACAAGCATATATACTAAAACAGTTGCATTGCAATACATACAATAGGCGGAGCAGTGGGTGTGGTCAATAGCAGTCGCGAAAGATAAGGGTGAAAAGAGGTGTAACAGGAGGCGTATACATAGACATGTGATGTAAACGTAACAGAATATGTCATAAATGGGGCGGAAACATGGAGGGGGCTACCTAAGGAGCCGGGACCTCTAACCTAATGGTGCGCGCAAACTGACAATGACGTGTTACTAGGAGAAGCTGGGGGCTATGACTTCTGCGCTAGGAGCAGAGACTGAAGTCTGGAGAGTCAGGGCGACATGTACCTAACACTATCTAGTATCTGATGTTTAGAGAACATGTTGATAGAATCCAAAAGTTATCGGGGTAAAGGCTAACAGACACTAAGACTGGTGCATGCATTATTCTACATGTAGTGCGTGATGAAGAATATTAAATGACCATTAATACAGTATTTCTCTTACATGGAGACGTAAAGGCTAGACTGTGACGGAAACTATTGATGCGATTCAGTAGCTTAGGAATGCAGAGAAGGAGGGCTGGACTGATAACTAGAATCATAACATACTCTTGGCAGACTCGTAGGCAGAGCCAGGCCGAGCCGGGCACTGTGAGGCAGGAAGTAAGTGAAGGGTCGAGGATACAGGTGGGGGCTGTATCGCTCCTCAGCGAGGGTTCAGGAGACAGGAGCTGAATCTGGTGTCCGGGCCCTTTTGAGGCCTAGAAACGGGGACTTTACAATGAAATAACGTGCACACTGAGAAACATGGCAACGTAGCTTTACATAGGCCTAATACTCGTAGCTTTCACGAGAACTGGAAACTGGCATACTAGAGATGGACACAACTATAATTGCGTCCTTAATCGAACATGGGGAATACATATGCATATTAATCATGCACACATAACATAAGATGGGGAACACGTAGGGACACAGAACATGGCAAAATTTACTTTTCCACATTCCCTCCTTGTCACTACGTTTCCATCAGGAAACATCAATATTCATGATACCATCTATCATTTCATACAGTATCATTTGCTCGTCTCGAATTTTCTTGGAACGGGATTTAGAACGGGACTTGGGACTAGGAATACAAGAGGTAGCACAAATGCCACAAATCGCATGGCCACATTGTATACAGAGGCAGCAACTGAATATGATCGCTACTGCAATACCTAGAAAAGACAATACTTTCCATCCCCAGGCGGAAATTATATTCCAGAACCAACCGGACCATGTCCAGGTGCCTGGATCTTGGTGTAACAGATGGGCAATTTTATGGAGTCTGGTTATAGCTGAATAAACAGACGGCGCGTTATTAGGAATGAAAATGCAGCAACTAGATCCGATGACTCTACATGCCCCGCCCCTATCGGCCAGTATGACGTCAAGGACGAGACGATTCTGGAGCACGACAATTCTCATAAAGGATTGCTCCTCGGTTAAATTACCTAGAGCAGAAGTAGTCTCAATCACTACTGCTTCAAGGGTTCTGGTTAATCTACGTATCAGTTTACTATTCACGACAGTACCTAAATAGGGGAAAACACCTTTATTGATATCTATATATTGTTCTAGAGCAGTTTCAGTATAATCGACAATCGGGAGGTCTCTCTTGTGTCTAGTATGTACTAGGTGGGAATTCCTATGATAGTCAGGTGGGGCTAGAAAAACTGGTGGCAGTAGGAAGGCAATGTAACAGGTTCCCTCCCAATCGAGGGGCAGACGAACATATGCGGTCTGACCACAAACAAAATAAGAATGACGTGAAGCTTTGAAAATAGATTTCCCACTGTCACTATACTTGACAATAGTAGTACAATCACTATGTCCTACATGTACGGAACCATTCTTTCGGACACATAATTCGCCTTTGACTGGTAACACTGACATAGAGGGTAAGTCTGGAGTAGTATCAGACTGAACATTCAGGACCATGAAATTCGAAGAATAATTACCTAAATTATAAACTTCATTTTCTAGATCTAACCCTGTTCTGTGGGGAAGACCTTGCTTGTCTGGAAAACATGTACTGTTAAGAAAAGACATATCTGTTGAGGATGACGTTAACGTGGACCATGCTCCACACGAACCATTATGTGAAAATGGATAAGGAAAGAGTGGCAGAACTCCCTTCGGTGTCTGGAAAGGGGGGAGTCGACCACACACCCAACAATTAGTGGCATTGCTGGTCTGGTGTGAATAATGTAACATGCGGATAAAGGAATTATTACGCATAGCAAGACGATAAGAGAGTTCATGAGGAGGCAGATCACTAAACGTGTGCTCTACTGTAGCAATAGAAGACTTATTTACATGAGAAACTGGAAAACACAAATAAAATGCATAACCTGTGCAGGTAATCATGAGGCTGAAAAACAATATGAAACTTAGAAAAACGATACATCGGATTGAGTTTTGACTAACTCTCTCACTATGGGGGTCTATTTTATACATGTCAGAAACCGGTCTAACCGTTTCACCTAGGGGAGGACTTAGACAATCAAACTGGCTGACTTATTTTACTAGACCTTAATTTAAGCTTATACTCCTGCTGCGGAGTTTTTTCTAACGGGGAGGAATCTGTATCATTGTCTTTTGCGGGACAGTCCTTAAGAATAGTACTTTGGCAATCCTTAAAATCCTCGGAAATGTTCTTTGAAACAGTCTTTAGTCCGTAAAATCTTTTCACATTAGACAGGTGGACCCAGCCCTTCCTGCCTTCCAGCTTGACGGCAGTACGGGTGGCCAGGAGGACCTGTTTGGGCTCCTTCCAGCGGGGCTCCAGCGGACTTGAACGATCAAAATTCCGGACAAGAACCATGCATCCGGGAACGATTTCATGCGGTGCCACCTCGGTATTGTCTGGAAATGCGGCGGCAACCTGTGAACGACAAGAGTGTAGGGCAGACATCAAGGAAGCTAGGTAATCTGTCAGCATATTACTTGAAACATCTGTAATACTTCGGGGTCTAGGTGTACCCCACATATTAGGGGGGGCGGCCGAATACGACCTCGTACGGGGACAGACCTGATCTGGAATGTGCGACCATGCGCATATAAAACAAAGCGACTGGCAGAGCTACTAACCAGTCCACACCTTTCTCTTTACATATTTTGGCAATGCGGATTTTCAGGGTCTGATTATGTCTCTCTACGAGACCGGCTGCTTCAGGATGGCGTACACAATGGAACTTCCACTGGTACCCTAACAAAAGGGAAACATGTTTCATGAGCTCAGATGAGAATGGCTGGCCGTTGTCAGAATATACGACTCTAGGGAGTCCATAACGGGGGAAGAACTCACGAACCAGCTGCTTGGCAGTGGTCGCGGCTGTGTAATCTGGGACTGGATATGCCTCTGTCCACCTGGACAAAGCGCATACAACTACAAGGACATACTTGAAACCTCGACATCGCTCCATCTGAATATAATCCATCTGGAGGACTTCAAAAGGGTGGTCAGGGGGCTGGAATCCACCTTGTTCCACCGGGACACTTTTACCTGGATTAAACTGGCAACATATCATACAGGTACGGACTTTCTGCTTGGCTGCAGCTCGTAAATGCTTGTTGAACCAAATGTTCTGGATACTATCTAACATAGCTTTTTCTCCTAAATGTGCTGGACTATGTGCGGTATTGATAATGACTTGAACCATAGAGTCGGGGAGAAACCATGTGACTTTTCCCTTCGTTACCCATCCCTGATCTGTCTGGACCCCTCCTTGTTCGGACCATTTCTTGATTTCATCGGGAGTAGCATGTAACTGGATATCTATGACATCTTGAGTGGGGTCCTTAACTGTCATACAGGTAGTCGGATCTGGAGTATGTGTCGGTGTCTTGTTAACTGGTATGTCTGGTGTCTGTGCTGTAAGCTTGGCTGTGCGATCTGCTAGATCATTACCTTGAGAAATAGTGTCAGTAACTTTCGTATGTGCTTTGCATTTCATGATAGCAATAGATGTCGGTAAGTGTATGGCATCTAACAGAGCTTGAATAAGGAGACCATGCTGAATCTTGGTTCCATGAGAAGTCATGAAACCTCTCTCCTGCCAGAGCACTCCAAAGTCGTGTACGACTCCAAATGCGTAACGTGAATCTGTATAAACATTAACTTTCAGGTTCTTGGCGTGTATGCAGGCTTGGGTCAGAGCAACTAGCTCTGCTGCTTGAGCAGACAGGGTGTCAATGCGGTGAGTTTCTATAACTTCAGTGTCAGTAGTCACTGCATACGCGGCTACTAGTTCTCCTGTACTTGTTCTCATACATGAACCATCCACATAAAGTGTCAGGTCGGGATCTGGTAATGGAATATCTGTCAGATCTTGTCTTGGCTTAGTCATAGTGTTAACTACTTCCACACAGTCGTGTGTGGCAGGATTCGAAATAACTGACGGTAACAGTGTAGCAGGATTTAAAACGTTGCAGCGTCTGATTTCTATGTGTGGCTGGAACAGTGTCAGTTCATAACCTGTTAAACGTGCAATTGTCAAGTGCTGAGTCTGGGTTCGGTTTAAAAGAACTTCCACGGAGTGTGGAACTTGTACTGTCAAGGAATGTCCTAATACTATGGAATCACTTTGTCTGATAGCTAGAGCTGTGGCTGCAACTGACTTGAGGCACGCAGGCAAAGCCTGGGCTACAGGATCTAATGTGCTCGAAAAATAAGCACAGGGCTTGTATTGTCCTGCTTGATCTTGTGTGAGAACAGATAATGCTGTACCTTCGCGTTCAGTGACGAAAAGTGTAAAAGGCTTACTGTAGTTCGGTGTAGCTAGAACTGGAGCCTGACATAAAGCTTTCTTTAACTCATTGAAACTAAGTGTATGTTCAGATGTCCAAGGGAGGACAGTCGATACGGCTGCCTCCTGTGTCGTTAACTGTATCAGTGGTTTAGCTAGAAATGCATACTGAGGAATCCATTGTCTACAGTAAGAAGTGAGGCCGATAAAAGCACGTACCTCCTTCTGGGTCTTGGGCTGAGGAAGACTCGCTATTAACTGGATACGGTCGGGTGTCAACTGCCTACCCCTCTTGGACAGTAAGTGGCCTACGTAGATCACTTGCTGTACACAGAATTGAAGCTTTGAAGGGGACACCTTGTGCCCCATCTCTGCTAAAAAATACAAGACTATAAGTGATGCTCGCTCGCAAGCACGTTCAGAACGGGCTGTGATCAGTAGATCATCGACATACTGGAGCAGGGCAGTGTCAGTTGGCATGTGTATATTGTCTAGTTGTCTCTTAAGTGCTTGACTGTAAATACTAGGACTTTCTGTGAAACCTTGAGGAGCTCGTGTGAACATATAGCTCCTTCCATTTAAACAAAATCCGAAAAGAAACTGACTGTCTGGATGAATGGGGACACTGAAAAACGCGTTCTTGAGGTCTATGACTGTAAAAAATGAGGCTTCGGAATCAATGGCTGTCAGTAGGGAAGAAATATCTGGGACAACTGGGTACTGAGGAATAATACATTTATTGAGTTCTCGAAGGTCAATCACTAATCGATATACTGGGGGTGCATTTGGATCAGTACGTTTCATGACTGGAATGATCGGAGAATTACATACCTTGGAGTCAGTTTCTACAACTACTCCTTGAGCCATGAGCTCGTCAATAATTTTGGATAAGGCTGCTACAGCCTCAGGTGGCAATCTGTACTGTCTGATTCGTGGCAGGACTACACCTGGTTTGAGAGTCACACGATGGGGTGTGATTTGCATATAACCTACATCAGTTGGACCTTGCGCCCATAAATGCTGTGGAACATTGGACAATCTCGGATCAAAATCTCGTAATACATAGTGACCCTTGAAGTCACGTAGAAACAGGCGTATTCCCTCTGGGGAGCAGCAAATAACTGCACCTAATTCTTTCAGTGTTTTAATGCCTAACAAATTTTCTGGACATGACTTCGTAAGTAACAGATCAGTAGTGCGGGACAATGGACCTACTTCTAGAGTAACTGGCTTAGATATCTCGTTTACAATAGGCTTTCCTGAAAATCCAAGGGAAACACTTCTAGAGCCTGAGAGCGGAGCCCCTGGAACTTCGGCGTGACTGATGGTGGTCCTACTTGCCCCTGTATCAATCAGAAACTTTCTGTCTTTCCCTAGTACCTGACTATGAACATAGGGACCTTCTTGATCTACAGGAATCTCGATGAGAGGCAAGCCTACCTCCCTCTCTAGGCTGTTTCATGAATATGGCTGATACTCTGGATACTCGGACTGTGCATACTGGTACATCTGCTGCGTAACATGCTGTGTTGCAGCAATAGGCTGCGGTGCTGAAACTGTCTGTTGTGCATTCTGTGGCTGGGAAGTCTGTGAAACTTGTTCTTGTCTAGGCGGACGTGGTCTTTCTTTAGTCTTACCGGTAGCTATATTGTGTTTCAAAACTGCACATTCGTTTATATAGTGACCTGGCTGTTTACAATAATTGCATGTCCCTTTAACGGGAGCTGCAGGATGACTGGCTTGATTCGTACCCCTCTTCTGACTGTTTTGAGGAACAGATTGTGCAACTAGTACTTTCATTTTCGTGTCTTTCATACGTTTTCTTTCATGATCTTGCTCTTCTCTGATTCTATTCTGGTGATACTGGAGCATCTGTAACATCTGGGACGGGGTACTAGCTTGCCATGTACTTTCGACTTTCAAAACTCGATTCTTAACTTGTGGACTTGAATTCTCGACTAATTTAGTAACAAAAAGATGAGGGTATGACTCGCTACTTGTCTTGAGGCCACTGTTAATACTAAAGCATTTCTCAAATCTAGAATAAAAATCACTAGTGTCTTCGTCTGGTTTCTGTTTACAGGCTGAGATTGCATCCCAGTCTTCCTTTTTAGTGGCTAATAATCTGGGCAAAACTTGTATTAACAGTTCTGGTAATTCTTTACATTTCTCTCCAAGACCGGTACCTGGTACTCGTATCTTATCTTCAGCTTCTAGAACTGCCCAATCGATCTTTTTCTCTCCCACCTCCCATTCTTTTTCCTTGAGTTTCTCGTATACCCCTGCGGGCAACAGGACTTTTAGCATTTTAATTATATCTGGATACGTGTATTCTCCCATACGGAGCATGTCTTTTAATTCTCGGTGGAACCCTGCTGGATCTTTGTCATGACAAGGAATTAATTTCTTCATCTCTAAGAGTTCCATCTTTGTAATCGGGGCGTAAACAAACACTCTTTGCATTTCACCATCTGCTGTCCTGACTGGGTGTACTTCTCGTAACGGATTCTGTCTGTCTATGTAAAAGGGTTTACTTTCTGGGGGTGAGACATGAACAAAATGTGGGTTCAAAAACGTTCTATATTTGTGGCGTTGTTCTAGAATGACACTAATTAAATCGGTACCTAAACCTTTCCATCTATACTGGAGTAACTCGTTCAGGACATCGTGTAACGGACCTGGATCAGAATGTTGACCCTCATACAATGTGATGAGGTGCTGAATCATATACATACCCACCAGTCGTTGCTCGGCTGGGGGCAGTTTCAGAAACATTTGTGCCACTATTTCGTCTGGAAAAGTGGTAGAATCAGTAATCAATCGGACTGCTGATCGGGCTAGTTCTTGTTCATGCATAGTACTTAACTCACTATAACCGATTCGTGATTTCAGAATGTGATCGGTAGCTTGAAATACTTGTTCTAGAGAACCTTGTTCTGGTGCTGGGTGATGAAAAACTGACTTGTGTTCTAGGCGTAAATGGCGGTCTGGAAATCTAGATTTTCCTACATACGCTATTCTGGCGGGATTCTCGTCCTCTACCTCTTCAGTAGAAGAGTCATTTTCTTTCTCGCTTACTTGTGCTGCTTTACGTTGTTCGTGTAACTTTATTATTTCCTTACGAATTCTCTTGTACATACTCTCTATACTACTGATAGTTCTGTGTTTACCCTCGTCTATATTATCACTCCACCTTGTCAGGATTCTCATTTCGGCCGGATCTTTAGTCGGAGAATCTTGTTCTCTTATTAAACAATTAATCAGAAACTTTAATAGCATGAGCTGGATCTCAGCTTTCCTTTGAGACATGGCTTCGCCAATACTTTCTGGATCATCCCCTGTACGGATGAAACGATATATTCTGTCTAGATCTTCTTTCATATTCGGTAGGGTATCCAAATACCCGGTCACCCGTCTTACACGGATGGAATATATAACTGTACTATCATCACCTGCAACTGGATCATAGCGGCATTCAGTAAGAGCTCGTCGGATATCTGCAACGGACTTATATTTGGGCGTACGCTGTAACGCACATTCATGTAACTCGACTAACGTTACTCGTTGGTGTGGTGGCGGGGTACCAGGAGGACCTCCTCCTGCGGCCCCTAAACTAGAATCGTCGACTGATACTCTTCGTACTGGCGCGGCGGGAAATTGTAATGTAGGCTGGACCGGGGGTACCGTAGCAGGTACTCCGGTGACTGGAGGAGCAGGATTTACATTATTTACAGGAGCTGGCGGAACAGGATTTGCATATTCTGGGACTGTGTCGTCCAAATAGGACGAAATAAAAATATCAGCTGCGGTCGGTTTGTGACGTAGCTTGGTCGGAACTAATGGTGGCGGAAAATTACTGGATGCCTCCGGGGTCGCTTTTGGCAAGCCCTCGGCAAGAAGAGGATACATACCCTTAATAAGGGCATTCCTCTGTCTGTCTGACTGTTCGGTTTTAACTCGTTCACCTATCTCGATTAGTTCCCTTTCTTGGGCTCGTTCTAAGGATTCTCTACTTAATTCTGACTTTCTGATTTCTTTTTCGGTTCTTTTATGAGATTCTTTGCGCCATAACTCGATGGCATCTTTCTGTGACTGTCTGGCTTTCTTTTTCCATAATGCTTCTTCTACTCGCATAATGCACTCGGCATCCCATGTACCCGATACGGGCCATCTATACTTTTCTTCTAACTGTTTGGTATACTCTACCCATAAATCTAGATACAATATGGCACTTATGCCATGCTTCTGATACATAAAATGACCTGGACTGTCCCTAGGCGGGACAGGAACTGCTTCTTCTAACAGACCTTTTCTAGTTCTTAACTGACGTAGTCTGGAAAATAACGGCATGACTGAACTGTAATCTAGACACAATACAATACACAATGAACACGATAATTACACCACTTTCGTACCACGACATTAAAAATACATGAAGAACATTTAAAATAACAGTTCGAACAGAATACTACCTGGAGTACTGAAAACAGAATACATGAATCTTCTCGAGAACAGAACTGACTAGAACAGAAACTAGATGCACTGCTAAAACAGTACGAAACTTACCGGTCTCATAAAGAGACACGTCAGGACCCGCATCCACCGGAGTGGACACTTCGTTTTGGGTCTGTGTACCACCAAACCCCACGGACCAGAGACAATTAGATTGACACTGTCTAGATACTACCCCAGCAACGCTACTCACCGGGCAGCAAGAACGGAAGGCCTCGGACTGGACTGGACTGCTTCGCGCCGGACGGACGAACTTCGGACTTCTGTTACGGGTGGGCCTCCGGATACCTCGGACCTTGGACTCTCGGCTTGGGCTCTGGTCGGGACTCGCCGCGTTCCTCCACCGCCTCGTCTGGATGCTGGACCGCCACCTCCGTCTCCTCCGTGGGCCTGAGGGATACTTAAAGCAGAAATATCTGCACGTGCACGGTATGGTTCCGTCACGGCTGCAGAGGGTCAGGGGGCCGGCGTGGCTTCACCGGCGCGTGGGGAAAGGGCAAGTCCCTGTTCGGGCGCCATTATGTGGTATATAAATAAATAATACCGGATCTAGGTTTGACTGGACATAGCAATAACAGATAGCTCAATAAATAAGAGTCAAGATTCGAGGTAGTAGGAGTTTGCAGGTTTAATACAGCATAAAGGACAGGAACAGGACAACCTGCACGGGAACAGGATGGCAGCGCTGCCTGGGACAGGATTGGACTGGCGTAAGGGATCGGCGTAACATTTAATAACAGTGCACAAGCATATATACTAAAACAGTTGCATTGCAATACATACAATAGGCGGAGCAGTGGGTGTGGTCAATAGCAGTCGCGAAAGATAAGGGTGAAAAGAGGTGTAACAGGAGGCGTATACATAGACATGTGATGTAAACGTAACAGAATATGTCATAAATGGGGCGGAAACATGGAGGGGGCTACCTAAGGAGCCGGGACCTCTAACCTAATGGTGCGCGCAAACTGACAATGACGTGTTACTAGGAGAAGCTGGGGGCTATGACTTCTGCGCTAGGAGCAGAGACTGAAGTCTGGAGAGTCAGGGCGACATGTACCTAACACTATCTAGTATCTGATGTTTAGAGAACATGTTGATAGAATCCAAAAGTTATCGGGGTAAAGGCTAACAGACACTAAGACTGGTGCATGCATTATTCTACATGTAGTGCGTGATGAAGAATATTAAATGACCATTAATACAGTATTTCTCTTACATGGAGACGTAAAGGCTAGACTGTGACGGAAACTATTGATGCAATTCAGTAGCTTAGGAATGCAGAGAAGGAGGGCTGGACTGATAACTAGAATCATAACATACTCTTGGCAGACTCGTAGGCAGAGCCAGGCCGAGCCGGGCACTGTGAGGCAGGAAGTAAGTGAAGGGTCGAGGATACAGGTGGGGGCTGTATCGCTCCTCAGCGAGGGTTCAGGAGACAGGAGCTGAATCTGGTGTCCGGCCCTTTTGAGGCCTAGAAACGGGGACTTTACAATGAAATAACGTGCACACTGAGAAACATGGCAACGTAGCTTTACATAGGCCTAATACTCGTAGCTTTCACGAGAACTGGAAACTGGCATACTAGAGATGGACACAACTATAATTGCGTCTTTAATCGAACATGGGGAATACATATGCATATTAATCATGCACACATAACATAAGATGGGGAACACGTAGGGACACAGAACATGGCAAAATTTACTTTTCCACAGTCCACTAAAATGGCCCTGGGACACCTTAGAACTCGGACGCTCGAATTTTTTTTCCTTTCCTCTACATGCAAAAAAAGGTAAATGCCCGGTACGTTACACGCTTCATCTGCCACGATGTACTCTCCAGAGGAACCGAAAAAAAATATAGTTATGGTAACTATACCATGCATCGTCATATGGAGAGGTGGCACCGATTAATTATAGTGCTGCATAAAAGAGAGATTTGGAGGAGAACCCCCGACCTGCCAGTACATTCATCAAAGAAGTGGCACTGACAGCATCAGAGGCAAGGGAAACGGTCCCAAATATTTAGAAGAACTTTGGAAAGATTAAAATGACATGTTTAGATTGTGGCAAATTAATTTCATGTGGACAGATGAGTGTTACTCTAATAAATACAGCATATGAACATCATCATAGTCGATGGTTGGTAGAGACATTTTGACTATATCCTGGACCTGCCCGTCCTCGCCCAAAATGGCGCCGGAATAAATGGGACTCGTAACTCCTTGTTGTGTACTGGTTGCACAACCTTGATATCACGAGATACGTATGCAGTTTTGAAGCACATGGCGGGCGGGGACGAGAATAGATTGAATATTTCGATATCCCTATTGATATTAAGTTCTGATGTGTTATTGAATACTGTACTATTGAAAGTTCGAATTAACGTCACCCATGGTACTTGCCCGCAAATGTATATCTAGATAATTTTATTGTAAGTGGCCCTGTCGTATTTTAATTATAAAATGTACGTCCACCGATTCCGCAACTGTTAGACACTTTAGTTCTTGCAACCTAATGGCCCGCCCGTTACGTTCCTCTACAGTGTAAATGTCTACTCATCATATACGATTACAGTTTGCTCCGTGGCCGGCCCACGTGGTTATAGGCCCGTATTTGTATAATGACATTTTCACAATAAAGGTTTTTAAAAGAAAACATGGTAGTAGTATATACATTGGTAAAGTTTTTAATAATAGTCACTGTTTTCGAATCAGTAAAAGGCAAGTGAAATAAAGCAGTCCAATTACATGAAGGGTAAAAGGTATAATACGCAGGAACGCAGTAAAGATAAATGGTCAAGGGCTGTTGTGTTTTCTACTCCTGCAACATAAAGTGATCGATAAGAATCTGATATTCAGGCGTATCGGCGACTAAGACAGCAGGCCGACCCTCTTTTGCTCAACGGCTCCGTCATGGGACGAAGAAACGCCCTTTTTCTCGAAAAAGGAATATATTTTACTTGCAGGACAGTTGTAAATTTTCCGGGAAAGTACATTAGCCTGGAACATTATAACATATATTTAAGAAAAAATAATGTTCGAAAGCATCATTAGAATAAGAAAAGTAAAATGAACCAATGAAAAGTTTTATTAACAAGTCATATGACCTGTTATGCTTACGTTACGCGCTGCGCGTCGCGCCCCGGATCACTTCCGGATGCGCTAACGCGGCGCGTCATATGACGCATTACGCGACAACGCAGGTCTAGAATATAGTCAAAATGTCTCCACCAACCAGCGGTCGGAACACAACCCCTTTCAGCAGGCTAAATAGTTCTGTTAAATGACAACAGAAGGGACAGGCAACAAGAACCATCAGTCAAAGAGGGGAGGGCTAGTTCTTCTCTACCGGGTCACGTTGGGGCGCTACCGGAACTGATCGAATTGGTAGTCTACAGTGTTTCTGGATGTTTCAGACTGAAGCTGGCGTTAGCATGAGAGCACCACCATTTCGTAGCTCCGTCGTGGCCATTCGACAAGCAATAATGCTAGCCGCTCTCCACCAGAAGCCTGCGGGAGTCGGGGGCCCCCAAGACTTTTGTAGAATCTTCAAGGCTGAGGGGACGCTTTCGAGAATGGAGCCCAATCTCTAGCAGACAAGCGTCCGAGTTCCAAGGTGTCGCAGGGCAATTTTAGTGGACCACGCCCAAATCTGAAGAGCCGGCCGCCATTTTGAGAGTACTGTGGCAGCCGGCTATCGCTGCACCGCAAGAGCGGGAGCAACTCAACTACATGGTGAGCGAGACGCTGTAGTCGAAAGAGCGGGCGGTAAACAGCTGAATAGCGGAAGAGGCACAGTGTAGCAAAAGCGGGCGGAATGGCAACTGAAATGGTAAAGGGGCGCCCCACTACAGCGTGTCTTTATGTGAAACGGATTGTGGGACAAGGTCAAGAATGGAAGAGTTACCAAAAGGCAAAAAGTTCCGCTTGATCCCGGGAGCCGGCCACCTATGTCGGGGGCGATCTTAGGCTACACCAGGAGAACACGGTTTTTTCAGTGAATATATATATATATATATATATATATATATTCACTGAAAAAACCATAGGTTATAGACCATATATAGTTAGGAATTAGCATTTAAAAAACCTTATTTTACTCACACAAAACCATTGAAATTCCATATATAGTTAGTTGCACTAACTATATATCGCGCACCCGAAATCCACTGCTGATGATGTCACATATTACATCATTCATGACATGGTCAGTGACATCACTGATGACATCACTGATGACATCTCAAATGACATCACTGATGACATCACTGATGACATCACTGATGACATCATCCAGTGACTGTGTGTTTCTGTAAAGTTTAAATATGTTAGATATATTGAAGAATGAGTGGATGTATAAGTGTCTGGATGAAGGATTTAGTAGGTGCGTGACTGACTGTATGAGTGAGTGAATAAATGTGTCGTACTAAATGCATGGGTTAGTGACTAAACTGTCTGAATGTTTGCTTCAGTATGTCTGTTGTGATGTAAACTGCTGCATGTGTGGATCATTAGCTATACGAGAGGCTATATATGTTATTGATTGGTTGCCCAAGTATTTGTATGGGAGATTGAGTTTGTGTGGGGGTGGCTGGGAGGTGTGTGACTCTGTGCATAGATGTGTGAGCAGTTGATTCACTAGGTGTATGAGTTCAAGAGTGCATGTGGAAACAGCTACATGGGCAGTTGACTGTGTGCATGAGTGTATTGCTGAGTGAATGGATATGTCAATGCTACATGTCATAGTAAGTACATATGTAAAACACAGTACATGTGAGAGTTGGCATATATAAATAACTGTGCATGAGAGCCACTGAATGTGTGAGTGGCTGTATGGATCATTGTGAACTTGTATCAGGGATTGTATAAGAGAGTAAATATGTGTTAATATATGTTTGAATAAGTAAGGTGTGTATAACTGTATAGTTGAGGAAATGGAGGTGTGATTGATTCTTTGCATGACTGACTAGGTGTGTGAGTAACTCCATGGATGAGTGACAGTGTGTGAGTGTCTGTATACACTGAGTGTATCTAAGGTTTTATTAGAGTCTGAAGAGGTTTATCGTATTAGCACAAGAATGATGTCAAATGAGATGTCATCAGTGATGTAATCAGTGATGTCATTTGAGATGTCATCAGTGATGTCATCAGTGATGTCACTGACCATGTCATGAATGATGTAATATGTGACATCATCAGCAGTGGATTGCGGGTGCGCAATATATAGTTAGTGCAGTTAACTATATATGGAATTTCAATGGTTTTGTGTGAGTAAAATAAGGTTTTTTAAATGCTAATTCCTAACTATATATGGTCTATAACCTATGGTTTTTTCAGTGAATTTTCAAGGTTTTGTAAATGCTAATTCCTAACTATATATGGTCTATAACCTATGGTTTTTTCAGTGAATTTCATTGGTTTTTTAAAAGCTAATATCTATAGCTGTAAAATGTATTCTTCTTTAAATCCAAAAATATATTTCATATGTTTATTAATAATTTTTTTTAAATATTTTTTTTGTTTCGCTCCCGGTCCGCGAACCGGAAAGCTTTCCGTTAGCTCAAATTGATGCCGCGACCCGGTCCGCGAACCGTTAAGAAATCAACATCGTGACGCGTCGCGAAAGCGCGACGTATCGCGTTGCTGCGTAATGCGTCTTATGACGTACCGCGTTAGCGCACCCGGAAGTGCCCCGGGGCGCGGACCGAGGCGCGAAACGCAGCTCCCCGGAAGCGATCCGCGGCGCATCGCGAAAGCGCGATGTATCGCGTTGCCGCGTAATGCGTCTTGTGACGTACCGCGTTAGCGCACCCGGAAGTGCTCCGGGGCGCGGACCGAGACGCGAAGCGCAGCGACCCAGAAGCTAACCGGGGCGCGTTCCGCAGCGCGTAACATGAGCGTGAGAGGTCATGTGACTTGTTAATAAAACTTTTCATTGGTTCATTTCACTTTTGGTTTCATAATCATGTAAGGCTAGGTCAGGTGACCTAAAAATAACACTTTTCATTGGTTGAGAACTATTGTTTTTCTCAAATGATGAAAACCCCTCCTTCTTTCCTCACTCTGACTTTCATCATTGTGAGAGGAAGACCTTTATTAGTACTTCAATACTTCAGAAATGGCTTCAGTAGTTGCTTCAGCTGGTGCACCCCCACCACCACCTCCACCTCCTCATGGGAAGAGAGGACCACCTCCCCAGGTCATGACCAACACAGAGGAGGAAGAGGAAGAAATGGAGGAAGAGGAGGGAGAAGAACCACAGAGTGGTGTGGCTCACTGGTTAGAGGCGGCAGACCCGAGAGCAGAGAACGGTTTGGGACCAGGGTTCGATTCCCGACGCGGCAGGGTCTTGGACCAGGGTCAGCGGACTCGATAATTCTCACCTCGGTGCCTACTCTAACCAGGGATCACACTCGGCAACTCTGGGCATTAAGCTTGCCTCATCTCCACAACGGCCCCTCACAAACGCCGGGGATGCCTGGTTTCACCTTGGAGACTCCCAGGAGGGACTATCTCACAGGGAAAGCCAGGACGGGTTCCCCAGCGGTCTATAGCGCTACGAGGCCTGCGGTGCGGGTAGCAGTGCGCTTTACAAGACACACAATTTACAATTTAATTTACAATTTATTTCTTAGAAGAGTTGCCCCGGGTTTCCCATAAGAAACTCAGTTTCATCTGGCAGTTTTATTCAATCCCTCCTGGCCAAAAAAAAGTGAATGCGAGGTATGTCACCTGCCTCATCTGCAAAGATAAATTATCAAGGGGGACGGATAAGAAGTATAGTTATGGGAACTATACTATGCACAGGCACATGACCAGGAAGCATCCACTTAATTACAGCCGGGCGGAAATACGGGATTTGGAGGAAAATCCTACATCAACTCCTGTGGCCAGATCAAGATCGTCAATTCCATTGACACCAGCAGAGGCACGGGAAACTGTGCCAAACATACAAGAGAATTTTGGCCACATGAAACATACTTGTATGCACTGTGGTGCGTTGATAGCATGTGGCAATATGAGTATAAATGCTATCAACCTGGCTTATGAACATCATAATTGCCCTAACCGCCCCCAGTAATTTTTTTTTTGCTCCTGTTGAGCCCTTTTCAATGCCTGTTTTTTGTTGTTTCCCCCCCCAAAAAAAACCAAAAAATATAAAATCGTTCAAAAAATACAAAAAAAACTAAAAATGTTCAAAAAATAAAAAAAAAATATAAAACAACAAAAATATTTTAAAAAAAAGTTCTTTTCAGAACTACCTCCCCTTTCAAAAAAAATTGCTAGAATGTTTAGCACTCTGGAAAGCTCTATTTCTTTTGGTTCGCTTCCCGGTTAGCTTCCCGGTACGCGGACCGGGAGCTAACCAAAAAAAAAAAAAAAAAAAAAAAAGAGTATGTATAAGGAAAGTAAACAGAAAGTGATGTTAAAAGAAAGACAGCTATAGGGAGTAAAGAGGAGATACTGTTTAATAGATCTATTTACCGAAGTGAAAGAAAAAAAAAGAGAGTATAACATTAACAAAGAAGAGTTTCTTGGAGAATGTGAGTGAATGTTCAAAATAAGATTAAAACATGGGGAATAACAGAGAGAAAAAATAGAAAACAGAAAACAAAAAAATAACAGAAAAAGATTAATTGAAACAGCAAAGAAATGTAAGTAACATAGAGCCATATCATCAACATAGGCAATAAAAGTTTTGCAGCTTTTATTGGCAGAAATGTGTCGCTAAAGCCGCTTTTGCAGCAGAAAACTGCCGCTAAAACCACTTTTGCACCAGTTTTCTGCCAATAAAAACAGCAATAATTTTATTGGCTGTGTTCATAATATGCCCCTTAGTGTGCTTCAACTACACAGAGAAAGCATTATGAACAAATAGTGATAGAGTGATCAGTCAAAGATACTAAGAGTAATAGAGACGGAGTGAGTGAACAAGAGTGAGGAACTATGAGAAGAGAGGGACTGAGAAAAATAGTGGAAGGAGTTGAGTAAGTAGGTAATAGAGAAAGGAATGAGGGAAGTAGCAAAGGCAGGAAACTGAGGGTTAAAGAAATGAAGCAGTGGAACTAATAGAAGTTAAATGTGATAGAAATGTAACGAAAAGAGTACAAAACATTTACCTTATAATTGTCGTTAAATTACTCACTTTTTGTTTTTATACTTTCAATCTGTGAAAGAGAGAACAAACATTTGAAAAATATTAAAACATGTATTTAAAAATTACAAAAGACAAGGGAAAAGATTGAAGGACAAACAGTTTTTCAACAACTTTGACACTTACAGAAGCTTCTGCTTCTCCAGCCCCCCTACACAGTCCTAAAGATATACATTTTAAACTAACAGTATCTTGATGCAGATGAAGTGAGGCCTATCTTAAAACATGGTGCATCTTTTGCATTGCTGTTGTCTCAGAAAAGTGTTGCAAGACACTAAAATTTTAAATGATTGCTTCAGGATGCCAATAAGATGTGTCCTATCCAAAGGTTTGTTTGAGGTGAGGCCTACTCAGGGTTGCAGATGAAATTTCGAGTTGTTGAAGAAAATAGAGGACATAATACATGTGAAGGTCTACCAATGAAGTGAGTCATGTCCACTGCACTCTTGAACAAAGTCCAAACCTCCTATGTTTCCCTGGACAGACCTAAACTTGATCTGCACAATGTGATTCGTAATGATAGGAAACACAGGTGATGTAATTGAAATACGTGCAATTTCTTTTGCTCATTTCACAATCACATCACTTGTGTTTCCTTTGCTTAGGTATCTCATTGTGCAGATGTAGTCCAGCATATGAAAGAGTACGCAGAAGTGCAGCACTGCATGCAACAACTTTGACACTTACAGAAGCCTCACCTTCTCCATGCCTCCTACACAGTTCTACATATACATCATAAATGCAAACAGTACAGAATTAATTATACATGTTAAATGGTTTATTTTTGCTGTTCTCAGAATGTATCAAAATTCACTAAAAACAGTGACTTGAAGGTATTCATCATATAACAGCGGGGGAAAAAAAACACAATCAAAATGATTGTGTTTAAAAAACCCATACAACATAACAAATCAGAATTCAGAACTTCTTAAAGTTAACTTACTTTCCATGACGTCAAAGGATGTCCTATGAACAGCTTACACTCTGTTGTGCTGTTATTACTTTCAGCCCGCCACTTTCTGAAAGAAAACCTCCATCGTTTTTAAAAACATGTTACATGCAATAAATGACTTCTTGCTCTCTACCAAAAGTTTCCACAAAGCCAAATCTTGTCAGAGCCATTTATAACTCTTGGATTTCTTGTAAGCCAATCCCGTCATTTGGCATTTCTGCAACTTTCAGAATTAAAATGTTGAAGATCATTTTCACAATCCTGGAATAGTAATATCTTCCCCTTCTTGCTCAGTCATGTTCTACATTTCCTATGACACTGATACTGCTTACTATAAAGCAGACTTACACTACCTCTATGACTACTACAATTATTTAATTCTCTACATCACTTTTAATCACAAAGCAATGTAAAACAGTAGACAGCATTGCAGACTTACATTCCCTCTACTCTATGTTTTGATTGGCTGCTTCAATTAGCTTATAAAAAGAAATAGTTTTTCTGAACTCATTCAAAGTGCACTTATTTCTCCATGACGTCCAGTCTTATGGTTAGAAGTTATGTCTCTGAACTACACTTATCCTCAAGGCCAAATCGTGTAGGAGCCATTAGAACTTCTTGAAATTCCACAGAGCACATCCCGAGATTCTTTCCCTAAAATTTTGGTTTTAAAAACACCAGGTAAGAGTTTTTAAGGTCATACGGCAATTTTGTTTTGAAAATTAAAACAGAATCATTGCAGAATGACCAGCCATTTCTAGACTTTAAATAAGCTGTGTAATGTCCTGATGTTATTGAAGGACCGTCATGATATATAATTGCTGCAGTTACAAAAGTCCTTCCTGATATTGACAACTGCGAAGCCACAAAATTTTTAATTAAAGTTGTCAATTTTGTTCCATCAGGCCTACATCGTTGGAACATTAAAATGACATACTGGCCATATGTTCGTATAAATAATGTGGACATCATTTCAGATTTACATTGGCTACACTCCATGTTGTGATCAGCTGCTTTTACTAGCTTATTAAAGGAGACTGATTTACTGTCTGGCAAAGTTAAATATATAAATCTTTCTGAGTCTACACTAGTAGTACTTGATACCATACAGTTCTCGCAGTCATGCTGCCATTGATAAGAAAGCCCAAACAGCTGATCTACATCTACACCTTCAGCATGCAATACATCAAGCATATACATTAAAAACTCCTGACAATCTTGCTGAATATTTTGAGAGAATTGTGTTTGGCCTGAACATCTGTCTAACAGATTTCGAATTTCAGACACACTTTCTATGTTTGTTCTATCAGTGCTACATTTCTCTAACACAGAATTTAACAAACTGCAAAATCTTTGATCAGAATTGACCACAATCTCTTCTTTTACATTTTCTAGAGAAAACAAAACATTAACCACTACATTAGCATAGCAGTTGACACCAGAACTGTTTTCAAATTGAAAACCAACAACATCTTCAACAGAATTCTTTTTGTTTCTGCTTATAATTTCAGGTTCATCGACTTTTCGTCTTTTTGCTACAACCTCCCCAGTATTGGTTACATTTCTTCGTTTCCGGCCTACCACACGTTTCTCAAACAAAGGATATTGAGGCAAATGTGGCGCATACTCTCTTCTTAACCTATTGTATTCCTTAACACAATCTAGATCCGCACAAATGCTTGTGACATCACACTCAATCAAGTACAATCCCGATAAAGTTCTAACTTGTGACAATGCCACATATGCCATACCCTCCTTGAACACAGAACTGCCAATATTCACCAATGCACTGTCTACACTTAAACCTTGCGATTTATGGATTGTCACCGCATATGCCAAGCAAACAGGAAACTGCTTACGGCGAACATATAAGTCTTTTACAAGCAAAAATCTAGCAGAGCAACGACCAATTAGCTGTACTTCCTCAATGCCATCAAATTTAATTTTTAAAAATTCAATTCCATCTCTATTTCTGTATTTTACAAAATCAACAACATTACCCATTGATCCATTTACCAGACCTCTTTCAACATGTAAATTCCTTCTTAAAATTATACGGCAGTTCAAGCACACATTCAGAGTCTTTTCAAAACCTGCAGTTTTAGATATACTCTTCTCTAATGAATCCAATTTTGTTTTCAGATTCTCAGACAAAATAATTGTTGATCCCATATGCTCTACTCTGTCAATAGCTTCCAGTTTCACAATCTCTTGCTTTTCTAAATGCAACATTTTGTTGTTGAATTTGGCACATTCTGCAAGAGTTGGCATCAAACATATTCCAGATTTCTTCTCAGTAATTTTCTGAAAAATATTCTCAGGCACAACATCTTGTTCTGGATATAAATTTGACAGTAATCGTGCATGTAAAGCTTCTTTCCCATGCTCAGTCACTTTTCCAATTCTAACATCTTGTAGAATAGTCTTGTAAACTTCATCATTCGCCTGACGCATATTTTTATGCAGTTCAGCATAATTGAAGTTTAACCATATATTGACGTTGCCAATGCTGCCTAGGCACTTCCTGGTATCTTCATGCGTGAGCATTTTGAACACAGGTTGCCCTTTCACTGGTGTCAGCTGCAGAAGATCTCCGAAAACAATGATGTGTTTGCCACCAAATAACACATCATACTCTGTTTTGAGAACTTCTTGCATTCTCAAATGCACAAAGGCAAGCATGACATTGGAAACCATGCTTACTTCGTCAATGATAAGAAGTTTCATTTTCCTCAAGATTCTTGAAACTTCAAAACAAGCATCTCCAGATAGCTTGTGATATTGTAATTTGTTGTCATGCTCCACTGGCAGCATCAGTAAACGATGTAAAGTAATCCCTTTAATGTTATGTGCTGCCAGTCCAGTTGGAGCGGTGACAACACAAGACAGCGATGACTCTGTCCTTTCCTGCAAATAGCATGAAATTGCTTTAATGAGGAAACTTTTTCCAGTTCCCGCTTCTCCACTCACGTACAGTCGGACAGGCTTCAACGACGTACATGAGCACTCTTTCTTGTCATGACTTAATCCATGATCAATTTGCATGGTAACTTCGACATATATTTTGCTCTGCTCAACGTTGAGTTGTCTTTCCAACTCTTCTAAGTTAACCGCATCCTCCTGAGCATGTGCCATGGCTCTTTCCACTTCATTCATAGCAGTGGCAGCTTCATTTTCGATAACAGGTCCTCCTAGTGGATCCTGACTCAATGAAGCAGAACTCTGACTGTCCTGAGAACTGTCTCTGGCAATCTCGGCTGCAATCATTGCTTCCTGCTCAATTTCCGCATTCAACATTTCTACATATTTGGGAAAAGCAGGACATTCTATGGTCTCCTTGTCAGCATTGAAAGAGTCTTCGTAACAGAGAAAATCTCCAAGCAGTTCCTCTTCTGCACGCCAAGGCTTGAAAAGTTGCAAAAGTGCTAAATAGAAAAACTCCTTTTTTTCAGGAGATTCGCCACTCAATTTTCGATGGTTTACCAAGTGGCATTTTCTTTGCTTGACCAGACATCCCTCACTTCCTATTACAGCATACACTCCTTTCTCAGTATCTTCTTTGATGTTCCTCTTGAATATGTAATTTTGCAGAACCTCATACAGACAAACATTCTCGAGGTGACTGCTTCGATTTGGATAATATGTATCCAACATGTTGGTCTTCAAAATGTCGGTACTGTTTGGCTCCTTTTCCGCCAAATACTCAATTTCCCGCACAGGTTTGAGAACTCGATTACGCGTTGCAGCAAGACCAAGACTCGCCCAAATGATACTCCTGGACTTGGCATAGAGACTTGCTGAAGACAACCGGTCAGAACATTCGTACGCTCCGATTTCTCGATGCGACAACATCTTCAGACTGAAACTGTACAACTTCTTGCTGAGGCTCTTTTCATGGGAAATGTCCTCCCACATATCCTTCAATTCTGTCTTCTCTTTTTTGGTGATGTAAGACGTCACATACCGAGCCACAGCCATACAGTTATCAGCCACAAACTGTATATCCATGTTAGCATTCCACATGGACGAAATCACCGGGTTGTAGTCGTTGATGTACTTGGACTCTTCGTTCCTCTTCAAATTGTATGTGTTTTTAGGTGATTTCTTCATCACATTATGTCGCAGCGAAGACATCAAACTGTTTACTCTTCCTTTAGAAATCACCGGTCGTGGAAAACCGAAACGACATTTGGTGTAGAACTTGTCCTTGTTTCGGAATTTACGACGACAGTACTTTCCACATCGATGGCTTTGGAAACGCAGAACTTTTTCTCTTAGGCTTTTCTTCTCCTTTGCGTTTGGAACAGCACACGTAGAATACTGTTGTATAAAACTCATCACTGAGTCTTCTGGATCCGTTCCAAATTTAGGTGCATCCTTGATCCACAGCAACATATGTATATGAGGAGCACCTCTTGCTTGGTACTCCTTTCTCCAGAAGAAATCCAACACCTCTCCAAGAGGTGGATTCTTCTTATTCATGATGAAAGACATCATAGCTTCAAATCTATGATTGAAGTACCTACATACATTGACTGGATCCAAAGAGACCAGTTCTCCGGGTGTCTTGAATTCAATGTTTTCAACGTTAGCATTTGCCTCTCGTAGAAATTCAAGTAAGTCTTCCCAGCCATACTCGGCACAGCTCAGAGTGAGGAACCATGTGGGAGTACCTAAGTTCCTCAGCATACATTTTAAATCACCATGACGACGGTACCAGTACTCATTAGTACCACGCTGACACGCCATGAGATTAATCAGGTGAGAATCCAAAATACTGTCTTGGACATTGACTTTATCCATAAAGTCACTTGCCGAGATGTTTTGCATGTGTATACCACTTTTCAAGATGTGATTCACTGCATATGACAGTCCAGAGAGATCGCTTTCAAACAGGAGATGAAACAAATAAGGAATGCATTGTCGAAACCTAGCATCTCCTGCATACAATCGCAAAGTCCGGTATTCAGAAGCAGGAATTTGATGAGGTCGCTCATCATATCTTCCTCCCTGACCTGTTGGAAAAAGCTGTGGGAAACACCGAGCTTCCAAACTTTCCTCCCAAACACTAATGGGACTCCCTTTGGCTTGTTTCATTTGAAACAACTCAATAGCATTCCCCATGACTTCCTTGGAATGCAAAGGATGAACACTATAATGTTCATATATTTCTTCACTAGTAGAAGTTTCTACTTTCTCAATTTGACCAGCACACAAATCGCTATCCTCTTCCTCACTTACTTCCTCTTCTGCAACATATACATTCTTATAGTATTTATTATTTTTTTTCAAATACAATGTTGCCTTTTTAACTTTCCTAACATCTACTAAATCTTGCCATATTTTCTTATTCTTTGTCGGAACCCCATTAACTAAGATAACCAGAGGTTCCTCGTCCACTTTTTCTACTCCAATTGTGTTAATGTTTTTCTTCAAATCTAGAGGCAAATAAACAACTCTTCCCTTTAATCCTCTCTGTAAATCTGATGGAGGCAATTTCCCTGTCTTTGGCTCCATTCTTACAATAGCCTGAAAGGGATGGATACTTTGAATCAAAATAGATTCATAAGTATTTAAATCCTTCAATTCAGAAGGAATCTCAACCAATTCCAGATTATTATGAACTGCTCTAGCAGGCATCTGGTTTTGATTTAATTTGCAACAACAATAAGTACACACACGTTGATCCAATCCCAAATCAAAACAATTTTCTACCATCAAGTATGTTGCGAAATCCTTCCATTCACTATTATTTTCCCTTTCACTTTTTGCATATAAATCCACTAACTTAGTCTGATTCTTATAATAAGTGCGTCGACAACACACACAAGTGAAATTGGGCCTCTCACTTGATTTGACCTGAAACGTGGCAATTTCCTTCTGGAAATTATCTGTACTGGAAACCTGTACACTATCTTCCACATTACCCGCTTCTTCTTGGTCAATTTCAACATTCTCCTCTTTACTTCCAAAGTAACAAAACTCAATTTCTTCACATATATTCTTCACATCTATTTCAGAACCATGCAAAAGAGCAGCACATAATTTTTTAAGCATAATTGCTGGACTCTTAGCATAATACAACATTCTAACTAATTTCCTCACTTTATTATGATGCACTGCTAGCATCCTGAAATGATGAAAAACACTCTGGCATACTCTCCTGGAAAGACAAGCCAGTGAATGACCATGCAAACCTGTCACTTCTCTCACTCTGCAAGGATCTAATTCTTGCAACAACCTTATTTTCTGCTTCAAACTTTTCTTATTAAATGACCGTACAAAATCACAAAGCAAATTGATGGAATCCTGTCGCACACTGCAAATACTACTACACTTCCAGATGTACACAGGACCCTTAGCACGTCTTCCTAAAACCTCATTACCTAACACCTCTTCTGCCTCTGTTGTCACAAGTTTTTCTTTTTCAACTGGACAACCATCTTTCACTTCATAAGCACGACCACTGGTGTCAACTGCATGCACCAAATCATTATCCTGGAAATAACTCTCCTCATTAAAAAATGCCTCACAGCTTGAACTATGCATCCATTCTCCAGAAAAAACTTCACAAAAATTACTACGATTAACTATTCTCTTCCATCTACTATTTCTTTTGAAATCATAAATTGCCTTGTTTAGCTTCCTAATTCTATTGATTATCAAAATAAATAACTTACGTTTAATTTCAAATGCCTGATCAATAACTTTCTCAACTTTTTTTTTTCTCTTATAAAAAACCACTTTCTGTTGACCTTTCTTAATATTTTTTAACAAATTGCCAATTATCCTGTTGCGGAACATTCGTTTACGAATGTCCCTAAACTGTTGTTTCCTTCTACTATCATGCACAGAGTTATCTCTTGCTCTAGCAGTAACATTTTTGATTGGCCTTTCCTTTCCATTTGAATTGCTTTTCTTTTTCTGGACTGAAACATTTTCTGTAGTAATATTTTTTTTACTGCAAATATTTCTTATGAATGTTTTTGTACTCTTACCCGGTGCTTTCTTGTTGACTTGACAAATCTTTTTGTTAGAGGACTGCTGCTTTTTTTTCAATCACCTGCTGTCTTTGACGTTTTGCAGCCTTTCTCAGTCTTTCTTTCGTTGGCATGGTGAAATGTTGAAATGATCTGCAGTTGAATCTGTGGTAAAATATATAAAAAAATGTTATTAACCACTATTACCCAACAGTACATCAATAACAGTAATCAAAAACTTAAAACACTACTTTACATTTTTACATATAAGATTTTTTAGTGCATGGCAATTTTAGAATACAGAAATAGCAGAAAAGAAATGGAATTTATAATCATGTTACCTGTGCTATCTTATATGTGAATCTGATCTAATTTTATGAGCATATTTTAATATTTTATTGAAGACACTACACATAACCTGTTTTTGAAGGTGTCTTTATTTTTAAATTAAACGGTTTACATTTTTACTTTTTTTTTATAATACATTTTTAAAATAAATGTTTATAGTTCCATAGGCTCAAGCAGGTCAGCTTCCCACCCTATGTCATATAATTCGGACAAATCTGCATCCTCATCACGTTCTTCTTCATCCAAGGGATTTAAATCATCCAAGGGATCAACATCCACTGATGTTTCAATTACAAGTTCAATGATGAGGTCAAAATCAACTGATTGCAGATTATCGCTCATGTTGATGTTGTCTTTATCTTTAAAGAAAGATAACAACAATGAGATGTTGCAGAGTAAGAGACAAATCTCAGAGATTATAATAGTAAAATTGTTTAACAAGAGTAACATTTTGCAGCTATTATTTAGCCATGTCCAGCGATGCTGAGCAGGTGAAGCCTATGTCTAATTTTTCAGTGAACAGGACTCATCTCTTCTTAACCTTGGATAAGCCTCACCGACTCTGTGTCCCCTGCACATACTTAAATGTAAAGGGGCAGATTTATGTTAAATGGCACATCCCCAGGCATGCACCAGTTAACGTGCACCGCTGCTCTGCCACCCATGGTGTGCCGCATTTACAATCAGATAGGAGAAAGCTGTGTCAAAACCATGCGCCTGCTTTAAGCAGGCATAGGTCTTGACGCAACATTGTAGAGATGGGGCACCTCTGAGCCTTGCTGGAGCTGCATCACACTTGCAATACAACTCCAGCAATGCGCCACCTTTACAGCACAGATACGTCACGCATCTGTGCCATTTTTGCCCCATGCTGCGCCGCATTGTAAATGCAGCACAGCAACAGCGGCGCAGGATGACTGGCACATCCCTGGTGATGCGCCAGTCATCATAAATCTATCCCTAAGCTTCTTATCTTGTTACAGATGAACCGCCATATGTATCATCAAACTATTTTGCATTTCCTAAATAGCGAATTTTAAGGAATAAATAGCAATTCTTTACCATTCCTAATTTGCAATGAGCAAATTGCTAATTGCAAATTACCCATTCATTTCCATGGGCTAGGAGGCTCATAGGAATGAAGGTGCAATTTGTGATTAGCAATTAGCTCATCGCAAATTAGGAATTTTCTCAAGGGTGCAGGGGTGTCTCAAGAACACCATGCTGCACCCCTGAAAAAGAAATTTGGGGGCATATGGCGCACATACATGCCCTAAGGGCATGTATTGGCGTCATATGGCACCTTTTGTTTTTTGGAAAAAAAGCTTTTTGAAAAGAATTCGCAAATTACCACAAACTAGAAGTTGGTGGTAGTTTCCAAATCCTTAATGTCATTTTTTACATATTTTTTGTTTGATACATTGCATTTAAGGAATCGCAAAATTTGCAAATCCTTCAGTGCAATCGCAAAATAAGGAATAGCAAATATTGCTATTCCTTATTTTGCATCAAACTTGTTTGATACATACCATTTGTCTAATTAGCATTCGCAAAGGCCGAAATTTTCAGAATTTTGATCTTTGCGAATGCTAATTAGCTTGATACATATGGCCCCAAGTGAGGCCTGTCTTGCAACATGGTGCATCTTTTGCATCACTGCTGCATCGGTTTCATGTGGCACGTTTTTTTTACACCATGACACATCTGCCTAAATGCATCAATTTGTAATTTTGTCGCCTTATAGCAAATCTTTTGCACCGCCGCTGCATCATAAAAGTGACGCACAGTGGCGCAAAAGAGGCATACACCTATCATAAATCTGTCCCTAGCATTTTAAATGATTAATCCAGGATGATGATAAGGTGTGGCCTATCCAGAGGTTTGTTTAAGGTGAGGCCTACTCAGGATTGCAGATTAAAGTTACACTTGATGAAGAATACAGAGGAGATAATACATGTAAATGCCTACCAATGAAGTAAGTAATGTGCACTTTATTGCGCCAGTCATCATAAATGTATCCCTAAGCTTCTTATCTTGTTACAGATGAACCGCCATATGTATCATCAAACTATTTTGCATTTCCTAAATAGCGAATTTTAAGGAATAAATAGCAATTCTTTACCATTCCTAATTTGCAATGAGCAAATTGCTAATTGCAAATTACCCATTCATTTCCATGGGCTAGGAGGCTCATAGGAATGAAGGTGCAATTTGTGATTAGCAATTAGCTCATCGCAAATTAGGAATTTTTTCAAGGGTGCAGGGGTGTCTCAAGAACACCATGCTGCACCCCTGAAAAAGAAATTTGGGGGCATATGGCGCACATACATGCCCTAAGGGCATGTATTGGCGTCATATGGCACCTTTTGTTTTTTGGAAAAAAAGCTTTTTGAAAAGAATTCGCAAATTACCACAAACTAGAAGTTGGTGGTAGTTTCCAAATCCTTAATGTCATTTTTTACATATTTTTTGTTTGATACATTGCATTTAAGGAATCGCAAAATTTGCAAATCCTTCAGTGCAATCGCAAAATAAGGAATAGCAAATATTGCTATTCCTTATTTTGCATCAAACTTGTTTGATACATACCATTTGTCTAATTAGCATTCGCAAAGGCCGAAATTTGCAGAATTTTGATCTTTGCGAATGCTAATTAGCTTGATACATATGGCCCCAAGTGAGGCCTGTCTTGCAACATGGTGCATCTTTTGCATCACTGCTGCATCGGTTTCATGTGGCACGTTTTTTTTACACCATGACACATCTGCCTAAATGCATCAATTTGTAATTTTGTCGCCTCATAGCAAATCTTTTGCACCGCCGCTGCATCATAAAAGTGACGCACAGTGGCGCAAAAGAGGCATACACCTATCATAAATCTGTCCCTAGCATTTTAAATGATTAATCCAGGATGATGATAAGGTGTGGCCTATCCAGAGGTTTGTTTAAGGTGAGGCCTACTCAGGATTGCAGATTAAAGTTACACTTGATGAAGAATACAGAGGAGATAATACATGTAAATGCCTACCAATGAAGTAAGTAATGTGCACTTTATTGCGCCAGTCATCATAAATGTATCCCTAAGCTTCTTATCTTGTTACAGATGAACCGCCATATGTATCATCAAACTATTTTGCATTTCCTAAATAGCGAATTTTAAGGAATAAATAGCAATTCTTTACCATTCCTAATTTGCAATGAGCAAATTGCTAATTGCAAATTACCCATTCATTTCCATGGGCTAGGAGGCTCATAGGAATGAAGGTGCAATTTGCGATTAGCAATTAGCTCATCGCAAATTAGGAATTTTTTCAAGGGTGCAGGGGTGTCTCAAGAACACCCTGCTGCACCCCTGAAAAAGAAATTTGGGGGCATATGGCGCACATACATGCCCTAAGGGCATGTATTGGCGTCATATGGCACCTTTTGTTTTTTGGAAAAAAAGCTTTTTGAAAAGAATTCGCAATTTACCACAAACTAGAAGTTGGTGGTAGTTTCCAAATCCTTAATGTCATTTTTTACATATTTTTTGTTTGATACATTGCATTTAAGGAATCGCAAAATTTGCAAATCCTTCAGTGCAATCGCAAAATAAGGAATAGCAAATATTGCTATTCCTTATTTTGCATCAAACTTGTTTGATACATACCATTTGTCTAATTAGCATTCGCAAAGGCCGAAATTTGCAGAATTTTGATCTTTGCGAATGCTAATTAGCTTGATACATATGGCCCCAAGTGAGGCCTGTCTTGCAACATTGTGCATCTTTTGCATCACTGCTGCATCGGTTTCATGTGGCACGTTTTTTTTACACCATGACACATCTGCCTAAATGCATCAATTTGTAATTTTGTCGCCTCATAGCAAATCTTTTGCACCGCCGCTGCATCATAAAAGTGACGCACAGTGGCGCAAAAGAGGCATACACCTATCATAAATCTGTCCCTAGCATTTTAAATGATTAATCCAGGATGACGATAAGGTGTGGCCTATCCAGAGGTTTGTTTAAGGTGAGGCCTACTCAGGATTGCAGATTAAAGTTACGCTTGATGAAGAATACAGAGGAGATAATACATGTAAAGGCCTACCAATGAAGTAAGTAATGTCCACTTTATTGCGCCAGTCATCATAAATGTATCCCTAAGCTTCTTATCTTGTTACAGATGAACCGCCATATGTATCATCAAACTATTTTGCATTTCCTAAATAGCGAATTTTAAGGAATAAATAGCAATTCTTTACCATTCCTAATTTGCAATGAGCAAATTGCTAATTGCAAATTACCCATTCATTTCCATGGGCTAGGAGGCTCATAGGAATGAAGGTGCAATTTGCGATTAGCAATTAGCTCATCGCAAATTAGGAATTTTTTCAAGGGTGCAGGGGTGTCTCAAGAACGCCCTGCTGCACCCCTGAAAAAGAAAGTTGGGGGCATATGGCGCACATACATGCCCTAAGGGCATGTATTGGCGTCATATGGCACCTTTTGTTTTTTGGAAAAAAAGCTTTTTGAAAAGAATTCGCAAATTACCACAAACTAGAAGTTGGTGGTAGTTTCCAAATCCTTAATGTCATTTTTTACATATTTTTTGTTTGATACATTGCATTTAAGGAATCGCAAAATTTGCAAATCCTTCAGTGCAATCGCAAAATAAGGAATAGCAAATTTTGAATTAAGGACATTTTAAATCATTTCCACATGTGCAGTGTTTTCAAATTTTGATTTGAAATTCGTTTTTAGGGAAAAAGAATGGTTTGTAAATTTATGACAAGGACATAATGGTGTATGCTTCTTTATAAGGCATTTAACTGTCTCTGATGTCATTTTTCCCATATTACATTATAAGACCTTTCCCCATGGAGCACATTCCTTGTAAATATGCTCCCACCTGTGCATGGTGAATTTAGATTTTGACTGTTTGAGTCACATAGCCATGTTAAAAGTGACCCAAAAATATTGCAAAGGCTTTAAAAAAACACTTTCATGTGTCTTAAGGACATTTTAAGTCATTTCCCCATGGGCAGTGTTTTGTAAGTGGCGCAAAAGAGGCATACACCTATCATAAATCTGTCCCTAGCATTTTAAATGATTAATTCATGATGACGATAAGGTGTGGCCTATCCAGAGGTTTGTTTAAGGTGAGGCCTACTCAGGATTGCAGATTAAAGTTACGCTTGATGAAGAATACAGAGGAGATAATACATGTAAAGCTCTACCAATGAAGTAAGTGATGTCCACTTCATTGCGCCAGTCATCATAAATGTATCCCTAAGCTTCTTATCTTGTTAGAGATCAACCGCCATATGTATCATCAAACTATTTTGCATTTCCAAAATAGCGAATTTTAAAGAATAAATAGCGATTCTTTACCATTCCTAATTTGCGATGAGCAAATTGCTAATTGCAAATTACCCATTCATTTCCATGGGCCAGGATGCCCATAGGAATGAAGGTGCAATTTGCGATTAGCAATTAGCTCATCGCAAATTAGGAATTTTTCCAAAGGTGCAGGGGTGTCTCAAGAACACCCTGCTGCACCCCTGAAAAAGAAATTTGGGGGCATATGGCGCACATAAAAATTAACAACATTCCTTTACCTCAAAAACGATTTTCAAGTCATAATTTGAAAACACTGCCCACAGGGAAATGACTTAAAATGTCCTTAAGACACATGAAAGTGTTTTTTGAAAGCCTTTGCAATTTTTTTGGGTCACTTTTAACATGGTTATGTAACTCAAACAGTCAAAATCTAAATTTACCATGCACAAGTGTAACCATATTTACAAGGAATGTGCCCCGCGGAGAAAGGTCTTTTAATGTAATATGGGAAAAATGACATCAAATGTCCTTAAGACACATAAAAGCGTTTTTTGATTGCCTTTGCAGCATGTTTGTATCACTTTTAACATGGCTATGTAACACAAACATTCAAAATCTAAATTTGCCATGCACAGGTGGGAGCATATTTACAAGCAATTTGCGCCACAGAGAAAGGTCTTACATTGAAATGGGAAAAATAACATCAGAGACAGTCAATTGCCTTATAAAGAAGCATACACCATTATGTCCTTGTCATAAATTTAAAAACAATTCCTTTTCCCCAAAAACGATTTTCAAATCATAATTTCAAAACACTGCACATGGGAAAATTACTTAAAATGTCCTTAAGACACATAAAAGCGTTTTTTGATTGCCTTTGCAGCATGTTTGTATCACTTTTAACATGGCTATGTAACACAAACATTCAAAATCTAAATTTGCCATGCACAGGTGGGAGCATATTTACAAGCAATTTGCGCCACAGAGAAAGGTCTTACATTAAAATGGGAAAAATAACATCAGAGACAGTCAATTGCATTATAAAGAAGCATACACCATTATGTCATTGTCAGAAATATTATAACCATTAATTTTCCTCAAAAATGATTTTCTAGTCATAATTTGAAAAGACTCCACAGCTCCTATGCAGAAAAACACCCTGTCAGTACTAATACTTCACATTTTCTCCAATTACATTTTCTCAAAGAAACAAAATCTATTTGTAAAACACTTGAGACAAAGCAACATTTGAAAAACACAACTTTCTTCATAATTTTCTCCTTAAAGCACACTATTCTCTATCTAAATTAAAGAAATATTTTCTCACCTTAGCAAATACTTTGAGTTTGAAAACAGTCTCAGAAACACACCAATTTGTCTTCAGCAGAGCAAAAGGTATGCACTCCAGAGTCTGCAGCTATCAAAAGCACAGAAATGCTGTAATTCTTCACACATATCTCTCATGTCACCCGATCAAAACTCTTCCCTCACTTTTTTCAAATGAAAACCCTTCCCCCCCTCTGCCATTTCATGCCTTTTCTGCATGGCAACCACCTCTTGGAAGACCTCTGGTGTTTGCAAGTTCACACAACAATGTTGCAATTGAACTCTGAACTCTCAGTGCACCTGCGTATCCACTGCAATCTTTCATTTAATGATTTTTTATTGACCATTCAAAATACATCTTTCAAAGAACTCATCCATGCACCCTAACTTTCTGTTTTCAGCAATCAAAATCCACCAATCACTGTTACTGCTTCATTAACACAGAAACTCCACAGTTTTTTTCATTTTAAACTCTCATTTTTTCAACTGCCATTTCATTGCCACACTTCATCTGACTGCAGCAGAACCTTCTCTCACCATGTTTTCTGTCTGGATTGTTGGACATAGTTATATACACTGGGCTCACAGGTATGCTAAGAACAGAAATTTACCTAACCTCAATTTACAAGATGTGGAAATTAAGTGGTTTGGCCACAGAGGATTAAAATGTCACCAATTGATACCATTGGTGAAAACCTTTATGCATTTGCCAAAACCTGACCTGTTAATTGTGCACTGTGGAGGTAATGATTTGGGCATTTTGACTGGGGTAGGTCTGGAAATGCTTTTAAAGGACACCTTTGAGCAATTGATGGCACTTTTTCCTCAAACTGCCTTGGTATATTCAAATATATGCCAAAGACAGAAATGGAGGTGGTCAAACCAATTTTGTCCACAAATTGAGAAGTCGAGGAAGCATGTAAACAAATCTGTTTCAGCTTACATGAGAGACCATGGAATGGGCTCCATGTACAACAATAACTTGCGTTACTACATGCAAGATATCTACAGAGGAGATGGAGTTCACTTCTCAGATGAGGGCAACAGAATTTTCATTCTGAATTTAAGACTGTGCATTGGTACCTACTTATAAGTACCTAAATGTACCATAAACCCAAAAGCTCTTCTCAGAGCTACCCTACATCTGATCACTCACAATTATTATTTTACTCTAACATTTTTCACTAATTTTCAAAAAAGTACGCTCCCTGGGGCGCTACCCGGTACGCGTACCGGGAGCTAACCTCGATAAATTTTTTAAAAAATGGTTTTTTTTCGCACATATGGGCCTCCTCAGCCACCCTCAGAAAACCTAGGGGGTCAAGATAAGTCTACCGTGCCCCCTTCAACCCATTCTGAACATTATTTGCCCTCCATCTTGTATCTTAATTCGACCGAAACACAAAATGGTGGACTCCCGTAACGCTTAAGGTTCGCGAACCGGGGCGCTCAACAGTTCGCGTACCGGGTCGCTCCCTGGGAAGCGCACCATCAAAAAAGGTGGGAAAGTAATTTACAGAACAGCCACTGGAGACAATTTCACCAAATATAGATTAGCTCATACTACATACCAATCCCTACCATTTTCACAAATTTGATTGGAATTCCATTTAACCATTTAGCCTGTAGACCTCTCTAAATACCCTGAGGTAAATTACTTCTCAAAACACATCTGAAGTGTTGGAATTGACAACCAATGAAAATGTTACTTTCATTTTCTACTTTTTTTACCTGACATTTGATTGGTTATGTACCTGAATATATATAAAGAAAGAGAGAGAAACACAGCCATTTTGACTACTACTTCCTGAATTACATTGCAAGATCATTTTCACTCACAACTTAAACTTCTTTTTAGAAGGTGAGATATTATTTTATAAATTTGAAAACATTTTCAGATAGTTATATACTATCCCTCTGTAAGAGTTAGACATTGAGAAAGGCTTCTTTATTATAATTATGGATTGATTTAGGTTTCTGTGGTATAATTATGAATTTACTTAGGCTTCTTCACAGGCACTTTTTAATAGTACTACTTCACGTCTGAAACCATACAGTGCCCATAGATTACTTCTCTGTTATAAACTCACAAATACCTGTCTGCACTTAAACCCAACAGTGTCCTATCACTACTGATATATTTATTTTTTATGCAAATTACAGCAATAAAATGGAAGGTGAGCAGAATGTTTCCTTCAAAATTGTTCTGGACAGCAACAATGAACAAGTTATGGAACCCATTGATGACTTAGAATTCATGGATGAGTCACGGGACTATGAATTACTTCAATGTGTAGAATCTGTCGATCATTTACTCCATTATGATGACGGTCAAATGTGGGAACTTATGTTCACTCAACAAGAGGACATATCGGACAGTCAAATGCTAGACGTTCTATTAAATTTTGAAAAACAATCTGAAAAATAAAATTGTATGTAAAATAAAAAAATTGTTTGAGTCTTTAATCATTTTTATATGTAATTCATAAACTAGTTAAATGTTAGAAATGTTATTAAATTTTGAAACACAATCACAATAATAAATAATTGCTTAAAAAATAAAAAAATTAAAAAATAATCAACAAAACCAACAATCAATTAACATACAGTATTTGAAAAGTCTATCATTCATTTTTCATTATAGTACGCTGCCCCGAACGCTTCCCGGTTCGCGAACCGGGCGCTACCCACGCAAATAAACAAAAAAAAAGTATTTTTTTTTTGCCCCGCGGGGCCCTTTTAAAGCCTCCACATTAAACCTAGGGGGTCAGGGAGGATATACTATGCCCCCTTATGGTCATTTCCCCCTTTGTTTTGGCCTCCTCTTGTCTCTCAATCCTACCGAGAGACAAGATGGCGGCCGCTCCGGACTGTTTAGAATGTTGACAGACACCGGAGAGCCAATCAGCTTCGCTACGCGAAGTTCCGGTACGCGTAAAGTCCGTGAACCGGAGCGCTGCCCAGAGCGCGCTTACAGATATATATCTTTTTTTAAACGTTAATTTCTCAAAATCCACTGAAGCACATATATTGAGACCTAGCAAAGGCACATCAGGCTACCAGTCCCTACAGTTTTGCCAGGTTTCGTGCAAATCCATTCAGCCGTTCGGGCTAAAAGTGAGGCCAACCGCCCTATGGAAAACTCAATGTTAAAAACACGTTTTGGGACCCCCCTTTTTTCTCGGCCCCCCCTTGACGAAACCCCCCCAAATTTTCAGGGGCTGCTCAGAAACAAAATGTTCCATTTTCCTGAACATTTCAGCCAATTCCGTCCACAAACGCCAAAGTTATTAGACATAGAATTTTCAAAAATCCCATAGGGAAAAAATCCTAACTATATATACCTACTGGCGACCGCCAGTAGGTAATATATATATATATATATATATATATATATTGCAAAACAAATTGCCCAAAAGCAGCGAGAGGGCACACCACGGCACTTCACCATTCCAGCCTCGCTGCAGCTCGTCTTCCGCTTCCCAAAGATTTACAATCTGCCTCTGCCGACGCGTTTCGAGGCCAAGGACGCCTCTTCTTCATGGGCTGGCAGTAAATAACACTGATCACGCACCTCCGTTCAACTTGCCATTTTATTTAAAGTAGCTCCCACAGTGGGCGTAGCATCATTCAATTAGCAGCGTGATGTTTCTGGGAATTGTAGTCCCCTTGGGAGGTGCAATTTTTTCTCCTATAGTAGGTTCAGTGTCCTTATACTTAATTCACAAGCCGTTTTATAACCCTTAGTAGGGAGGGAAACTGGAAAGACGGGCTAGTTCTGCAAAAAGTACCGTGCTGCATCGGGTAGGAAGGGTTCCATCCTGCAGTCCCTCCCTACCAAGGGTACAAATAGCCTGAGACACTGGTGAAATTACGCTGAACCTACTACAGGAAAAAAGAGGCACCTCCAAAGGGGACTACATTTCCCATAAACACTTCTGTGCTAATGAATTGTGCCACACCCACTGAGGGAGTTACTGTGAATAAAATGGCAAGTTGTAAAGGAGGTGCGTGATCAGCGTTCTTTTTGCTGCTAGCCCATGATGAAGAGGCGTACTTAGCCTCGAAACGCGTCGGCAGAGGCAGATCCATATATTTTGGGGAACAAAGGACGAGCTGCAGCGAGGCTGGAAATGACAAGTGCCGTGGTGTGCCCTCTCGCTGCTCTTGAGCGATTTGTATTGCAAAATTACTCACGGCTGCTCATGCCGTGGAGAGGAGCTCCGCTTTGATTTGAATTAAAGACTGCAGGATGGAACCCTTCCTACCCAACGCAGCACGGGACTTCTTTGCAAAATCAAGCTCGTTTTCTGATTTCCCTCCCTACCAAGGGTACAAATAGCCTGAGACACTGGTGAAATTACGCTGAACCTACTACAGGAAAAAAGAGGCACCTCCAAAGGGGACTACATTTCCCATAAACACTTCTGTGCTAATGAATTGTGCCACACCCACTGAGGGAGTTACTGTGAATAAAATGGCAAGTTGTAAAGGAGGTGCGTGATCAGCGTTCTTTTTGCTGCTAGCCCATGATGAAGAGGCGTACTTAGCCTCGAAACGCGTCGGCAGAGGCAGATCCATATATTTTGGGGAACAAAGGACGAGCTGCAGCGAGGCTGGAAATGACAAGTGCCGTGGTGTGCCCTCTCGCTGCTCTTGAGCGATTTGTATTGCAAAATTACTCACGGCTGCTCATGCCGTGGAGAGGAGCTCCGCTTTGATTTGAATTAAAGACTGCAGGATGGAACCCTTCCTACCCGACGCAGCACGGGACTTCTTTGCAAAATCAAGCTCGTTTTCTGATTTCCCTCCCTACCAAGGGTACAAATAGCCTGAGACACTGGTGAAATTACGCTGAACCTACTACAGGAAAAAAGAGGCACCTCCAAAGGGGACTACATTTCCCATAAACACTTCTGTGCTAATGAATTGTGCCACACCCACTGAGGGAGTTACTGTGAATAAAATGGCAAGTTGTAAAGGAGGTGCGTGATCAGCGTTCTTTTTGCTGCTAGCCCATGATGAAGAGGCGTACTTAGCCTCGAAACGCGTCGGCAGAGGCAGATCCATATATTTTGGGGAACAAAGGACGAGCTGCAGCGAGGCTGGAAATGACAAGTGCCGTGGTGTGCCCTCTCGCTGCTCTTGAGCGATTTGTATTGCAAAATATATATATATATATATATATATTACCTACTGGCGGTAGGTAATATATATATATATATATATATATATATATTACCTACTGGCGGTCGCCAGTAGGTATATATAGTTAGGATTTTTTCTCTATGGGTTTTTTGAAAATTCTATGTCTAATAACTTTGGCGTTTGTGGACGGAATTGGCTGAAATTTTCAGGAAAATGGCACATTTTGTTTCTGAGCAGCCCTTGAAAATTTGGGGGGGGTTCGTCCAGTGGGGGCTGAGAAAAAAGGGGGGTCCCAAAACGTGTTTTTAACATTGAGTTTTCCATAGGGCGGTTGGCCTCACTTTTAGCCCGAACGGCTGAATGGATTTGCACGAAACTTGGCAAAATTGTAGGGACTGGTAGCCCGATGTGCCTTTTGTAGGTCTCAATATATGTGCTCCAGTGGATTTTGAGAAATTAACGTTTAAAAAAAGATATATATCTGTAACAGCGGACCGGGCAGCGCTCTGGTTCGCGGACTTTTCGCGCAACGGAGCTTTGTGAAGCGAAGCTGATTGGTTCTCCGGCGTCTGTCAACATTCCAAACAGTCCGTAGCGGCCGCCATCTTGTCTCTCGGTAGGATCGAGAGACAAGAGGAGGCCGAAGCGAAGGGGCAAATGACCATAAGGGGGCATAGTACATTGTCGCTCACCCCCTAGGTTTGATGTGGAGGTTTTAAAAGGGCCCCGCGGGGCAAAAAAAAATAAAAATAATAATAATCGAACAGCTGAATGGATTTGCACGAAACTTGGCAAAATTGTAGGGACTGGTAGCCCGATGTGCCTTTGCTAGATCTCAATATATGTGCTCCAGTGGATTTTGAGAAATTAACGTTCAAAAAAAGGTATATATCTGTAACAGCGCACCGCTTCGCGTACTTTTCGCGTTACGGAGCTTTGCGAAGCGAAGCTGATTGGCTCTCCGGTGTCTGTAAACATTCCAAACAGTCCGTAGCGGCCGCCATCTTGTCTCTCGGTAGGATCGAACAGCTGAATGGATTTGCACGAAACTTGGCAAAATTGTAGGGACTGGTAGCCCGATGTGCCTTTGCTAGGTCTCAATATATGTGCTTCAGTGCATTTTGAGAAATTAACGTTCAGAAACAAGATATATATCTGTAACAGCGCTCCGCTTCGCTGAGATAAAATTATATGTGTATTACCTAGCTGTTGCTAACACCAGTTAGCGACGGCTAGTAGAAGATAGCGACCATCTTGGGCCCCACTTTGCATGTGAGTGATATTTATCACTAATGACATGCAAAGTGGGCATGCCAAGATGTTAGCGACTGGAAACAGTCGCTAACATCGCTATCTCCTATTATCAACTTTTGGAAATATTCGAGATAAGGGCGAATATCTCTAAAAGCTACCACCTGCCCTGAGCAGTTCTTAGCCATGTTATCCAATGGGAGGTGGATAACATGGCTAAGAGCATTAGCTCGGTAATGCATGAATATCGCTGAGTTTTCAGCGATATTAATGCATTGCGGTCGTTTTTTATCGTATTTCCGATAAACCTTGATAATAGCAAGGTTTATCTGCGATAATTTCTGACGGTAAAAAAATCGTTGCTAAGCATCGTTAGGGATAAATATCGCTTAACTTTGGTAATATGCCCCAACGTCTGTTAACGTTCGATTCGAAGGAAATCAGGAAGTGTTGAAAAACATTGTCTGCGCCATCTTGTCTTTTTTCAAATGCCACACTTTTGTCGTGCACGGCAGCCATTTTAGATGCCTTGACCAGACCCACTCTGTGCACGCTGTCGATCCTTAGCATGGCTCCCCACCCTCGCAAACATCTCCCCCAGGCAGTGGTCACCCCCGCTCTCTGTCTTATGCATGGGTAATAAACCTCCCCCATCTGCGCTGCTGTTCCCTGAGAATCACACCCTGTGCCCGCCCGACACCTCCCTTTCGCCCTATTCACTACCGCACCCTCTGACACTCCTTTTCCTCTGTGTCCGATTGTCCAGGCTGGTCCTAGGGTATCAGCTAGCCCTGCAGATGTAGTTTATGGCCACAGCTGTAAAGAATCACCCCTCTTCAAAGGAGTTATAGTAGATCAAGGCCCACACTCGATGAGATTCGTCACAGCAGAAGCGTTGCTATTATCTGAAAACCATCCTGTATTGTGATTGGGGAGGGGACCGAGCCTGAAGCGGAAGATTCCAGGGATGACTGTTTGTATATCAAAGTTTTTACAATTATGTGTCACATTAAAAATATATAGCACTCCGACAAAGTAGTAAGATTATAAAACTTTAATAATTTATAAATATATACAAGAAAACAAAAATAGTAATAACATATAAACATTTTTAGGGAAAAACAACGAAGTAGCGGTCGGCTGTGCGAATAGTCCCAACGCAGCACAACGTCCAGATTTCCGGCGTGGGGCGTCGCGGGGGGTGGGTCATCAGTAGCAAACTGTTGTGCGAATAGTTCCAAGGCAGCAGAACGCGTTGAAATCTAGATGACACGAAAGTGATGTCTAGTAAGTTGCCACCCAGCAAATAACGGCATGGGGCGTCGCGGGGGGTGGGTCATCAGTAGCAAACTGTTGCGCGAATAGTTCCAAGGCAGCAGAACGATGGCACCAAGGTGATGTCCAGTAAGTTGCCGCACTGGTTTTGGTATCCTACAATGCTGCTCCGAATAACGGCGTGGAGCGCCCCGGGGGAGGCGGCGTGAACGGGCCTCTCCAGGTGGAGTGTCATCTGTTGTAGTGGGGTGCCCCTTTACCGTTTCAGTTGCCATTCCGTCCGTTTTTGGTCCACTGTGTCAAAAGCCGCAATTCAGCTGAGTTGCGCCCACTCTTGCGGTGCAGCGATAGGCGGCTGTCACAGGACTCTCAAAATGGCGGCAGGCTCTTTCCTTTTTGGGCCTGGTCCACTGAAATGGCCCTGGGACACCTTGGAAATCGGACGCTTGTCTGCTAGGTCTTGGACCTCATTCTCGAAAGCGTCCCCTCCGCCTTGAGAATTCATCAAAAGTTTTGGGGGCTCCGACTCCTGCAGGCTTCTGGTGGGGAGCGGCTGCCATGATTGCTCGCGGAATGACCACGACTGAGCTACGAGATGGTGGTGCTTTCATGCTGACGCCAGCTTCAGTCTGAAACATCCAGAAACAAGGTGGGGCTTTCATCGTTTGGGGAAAAAAAAAAGTTTTCATCCTATGAAAAGTGTTGTTTTTAGGTCACATGATCAAGCCTTCCATCATTAGGAAACCAAAAGTAAAATGAACCAATGAAAAGTTTTATAAACAAGTCACATGACCTGTTATGCGGCATAGGGTGTAAAATTAGGAGAAAATACGTTGGCACGTGAGGCGGCGTCAGTAGCGGACCGATGTGCGAATAGGCCGAAGGCAACACAACGCGCCAAGATCTGGATGGCACCGAGGTGGTGTCCAGCAAGTTGCAGCACTGGTGTGGCCATCCTACAATGCTGAAAGTCGGCGTGGGGCGCCCCGTTGGCCTGTGAGTTTGCGTCAGTAGCGGACCGATGTGCGAATAGGCCGAAGGCAGCACAACGCGCCAAGATCCGGATGGCACCGAGGTGGTGTCTAGTAAGTTGTCGCACTGGTGTGGCCATCCAACAATGCTGAAAGTCGGCGTGGGGCGCCCCGTTGGCCTGTGAGTTTGCGTCAGTAGCGGACCGATGTGCGAATAGGTCGAAGGCAGCACAACGCGCCAAGATCCGGATGGCACCGAGGTGGTGTCTAGTAAGTTGTCGCACTTCTGTGGCCATCCTACAATGTTGAAAGTCGGCGTGGGGCGCCCCGTTGGCCTGTGAGATGGCGTCAGTAGCGGACCGATGTGCGAATGGGGCCAAAGGCAGCGCAACAATATTTTCTGATTTGAAGACACCACAAGGCGCTGAGATGCCAAGATCCGGATGGCACCGAGGTGGTGTCTAGCAAGTTGTGGCACTGGTGTGGCCATCGTACAATGGTAAAAGTCGGCGTGGGGCGCCCTGTTGGCCTGTGAGATGGTGTCAGTAGCGGACTGATGTGTGAATGGGGCCAAAGGCAGCGCAACAATATTTTCTACTATATTTTCGGAGTAGAAGACACCACAAGGCACTGAGATGCCAAGATCCGGATGGCACCGAGGTGATGTGTAAGTTGCGGACGGATGTGCGAATGGGGCCAAAGGCAGCTCAACAATATTTTCTGAAGAGAATACACCACAAGGCGCTGAGATGCCAAGATCCGGATGGCACTGAGGTGATGTCTAAGTTGCGGACCGATGTGCGAATGGGGCCAAAGGTAGCGTAACAAGATTTTCTGTATGGAAGATACCACTAGGCGTTGAGATGCCAAGATTCGGATGGCACCGAGGTGATGTCTAGGAAGTTGTGCCACTGGTGTGGCCATCGTACAATGGTAAAAGTCGGCGTGGGGCGCCCTATTGGCCTGTGAGATGGTGTCAGTAGCGGACTGATGTGCGAATGGGGCCAAAGGCAGCGCAACAATATTTTCTGACTGACACCACAAGGCGCTGAGATGCCAAGATCCGGATGGCATCGAGGTGATGTCTAAGTTGCGGACTGATGTGCGAATGGGGCCAAAGGCAGCGTAACAATATTTTCTGTATGGAAGATACCACTAGGCGTTGAGATGCCAAGATTCGGATGGCACCGAGGTGATGTCTAGCAAGTTGGTGTGGTCATCCTACAATGCTGAAACTCGGCGTGGGTCACCCCATTAGCCTGTGAGATGGCGTCAGTAGCGGACCGATGTGCGAATAGGCCGAAGGCAGCACAACGCGCCAAGATCCGGATGTCACCGTGGTGGTTTCATAGTTGAGAGGCACTTCATCTGCAGTGGGGCGCCGAGATCCGGATGGCACCGAGGTGATGTCTAGCAAGTTGCTGTACTTGTGTGGTCATCCTACAATGCTGAAACTCGGCGTGGGTCGCCCCATTAGCCTGTGAGATAGCTGTTCTTTGGATTTGGGCCTGGTCCACTAAAATGGCCCTGGGACACCTAAGAACTCGAACGCTCTATTTTTTTTTCCTTTCCTGTACATGCAAAAAAAGGTAAATGCCCGGTATGTTACACGCTTCATCTGCCACGATGAACTCTCCAGAGGAACCGAAAAAATATATAGTTGTGGTAACTATACCATGCATCGTCATATGGAGAGGTGGCACCAATTAATTATAGTGCTGCATAAAAGAGAGATTTGGAGGAGAACCCCTGACCTGCTAGTACATTCATCAAAGAAGTGGCACTGAGAGCTTCAGAGGCAAGGGAAACGGTCCCAAATATTTAGAAGAACTTTGGAAAGATTAAAATGACATGTTTAGATTGTGGTAAATTAATTTCATGTGGGCAGATGAGTGTTACTCTAATAAATACAGCATATGAACATCATCATAGTCGATGGTTGGTAGAGACATTTTGACTATATCCTGGACCTGCCCGTCCTCGCCCAAAATGGCGCCGGAATAAATGGGACTCGTAACTCCTTGTTGTGTACTGGTTGCAGAACCTTGAAATCACGAGATACGTATGCAGTTTTGAAGCACATGGCGGGCGGGGACGAGAATTGATTGAATATTTCGACATCCCTATTGATATTAAGTTCTGATGTGTTATTGATTACTGTACTGTTGAAAATTCGAATTAACGTCACCCATGGTACTTGCCCGCAAATGTATATCTAGATAATCTTATTGTAACTGGCCCTGTCGTATTTTAATTATAAAATGTACGTCCACCGATTCCGTAACTGTTAGACACCTTAGTTTTTGCAACCTAATGGCCCGCCCGTTACGTTCCTCTACAGTGTAAATGTCTATTCATCATATACGATTACAGTTTGCTCCGTGGCAGGCCCACGTGGTTATAGGCTCGTATTTGTATAATGAAATTTTCACAATAAAGGTTTTTAAAAGAAAACATGGTAGTAGTGTATACATTGGTAAAGTTTTTAATAATAGTCACTGTTTTAGAATCATTAAAAGGCAAGTGAAATAAAGCAGACCAATTACATGAAGGGTAAAACGTATAATACGAAGGAACGCAGTAAAGATAAATGGTCAAGGGCTGTTGTGTTTTCTATTCCTGCAACATAAAGTGATCGATAAGAATCTCATATTCAGGCGTATCGGCGACTAAGACAGCAGGTCGACCCTCTTTTGCTCAACGGCTCCGTCATGGGACGAAGAAACGCTCTTTTTCTCGAAAAAAGAATATATTTTACTTGCAGGACAGTTGTAAAATTTCCGGGAAAGTACATTAGCCTGGAACATTATAACATATATTTAAGAGAAAATAATGTTCGGAAGTAATTAAAAGCGTAATTTTTAGGTGATATGACCAAGGCTTTCATCATTAGAATAAGAAAAGTAAAATGAACCAATGAAAAGTTTTATTAACAAGTCACATGACTTGTTATGCTTACGTTACGCGCTGCGCGCCCCGGATGACTTCCGGATGCGCTAACGCGGCGCGTCATATGACGCATTACGCGACAACGCAGGTCCAGAATATAGTCAAAATGTCTCCACCAACCAGCGGTCGAAACACAACCCCTTTCAGCAGGCTAAATAGTTCTGTTAAATGACAACAGAAAGGACAGGCAACAAGAACCATCAGTCAAAGAGGGGAGGGCTAGTTCTTCTCTACCGGGTTACATTGGGGCGCTACCGGAACTGATCGAATTGGTAGTCTACAGTGTTTCTGGATGTTTCAGACCGAAGCTGGGGTTAGCATGAGAGCAGCACCATTTCGTAGCTCCGTTGTGGCCATTCCGCAACCAATCATGGCAGCCGCTCTTTATCGTTATTTTGGGCGGGGTGGGTGGCGGAGCCGAGCTGTTTTGCAGCCATCATTGTGTGGAGTTCAGTTCATCTCACTAGTTTTGTATTTGTCATGAGGGGTTGTTCCTAATGTTTCTATTTTAGCGAGGTCAAAAAGAGATCCCATTAGTGGCCTACTGATTTTGCTCGATTCCTTTTCTTTTTTTTTACACGATTTTTCGTTATCTGCAAAGACTAAACAGAGTATTGCGACTCTGTGTTTGTTTGTAAATAGAGAATGAACCAAAGAGAACTAATTCTAAAACAGTAAATACTTGGATAACAATCAATCAAATGGAGAGAGAAGCAGGCACGACGGATTACAACGGGGGCAAAGGCCTGCGTTAACTACCTTTCACTATCTGCAAAGAGAGAGTACTCCTAATAGAAATGAGGGGGGGGGGGCACCATTCAAAGCAGATCAGTGTGCATAAACACGAAAATGTTTTCACTTACCATGTACTTGACATTCGACAGCTTATGATATTTGCTATTAAAAAAACATTGAAATTCACTGAAAAAACCATAGGTTATAGACCATATATAGTTAGGAATTAGCATTTACAAAACCTTGAAAATTCACTGAAAAAACCATAGGTTATACACCATATATAGTTAGGAATTAGCATTTAAAAAACCTTATTTTACTCACACAAAACCATTGAAATTCCATATATAGTTAGTTGCACTAACTATATATCGCGCACCCGCAATCCACTGCTGATCATGTCACATATTACATCATTCATGACATGGTCAGTGACATCACTGATGACATCACTGATGACATCTCAAATGACATCACTGATGAGATCACTGATGACATCTCATTTGACATCAATGACCACATCACTGATGATATCATTCATGTGACAATACAATGCATCTCCTCACGTTTTAATATAACCTCTGTTTCACCCAGTGTTAAATACAGAGTATAATTTTTGAAACCATTGACACACCAATACTAGTTACTACATACGTACTCACTGATTCCTACGTCTACACACACATTCACTCATTCACCCATACAATCATTCATACATACAATCACTCATCTTTACAACACTATCATATGCACTCATACACCTATACAGACACTTACACTCTGCCACTCATCCATGGAGTTACTCACACACCTAGTCAGTCCTGTAAAGAATCAATCACACTTCCATTTTCTTGTCTATACAGTTAAACATAGAGCACCTTACATTTTCAAACATATACTAACACATACTTACTTTCTTATACAATCATTGATACAAGTACACATTGATCTGCACAGAGTCACACACCTCCCAGCCAGCCACACACACACTCAGTCTCCTATACAAATACTTGGACAATCAATCAATAACCCATATAGTTAATCATATAGCTACTGATCAACACATGCAGCAGTTTACAGAACAACAGACATAATGATGCACAAATTAAGACAGTTTACTCACTAACCCATGCACTCAGTGAGACACATTTAATCACTCACTCATACATTCAGTCATGCACCTACTAAATCCTTCGCCCAGACACTTATACATCTACTCATTCTTCAATATGTAAAACATATTTAAACTTTACAGAAACACACAGTCACTGGATGATGTCATCAGTGATCTCATCAGTGATGTCATTTGAGATGTCATCAGTGATGTCATCAGTGATGTCATTTGAGATGTCATCAGTGATGTCATTTGAGATGTCATCAGTGATGTCATCAGTGATGTCACTGACCATGTCATGAATGATGTAATATGTGACATGATCAGCAGTGGATTGCGGGTGCGCGATATATAGTTAGTGCAACTAACTATATATGGAATTTCAATGGTTTTGTGTGAGTAAAATAAGGTTTTTTAAATGCTAATTCCTAACTATATATGGTGTATAACCTATGGTTTTTTCAGTGAATTTTCAAGGTTTTGTAAATGCTAATTCCTAACTATATATGGTCTATAACCTATGGTTTTTTCAGTGAATATATATATAGATAGATAGATAGATAGATAGATAGATAGATAGATAGATAGATAGATAGATAGATAGATAGATAGATAGATAGATAGATAGATAGATTTTTTTTTCGCTGGTACATTTCCCGACCTTTTTTCAGCACTGAGCGTTTTTTTCCCTTTCCCTTGAATTAACCTCGCACACGAATGGCACTCAGGAAGTGTTTTTACACATTGCCATCCGATCCATAGAAAGACGCTGTCTGAGTCTTTCTTCATTAACCTTCATGCATTCGACATAAGCACAAAGTGCAGGCGCCCCGCCGGCTTTGTAAACAGCTCTTTACCGGCGCTCCCCTCCCACTTCTCTGATGATGGCCGACATTCGTGTGCGACTCATCAACTAAACAGGTATGTCTCTAGGCTCCCGATCCGGAACCTTTGGCCTCCGTTAATTAGTCTCTTGTACCGGTTTTGGATATACATTACAGCTGGTTCCTTTATTGACACAAGGTTTTACTTTCTCCCACAGATACTGCGGGTAGCCGACAGCACCCGGTCAGTTTATTTGGATTTTTTCCCTCACATTTGATTACCCATGATGTTGAGATAACAAGGGTAGCGGTTGGAACCCCATTTTGTGTTTTTGTGGATCTCTTGAAGCAACAGTACATTACTTGTAAGTAGTTTCCTCAAGTTTATCCTATGCTTAGCGGATAGGCGGCCAGCCTTCCGGTGCCTAGTCTTTTTGGAAAATTTTGAATCCATTTGGTTTTGCAGATCTTACACAGACTGCGTTTCATGACGTGATACAACTCCCTGTCTTGTGAAACTTCGAGACCCACGGTAATTCTAAATCCCTTTTAACTCACTTTCCACCTTATTTCACCATTATTCTATGTATGTTTGATCCCCGAGGGGACTTCGCTGACTCTGGTTTTGTATCTTTGCTCTAGAGACAGTGCCCTAGCTCTTTCCCTGTCCTGAGGAAGACCCTCCTGTAAGGGCCTACACATCCCTACCCTGTTGTGGGGTCGAAACGTCGACAGCAGATCCCCCCACCAGCTTCTACCCCGAGCTTGAAAAATGTTTTGCCCTTTCGATAGAAGCATGGTTGTTTAATTCTCGTGTACAATTATTTGCATTGTTTCTGGTTCTCGCTCTTGCTGGTTCCTTATTCAAGATTTTAAATAAGAATATTTGACCTGTACTGTACCACACTACGTAACCTTGCACTACCCCCCAGCACTTTACACTCCCACCCCTATTTCTCCTCTCTTGGGCACCTAATATTGTGATTATGCTAACATGAGCTGTGTGCGCAGTTTTGTGTTGCGCAGGTACTTTGTGATCAAATAACAATGTACACTTTATCTGATTCTATGCGTTTATACTTTCACTGAACTGCTTTTTACTTCACTGAAGATTGGTGCAGCGTGATGGCCAAGAGGGAGTTCACTGATGGAAATCCTGCATCAAAACCCTCAAGTGCATACTGCTTTGCCAGAATTTTCAGGACAGTGTATTTGTAAAATTAAGTCCAGGCTTATATCTTTACCCTGTGTATGGCCACGTGTACTGGTAAAACAGTGGGAGCTTGATACTTGCTAATTGCTCTTCAATAGGTGTTGTGATGTTGAAAATCACATTTATTTCGATGTATTGCAACACTTTTTCCAATTTCACACACTTGTATATTGTTGCCTTTTGGAAAGGTTCATCCTGATCGTCTTCACGCTCAGAGGATGGTAAATCATCAGAAATCTGTAGTGCCAACACAGTCAATGACTACATGTAAATATTTCTGTGACCTGATGACCTGCCTCTCCTCATCGTCCACAATATCTTTCTCATGTAAGCAAAGGTGACGGTATTTTGTTGAGCATTTTTGAGCCTTTATGGTGATTTTGATGACCTTCTGAAAATGCTGGCAACATACCCAGGGTGGCACTTCCCTTACACTTTGCTAACTTGTAGTCTTGACATACAAGAACAAGCTGCTAGGAATGCAATTTTCAGAGCAATTCGGAAAATATTTATCGCTATTCCCATCTTCTTTTCTTAAAACATTTCTCAAAAGAAAAATTAACTCCACTATAAACTTCACATTTTCGCAGCCTGACTCCTACTTTTTACCTAACATTCGATAAGAGCATCCTCCTCCCATTGCACTTCCTGTGCCTTTTCCTGTCGCCTTTAGACAAGATACCGGTTTCCCCCATTGAAAATTACTTAGGTAGGTGTTGAGACTAGTTCTGTTTTTAGAGGAATACTGTTTACCGTGCAGATGGCATCCCTCATTTGCTGTGCCTTAGCAAGGATAGGGGGATTTAATCGATTTCTGTCTTCCACAAGAACATAAGAGCTAGGGGCCTAGCTTAGCGCCTGACGGGGATGGAAGCGCCGGTGTGAGCTCTCCGCTGCGGCTGGGGCAGACGAGCGGACCAAGCCTCTATTTACCCCAGCAGACGGAGGATATCGCAACTGGAAGGCTCTGAGTATGTGATGACACGTTTTGCTGGATCTCCGGGGGCCGCCTGAGTGTTTTGCTGGCTATCGCTTCTCGGACGCAGTTTCATGACGGCCGCGGCCGCCATTTTACGTCTCTCAGCTGAAGTGGCGCATCGCACGGAGACGGCAACCCGGGACTCAGCGGCTCCCTGAAACACCATATGCCTCCTCATCTACTCCTGGTGGGCAAATAGCGTTCTCTATATGGCTTTATTTACTTTGCACAGCTTTTCCCTTTTTTATGTAAGCTGCCTTTTCTATCTTCCCATGTCAGCGGCCATTTTGTGACTTGAGCTCCTCTTTGGTATCAACTAGCGGCATAGAGTCGTCTCTTCAATAATTACCTGCGCAGTTTCAATTGTACCTTTCTCCCTTGCAGTGCTCCTGCCCATTATTTTTGCAATTTCACCTCCTGTTTTTTTTTTTTTTTTGCGCGCAGCAGGCTGAAGGAGGTCTGTGTGTGGGACTATTTGTTTTTGTTGACTGCGCTGTTTTGATGCTCTCCCTGGCGGCACACGCTCCCTCATGTGCAGGCCAGCAATAATTTACACGCATATGGCTTCCGGGCGCTGCCATTAGGAATTCCTACCTATATGCTGCATCTCTTTTCCTCACGTCTCAACAGTCACTGTATCTACTTATGCGGTATTGACATTCTGTATAAGTGTACCTGCAATATATGACCAGCTCTCCTTGATCCGACTCAGGGACTTTTGCCAGTATTTTCTCCTCATATAGCGGATTCTGTCAGCGCATTTTGACTTTTCATTGTTGTATATCTTCTGGAGGCTGAGAGGGTCTGCTTAGTGTGCTGCCGGGGTGTTTTCTTGGCGGGGGCTGCTACCTTATGGGCAGGCTTACAACAAGCTGCGCCAGCAAGTCTTCAAAGCGCACTTTTGTCAAGTATTCAAAAGTTTGCTCAGCGTTGGCCCAGTTAGAAGCTTCTCAAGTACCTCCTGCTCACATGCCACAGTCGACTATGGAGCCCTCTAAGCAGCCCACAGGAAAAGTCACTGTCAAGCGACACAAAAAGGATCCTCCATCACCGCCTGTTTCTACGTCAGCCATTTCCATGGAGGAAAAAAGGGCACTTCGCCCCTTTATGGAAGAAACAAACTCTTATTTGCAAATCTTAACTGACAACTGGACAAAAATGGACGCGAGAGTCTCATCAGTGGAACGCAATGTTTCCTCTCTTCAAGAATCTTTTGCCAAGGTCTCTCACATGCTTTCTCAGATTTCTTCTCTCCAAAAGCAGGTCCAGGACCTTGAAAATCGGAATCGACGCAATAACCTGCGCATCTACGGCTTGGTGGAGGGCAGTGAGGGGACCGACCCCATTGCTTTCTTCAAATCCTTCCTTCCTAAGCTCTTACATCTTCCAGAGGACACTATGCTTAATATACAGAGAGCTCACAGGCTTGGACGAATATCCTTGTCTGCCTCTGCTTCGGCGAGACCCAGGGGCGTGATCATGTATTTCTTAGAGTATACTGTTGGACCCGGCCTCGTGGCGTGGTCCCGCTCCTCCCCGCATGGCGGGCCCTGGACAGCAATGACCCCTGGCCTCCTCGACGAACCTCCCTATCCAACCCTCCACGAGAGCCACCACTCCTGGCGACCCCCGGCTCTCCCCCTCAGGAACATGGCGACCCCTACTCTGCTGGTCTGGCCCCTAACCGGGCCCGCCATCTCAGGCCCAACTCCATCTTGGGCCTTCCATGTCACGACCACGTGGCCTCAGCCCGACCTCGGCCGCGGCCCCAGCGAAGCCCCGACATCGAGGCACCAAGATCCGACCAGGGGGTAAAACGGCCACTCGACGAATCAAGGAGGAGGAGAGTTTCGATGGCCCTCCAGCCGTCCCCGGACGCCTGGTTTCGATCACCCTCCGGACTCCCTGGGGTCTGGACACCCTCATCCCGGCCCCTCTGACCCCCAAGCGCGAGGGTCCGGACATCAAAGGACTACAGACCTCTATCTGGGGCAGCTCTGGAATGAGTCGGCAGTTGTATCCTGGAGTCGAGAGCCCTGCTGACACTGTCGCGGCTGACCCCGAGAAGAACTCGCTACTCTGAACCCTGAAACCATCCTTGGAGATCTGCTGGCGCTGCCATGGCCCAACCTCGCTGAAATCATCCTTGGAGTCCTGCTGGCGCTGCCGCGGCCCAACCTCGCTGAAACCATCCTTGGAGTCCTGCTGGCGCTGCCGCGGCCCAACCTCACTGAAACCATCCTTGGAGTCCTGCTGGCGCTGCCGTGGCCCAACCTCGCTGAAACTATCTTTGGAGGCCTGCTGGCGCTGCCGCGGCCCAACCTCACTCAAACTATCTTTGGAGTCCTGCTGGCGCTGCCGCGGCCCAACCTCGCTGAAACCCCCTTTGGAGTCCTGCTGGCGCTGCCGCGGCCCAACCTCGTGGAAACCATCCTCAGAGTCCTGCTGGCACTGCCGCGGCTCGTCCTTGCGGAACCCCCCGGCTCGAGGATTGAGAGCTGTGCGTAGGGTATCCCCGTACCAGGCTGGTACCAAGACTGTCCCGCTACCCCTTTCCCCCCAGTACCGAGACTTTAAGGATCCCTCGATCAGCTTGTACATATTGCCGAGAGAACCAATCTTTATTGTTGATAAAGACCCTAAGAAGTTATCCTTTGGTGTGGTGTACCTTTGTAGTGGTGTGATTGCTCTGCTGTTACGATTCTAGGAGAGGAACCTCTCCCAGGAGGCCTCTCGACAAACGCTCGGCCATCTCCCGAAGGAGAGGTGGGCCTAGGGGTGGTCAGTCAGACATCTTCTGCCGCCCCGGGGACCGCCTTTCTAACATTGGTGGCAGGCGGTGGGATCCGAGCCAACGCAAATCGTACAGAGAGTGACTCGCCCACTACTGACCGAAACACACCGCGACCATGACTACCAAAGAAACCAGACCGACCGCAGAGTTCCAGAAAGAACGGTTGGAAGAGTATAACCATAAAGAATTGAAACAATTCTGCAAGGACCTGGGCATCGCTACCACTGGACTAAGCACCAAGGAAGATTTCAAGTTGGCCCTACAAACATGGGTGGAGGCAGGAGAGACGCCACCCCAGGGCGAAGAAAACGTGGCCCCCGATGTGCACCGAGAAAACCTTGCAACTATAGCAGAGGAAAGAAACACCAACGTCGACACGGGCCTCTCCCACGAAGACGCCCACGAACGAGAAAGAAGCCGGCTCCACGAATTGGAGCTCGCCCGACTCCGTCTGGATGGAGAACTGCAGCTAGCCGAGAAGAAGATAGCCCTTGAGCAACTAGGGCTGCAAGGAGAATTGGAGGAGAAACGGAAACAGAGAGACTTAGAGGAGAAGAAGCTCATGTTCGAGCACAAGCGTGGCTTAAAAGAACTTGAGATCGAGGCCAAAAATGGTGAGGCCAGCGCCTCCGGGAACAGGGGCCCGCCTCCGCCTGCGGACACAAAGGTCCACATCCCCAAAGATGTCGTCAGAGAATACTATAAAAATGACGACATCCAACAATGGTTTAAGGCCTACGAAGTAGCCATGGCCTCTCATCGAGTACCCCAAAAAGACTGGGGCGCCGGCTTATGGGGGAACTTCGTCAACGAAGGGAGAGACGCCCTGCTAGAGATCCCAGACACCGAGATGACCTCGTACGAACATATGAAAGCCGCCATCCTTACTCGCTATGGACTCACCCCTGAGATGTACCGGCTGCGATTCCGAGACTGTAAGAAACTCCCCGGGACTACATGGGTGGAGTACGTGAACTTCTATAGTAGAGCTCTAGAGGGGTGGATCAAAGGCAGCCAGGTCTCCACCTACGAGCAGCTGTTCAACCTCATTGTATGGGAGCACCTCTCCAACAACTGTTTTATCGATCTCAGGCAGCATCTCCTCGACAGCAAGCTGACCGAGCCACGTAAACTCGCCATCGAGACCGATCGATGGGTGAGCACCCGGGTCCCCCGGAGCCCAATGGGAGACTACGGCCGAGGTCACCCGGGAACCACCGCCCGCGAGGTGGCGGAGGAGGCCAGACCAGGACCAGGGACTCCCCCGCGGGACCGCTCCCGACCCCCACTTCGCCGTCCCTGGTCAGAAGAGGGACCTCCCCAGCATGGCCGGGGCCCCCGCCCGAACGCGATCTGCCACAGATGCCAGCGGCCCGGTCACTATGCCAATGATCCCCTCTGCCCGATGAACCAACGACCCGGGCCCCACCGGTCCTCCAAATCGCCAGATCGCTGCCGCCGCCCTGGGAGAAGAGAGGGGCGAAGAAGAAAGCTACGACCACGACCAGACCGAGTGGGAGCCCGCCGCTATGTCCCTGGTATGTCTAGGCGAAAGAGACATGATCCCCCGGGCCCCGATCCCGGGCAACACTCAAAAGTACCACCAATGGGTCACCATTAATGGACACCGGGCTGAAGCCCTCCGCGACACCGGAGCCAGCGTAACGGCCGTCCGAGGCCACTTGGTGACCCCTGACCAAATCCTGCCCAATGTGCTGTGCCCAGTACGGTCAGCGGACAATTCCGAGAGCCTGTGCCAGATGGCCCGCATCCCCTTCGAGTGGGGGGGGGTGTCGGGCCTACTGAAAGTGACCGTCCGGGACGATGCCCCCGTGGACTGCCTCCTCGGGAACGACCTGGAAAGTTCCCCCTGGGCCCACGTCGAGCGGAGAGAGCATCTGGGGATGCTAGGCCTTCCCGAGTGGGTCTGTGCGACCACCCGATCCATGGCCCGACGCAAGCTGCCCCGACTGAAGAACCGGAGTGGCCCGCGCCTCCGCCGGCCGCCGTATCCGAAGACGCCGATCCGGAGCCCGACCTACCGGGGCCCAACAGTGAGGAAGTAGCTGAGCTCGGCAACCTCCCGGAACTAGCCCAATGGCGCCAAGAAGATGGCCCCACACGAGAACAGTTCCGGCAGGAGCTGAAAACCTGTCCCTCCCTCGAGGGAATTCGACAGCAAGCCGCCACTCAAGCCGCCGGAGACCCGTCGGGGTCCCACTGGGTCTATTGGGATCATGATCTCCTCTACAGCGAACAAAAGATTGCCGAACTGGGGGCCGGCCGGGTGCTCGTGGTCCCCCTCCTCCTGAACCTGGCACACGATGTGCCCCTCGCCGGGCACCTATGGCAGGACAAAACATACAGCAGCCTGGTAACCCATTTCTACTGGCCAAAAATGAGAAACGATGTGCACAATCACTGCCGGACGTGCCCCACCTGCCAAGCCAGCGGGAAGAGTGGAGGGAAACACAAGGCCCCCCTCCAACCCTTCCCAGTCGTCAACACCCCTTTCGAGCGGGTGGGAATAGACATTGTGGGGCCTCTGGAACCTCGCACCTCGCAAGGACACCGGTTTATTCTCATCCTGGTAGACCATGCCACCCGCTATCCCGAAGCCATCCCCCTCCGGACTGTGACGGCCCCCGTGGTGGGTCGGGCGCTGATGGGGATCTTCTCTCGGGTGGGCTTCCCTCGAGAGGTCGTCAGCGACCGGGGTACGAACTTTATTTCCAGATACATGAAGTCCCTGTGGCAACAGTGCGGGGTCACGTATAAATTCACGACCCCCTACCACCCACAAGGGAATGGATTGGTGGAGCGCTTCAATAGGACTCTCAAGGGGATGATCATGGGCCTGGAGGAGCCCTTGCGACGCCAATGGGATGTGCTGCTGCCCTGCCTCCTCTTCGCCTATCGGGAAGTCCCTCAGAAGTCCCTGGGGTTCAGCCCCTTCGAACTATTGTACGGACACCCCGTCTGGGGTCCCCTCAGCCTGGTCAAAGAAGGCTGCAGTCAAAGATGCTCCCCCGACGTCTACCAATACCTCCTGACCCTCCGAAATCAAACTCGGAAGTTCCGGGAACTTGCCGAAGCCAACCTCGAGGCCAGCCAGGAGGAGATGAAACGCTGGTATGACCAAAACGCCTCTTCCTTTGATTTCGAACCGGGCCAACAGGTCTGGGTCATGTCCCCGGTCGAACCCTGTGCCCTCCAGGACAAATGGACGGGGCCCTTCAAGGTGGTGGAGCGTAAGAGTCCTGTCACTTACCTGGTGGAAATGGAATCCCCCAGGAACCTTCAGGGTCCTCCACACCAACCGGCTCAAGCCTCACTTTGTCAGGACCGAACTCAGCCTGCTGATGGCTACGGATGGCGGGGCCGAAGACGACTCCGAGCCCCTACCGGACCTCCTGAGCACCTCCGAGCAAGATGGCTCCGTCGAGGGGGTCACCCTCTCCTCCGCCCTGACCCCAGAACAGCACCAGGACTGCCAAAAACTGCTGGGTCAGTTCACAGACTTGTTTTCGCTCACCCCCGGAGTCACCCAGTGGTGCGTCCATGATGTCGACACCGGGGACAGCCCACCTGTGCGACACCGGGCCTACAGAGTTCCCGACCGAGTCCGGACCTGCATCCAATCGGAGGTCTCCAAGATGTTGGTTCTGGGGGTAGTCGAACCCTCCGACAGTCCGTGGGCCAGTCCGGTCGTCCTGGTCCCCAAAGTCGCCGCTCCTGGCGCCACTCCCGAACTGCGATTTTGTGTAGACTACCGGGGGTTGAACGCCGTCACCCGGACCAATGCTCATCCCATCCCCCGGGCCGATGAACTGATCGAGCGCCTGGGGGCGGCCCGCTACCTGAGCACATTCGACCTAACATCCGGCGACTGGCAGATCGGACTCACCCCGGGCGCCCAAGAGCGCTCCGCTTTCTCAACCCCCGATGGCCACTACCACTTCAGGGTGATGCCCTTCGGGATGAAGAACGCCCCTGCATCGTTCCAGAGGCTGGTGAATAAGGTGCTGGCGGGGCTAGAAGAGTTCAACGCCCCCTATCTGGCCGATATTGCGGTGTACAGCCTCCACTGGGCCGAGCACCTCAAGCACCTCTGGGAGGTCCTGACGGCCCTCAAACGGGCCGGACTGAAAATAAAAGCAAGCAAGTTCCAGATAGGCCAAGGTTCCATGACCTATCTGGGACACAAAGTGGGGAGCGGCCATGTGGCTCCCTTCCAACCCAAGATCGACGCCATTATGGCCTGGGAGCCGCCAGTCACCCAGACAGCAGTCAGAGCCTTCCTGGGGCTTACTGGGTATTACCGGCGCTTCGTGAAGGACTATGGGAGCATTGTTGGCCCCCTCACTGAACTCACTTCCAAGAGACAGCCCCAGAAGGTGCATTGGACGCCCGAGTGTCAGGCCGCCTTTGAGACCCTAAAAACAGCGATGTGTACAGCCCCCGTGCTCCAAGCCCCCGACTACAGCCGGGAATTCATAGTACAGACAGATGCCTCGGAGCATGGTGTCGGGGCGGTCCTTTTCCAACTCAACGCCGAAGGAGTTGACCAGCCCGTGGCCTTCATCAGCCGACATCTGCTGGCCCGAGCAGCTGGAGCACCATTGAACGAGAGGCCTTCGCCGTGGTGTGGGCCCTCAAGAAACTCCAACCCTATCTCTTCTGCACCCACTTCCGAGTGCAAACTGACCACCGGCCCTTGCGGTGGTTGATGCAGAGAGAGAACCCAAAGTTGCTGCGATGGTCCATCTCCCTGCAAGGGATGGACTTCACTGTGGAACACCGCCCCGGCAACGACCCCGCCAACGCCGACGGCCAGTCCTGCTTCTTCCGCCTCGATGAGGAGAACCCCCAAGGAAATGGGTGACTCTCCCCGCCTTCAGCTGGGGGGTACGTGTGTTGGACCCGGCCTCGTGGCGTGGTCCCGCTCCTCCACGCATGGCGGGCCCTGGACAGCAACGACCCCTGGCCTCCTCGACGAACCTCCCTCTCCAACCCTCAACGAGAGCCGCCACTCCTGGCGACCCCCGGCTCTCCCCCTCAGGAACACAGCGACCCCCTACTCTGCTGGTCTGGACCCTAACCGGGCCCGGCATCTCAGGCCCGACTCCATCTTGGGCCTTCCACGTCACGACCACGTGGTTTCGGCCCGACCTCGGCCGCGGCCCCAGCGAAGCCCCGACATCGAGGCACCAAGATCCAACCAGGGGGTAAAACGGCCACTCGACGAATCAAGGAGGAGGAGAGTTTCGATGGCCCTCCATCCGTCCCCAGACGCCTGGTTTCGATCACCCTCCGGACTCCCTGGGCGCTGGCTCCACCCCCCTGCTGGGTGTCTGGACACCCTCATCCCGGCCCCTCTGACCCCCAAGCGCGAGGGTCCGGACATCAAAGGACTCCAGGCCTATATCTGGGGCAGCTCTGGAATGAGTCGGCAGTTGTATCCTGGAGTCGAGAGCCCTGCTGACGCTGTCGCGGCTGACCCCGAGAAGAACTTGCTACTCTGAACCCTGAAACCATCCTTGGAGATCTGCTGGCGCTGCCGCGGCCCAACCTCGCTGAAACCATCCTTGGAGTCCTGCTGGCGCTGCCGCGGCCCAACCTCGCTGAAACCATCCTTGGAGTCCTGCTGGCGCTGCCGCGGCCCAACCTCGCTGAAACTATCTTTGGAGTCCTGCTGGCGCTGCCGCAGCCCAACCTCGCTGAAACTATCTTTGGAGTCTTGCTGGCGCTGCCACGGCCCAACCTCGCTGAAACCCCCTTTGGAGTCCTGCTGGCGCTGCCGCGGCCCAACCTCGCGGAAACCATCCTCAGAGTCCTGCTGGCGCTGCCGCGGCTCGTCCTTGCGGAACCCCCCGGCTCGAGGATTGAGAGCTGTGCGTAGGGTATCCCCGTATCAGGCTGGTACCAAGACTGTCCCGCTACCCCTTTCCCCCCAGTACCAAGACTTTAAGGATCCCTCGATCCGCTTGTACATATTGCCGAGAGAACCAATCTTTATTGTTGAATAAGACCCTAAGAAGTTATCCTTTGGTGTGGTGTACCTTTGTAGTGGTTTGATTGCTCTGCTGTTACGATTCTAGGAGAGGAACATCTCCCAGGAGGCTTCTCGACAAACACTCGGCCATCTCCCGAAGGAGAGGTGGGCCTAGGGGTGGTCAGTCAGATATCTTCTGCTGCCCCGGGGACCACCTTTCTAACATATACTGATCTTTTGAAAGTTATCTCAGCAGCTAGAGCCTCTTCATGACTCACATGGTCTGGATCCTCCCTATTTTTTGCGCATTACTACGCCAAAACCACTGCTAATCGATGCAAGGCCTTCCTGGATATGGGACCCGACCGTAGAGCCATTGGTGCCAGATATGGGCTTTTTCACCCGTGTCTCTTTAAGGTCAGTTACAACAATAAAACGACAACCTACGAGGATCCAGCGCGCCTTCAGAGCTTTTTGAATTCCTGCCGAGCTGCCAACATGGATACTTCTGGTCCTTCTTCTTCATTCCCTCCATGACTTTACTAAACTGTTTGAACCTCTCCAATTTTGGATTTATATATTCTATATATGAAATTTATTAGTTGTATCATATGTTCTTCTGTATTGCGTAAAAGTTCTCTTTTTATGCTGCTTTTGTTCCTCACAATTTCTGTTATGTATTTTTCTCATTGACTGTTGCTTTCGGGGATATAATCTCCCTGAGCTTTTTGATCTTTTTATTGTCTTGTTCTCCTGACATTTTCCTCTTGTCTCTACAGGTCATATACCGCGTTTTGTGTTTCCCCCGGCTGTGCGGTTTGTTGGCCCCGGACATTTTGTCTCCTCCAGTTGGCTCTACCCCCCCCCCCCCCTCCCTTCACATCTGGTCTCTTCTCCTGGTTGTGTTTTCCTACTTCCCTTTTCTGTAAGTACGTTCCCTTCCCTTATTGCTATGTTAGATTATGTTTTTGCTCCTTTTTTCGTTCCCCTGATCCCTCTCCTAATTGCTCTTTATTTAAAGGTGTCTCTCTATTGTTCTCATTTTTTCTCTTTCTATCTCTTCGACTTATTTGCTTTCTTCTCTATTACTATTTTAGTCTTTTCATCTTCTACTCACCCTCTTGCTACCCTTTTCGGTGTCTCATACCTTGAGGACTTACCTCTCTTTTTGCTCCAGCTCGTTACTAGTTCTCACTTAGACTGCACTTTAACTTTCCTTTTTAAGCTTCTCCCATGCTCTTCACTCTCTGTTGTGTTTTACTTTTCTCTTCTTTCTGTCCTCCCTCGCGCTCATATCTCTCTTTCGCTACCTCCCTTGGACTTTTCCTTCATTTTCTTTTTCTATATTTCTTGTTTTTCCTTGCTTCATCAATATTTGCTTTTTTCTCGAGTACTGGCTTTCATGTTTTTTTTTTCTAAATTCGTTTTATCTGCTTGTTTTAATATATTTTGCATATTATGGCTTTGAACGTTATCACATGGCATGTTAAGGGTGTCAATTCCCAAATTAAGCGTCAGAGGATTTTGTCCCACTTAGCCAAACTAAATGTCGACTTTGCATTTCTGGAAGAAACCCACCTTTCTGATATAGAGTCTGAAAAACTAAAGAGAAGCTGGGTGGGCGATGTTTATTACTCTCAGGGTGATGGTAAGCGTAATGGAGTAGCGATATTGTGTCACAAATCTTTATCCTATTCCTTGATTTCTCAAAAACCGGATGCCGATGGCAGATGGGTTCAAGTCAGGCTGTCTCTTAGAGGTGTCTCAATTTCTCTTCTTAACGTTTACGCCCTTACTGGTGGAGACCCTGGTTTTTGGAGTGTATTGTCTCGGCACATCACTCGATTTGTTGATGATAATTTCATTCTTGCGGTGGACTTTAACCAACCCTTTGATCCCTTCTTAGACAGGAACTCCATTGCTGCCTATATCCCCAATAAATCCCACAAACTTTTTGTTCAGGCAATTTCCCAACATAAGCTTATTGACGCTTGCCGCTTATGTCATCCCACGACAAAAGAGTTCACTTTTTACTCCCCTTCTCATCACTCCCAGTCGCGGATTGACTATTTTTTTGTTACCCATACCATTGCTCAGACCCTTACCAGAGCTGAAATAGGTCCAATCTTACTGTCAGATCACGCTCCTGTATTAGTCAGTGTTGACATACTGCCCAAAGTTGCCGATCCTAAGAGGTGGCGTTTTAACAATAGCCTTCTTTTGGATCCTAAGTTTACTTCCTCCTTCACTGCTTTTTCTGAAGATTTTTTTTTTGCTCAATGACACTCCCTCTATCCCTAAACACACTATTTGGGATGCTTTTAAAGCTGCAGCAAGAGACTTCATAATTGGGTTTGTAGCGAAAAACAAAAGGCTGCCCGAAAATGCATGTGGGATCTCCTTCAAAATATCAAACGATTGGAACACGTTTACTTCACTTCACACTCGCAAGACAGCCTGACTGCCCTTGTTACCGCCAAAATGAGTTTTAACAAAAGTTCTACACAAGATGCCTCTTTGTATCTATTGAAATCAAGTGCAAAGTTCTATGGGGGTAGAAATAAAGCGGGGAAAATCCTAGCTAACTATTTGAAGGTTAAGCACAACAAGTTGAACATTGAATCCGTTTATGATACCAATGCCAACCTCAAACATAAGGACACTGATATTCCTGAACAATTTTCTCTGTTTTACAAAACCCTCTACTCCTCCGAGACTCAACCCTCCCCTCACTCTTTAGCACATTTCTTCTCTACCATCACTAAACCTGATCATTTCCCTCTTGATCTCTCTCATTTGGAATCGGACATCTCCCAGCAAGAATTACTCACTGCGCTCCAACACCTCAAAAAAGACAAAGTCCCTGGGCCGGATTGCTTCACGGTCGAATTCTTTCTCCACTTCTCCAAACTCCTTATTCTCAAGCTGCACTCTCTCCTCGATGCTTTTGTCACCTTAGGTAGTTCCTCAGGCTCTTTTTCCGATGCCCACATTTGCCTCATACCCAAGGACGGGAAAGATGCCCAACACTGCAAAAATTATAGACCCATCTCATTGGTAAACATTGACTATAAAATATTCGCTAAGTCGCTAGCTGCACGATTAGATCTCCTACTTCCTGACCTCCTGGGTGAAGAACAGTCTGGCTTTGTCAAGGGCCGATATATTACTGACAATATTAGGCTTTTGTTCAATATTTTGTCTAAATCCTCACGCCTGCCTCATGCCCTCGCAGCAATTGCTTTAGATGCCGAGAAGGCATTCAATAGGGTTGAATGGTCCTATCTCTTTCACTCGCTTACATGGTTTGGTTTTGGCCCTAAATTTATTTCTCTTGTCTCCCTACTCTGCTCTAGGCCGCGTGCGGCAGTGTGTGCCATCGGCCTGGTTTCTTCCTTTTTTGATCTAGGTAGAGGGGTTCGCAGGGCTGTCTCCTGTCCCCCTTTTCTTTTTAATTTGGCCTTGGAGCCTTTTTTATCCAGGCGTCGTCAAAATCCTAATATTCATGGTTTCCAGACTTTGCAATCCCAAATTAAACTTGCACCCTACACTGACGATATTTTACTGTTTATTTCTAACCCCACTGAATCTATTCCCGCTTTCCTTACTGAAGTTCAGGAATACTTCATGATGTCTGGCTATAAGCTCAACAATGATAAGTGTGAGATTTTGCCCTTGACGAAGTTCACCTTCAAACCCGATTTTGGTGTTTCCAATTTCATGTGGAGTTCTTCCCATATTAAATATCTAGGGTTGCATGTTACCCCTTCAGTCTCTGATACGGTTTCTCTGTGTCTCAATAAATGTATTCAAAAAGTATCGGACCTCACTGCTAGATGGCATCCTCTTTACTTGTCTTGGTGGGGACGCCTTGACACTATCAAGATGATGCTTTCTCCCATAATCCTTTACACAATTTCGAACATCCCAGTACCCATTCCTTCTACATTTTTTAAAAGAATCAATTTTCCTGACTTTCCGGCCTATCACAGGGCTTTCTTACTAAGACAGGCTTCCTGTTGGCTACAGGACCTCGACATTCCATGCCCTTTATGGGTCAAAGTTGAGCGCCTTTTTCTTTCCCCCTTCTCTTTTGCTGAATATATCTCCTTTTCACGCAAACCCTCCTCCGTCTCCACGCCCATCCACAAATTCACCACCAAGCTACTCTTATCCTCCACTCCTTCTCCTCCTGTTACTGCAGCTGACTTACTTAATTCCACCATTTGGCATAATGTTCATTTGTAGATTCGTGGTAAGCCCTTTTACTGGAAATCCTGGAGACTTAAGGGGTTGATTTGGGTTTCCCAACTTTTCTCAGGTTCTACCTTTCTGCCTTTTCCGACTCTCCGCTCTTCTTTTGCCTTACCTGCTTCCTTTTTCCACAAATATCTCACACCTAAAGAGGCTGTTATGACAGTTTATAATCGACTCTCTCACATGTGTTCCTCTCCCGCACCACTCACCCAAACTGCAAGGCTTCATTCCTTTCTGCGCACCACTTCCAAGGCTTCCCTCATTTACAAATACTTACATACCAAAGAGTCCATGAGACCCAAATCTACAGTGGAGGAACAGTGGGAACATGATCTTGCTGGATCTTGGCCGATCTCTTTATGGAACAAGATATGGACTAAGATCCGCAAATCATCCATAGCGGCGAATCTGATGCAATCCCTGTTCTTCATCTATAACAGGCTACTTTTCTCACCTTTTGACCTACACAAGCGGTTTCCGGCCACTCCGGACATTTGTTGGTCCTGTTCTTCTCCACAAGCCACCTTATTTCATATGTTGTTCTTATGCAAATCTGTCCATAGTTTTTGGTTACAAGTATGGGCCCAAATAAATGTGATTTTTCACATGTGCATTCCTTTTTCCTATACTCATGTCTTCCTGGGGAGTCTCTCCCCTTGTTGGGCAACCATTGAACTTGATGTTAGGATTGTCGACTTATTGCTGGCAGTAGCCTTTCAACAAATTACACTCAATTGGAAAACTTTTTCCAACATCTCCTTCCGAGCATGGTGGTACAATGTATGCTACAACCATAGACTGGACACTGCTTTCGTTTTCCACATCCAGCTAGCAACGAAACCTATGGACTTATGGCTTCCTATTACACTGTACCTTGATATATGTGCTAAACGTTCCTTTACACTACAACCTGCCCAGCAAGAAGTCTCCAAGCCTCCTTAATTGCCCTTTACATTCCTCTTCTTCTTCTTTATCATTGTATGTATCTGCATTTTGATTTGTTGTAATCTTCATAATTACTGTCTTTTTTAGCCTTAGCCCTTCAGCCCATGTTTCGCCTTTAATATTGTTGTATTGTACTTTTTTCATTGCTTATTGCTACTTTTTGTATTGTCACCTCAACCTTTTCTCTGATCAATAAAATTCTTTGAACTTAAAAGAACATACGAGCTAGTGTCAATTCCATCTCTTCTCCAAGCAGAACTTTCAGTTGAGTATATGATAGCTGGGTCAGGCACAACTGTATTCTTTATGCATTGATTGACATGACAGGGCAGCAATGCATATGCAAGCAACAATTTTTAGAGCAGGTATTCCAATTGAGGCTCCATAAACATTCAAGAGCTGCCCGAAAAAACTGAAACTGCTCAATCTGAGGTAGTGTACATAGTTATTCAAAGACAAAATGGCGTGGATATTGATTAACCCTGGTAGAGATTATGCCAGAATGTTAATCAACAATGCTGTTAGGGAACGTTGTGAACAATTTCAAAGTGTGCGGTCCTTATCTCCTATCTCCAAGGGTTTGAGAATGCTAGCAAAAACATGGATCCTATATATTTCCTTTGGATAAGTGGAGAGAGCTTCACTATGTAACAGGGATGAACGTATCGCCCGAGACCTACAGGCACAGTTAACTAGATTTTCAATAACACAAATGTTTTCTTTTTTTTAGATAAAATGACGTTTCGAAAACATTTTCGCTCTATCGGCGAACATTACAATTCTTTCGTTTTGAAGAGCTCCATCTATTGAAGATTGTGCACTTGATGCAAATGGTCAGTCAGGCAAATGCGTCTTTGTTATTGGGTCCCTTGATTTCAAGCTGGCCTAGTTAAGAAAAACAGTCCTTTCCTTTTACATCAACACTTTTAGTTCTTTTGAGTGGAAATAGCTACGTAGTTAACAGAGCCATTAATCAGTGAATTAATTATGTCAAGTGTCCTCCTGTCTGCACATGGAAAGGAGGGTAATCTGTCCAACTCAGAGTAGCCAACATTCTTTAAGGGTAAATCTGAATGTGAAAAAGATTAGAGCCTTTATCGTTTTGTATATGATGGTTACCGGATATTATTAGACATAGCTGTTTGAGTAATCAGAAAAAAATAGGAAAATATGATGGGAAAAGTTTCTGGAATGCCACAAACAGCCTAATATCGAAGATGTACACAGAAGTGTTTGACAAATGGCTTTTTAGGGGCAGGTCATCTCTGAGAAAAGTAAGGTTGTGATGCTAAAATGTGGCCACATACAAGTATTGTTGTAAACAGCACACACTTGCCATATAAGGCTTTAACTGTCTAAAGCATTCCTTTTGTGAAAACTATAGAAAAGCAGTTGTAGAATATTCTTCAAGCAATCATCGGATATAATCTAATCACAAATCACAAAGCAAGCAGAACAATAAAGTCTACCTTCAAAAGATATTTCAGAAAAACGATAATCAAAAAGCAAAATGTAACTTGCCAATAGGTATGATGAACATATGTCAGCATTTTTTGCCAACCACCCGTAACGTTCACACAATTAGCTGATTGTCATAACCTCAGGGGTTTGTCTGCTGTAGAAAGTTGAACTCTATTTCCCAAATAATAAATTGCCTGTTCAAATTGTAATGCATAATGAAGTCTTTGAAATGGAAATCCTCCCCACCCTCCCCCTGACTGTGAAATACAATAAGTAGGCCAAACCTGGAATGATCTTCACTCCACACACAATTTAAAAACCATAAATCAGCTGTGGCTCGAAACGTTGCTCAGCCTGCAGCCAGATATTTCAACAGCAATTGCCATAAATTATCTCACATAAAAAAAGGTTTCATATTGGAAAAAAATGTTACAGGACGTGAACAATTACCTGCAAGAGAAGTTTTGAGAATAACTTCTGAAACACTCTCTATACTGAATTAAATGTTTTTTACTGATATGAGGGACAGAGGCAATCTTCGCCAAGCACTCAGCCCCAGTGAATGAGAACAGAGTAAATGTGAGAGAGGTCTCTGCTCCTGAAACAGGTATTACTGAAACAAGTCTGCTGTTCTATCAAGCGAGTGAGTTTTCTAAAGAACTTCGTTCGTTTTTGTTTTAATTTAGTGTGGAAGCTGTCAGGAGGTGTCTAATCCGATGTATGAATGAAGTTAAGCAATAACGTGCACATACGAGCTGGAGTACCCATGTCGCAGCGGCATCAAAATAATTAAGCAAATCTTGATAGGGATTTGTAGTCAGTCCTTCATAATGCACACACCACTCCCTGTCAGTTAGATTTAATACGACCAAAACGTGAACAACGTTTTGACATATGTTCAATATCCTGAAAGCACAAAAAACACATGTTTTCCGCAAACTGCTCTGAAATGACCCTTACATCCACAATGGAGTCCCTATCTGGCATAATGCCAGGCAGTGGCGTAACGAACCTCGAGGGGGCCCCCCTGCAGGGTACGTGAAGGGGCCCCCTCCAGACTCAATCTAGAGCTCCCCCGCAGAAGCGCGGTGCTGACGGGGTCCCCTGGAGGGTGAGGGGCCCCCGCACCACGGAGGCTGCAGGGGCCTGTGTTACACCCCTGAGAGTGGTACTGTAGAGATTAATTGTGTATTTCGACTCCCTGCAAGAGGAGCTAAACATGTAGGAGTAGGCCAAGGTACAGTCTTTTTCAGGGGAGGGACAGGAAACCAAAAATAGCTCTGAAAGAAATGCCCAAACCACACATTGCATAAGGAAATTATTAGAATATGGCCATTGTGGGGCCGTGCCAGCCCATTCAACTCTGACAGCAGCACCCTACCTTCCAGCACATCAAGGAAATACTAGACTTCTGACAAGCCACAAGACCTAAGTAGTACAACTTTCAGGGCCAGAGGATTTTATTGTATTCATTTTATTTGAAAAGTTTTATATAGCGCTGGCTAAACCCGGAGGTATCAGAGCGCTTTACATGAGGAAATACATTGTTTCAGAACATAGGGGCCGATTCACAGAACTAACTTAAGACAAAATCCTAAACTTACTACTTTTGGTATTCACAAAAGTTAGGATTTTGTCTTAAGTTTGTCTTAAGATAGACTTAAGACAGACTTAAGTTAGGATTTAGTCTTAAGTCTGTCTTAAGACAAACTTAAGACAAAATCCTAACTTCTGTGAATACCAAAAGTAGTAAGTTTAGGATTTTGTATTAAGTTAGTTCTGTGAATCAGGCCCATAGTTACAAAGTTACATCAGTTGCTGGAGCGTTGCATAACATAGAAAGGGCACAGTATAATGTAGATACATGAGTTACAAAAGCATAGAATAAATCTTGGGATTTCTGAATGTTAGCCTAGCTATGGCTGAGAAGTGGTGTAAGATGTATTCTCTGAGAAAACTGTTTGCTGATTTGGGGGCCCAGGCAACTCTGCTGTTCCTAATTACAGCAAGAGTGGTTCTGGTGAGGTAAAAAGTCACTTTTCTCCCACGTAAACGCAGCAGAGAGCTACCTAAAAATTATGCAGATAAAGCTTGGACTACACTTTCTGCATTTATTCTACTTTGGTGGTCTGGGACACCATGTTAATGTTAATTCTCTCTTTTGCAGCCTGAATTGGGGCAGTCGATCTGTAGCTTGGTCTATGGGCTATTCAGTGATTTCCCCTTTCCCCTTTCCTTTTCTAAATGGATAAAAGCTGTTTTACTAGTGTTCAGAATAAGGCATTCTCTACGTCCTCCTTCCTTCACCCTTCAGTGGCGCCTATCCTTGAGGTTTTTGTTTTACGCAAATCTAACTTTAAGCTTTGGGACCAGTTCTAGAATGCCAGAAGATACTGTATGCTCTGCATTTGGGGGACACTATATTGGTTTGTTGGAGATTGCTGGCTCTACCTTGCTTTATAAAATAGCAATTCAATATTTTTAAACTGGGTGAAGATGAACCTCAACATAAGTCTTATCAGAGTTGTGTGTAGAGTAGTGATTGATATAGATAGGTTGTAGGAGCATGGGTGTGTAGTTGATATACGATGTGCCTCTTACGGCACCATACTTCTGTCACCTGGTAATACAGTTTAGAATGTTGGGTTGAGGATTCTAATGCTGGATGGGACCGGTGGCGTTTTCTACTCCTGATGTTGTGGTGCCAGGATTGATAGAATAAAGATTCAAATTTACTTGCATGTGGACCTCTTCACTACAGAATCAGCATGCACCTCCTATTCATGTACTGAGGTTAAAATATTATTGAGATTCATCAAACAGAAGATGCTATAATACAGGACAGTACATGGGGCTATAAACACTAGATAGCACAGAGCATGGCCTGGTGGGACCAGGGTTCTTTTGAGAACAGATTCTGAACAAGCCTCAGCATCCTCAAAGCTGCACTGATGAGGACGAAGAAGACCCCGAGTCAAATCTCTCAGATTCTACCTGGCCATTGATCTTACCCTCAAGGAATACATTGGCAAAACAACCAAGATGACCTGGTAACCACTCTCTCTGCTAAAGAATGCGAAGCATGCCTCCCGGAGGATGACATCAAAACTGCTATTCAAGCCCTCTCTGTTCTGCATCTTGGTGTGGCAGTTCTCTGCTCCATGGTCTCCCCGACTCCACACTGCCCTTCAAAAGGCATCCTTCACACCTCTCATTAAGGGCCTGAAAAATATGATGCAACTCCACTAGCTCACTTTGCCGGCTTGCCTCATCTGCAAAATTAGATGTTTAATCTACGAAGTCAACGCAACCAGCAACTCTGGCTAGCTTGTTAACAAGCTCACCATCTTCAATGGCTCTCAGCACAGACAGAACACCATCAGACTGGAGAAGAAGTGCTGCCTTCAGGACCTAATGGCTTTGCCTATTGTTTTAGCATTATGTTATGATATACACATTGCATATTTTACATAAGTAAAGGCTTCAGATTTGGCCATGCCCCTTTTAGAGACCTCTTCCACCCTTTTCATCCCACTTAAAGCACTGTGGTTCACAAGAGGCTTTTGCCTACAGGCAGCTAAAAGCTGTCTCGTGCTTGTGACCTAAAAATTGAGATACTGTAAAATAGTGGAGTCCTCAGAGTCAAATCAAAAACTTGTGGAGCAGAAAGGAGAAGCGAATCCTTTGCTCCTCTGTGAACTTAACGTTACAGCTTCTCTGGGAAGGCAGGGGCAGAGCAGAGCAGAGCTGCTGTTAAGCATCAGAGGGGTGAGTCGTGCACTGCAGTGAAAGAAAGCCGAGTGCCTATCCTTCTTCACTGCGACTCACCAGGCTGTGTTGTAGGTCCTGTGGCTCTTAGGGCGACTGCATTCCTTTAGAAGTAGGGGCCGCAATATTTGTTCTCCAGCAAAGTTGATTCAAATGTTGTGCCAATCATTTGCTCCCTGGCAAACAAACTCCAAATATTTTCAGCTTCTTTGGGAGTAAGGTGGAGAGGAAGAGACACGGGCAAGAGACAGCAATGTGGAGCACATAGCATTTAGAGGGAGGAAGCAATGAAGAGGGTGGAATCATGGCAATTGGGTGGGGTAAGCAACAGGAGGGCAGAGGAAGCTATACAGTGGGCCGGGAGGAAATACCACAGGGGTGTAGGTAGGCGAAAGCATGTAGGGGATGCACTGCAGAGAAGGAACTGACCTGAGCGTGCGTGGCTTTCTTTGTCTTCTCTTCTCTGCTCTGCTGCGCGCCCCTGATGCTGCCATACCTTACACGCATTTTTCATTGCGTTTGCGTGATCCTGTGATGAGCTCATTGCGCAATGCGCATGTGTTGTCCCTGCTGTCCCCCGACAAATGTAATGAGGGGCCCACCAGCCAGCCCCCCCTGTCCCCGCCCCCACGGCGCGCATACGCGTCCCGGAAGGCGGAAAGTGAAAGTCAGGAGCAGTTTTAAGAGTAAACAAGCGTGCACCCATCCTGTCCCGCCGCCATTGATTTAGAGCCTGAGCCTCAAGAGCCTCAGGACCCCGGCCGGGGCACGCGCCCAAGCTCTATTTATAATTGCCTCAGGGCCAGGGGGCCCGGGCCGGGGTCCGTCCCCGCTGCCCGGCCATCCACAATTTAATAAGTGCACCCGCACCATGATAAAGACTGTCCTGCGCACACACCGTGTCATCCGCCCGGAATTTCAGCAGGGGCCCCGGCCGGCAGGACCCCGCACCCGCCACCATTCCCTGCTGCAGCCTGCCAGCCTCAGGGGCCCCGGCCGGGGCCCCGCACCATTCCTGCAGCTTAACTGCTGCCAGCCTCTGCCTCATGGGCCCCGGCCGGGGCCCCACACCATTCCTCCTGCTGCCAGTGCTGCCAGCCTCACGGGCCCCGACCGGGGCCAGCACCATTCCTGCAGCTAAATTGCTGCCAGTCTCTGCTTCACGGGCCCCGGCTGGGGCCTCGCACCATTCATGCAGCTGAGCTGCTGCCAGCCTCACGGGCCCCCGCACCATTCTTGCAGCTAAACTGCTGCCAGCCTATGCTCTTCCTCACGGGCCCCGGCCGGGGCCCCGCACCATTCCTGCAGCTGAGCTGCTGCCAGCCTCTCGGGCCCCGGCCGGGGCCCCACACCATTCCTGCAGCTAAACTGCTGCCAGCCTCTGCCTCACGGGCCCCGACCGGGGCCATTCCTGCAGCTGCGCTGCTGCCAGCCTCATGGGCCCCGGCCGGGGCCCCGGAACAATCACCTTGACCTTGTAACAATTTTAGGGCCCCCGGCCAGGGCCCCCGCTCCCCCGCACCACCAGTCAAGAGCCCCAGGGCCCGGGCGGACTGTCCGGGGCCCAGAATGATAATATACTAAAGAGTGCACTACAGTCTGACTGCCACTGCCTCACTGATCACGGGCCCCGGCCCGCACCATTTCTAAGAATCCACTGGGGCCCCGGCCAGGCTGGGCCCCGGCCCGCACCATTTCTAAGACTCCAGGGGCCCGAGCCGGGGCCCCCGCACCATTTCTAAGACTTGCAGGGGACCCTGCCGGGGCCCGCGCAGTGCATTGTTTTGGCGGACCGTCCATAATTAAAATCAATAATGAATGTCAATCAATGTGCATCATTACAGTGAGGGGCCAGGCGGGGCCCCCTGGAGCGCGTGGCCCCCCCGCAACGCGGGGGCTGCGGGGGCTTGTGTTACGCCCCTGGATACCTGTAGGGAAAGGCCCCATGGCATGGAAGGTGTGCCGCTGCAAAGAGATACTGACCATAGATCAATTCCTTACAGCACGAACGTTAACGCCTTTCACTACCCTGTGTGATAAGGTCCACAGCCCCCAGACACAGGAATAGAGATACCTGCAACTGGAACATGTCCTCTGTGGCATACTGTGACCCCATCATGGGATGTCCTCTAGTCTCCCATTCTCTAATACTTAAAATACTGGAGTATCTTCAAAGGCGTGTTCTCCGGCTTCTACAACTTAATAATAAACCACCTGTACGCCCAAACCCTCCTGACTCACATACAGACTAAAGGGCCTACTTTACTACAAAAGGACTAGACTGAAGAGGACTGGATGGACATGATTGGAGTCCTTGAAAAGGGGTTTCTAGAATCGAGGATGAAACTGGCACTGGACTCCCAAAAACACTACATTTAGCAGGCCTCCTCCTCCATGTGGACTGCTGGAGGTGTCAGAATCTGGTCTGCAATACTCTCTACATCTTGTATGTGTGTCCTAACCTGGCGACGTACTGGTCCAAGATCTTCAACAGAGCCCTAATTCCCTCTCCCCCTAACTGGGAAGGAAGTAAGTCATACTACACGATACAACAGACAAAGCGATTCTGACTAACCCTGGTCAGCGCTTGCTGTTAACAGCCCTCAAAACACTAACATCTGCATCCTACACCATTGGTGCTCCCCTCAGACACACTCTGGATGGCTCATGGAAACATACAAAGACCATGACCTATGAGAGCCGGATTTAGAGATTTCAAGATAAAACAGAGGCATTTACACATACCTGAGCACGCTTTTGGGACGCCCCAGGGACAGGTGATAGCTGGTCGAATTAACTTGCTAGGGGACAGAGAGCGCAACCTGGTGCCAGCTGCATACGAGACACATCCCCAGACCTCTTACCCTCCCTCATACTGTCACCATGCATCGCTGACACAATCCCACGCACAAGAGGAACGCATCCCCTTGGGCTAGTTCAGCCACTCCTCCTGCCTTCAACTTCTCATAGTTTGAGTCACAACACCCCCCCCCCTTTTCTCTGTTGTGGTTACCTCTCCCACTCTCCTAACCCACCCCTTGCCAGGTTCTAGCAATCCATGGTGCCTATGTGCTGGATTGTATGCGTTGCACCTCCTTTTCCTTTCCTTCGGGTGGGAGATGCACCATAATGTTTGCATGGTCCTGATTAACATTTGCCTCGCCTGGTGCTACCTGACCCCAATGGCTCGTGGTCCAATGTACACACCCAGTGATCGGGGTACTTTGTATTTTGCATTCTGTGTTTTGCATTTTGAATTACGTTTATTGTGCACTTAAACCTCCACGATGTGGTTTAGTCACTGTTTATTAGAACAATGTTGAGTCTTCGACCCTATTTACCCATATATCCACCACCACCGTTTTCTTCCCCACACACAGGTGCGTTAATGACTTGGTGACACTGCTGTTATTTTTCTGCACTCCTCCTTGTATTTCAACAAATACATTTAAAAAAATGGCACGTGTATTAAAGATCTTTGAAGGCATGAGGAATTGTGTTATTAAGAAGTGTTGTTAGGAAGGACTCACTATGCAGAAACCCCAATACCGAAAAATTCCTTTAACTTTATATGTACTTCAAATAAAGGAACATCTGCCACAACTTTATTGAGGCACAACAGGGAATTTCAGCTAACAGAATCTTAATTCTAAATATGCACTTGTCCTTGACAATAATGCAGAGGTTTAGTTTCTCCCTTTAATAAAAATATTTTGAAGCACCTATATACGAGTCAACCCTCAAAATAAGCACAACCATAACAAAAATACTACCCTAAACGACTTCCAAATACATAAACCGTAATCCTTTTTAACTTTCATAGCACTTTATTTAAGTGTTGCATTGGCTTTAGGCTGACAATGAAAAATCAATTCTCAATGTTATTTTTCTTTTAAAGAATGTTTCTTCCTGATCCCTTGAGCCTTGTCTCTGTAGGTTATACTATGAGACTTTGGGCTGTGAAATGAGTACTTAATTAAGAATAGTAAATTAGTGCTTACCTGTGTAAACTACCTTCTTGTAGTTTGATATTTGATACATAGGCTAACATATTTTAACACAATAGGTTTGCGCTCAGTATTTCGACAAACAACCTCTAGGTTAGTAAATGTTGATGGCCTGAAAGCTGAGGATTGTGTGCAATATACCGGACACTAATTGTAAATTATTTTGCAAAATATGGAAATGGCACATTAGACACATCTCAAACTTTAACTGAAATGGGTGGTAAGGAAAACATGATGCATAATATTTAGCCCTGCAAAATATAATGGGTCACTCAGTGGCGTAGCTGCAGAAAGGGGGTGGTAATGTAATCTAATAATAATGCCAACACCCAAGCCAAAATGTGTTCTGTACATAACATCAGAGGATAAAAGATGGACGGTCAAGGAGGGTGTGCTGCTATTATCCTTGTCGCAATATAAACTTGTGGTTTCAAAATCACACCATGGGTCGTAATACATAAAGTGAGCACTGGTGGCAACAAGATTTTTGGGTTCACCGATGTCTTAAGTGGTTGGAGATCCGGAGCAGAGCTGTATTACAACCTAGAAAGTGGTAAATGATTGCTTCTCAAGAGAACTTTCTAGGCATCTGTCGCTTTTGGCTGGAAAAATAGCCGCTTTTGATGACATATTAACAGAATATAACATAGTAACGTAACCAAAACACACAACATAACACCACAAGAAAAGGTAACAAGGTACAACACAATAAAACGTTCAGAAAGCAACTCAAAAACAGCAGTACAACAAAAAGAAATCACATTGCAATAATGAAGCATGAAAAGACTGCAGCACAAAAAACAACAGAAAACATCAAAAGCACAAAGCAAGGCCATACAGATATATGCACAATCGTTCTTTTCATACATTACCATCTCCTGAATCATGTTTTCACAATATGTGGTTAAAGACATTTGGAAGAAACACTACCTAATTTGCTGCAATAAAAAATGTTTGTTATCCAACCTGAGATAACAGTGGCTTGTCTTTAGTTGCTGAACCCTCATTTTGTCTTGGAAAATGTATGCATGATAATACCCTTATGTTTATCTTGCTCTGGCATACACTGAGACGGCTACATTATCAGGCACATGTGCATATACAAAATTGGGCATTCTAATATGAAATTATTTGCACAGAAAATAGAATTAAAGCATCAATATATTTATTTAAATATATTTTCAATGTGGTTATTTTTTTGTAGATGATCAGTCTTGCTAATTACAATGGGCCTTATTCACAAAAGTAAATGTACTTAAATCCACACTTGTTCATTTACTCGTACACTTAGTAGTAATTGTTTTACTTTGGACTAGTCACCATTTCCAAGTGTAAAGTTACTACAAAGTGCAGATTCTTTAACTTTTTACAGGGTGAATACAAATAGAGCAGCTCACTGCCTACTTTATGCCTCTGGGATCCTGGTAGGTGATACAAAGTCCATCTACTCTCAGCAAAGACACCCACCTAGTAAGTGAATATTTTTCGACTTACAGATAATTCACTCTTATCTTAGTTGTTTTATGTCTCTAAGATCTGTAATTAATGATGTTTCTTAGACCAAGGACTTCATATTCTTGACCACTCTTATCCTTTTACTGGTTTGCAGGAATTTGGAAACTACTCACATTACTCAAGTATTCATTTGAACGTTTACCTTACATGAGCATTTGGAACGTTTAACTGGCAAATATGATCCGTGTAGCCTAATACACTTTCAGATCGCTTGGTCTTTTAAATTTTGCCAGGTTTCTGCCCTCAGTTTAAGGCTCAAATAGGCTTTGCTTCAAAATGTGAAAATTAAATATTGTGTTGTAACATTGTATTAAATTGCTAATTGCAATACAAAACAGAATGGACTTAGAGGCACTCAAATCCGGCCAGATAGATTAGATAACTAAATCAACATTTTATGCAACTGTGAACATTTTAAGGCAATCATACCCATGATGTCATGATTATTTAGGTGCATAAATACTTTTCTATTCTACTGCCATAAGTATAATAGCTGTAAGGTTGTTCTGGCACAGTTGACTTCTTAGACGTTTTTAGTTTTGGGAAACATTGCTCGAAAGTCATCTGAGTGCATGACAATCTTAATACAAACTTGTATGCCAAATACAATTGCCCATAAAAACTGATGTAAACTAAACACTTACTTAGGATTGAATATTAACACATTGCAAAGTAGCAACATGTTAGGTCTAGCTATGTGTCGTTAATCACATTTTGCTATTGCTGGGTCATTATCACTTTGGTGTTCCACTGCATACTGTCCAGGTAGAGCCTTTTGTAATTTTGCCCATTTGGCTCAAAAACGCTTCAGCTTTTCTTTTAATTCCAGTGCATTTATGAGATCATCTGATCTCTGAATAAAGGAGACAGTTTTTTCAAGTGCATCAAAAGAAAGAGAATAATTAATGTTCTTTGGGGACATGCAACTAGGTCTGCTGCCTGTATGTTTTGAAACAATTAGTCAGTATAACCGTGTCAATTACAGACATTTCCCGCCAAATCTCTATCCATTTGTAAGACTGCTTGAGAACTATTGCACAACAGAAGTCGAATTGTTTGAAGCTAGTGTCTCATCTACAAGTACAACTTTTAATATGAGTGCATAGCACTATACATGGATTTGACCTGGGTATTTTTTGGTTAGCCAAGAGTTAGGAAACTGTATTGTCAGTAATTGTGTATTGAATGAACCATGAGTTTGATTCCTAATGCATTTACTAGATCAAGATAGTTGGCCATAGTCAACCTTTGCACCATTTCATCAATCCCTTTCCTGTGAATGCAATTTGTTTACGACTGACAAGCGTTCATATACTTTATCTGTAATGTACTAGATGATTAGAGATATTTGATCAGCAACAGCAATATCTAGGGTAAAATATACCAACATTAAAAATGTTGGACTTGGCCCTTTTTGGAGGGACATCCCTGAACATTTTGTCTTCCTCCTTGTTTTGTTTCTGACCTGGTGATGGTGGTTTTAGGACTCTGGACACTTCATCACTGATGTCCCGTGTAATATGCATCGTGGGCTTGCAGTGCTGCTTGCGCCACCCACAAACCTATCTCAGGCCTCTGCCATTGCACGGCCTGCACACACCGTTTCCTGCCACTGTGACGTGGCCCATAAAGTGGTTGCCACGTCTATGACTCCCTTTTGCTACATATCAGTTGCCCCTTATGTAGGTCCTAGCTAGCTCTACGGGCAGCGTGCACTGTAGGTAAAAGGTAGGACATGTGCCTTAACTGTGTGGCATGTCCTGGTAGTGACAAACAGCCATTTTGGTTTCTCACTATCATGAGGCTGCCCTCTCATAGGAATACATTGGTGATTCCCTGATATGTGCTTCAGTAGTAATTCCTGATCTGAGAGGAGTAGAGTGGTCTAGTTTGGTATTTTTGTAATAGTGGTAATAAATGCTGCATAATGGTGTTAGCAGATTTATTATCACTATTTTAGAAATGCCCCTTTTAGAAGTGGGCATTTCTGTGTGCTATGTGTCTTCGTGCCAGCCTGATGTGTATTGCATGTCTGGCCCTGGAGTGACAGGGGCTGGGGAGGTGCAGTGGCTCTAGAGGGGCTGGGTGAGTCAGCACTAGGCTGAATAGGTCAATCTGCATTTTTAGTGGTGGGAGGAGTAGCACCTGGGGCTAAATGGGACTGTGCCTGCCTTCCACAATGCTCCCCCCTGTGGTGTGTCTGGGGCCAAAGCCTACACTTACAAAGGAGGTTGTTGTGCACTGTCAATAAGATATTAAGTGCCCCCCAGAACTGGTATGGACCGGGCACAGAACCCCGTGCCAAGGGGCGAACAAAGACATGAGTGGTGTAAGTTTCTTGGATCTAAAGAGCACTCTGCCTGGAGGAAGTGCTGTGGGACCCAACTGCTGGCTTCTGGGGATCCCTACGTGCTGGCCTGCCTGTGCCCAGCTCTGCCTATGGGACTATGGACTTAGCGCCTCGTGAGCACTATATCTTTTCAATGCCCTCTTTGAGCGCTAGAAGGGGGGGCTCCGGCTTTCCAGCACGTGATGAGCACTCTACCCCTGGTGCCTGGGGGGGCATTGTGCCTGGAGCAGTGCAGGGAGAAAGCCTAAGGAGCGCTTTCTTTATTCCTCTAACCAGTGAGTTTGAGCCCCTAATGTGGGCTCCTGTGGTGGTACTGCAGTAACGGACTCTGAGAGAGCAAGAACGCTGTGGTCATCAGTTGAGGCGCTGGTTGCCTGTCAAGCACTGTGTTGTGTAAACCTGCTACCGACCAGTGAGGTGGGCTCTACTGAGGTGGAAGGGTTGAGTGCGCTACAAGGGTGTAGGCGCATCCCTGTGATGGGCACACTTATGTGGAGCTGTGTGTGGTGAGACAACACAGTGGTTTCCAGGCAGTTTAAACAAATAAAGTTCCAAATGTTGAAAGTTTCAAGTAAGTTTTTAATCCAGGTTTATCATTGGAAGTAGTTCATATTATATTCATATGAATTGGCAGACCATCAGTTTATATCGTCTGAAACTGTACATAGCTCCGATGCATTTCGGACAATGGTGTCCTTTCTCAAGGAGCTCTAGAACAAAAGAGGATATATACCAAATCAATGTCATGAAAAAAAAAAAATAATAAAAAAAAAAAAAAAAAAATACAATACATTTCAGTGCATGAAAAAGTTGTTTGACATTTGTTCTACATGCATCGGGTGGCGGGGTAACGAAGGAAAAGGAAACTGTGAAAATTAAGTAAAGGGTCACTCGGAAAGTACAAAAATAAATGCATAATAAAGAGCGATAACAATGGCTACAGTGATAAGGGACCAGGGTAATATGACCGGCTGTGGGAGTGCGGGTTCAGAAGTATCAGAGGTCAAAATGAAATGTGCTCGAGTTTCAACCTGGAAGGTTGTGAGCGGTAATGGCTTGGAGGGTGACATCATGAACGTGGAAGCTCAGGAGAGCTTCAATAGCAGGCGTGCGTAACAATATCAACATGAAGCGATCCCGTCAATTAGCATACGGGTCGCTGAGTCTCAACCTGGTAACGGGGGTTCGCTCGAGAGATGGTTGCGGGAAGAAGTAGCGCCAATACACTTACCAGGTCTGTCTCATTAGCGGGACCGGCAAATGCGATCCGTGAAAGTGAAACTCCGCGAGGTGAACGCGGAGTTTAGAGGAAGGGTGAACAAGTGAGGGAAACAGAAAAGGGACTTAGTAAAGCGTAGATGGGTCAAATCAAGAGGGATAGGGGGTGGCCATCTTGGAGGGGAGAATGGGGAAATATACTCTCTACCACGGCTACATGAAATGAATGAAAAGAATGACATTGACATAAGCAATCAGCAAGACAGTGTCACAGTGCATCAAAAGGTGCCCACGGGCGGCATTACAGATAGCAGCTTAGCTCAGTCCGGTCATTAAGACCAAAAGGTTTCTGTGATTGTAGCCTGTACATCCAGGCTGTTTCTCTTTGTAGTAACGCCTTATTATTGTCTCTGCCTTCTTTTCGTTGGACAATCTCGAGAACCATATATTTAAGCTGGGACACATTGTGATTTGCTTCATTGAAATGAATAGCAATATTAGATTTAGTGTTCTTGGTCCTAATGTTGGACTTATGTTCGTTCAACCTTGTCTTTATCTTCCTGCTTGTTTTTCCCACGTATGTTTTGCCACATGGGCACTTCAGGAGGTAAATTAAGTTAGACGAGTCACATGTAGCGTCAACGTTCAATTTGATGTTGAACCCTCTCATTGGGTGACAGACAGTGTTACCTTTGATTACATTGTTGCAGTTACTGCAATGGTGACATGGTCGAGTGCCAGTGTGGGCGATGGATGTATTTACAGTAGGGGGCTTGGATAGAATTTCCTTAAAGTTCATAGGCCTGGTGTAGGCAAAGATCGGGGGATCGTGAAAGAGGTCACCGAAATCCGGTTCCGATGACAGGATGCGCCAGTGTTTCATGATGATCTGTTTATACTGGTTGCTTGAGGTCGAGTACCTTGAAACTAATACCATTCTATGGCTTTCCGTTTTAGGTTTGCTCATGAGGGCGTCTGTCCTGGAAGTGCTGGATATTCGATCCGTGGCTTCTTTAAGGATGGTTTCTGGGTATCCTCTCCGTTGAAATCTGGATGCCATGTCTGTAATTTGGTTCATTCTGGTGTTTGGATCGGAGACGATCCTGGTCACTCTCAGCATCTGGCTATAGGGCAAATGTCTTTTGAGAGAGTCACGGTGAAAGCTACTGTACAGTAACGCATTGTTTCGGTCTGTAGTTTTCCTGTACAGGTCTGTCTGTATACCTTGTGGGGTTATTTGAATGAGGACATCCAAAAAAGCAATCTCTTGGTGATTGATATTCCAAGTAAAGTCTATGCGATCGTCTTTGGTGTTGAGATCCGCTAAAGCAAGTTCTAAACTCTCTTGGGAGCCTTTCCAAATAAAAAGTAGGTCATCAATGTAACGTGTGTAAAGCTTAAGGTTGTCCGTCCAAATTTTGTTTTGATATATGTAATTGTGTTCGAAATTGCCCATGTATAGATTCGCGTAGGTGGGAGCCGCACAATTCCCCATAGCCATTCCGGACATTTGTAAGTACCAGGTTTGGTCGTGTTCAAAGTAGCTATGGTACAGGGTATATACCATCAATTCAAGAATGAAAGGTTTCAAGGTGTCATTAATTCCAGATGAAAGCAAGGCTTGTTCCACCGCGTTGATACCTCCTTCATGCGGGATGGAGGTATACAAACTTCTCACATCGGCTGTGCAAAGGATCAGTTTCTCGTTTTCACAAAATTCCATGGTCAATAGTTTGTTAAGCAGTTGTGTCGTGTCTTTGATGTAGCTAGGTAAATTTTGAACCATAGGTTGCAAATAACGGTCTATGAATTTGCCTGTAGGTTCATGAATTGATCCTCTGGTCGAAACAATAGGGCGGAATGGTGGGTCCAGCAAGTTTTTATGTATCTTAGGGAGCATGGTTATCGATGGACTCCGTGGATGTTCTGTGACAAGATATCTCTTGGTTCTTTCTTCAATGACTCCATCAGTTGTAGCTTTGTTGACAATGGACAATAGTTCCATTTTGTACTCATTCGTGGGGTTACCGTCTAAGGGTAAGTAAACATTGCAGTCCATAACATGTTCTGTGATTCTCTGCCTATAAAGTTCAGTGTTAAGGATGACGAGGGCGCCTCCTTTATCAGCTTTCACACATTTTATAGCAGGATTTTTTGCAATGTTTTTAAGAGTGTCCATATCTTTAATGGTGATGTTCTTATGAGTCTTTTTGCGAAAGTTGATCTTGGAGATGTCTTGTTTGACTAAAGTTTCGAACGTGTCAATACTTTTATGGCTGACAGGTGGTATAAAGGTGCTGGAGGGTCGTAAACCCATAAGTTGGTCAGGTTTTGGGTTGGTGGTGGGATCTAAAACCTTTTCAAAAAAGTGTTTGAGTCGAAGTTTCCTTGTAAGTTTGAACGTGCTAACGTCCAGTTCAAGGAGGTTGGTGTCACTGGTAGGAACAAAAGTCATGCCTTTTTGAAGAATCCTGGTTTCATGATCGGTCAGGTGAGTGTTCGAAATGTTGATCACTAGCGGTGCTTCCTGGTTTTCTTGTTGGTCTTTGAGGGTTGTTGGATTTCTCCGTTGCCTTTTTCCAGCCCTCTTCCCCCGTCGGGGTCTGCGGTTTTGTCTGAACCTTCCCCTAAAAAAGACTCAGTAGTGGTTAAATCAATATTCTGAGTTGGAGGTGCTTCACTAGATGCTTGAGCAGACGTGGATGCTCCTGCGGGTGTTCTTCTTGGAGGTCTGTTGGTGTTATCACTCCCAGAAGATGAGGTGTCCGTGTTTGGGTTGTAAGGTTTATTTCTGCGGCGCTGGGCATAAACATCAGCCCACGTATATACCTCCCCTAACTTATAGTCCAGGGTGTCCCGCCGGAATTTGCGTATCTTCCGCTCATTTATTTCTTTTGTGTGTCTGTCCAGTTGAGCTGAGATCTCTTCTAGTGTCGCAGTTAGTTCTTCAGGGGTACTCAGTTCTTTTAGTTCACTTTCAAGAGTTGTTATCTCATGAGTGAGTTCAGTTAGAATGCCAGACAATTCCTCCACTATTAACAAGATCAAGTCTAGGCTGCACTTATTTAGGATTGCATTCCACCTCTCGATGAATGTCTTGGAGTTCTTACAGAGTGACGGTTTCAATGCAATCCGTAGGCCACGGGGAATGCGGAGTACCTTGTGATATTTAATCAGAGTACTGGCGTGTAGCTTCTGGTTAATTCGGCGTCTTGACAAATATAGTAGTTGCTTGATGCATTGTTCTTTTGTTCTGCTGGTCGCAGTTTGTGTTAAATCATCGCTAATCAAAGCGTATATCCTCTCTGTTGCATCTGTGTCAAAAACTAAAGTTTCAGCTCGAGCTTCTGTCGATTTGGATATCTCTTCATACTGCATGATGTCAGGTGCGTGCTGCCTGCCCTGAGAACAGTGAGGGAAAATATACCAAATGGAATGGGCGTGGCGCACCGCGTGTTTATTGGAGATGTTTTAGGAAGGTAAACGAAGTATCAAGGTGAAGGTGCTCCTACAGGTGGCGTAACTGTTCAAGGTACGTCCTAAATGGTTGAAGGGTTGAGTGCGCTACAAGGGTGTAGGCGCATCCCTGTGATGGGCACACTTATGTGGAGCTGTGTGTGGTGAGACAACACAGTGGTTTCCAGGCAGTTTAAACAAATAAAGTTCCAAATGTTGAAAGTTTCAAGTAAGTTTTTAATCCAGGTTTATCATTGGAAGTAGTTCATATTATATTCATATGAATTGGCAGACCATCAGTTTATATCGTCTGAAACTGTACATAGCTCCGATGCATTTCGGACAATGGTGTCCTTTCTCAAGGAGCTCTAGAACAAAAGAGGATATATACCAAATCACCTTGATACTTCGTTTACCTTCCTAAAACATCTCCAATAAACACGCGGTGCGCCACGCCCATTCCATTTGGTATATTTTCCCTCTACTGAGGTGGCCCGCACTGCTGAGACCAGACCGAGGATTGCTAAACGACCGGAGACGTTAGTCTGGGGTTTTCAGACAGAATACAGAGCCACCAGAAGCCAGGCAAGAGCTAAGTCTGGCTGTGTGTGGGGCTCCCTCTGAGTAATAGAAAAGCTAACGGGTGCGGCCAAGAGCAAGGAGGTCCGGCCACAGACAGTAAGCTGCTGGGGGCGTGGAGGCGAACCAAGAGCCTCGCGGCCACAAGAAGAGGCTGGAAGTCAGGCAGCAGCTGGCTGGTTGTGGTAGGGGCTCCAGGGGGGAAACATCCTTTAAAACGCAACTTTTACCATGCAGTGCATTTACGACGCAACTTTTACAACGCAAACCATTACAACGCATTGCGCTGGGGGGCCCTCTAGGATAGGAAATAGGTTTAATTTACTATCCAACACCTTCCCTACTATCCACGGGGACTGGAGTTGGAATAGTAAATTAAACTATTCACTATCCAGCGCCCCAAAGCACTATGCGTTGTAAAGGCATGCATTGTAAAAACAGCGTTGTAAAGGCATGCGATGTAAAAGCATGCGTTGTATTGTCATACATCCCTCCTGGGAGAAGAGGAGAGGCCTGCGTGACTACAAGTGTGGCCGCAGTCCAGAGGAGATGGAGCAGACGGGGACTTCGCTCCAGGTCCCGCCGCCACTGTGCCAAAGTAGGCTGATCGTGGGTGGGGATCCCGCTGGAAGTCTTACTGCTGGAGGTGTGGGGCAGACAACGGAACCTCCTGGGCTCCGTGAGACCACCCTAGTGTGAGCGGGTGAGTTTCTGGGGGACTGAGTGCCCTTTAAAGGGTGTGGGCAGTACTGTTGTGACCCGGCACGGAGGGGCCATCAGTGGACTTTGCCCAGGTGCTTTCGTAGCACTGACACAGTTCCCACTTCTTTGTTTGAAGCTCTCTACAGCTACACCGCATGGTCATGGGCCGCTGCAGCCCTTCCAGATGTTGGGGGCATTCATTTGGGGTACAGTCCCTTGTTCCTTAGCGGACACCCGCAAGAGGAGGTGCCCATCACCTAGAGGAGGCTGTAGGGCATGGGCCTTCCAGACACAGGGGGCCAGATTGCAAGCCTTGGTGGAGGAAAGGCCCACCACAGACTTGCCACACAGTCCAGTTAAAGAGCGCAGAAGTGCTGGGGCTGGCATTTGGGGGGCAGTGAGCTCTCCGGTACATGGGGCCTATTGTGTCTAATGATTCTGCCTCAGAGGGGCATGATGTGTGGGGTTATTGCCCTGCCTTTCTGCTAAGTACATTTTTGCATCATATGCCAAGTACTGTTAAGAGCTCTAGGCATTATGTGTTTATGCTGTGGTGGAAGGTGTGCACCTAATAAGTGATTACTGTGCACTGCTGATTAGGTACAGACCTAAAAGGGGCCTAATGCAATTATAATGTTGACCTAATGTGCTGTACTAGGTGATGTTAGGATGTTACGCCTAAGGTGTTATGTGCAAAGTTTGCCAGTAGTTACTGGTTGTCTTTACTTTCACTACTTTATTAGTAATACAAAGGCTATGTTTGATATAACCTTGTGTGGAGTTTTTTTTATGGTGTGCCTAGTGTGTCGTTGCTGTGTGAGTGTGTTGCGCAAACGCTTTACACATTGCCTCTGGTATAAGCCTGACTGCTCCTACTAAGCTACCTAGGGGTGAGCTGGGGTTATCTTCAGCATGTAACTCTCTTGCCCTGACTAGAATGGTGGTTTCTGCCTGGCTTAGGCATATGCCCGAGCCAACCAGAAATTCCATTTCTAACAGAGAACTTACAAGATTCATGTATTTCATGTTATTGTAGAAATAGCATCAATACACAATATTTAGGTAAATGTAGTGTTTGATGTGAAGACCACAGGCCCAACCTTCCAAGACCATTCTTCTATGTTGATTTTCTGAAAATAATGTGTTACATTAATCGTTTGTCATCTTTTCTAAGGAGGTCCAGGATTTATAGAAATGTTGCATAATCTACTGTTCTCTGATCAGAAATCTGCTCAAATTGAAGACATCAACAAAAGGAGAGACATTTTCGAATACATAATTGAAAATGTTAAACTGACTGATAAATAGGCCTGACCTACATGGAAAATATGAGTCCTTGTTTCTGTTAGATAATATCAAGGTAGATTGCATATTAGTATTTGAGAATGCTATTGTGTAGGAGTCTTTGATGACTTATGTTTGCTTCATTTTCATTAGCAGTTTGAATTATACTGTAGATTAACCACTGCTGTCTATTCTGCCATTTCTAAAAAAAAATAACTGAACAGAACTCTGTCACAATTTAACTACAATTACATTACATGTTGATGCCCTTCCCATTGCAAAGTGCACATCCTTTGTGTTAGGCACACAATCGATTTACTGTGGCGACTGGCTAAATATTCAGCCACTTCATGGCTACATTACAACAAAATTGAGTGATGGCTCATGCCGTTTAGTCCACCTATGTGAACTGTGTCATCGATCTTGGGTAGTCTGTAAGGGCCTAGCTAGCAAGATTTTCAATGATGGCTCATAGAATGTCGTTCTGGGTTATATTGCTTCTTTAATTTTATTTTCTGTGAGAAATGTAACTGAGAAATGAAGGCAAGGTACGTTTTTTTCAAATAGACAATTTATTCTCAGCTATAAAGTTCTGCGAGCCATCAACCACAACGCCAGGCAGCAACTGCGTCTAAACTGTCACATCCTACATTCCCCTAGAGAACATGGAACTACCGCATGGCAAGGTTCCAAGTCCCCACAAACGATTGTGAAGTACTATAGACTGCAAAAGCAATCTATACATACAGTAGGTGTCGTATTATCATGCAAAACTGACTATCCCAAATTAGTGTGGCATCTTTATTATGAAGGGAAAACCAAACGAACCAATCTGTATGCATCACCCAAGTATGTAGTTTGTAAACTACGTAAGCCAAGAGTGCTAGAATTAATGACTCATGGCAATAACAGTAAAATATTTACTGCATTATGGTAATTTTTAAAGACCCAAATAATATTATTCTTCCTTGCCCCAAAACATTTGTAATGCAGAGAGGGGTTAACCTGATGAACTAGATTTCTGTTTGGGCAACCTCCGGGCATGATTAAAATCATAGAGTTCCACCCACCCCACCTAATTTCGACCGGAGCGTCAGTATTTATTTTGTTGATTTTCCCGACACATTTGTCTGGCTTTTTGTCAGGCTCTCTATATTTCTGACAACTATTTTACTGCACAACTGATCCTTGTTTTGTGAAAGAAATAGAGCCCACAACTCAATCTCCAGTTACATCATCTAATAGTTTATTATAGCTTTTATCAAGTGTTGGTCCCCTCAACTAGATAAAGATTCATCATAGTTGTAAACTTGTGTTTTATTGTGATGGGTTGGAGAGGGGCCAATGTACAATTTGTTAACAAGTTGGCCAAGACATACACTGCTATTAAAGACTTCTAGCTTTACTTGGTCTCTAAAATATATAAAGAAGTAACGATTTTCAAAAGGTTTAGTGTGATGAAACCAGACATACACAGAGACTCCGTCAGCAATAGTTTATTTGTCAATACATTGCATCCTTTTCTCAATACAAGCAAGCATTAAAACAGACCCATTCAAAACATCCATACCTCCAGAAAATGCAAAAACTCCAGCATTTCACCCTGTGACCCAAGGAACATGATGCCCCTTCAGCTACATCAAGAGTGGTAAGAATCCTAATAGTAACCATGGATTCAAATTGTAATGCCACATGTCAACAAGGTCATAACAATCACCCTCTATTCAATGAAAACACTGCAAAGCCTCTTCCCATATCATGGATCGCAACAAAAGTTGCAATCTATTCTGACACTCGTGATCTCCGAGCTCCTATATCTTGGCACTGCAGTTTCATCATATGCAAAATACATCTACTCAAAATGCTGCTTCAAGACTCCTTCTTTGCCTTCTCTCCAGAGAACATATGATGCATTCCTACATGCCCTTCATTGGCTATCTATAGGCAGATGAGCAATGTTCAAGGCACTTTGAATTATCCACTGAGCCTACCAAGGAAAAGAATGACTATATCTTCAAATTAGATTCAAGTTATACTCACAAAGTCGGACATTGTTCTCCAGGCTGGCACCACAGACAACATACCTGTTTCTCAGTTCAAGCCAACATCTGCTACTGACTACTGGCCAGAATTCAGAGTATTCAGGATAATTTGAAGTTCAGAAGAGAGGTGAGGCATGGCTATTTCTAAGATCACTATATCAGAAACTAAACCCACCTATGATCCTTGCATTGAACCCAGAAAAATTATGGCTCCTTCAAGTGCAACTACAGTGCACAGATACAGCAGCCCACTCTCCTCATGTGTGCCAGAATCCTAACAGCTCTCTATGTCCTGGTAAGTTGTGAGGAATTAACGAGTCACGGAGGGGTACAGTACAATAATGTAAATTTACACATAATCCTCCCTAATGCTAAAACTTTAACACACATGGTTGTGCAGCTGATTATAGTTCAAAGAGGCTACATAATAATTCCTTTATAGAGCTTGGTGCTCTTACAGTCTCATAATACAAATTGCTGTAGACCAAGTCTATCACACAGCAATGATCCAATCAATGGCAACAAACCACCCATCACCAACTTAGCAGGAGTAAAGTAACTAAAACGATATGTCACATATCACTGGAAGAGTCTAATTTAGTTCCAAAGTATTACATACATATTTATATTCAGATCTGAATAAAAAAAAAATATTTTATGACAGTTTTGATATTTTTCAAAGAGGTACACCATTTTTTCCTAATTTTAGTGATTTCAACGTACTTCCAGTTTGTGGTAGGAACAGAAGTGAGATCCTTGGGTAATAACAGAAAGCTATAGATGTCTGAAAAGTAGACAACATTCTGAATTCATTTGTGTACATCACTCAGAGTTTCCCAAAGAAAACTTATTGTTAACCCCTTCGATGCGCGCATCGGCCAACAGCCGTCGCAAGCACTACCTCGGTAGTGCTGCGCACGTCCGTTGTCTGACGCGGCCCGCCCACACTTCAAAGCAGCCGTACCGCGTCGAAATTTGCACCGCATATAGCAGTTAAAATACATGGAAATGAGTAGGAAACAAAACAACGTTTGTGATAACAATTTCATCTGTTACCTCTTCTCACTATAGAGGATTTACAAAAGCAATATACCATTATGTCTGCTAGACTTTTCTAGTTAAGAAGACATTTTTAGGTTCTCCAAGAACTTGAGGTACCCTGAGCTAACAACTTGTCAGGGTTCCGTCATCGGAGTGCCGCTGTCCGCGTAATGCGTGACAAACGGCACGCCGGTCGAACCGAACTACAATACCCAGCAGCATTGCGGTGACGTAGCGCTAGGACGTCCGTCACGCACGCACACCCAAGGAATCAAATGGAGAATCGGAAGCACAGGAAGACGCCGATAATTCTTCCTGAGAAGGTGCCTTGGTCGGTAAGCCGTTACCAGCGTGTCCGTGAGTAAAATAACCACTCCTTGTGTTAAGTTAGCCTTGTGTGACGCCCGGCTGGGGGTCACAGAGTTGTAATACCGGCAGCTCCGAGACTGCAATTCTTACCCGGTAAAACGAACTGTTTACGCGGGTAAAATCTGTGATTGGTTCCCTGTTGGACGAGAGGAGCGCCCGCTCTCTCATGCAGGGAACATAACCTTGGAACTCTAGTAAAGGAGACTGAGGTGTTCCGTTCTGAAGTATTTGGGACAATTCAAATCTTGCTTTTTTGGTTCAGGCGATATTATCTTCAAAGAAGGTTTTATGTGCAAATCGCCTCATTTGTGTATCAGTGACTAAGTAATGATATAAAAGGATTCTTACCTCTTCACGAACCCTTGGGTGAAGCAAGACAGAACTGTGGTGAATTCAACCGACAGTTTCCTCTTTCATTTCTTTGTTTGCACAACCTTTTTTTTTGCATTCTTTTATCCAGTGCAGGAGAGAACATTCCTTGGGGGGTATTACACAGAGCACATGAGCAGCCCAAGTCAGAACACAGCAGTATGTGGTAGGTTATGTCTGAAAGATGTTGTGTATGTAACCCTATGGATATACTGCATTGCTACATCCTGTTTATTGTTCCTTTTGTAGTTGGTTGCAGTCTCTGGTAATACACCTATCTCTCCTGTATACACCGCCTACAGTATTTTCCTTTTCAGGTAGGGGTTATGTGATAAAAGTGATTGCATAAGACTTGGTAGTGATAGGAATCCAAGTAGGTTACGAAGGGGGGGGGTTTCTTCTAATTGTAGTGTCTTTTGTCGTTACAGATCTCCCTCCCCGCTCTCCCCTTCCTTTCCCGCACCCGCGGAATGGTTCCGTGAGTCTGTGTACTAAGTCAGGCTCCGGAGTTGTTGTGTGGGTGTGGGTTTGGACTTTTCTACACAGTCCCGAGGAGTATATCGACGGAGCCTGACAGAATTATCGGCCCAAGAATACTATCCTCCTCTTGGCTGTGTTGAAAAGAAATGGCCACGCTTGACGATGTACTGGCAGCTTTGGCGTTGGTTCAGACGGAGTTGGCTGCTTCCAATAGAGAAGTGGCGGCTTCTAGAACTGAGAACGCGCAATTACGGGCTAGGATGGATAGAATGCAGGGGAATCCCTTTGATGTAGGGAGTCAAGCTACCCAACCCCCCTCCTTAGTCGTGGAAATGCCCACTCAGATACCACTAGCTCCCCCTGAACGGTTCTATAGGGACAACAAGAAGGTTTAAGTTTTTCTGACTCAAGTGTTATTACACTTCATGTGTAAACCAAAGATGTTTTCAACGAACCAGGCTCGGGTGGCTTTTCTAATCTCCTACCTTGGGGGGGAGGCGACGCAATGGGCTGTACCAGTGGTTAGGAGAGATGACCCCCTGCTCTATGATTGGGACGAGTTCGAGAAGACGTTTGATCGAAGAGCTGAAACGTTTTCAGCAGACCGAGAGTTGTTGGTCCTTAAACAAGGCCATTCTGACTTGGTGACATATCTGAACAGTTTCCGTCGCCTGGTAGCAGAAACAGATTGGCCAGAAGCGAAACAGTCAGCGTTATTTGATCAGGGTTTGTGCGACGAAATGAAGGATGTGTTGGCACACATTGACCCTCAACCTCGCACATGTTCCGCTCTTATTGATCTTGCCCTTCGCCTGGACCACAGGATTAGAGAACGAAAAGGCGAACTGAAAAAGAAAGAACCAACAGTGGCGGCTTATGAGAGAGGCGGAGGAGAAAAGACCACCTCGTCGTCTGACTCCATGGAAATAGGAGCAGTCAGGGCTGCGTTAACTCTGAACGAAAAAGAATATCGTAGGAAGAACGGTCTCTGCTTATATTGTGGCAGGAAAGGACATTTCCTAAGGGATTGTCCGGTGAAGCCCAAGACCAGCAAATACAAGGTTGGACAAGCAGCCTCAGGAGCGTCTGGCAAAGGAGCGGAAAACTCCAGTGCTTGAGAGAGAACGGAGGGGGACTCTCAAGCAAGAACATCATCCCTTCGATTAATCCTGGTAGTGAACAAGAGAGGAACCACGTGTTCTTGGCCATGACCCTGATGGTAGATTCAGGAGAAAAAGAGATCAACGCGATGGTGGACTCCGGGGCGACTGGGTGCTTCATGGATTACGCAGAAGCCACAAGATTGGGCATACAGCTACTCACCAAGAAACAGCCGGAACTAGTGTATGCCGTGGATGGCAGCGAGTTGATAGCAGGACCCATAAAGTATCAGACGCCGGAGTATAGGCTAGTGTACAACGACACGCATCAAGAAATGATTTCATTTAACATCATACAAGCCCCGCAATATGGGGTCATCTTGGGGTTGCCCTGGCTCCAAAAACACAAACCTCATATTCAGTGGACATCCAAGAAGATCAACTTTGTTTCTGATTTCTGCAAAGAGCACTGCCTGGTAACAACGGATGATTCAGAAAAGGGGGTGGTGATGAACAGAGTGTCTGAATTAAGCAGACCACTCTTACCCAGTCCAAAGATCAGGGCTTGATCCATCACCGTTATTTAGCTCACTGCCCCATCCCAGCTCAGAACCTGGCTATATGCAAATTAGTCTGTCCCTGGCCCAGTGCATCATGGGAACAGGGCAGACCAAACTACCAAGCCAATTCTTCACCAGAAAGGAGACAAGCTTCCGGGGACCAGTTTCTGCCATTTCAGGCGTCGACGGCCCGGCTTGCTTGAATCCTGATGGAGCAGTGAGCAAGGGACTCATGTCTGAGTATACCCTTCCACGCTTATGGTGGACAAAATGATTCAGAAAAGGGGGTGGTGATGAACAGAGTGTCTGAATTAAGCAGACCACTCTTACCCAGTCCAAAGATCAGGGCTTGATCCATCACCGTTATTTAGCTCACTGCCCCATCCCAGCTCAGAACCTGGCTATATGCAAATTAGTCTGTCCCTGGCCCAGTGCATCATGGGAACAGGGCAGACCAAACTACCAAGCCAATTCTTCACCAGAAAGGAGACAAGCTTCCGGGGACCGGTTTCTGCCATTTCAGGCGTCGTCGGCCCGGCTTGCTTGAATCCTGATGGAGCAGTGAGCAAGGGACTCATGTCTGAGTATACCCTTCCACGCTTATGGTGGACAAAATGATTCAGAAAAGGGGGTGGTGATGAACAGAGTGTCTGAATTAAGCAGACCACTCTTACCCAGTCCAAAGATCAGGGCTTGATCCATCACCGTTATTTAGCTCACTGCCCCATCCCAGCTCAGAACCTGGCTATATGCAAATTAGTCTGTCCCTGGCCCAGTGCATCATGGGAACAGGGCAGACCAAACTACCAAGCCAATTCTTCACCAGAAAGGAGACAAGCTTCCGGGGACCGGTTTCTGCCATTTCAGGCGTCGTCGGCCCGGCTTGCTTGAATCCTGATGGAGCAGTGAGCAAGGGACTCATGTCTGAGTATACCCTTCCACGCTTATGGTGGACAAAATGATTCAGAAAAGGGAGTGGTGATGAACAGAGTGTCTGAATTAAGCAGACCACTCTTACCCAGTCCAAAGATCAGGGCTTGATCCATCACCGTTATTTAGCTCACTGCCCCATCCCAGCTCAGAACCTGGCTATATGCAAATTAGTCTGTCCCTGGCCCAGTGCATCATGGGAACAGGAAAGACCAAACTACCAAGCCAATTCTTCACCAGAAAGGAGACAAGCTTCTGGGGACCGGTTTCTGCCATTTCAGGCGTCGTCGGCCCGGCTTGCTTGAATCCTGATGGAGCAGTGAGCAAGGGACTCATGTCTGAGTATACCCTTCCACGCTTATGGTGGACAAAATGATTCAGAAAAGGGGGTGGTGATGAACAGAGTGTCTGAATTAAGCAGACCACTCTTACCCAGTCCAAAGATCAGGGCTTGATCCATCACCGTTATTTAGCTCACTGCCCCATCCCAGCTCAGAACCTGGCTATATGCAAATTAGTCTGTCCCTGGCCCAGTGCATCATGGGAACAGGGCAGACCAAACTACCAAGCCAATTCTTCACCAGAAAGGAGACAAGCTTCCGGGGACCGGTTTCTGCCATTTCAGGCGTCGTCGGCCCGGCTTGCTTGAATCCTGATGGAGCAGTGAGCAAGGGACTCATGTCTGAGTATACCCTTCCACGCTTATGGTGGACAAAATGATTCAGAAAAGGGGGTGGTGATGAACAGAGTGTCTGAATTAAGCAGACCACTCTTACCCAGTCCAAAGATCAGGGCTTGATCCATCACCGTTATTTAGCTCACTGCCCCATCCCAGCTCAGAACCTGGCTATATGCAAATTAGTCTGTCCCTGGCCCAGTGCATCATGGGAACAGGGCAGACCAAACTACCAAGCCAATTCTTCACCAGAAAGGAGACAAGCTTCCGGGGACCGGTTTCTGCCATTTCAGGCGTCGTCGGCCCGGCTTGCTTGAATCCTGATGGAGCAGTGAGCAAGGGACTCATGTCTGAGTATACCCTTCCACGCTTATGGTGGACAAAATGATTCAGAAAAGGGGGTGGTGATGAACAGAGTGTCTGAATTAAGCAGACCACTCTTACCCAGTCCAAAGATCAGGGCTTGATCCATCACCGTTATTTAGCTCACTGCCCCATCCCAGCTCAGAACCTGGCTATATGCAAATTAGTCTGTCCCTGGCCCAGTGCATCATGGGAACAGGGCAGACCAAACTACCAAGCCAATTCTTCACCAGAAAGGAGACAAGCTTCCGGGGACCGGTTTCTGCCATTTCAGGCGTCGTCGGCCCGGCTTGCTTGAATCCTGATGGAGCAGTGAGCAAGGGACTCATGTCTGAGTATACCCTTCCACGCTTATGGTGGACAAAATGATTCAGAAAAGGGGGTGGTGATGAACAGAATGTCTGAATTAAGCAGACCACTCTTACCCAGTCCAAAGATCAGGGCTTGATCCATCACCGTTATTTAGCTCACTGCCCCATCCCAGCTCAGAACCTGGCTATATGCAAATTAGTCTGTCCCTGGCCCAGTGCATCATGGGAACAGGGCAGACCAAACTACCAAGCCAATTCTTCACCAGAAAGGAGACAAGCTTCCGGGGACCGGTTTCTGCCATTTCAGGCATCGTCGGCCCGGCTTGCTTGAATCCTGATGGAGCAGTGAGCAAGGGACTCATGTCTGAGTATACCCTTCCACGCTTATGGTGGACAAAATGATTCAGAAAAGGGGGTGGTGATGAACAGAGTGTCTGAATTAAGCAGACCACTCTTACCCAGTCCAAAGATCAGGGCTTGATCCATCACCGTTATTTAGCTCACTGCCCCATCCCAGCTCAGAACCTGGCTATATGCAAATTAGTCTGTCCCTGGCCCAGTGCATCATGGGAACAGGGCAGACCAAACTACAAAGCCAATTCTTCACCAGAAAGGAGACAAGCTTCCGGGGACCGGTTTCTGCCATTTCAGGCGTCGTCGGCCCGGCTTGCTTGAATCCTGATGGAGCAGTGAGCAAGGGACTCATGTCTGAGTATACCCTTCCACGCTTATGGTGGACAAAATGATTCAGAAAAGGGGGTGGTGATGAACAGAGTGTCTGAATTAAGCAGACCACTCTTACCCAGTCCAAAGATCAGGGCTTGATCCATCACCGTTATTTAGCTCACTGCCCCATCCCAGCTCAGAACCTGGCTATATGCAAATTAGTCTGTCCCTGGCCCAGTGCATCATGGGAACAGGGCAGACCAAACTACCAAGCCAATTCTTCACCAGAAAGGAGACAAGCTTCCGGGGACCGGTTTCTGCCATTTCAGGCGTCGTCGGCCCGGCTCGCTTGAATCCTGATGGAGCAGTGAGCAAGGGACTCATGTCTGAGTATACCCTTCCACGCTTATGGTGGACAAAATGATTCAGAAAAGGGGGTGGTGATGAACAGAGTGTCTGAATTAAGCAGACCACTCTTACCCAGTCCAAAGATCAGGGCTTGATCCATCACCGTTATTTAGCTCACTGCCCCATCCCAGCTCAGAACCTGGCTATATGCAAATTAGTCTGTCCCTGGCCCAGTGCATCATGGGAACAGGGCAGACCAAACTACCAAGCCAATTCTTCACCAGAAAGGAGACAAGCTTCCGGGGACCGGTTTCTGCCATTTCAGGCGTCGTCGGCCCGGCTTGCTTGAATCCTGATGGAGCAGTGAGCAAGGGACTCATGTCTGAGTATACCCTTCCACGCTTATGGTGGACAAAAAGATTCAGAAAAGGGGGTGGTGATGAACAGAGTGTCTGAATTAAGCAGACCACTCTTACCCAGTCCAAAGATCAGGGCTTGATCCATCACCGTTATTTAGCTCACTGCCCCATCCCAGCTCAGAACCTGGCTATATGCAAATTAGTCTGTCCCTGGCCCAGTGCATCATGGGAACAGGGCAGACCAAACTACCAAGCCAATTCTTCACCAGAAAGGAGACAAGCTTCCGGGGACCGGTTTCTGCCATTTCAGGCGTCGTCGGCCCGGCTTGCTTGAATCCTGATGGAGCAGTGAGCAAGGGACTCATGTCTGAGTATACCCTTCCACGCTTATGGTGGACAAAATGATTCAGAAAAGGGGGTGGTGATGAACCAGAAAAGGGGGTGGTGATGAACAGAGTGTCTGAATTAAGCAGACCACTCTTACCCAGTCCAAAGATCAGGGCTTGATCCATCACCGTTATTTAGCTCACTGCCCCATCCCAGCTCAGAACCTGGCTATATGCAAATTAGTCTGTCCCTGGCCCAGTGCATCATGGGAACAGGGCAGACCAAACTACCAAGCCAATTCTTCACCAGAAAGGAGACAAGCTTCCGGGGACCGGTTTCTGCCATTTCAGGCGTCGTCGGCCCGGCTTGCTTGAATCCTGATGGAGCAGTGAGCAAGGGACTCATGTCTGAGTATACCCTTCCACGCTTATGGTGGACAAAAAGATTCAGAAAAGGGGGTGGTGATGAACAGAGTGTCTGAATTAAGCAGACCACTCTTACCCAGTCCAAAGATCAGGGCTTGATCCATCACCGTTATTTAGCTCACTGCCCCATCCCAGCTCAGAACCTGGCTATATGCAAATTAGTCTGTCCCTGGCCCAGTGCATCATGGGAACAGGGCAGACCAAACTACCAAGCCAATTCTTCACCAGAAAGGAGACAAGCTTCCGGGGACCGGTTTCTGCCATTTCAGGCGTCGTCGGCCCGGCTTGCTTGAATCCTGATGGAGCAGTGAGCAAGGGACTCATGTCTGAGTATACCCTTCCACGCTTATGGTGGACAAAATGATTCAGAAAAGGGGGTGGTGATGAACAGAGTGTCTGAATTAAGCAGACCACTCTTACCCAGTCCAAAGATCAGGGCTTGATCCATCACCGTTATTTAGCTCACTGCCCCATCCCAGCTCAGAACCTGGCTATATGCAAATTAGTCTGTCCCTGGCCCAGTGCATCATGGGAACAGGGCAGACCAAACTACCAAGCCAATTCTTCACCAGAAAGGAGACAAGCTTCCGGGGACCGGTTTCTGCCATTTCAGGCGTCGTCGGCCCGGCTTGCTTGAATCCTGATGGAGCAGTGAGCAAGGGACTCATGTCTGAGTATACCCTTCCACGCTTATGGTGGACAAAATGATTCAGAAAAGGGGGTGGTGATGAACAGAGTGTCTGAATTAAGCAGACCACTCTTACCCAGTCCAAAGATCAGGGCTTGATCCATCACCGTTATTTAGCTCACTGCCCCATCCCAGCTCAGAACCTGGCTATATGCAAATTAGTCTGTCCCTGGCCCAGTGCATCATGGGAAAAGGGCAGACCAAACTACCAAGCCAATTCTTCACCAGAAAGGAGACAAGCTTCCGGGGACCGGTTTCTGCCATTTCAGGCGTCGTCAGCCCGGCTTGCTTGAATCCTGATGGAGCAGTGAGCAAGGGACTCATGTCTGAGTATACCCTTCCACGCTTATGGTGGCCGAAGACGCCTGAAATGGCAGAAACCGGTCCCCGGAAGCTTGTTTCCTTCCCAGTGTAAGAATTGGCTTTTGTAGTCTGGTCTGCCCTGTTCCCATGATGCACTGGGCCAGGGACAGACTAATTTGCATACAGCCAGGTTCTGAAACTGGGATGGTGCAATGAGCTAAAAAACGGTGTTGGATCTAGCCCTGATCTCTTGACTGGGTGAGAGTACTCTGCTTAATTCAGAGACTCTGTCCATCACCACCCCTTGTTGTAAATAATTTTGTCCACCCTAAGCGTGGAAGGGTATACTCAGATGTGAGTCCCTTGCTCATTGCACCATCAGGATTCAAGCAAGCCGGGCCGAAGACGCCTGAAATGGCAGAAACCGGTCCCTGGAATCTTGTTTCCTTCCCAGTGTAAGAATTGGCTTTTGTAGTCTGGTCTGCCCTGTTCCCATGATGCACTGGGCCAGGGACAGACTAATTTGCATACAGCCAGGTTCGGAAACTGGGATGGTGCAATGAGCTAAAAAACGGTGTTGGATCTAGCCCTGATCTCTTGACTGGGTGAGAGTACTCTGCTTAATTCAGAGACTCTGTCCATCACCACCCCTTGTTGTAAATAATTTTGTCCACCCTAAGCGTGGAAGGGTATACTCAGATGTGTGTCCCTTGCTCATTGCACCATCAGGATTCAAGCAAGCCGGGCCGAAGACGCCTGAAATGGCAGAAACCGGTCCCCGGAAGCTTGTTTCCTTCCCAGTGTAAGAATTGGCTTTTGTAGTCTGGTCTGCCCTGTTCCCATGATGCACTGGGCCAGGGACAGACTAATTTGCATACAGCCAGGTTCTGAAACTGGGATGGTGCAATGAGCTAAAAAACGGTGTTGGATCTAGCCCTGATCTCTTGACTGGGTGAGAGTACTCTGCTTAATTCAGAGACTCTGTCCATCACCACCCCTTGTTGTAAATAATTTTGTCCACCCTAAGCGTGGAAGGGTATACTCAGATGTGAGTCCCTTGCTCATTGCACCATCAGGATTCAAGCAAGCCGGGCCGAAGACGCCTGAAATGGCAGAAACCGGTCCCCGGAAGCTTGTTTCCTTCCCAGTGTAAGAATTGGCTTTTGTAGTCTGGTCTGCCCTGTTCCCATGATGCACTGGGCCAGGGACAGACTAATTTGCATACAGCCAGGTTCTGAAACTGGGATGGTGCAATGACCTAAAAAACGGTGTTGGATCTAGCCCTGATCTCTTGACTGGGTGAGAGTACTCTGCTTAATTCAGAGACTCTGTCCATCACCACCCCTTGTTGTAAATAATTTTGTCCACCCTAAGCGTGGAAGGGTATACTCAGATGTGAGTCCCTTGCTCATTGCACCATCAGGATTCAAGCAAGCCGGGCCGAAGACGCCTGAAATGGCAGAAACCGGTCCCCGGAAGCTTGTTTCCTTCCCAGTGTAAGAATTGGCTTTTGTAGTCTGGTCTGCCCTGTTCCCATGATGCACTGGGCCAGGGACAGACTAATTTGCATACAGCCAGGTTCTGAAACTGGGATGGTGCAATGAGCTAAAAAACGGTGTTGGATCTAGCCCTGATCTCTTGACTGGGTGAGAGTACTCTGCTTAATTCAGAGACTCTGTCCATCACCACCCCTTGTTGTAAATAATTTTGTCCACCCTAAGCGTGGAAGGGTATACTCAGATGTGAGTCCCTTGCTCATTGCACCATCAGGATTCAAGCAAGCCGGGCCGAAGACGCCTGAAATGGCAGAAACCGGTCCCCGGAAGCTTGTTTCCTTCCCAGTGTAAGAATTGGCTTTTGTAGTCTGGTCTGCCCTGTTCCCATGATGCACTGGGCCAGGGACAGACTAATTTGCATACAGCCAGGTTCTGAAACTGGGATGGTGCAATGAGCTAAAAAACGGTGTTGGATCTAGCCCTGATCTCTTGACTGGGTGAGAGTACTCTGCTTAATTCAGAGACTCTGTCCATCACCACCCCTTGTTGTAAATAATTTTGTCCACCCTAAGCGTGGAAGGGTATACTCAGATGTGAGTCCCTTGCTCATTGCACCATCAGGATTCAAGCAAGCCGGGCCGAAGACGCCTGAAATGGCAGAAACCGGTCCCCGGAAGCTTGTTTCCTTCCCAGTGTAAGAATTGGCTTTTGTAGTCTGGTCTGCCCTGTTCCCATGATGCACTGGGCCAGGGACAGACTAATTTGCATACAGCCAGGTTCTGAAACTGGGATGGTGCAATGAGCTAAAAAACGGTGTTGGATCTAGCCCTGATCTCTTGACTGGGTGAGAGTACTCTGCTTAATTCAGAGACTCTGTCCATCACCACCCCTTGTTGGTAACAACGGATGGCCCATCAAGGAATCTGGCCCTGTTACATAAGGTCGCCACGGCCGCAGAAAAGGATGTGGAGTTGCCTTCTTGTTATACCGCCTATAAACAAGTGTTTAGTGACAAACAAGCTGAAGAACTTCCTCCACACAGGCCCTTTGACTGTCGGATCGACCTTATTCCGGTATCCATCGTTCCGAATGGAAGGTTATACGCCCTAACAGTGCCTGAAAACGACTATCTGCGCGCCTACCTGGACAAGTATTTGGCCATTGGGTACATCCGTCCGTCGAGATCACCAGCTTCGTCTCCTTTGTTTTTTATCCCCAAAGCGAACGTAGAGAAGAGGTGCTGTATCGACTATCGCGCCCTCAACGCCATTACCATAAAAAACCAATACCCGCTTCCATTGATTCCGGTTTTGTTGGAACAGGTCAGAGCAGCCATGATATATACAAAGCTTGATTTGAGAGGAGCGTACCATTTGGTTCGTATTAAAGACGGGGATGAATGGAAGACAGCCTTCAAGACGCGGTACGGGCTCTTCGAATATCTGGTGATGCCCTTCGAGCTTTGCAACGCCCCCGCCGCCTTTCAGTATTTCCTGAATGAGGTGTTGAGAGAATTCCTGGATATCTTTGTGGTCGTCTACATCGACGATATTCTGGTATATTCAGATTCAACAGAAGAACACCGCAAGCATGTCTGTAAGGTGTTGGGGGCCCTGGAACATCATCGTCTTTTCTGCAAGATCACGAAATGCGAATTTCATGTAACCACTGTCGAATTCCTGGGGGTAATGCTCACCCCGTCCGGTCAGGTCATGGCCGAAAGAAAAGTTAAAGCCATCAGAGATTGGCCACGTCCATGCACTGTTAAGGACATCCAGTGCCTGTTGGGATTCGCCAATTTTTATAGACGTTTCATCTCTGGGTTTTCTGCTTTGGTTACCCCCTTGACCCGTCTCACCCGAAAGAACGTTCCTTTCCTCTGGGACGGAGAAACGCAAAGTGCTTTTGATGGATTGAAGGAAGCATTCACACGGGCGCCTGTTCTAACACATGCCAACCCGGAACTGCCCTTTATAGTGGAAGCAGACGCCTCTGAAGTGGCGTTAGGGGCTGTACTATCACAAAGACACCAGACTACCGGTAAACTGCACCCCATTGCCTTCATGTCTCGGAAACTTAGTCCTGCAGAGGTCAATTACACCATAGCGGAAAAGGAGCTGCTTGCGATAAGGGATGCTTTTCTGGAGTGGAGACATTGGCTCTTAGGAGCAGCCCACGAGGTTACAGTATATACGGACCATCGCAATCTGCAATTCATCAGGGCAGCCCGTCATCTTACTCCCAGGCAGCTACGTTGGATGATGTTCTTTGAAGAATATCGGTTCATCGTTACCTTCAGACCCGGAGTACACAACAAAAAAGCGGACGCTCTGACCCGGCAAGAAAATCCCAGTATGCATGCCATAACCCCGCATCGTTCCATCATCGATCCTTCTAAGGTGATAGGGGTCACACAGTCAAAAGACTTCCTGCAGGCAGTCCGTTCAGGGATACAGTCTTGTGTTTGGAGAACATGGCTTCGCAGACATCCCGAGTGGAGGATAAAGCAAGGAGTGGCCATGAAGGGGTCACAGGTCCTTGTACCTACCAAGGCTTTACAAAGAACTGTGTACAAATGGTGTCATGATACACCTAGTGCGGGACATATGGGATGGGCGAAGACTCTCGAGAAGGCATTGAGACAATTTTGGTGGCCATCCATACGCCTTGATATGATTCTTTGGGGAAAGAAGTGTGTGACGTGTGCTCGCATGAAATCTGACCGGCAACAACCTCAAGGCTATTTACAACCTCTACCCACTCCTGAAGCACCGTGGGAGAGTTTCTCTGTGGACTTCATTGTAGGCCTCCCCAAGGACCAAGGCAAAACATCCATTTTGGTTGTAGTGGATTTTCTCACAAAGATGGGTAATTTTATAGCTTGTGACCAGGTCCCTACAGCAGGTCGTTTAGCCCATCTCCTTCTAACACACGTGGTGAGGTTACATGGTCTCCCGAAGTGCATAGTATCAGACAGAGGGGCCCAGTTCACTGCGCGCTTTTGGAAGGTCTGGTGTGAGGCATTGCACATTTCCTCTTCCTTGTCCACAAGTTTTCACCCTCAGTTCGATGGCCAAACGGAAAGACTCAACCAGTCCTTAAAGCAATATCTCCGTTGTTACGTTCAGGCTGATACAGATTCCTGGATCGATTGGCTGTGGGTGGCGGAACTGGCATACAACAGCACCCAACACTCATCCACTGGTCATTCACCATTCTTTAGTTCATACGGGCATCATCCCAGAGTCAATCCCCTGGTACTACCTAGTAACACTGTGAGGCTGCCTGATGTCAAGACAAGATTGGTGCGCATTCGCAGAATACTGCTGGAGACGCGCAGGAATCTTGTACGGGCCAAGGGGAAGTACAAAGCCCAGGCGGACAAACATCGCAGGCCGTGCCCTGTGTACAAACCGGATGACCTGGTGTGGTTGTCTACCAAACACATTAGATTTCGGAAATATAGTGTGTTTAATCCCAAGTTCATAGGCCCCTATCGGGTGGTGAAACGGGTGAATCCAGTGGCTGTGAGGTTACGATTGCCTGCTCACTTCAAGATCCATCCCGTTTTCCATGTGTCTCTGTTGAAGCCCTCTGTTGTCCCTGTTCGTCGTGTTCCCTTGCCAGTGTGGGTGCAGCGGGAATGCGAATATGAGGTGCGGAGGATCCTTGATTCCCGGTGGGTGAGAGGCAGATTACAGTACCTGATATCCTGGAAAGGCTATGGTCAGGAGGAGAATTCGTGGGAACCGTCGGGTTCGGTGCATGCTCCCCGACTTGTGTCACGTTTCCATGAGCTGCATCCCGACAGACCCGCTCTCGGACAGCGTCCCTTGTGAAGGGGGATGTACTGTCAGGGTTCCGTCATCGGAGTGCCCCTGTCCGCGTAATGCGTGACAAACGGCACGCAGGTTGAACCGAACTACAATACCCAGCAGCATTGCGGTGACGTAGCGCTAGGACGTCCGTCACGCACGCACACCCAAGGAATCAAATGGAGATGCGGAAGCACAGGAAGATGCCGATAATTCTTCCTGAGAAGGTGCCTTGGTCGGTAAGCCGTTACCAGCGTGTCCGTGAGTAAAATAACCCCTCCCTGTGTTAAGACAGCCTTGTGTGACGCCCGGCTGGGGGTCACAGAGTTGTAATACCGGCAGCTCCGAGAGTGCAATTCTTACCCGGTAAAACAAACTGTTTACGCGGGTAAAATCTGCGATTGGTTCCCTGTTGGACGAGAGGAGCGCCCGCTCTCTCATGCAGGGAACATAACCTTGGAACTCTAGTAAAGGAGACTGAGGTGTTCCGTTCTGAAGTATTTGGGACAATTCAAATCTTGCTTTTTTGGTTCAGGCGATATTATCTTCAAAGAAGGTTTTATGTGCAAATCGCCTCATTTGTGTATCAGTGACTAAGTAATGATATAAAAGGATTCTTACCTCTTCACGAACCCTTGGGTGAAGCAAGACAGAACTGTGGTGAATTCAACCGACAGTTTCCTCTTTCATTTCTTTGTTTGCACAACCTTTTTTTTTGCATTCTTTTATCCAGTGCAGGAGAGAACATTCCTTGGGGGGGTATTACACAGAGCACATGAGCAGCCCAAGTCAGAACACAGCAGTATGTGGTAGGTTATGTCTGAAAGATGTTGTGTATGTAACCATATGGATATACTGCATTGCTACATCCTGTTTATTGTTCCTTTTGTAGTTGGTTGCAGTCTCTGGTAATACACCTATCTCTCCTGTATACACCGCCTACAGTATTTTCCTTTTCAGGTAGGGGTTATGTGATAAAAGTGATTGCATAAGACTTGGTAGTGATAGGAATCCAAGTAGGTTACGAAGGGGGGGGTTCTTCTAATTGTAGTGTCTTTTGTCGTTACAGATCTCCCTCCCCGCTGTCCCCTTCCTTTCCCGCGCCCGCGGAATTGGTCCATGAGTCTGTGTACTAAGTCAGGCTCTGGAGTTGTTGTGTGGGTGTGGGTTTGGACTTTTCTACACAGTCCCGAGGAGTATATCGACGGAGCCTGACACAACAGAGCTGCACCTTACAACAGTTGCACCTTGTGTACTGACTGTATGGCAATTTGTATGATAAAATAGAAAGAAGGGAAAAAAGGTTATGAAAGAAACCCATATATTTCTGAAATTTACACCAGATACTGAGATTGGGAGCAGTGGATATTGTGCATCTCTGAATTTGTGAGTACCAATACTATCATGTGATTCAGTGGGAATTATTTAAAAATACACTGGCTTACATTTGGAAGGTACAAATGCTGAAGAATAACAATTGTTCTACTATTGTGTGTTCCCACAAGTCCCTGAAACCTGCACATTTTTTCAAACTTGCCACCGGGAGGGGAATCAAGGGTAGAGTGACTTGCATGGCCGTCGGGACCCCACAGTGACTGTATGCTTGCAAAAATATTTGAGAAGATTGAAACAGCAATGGCTCATAAAGGGTACCCACCAACATTAATCTCTAATAATTTACTGGATAAAGATGGAAAATGTGAAAAAGAAGAAGCCTGTTTTATCCCATAGCCACTATTCCCAATAAAGATAAAAGCTAATAAACGAGGGAAACTATCACTCTCTCATGTCACCGCAATGAATGGAGTATTTTTAAATGGTAGAGTAGAAGAGTAGGGAGCAACCCTTGACCCTGTTGAAGGGAGGTCGCTCCCCACACCCCGTAGCTCCACCTAACTGCTCCGTGTCCCTGACCCAGCTGTTGCTGAGTTCAAGGCCCTCCTCCACTCGCAGGCTACCACCTGCGCCTCATCCCTGGTGGCCAGTGGTAGGCCCTTAGGGTTTTTTTCCGCATTACTGGTTCTGTGACTGCTATTTTTCCCCTGTGTGTTGCCTTGTTGCTTGCTGCCTTGTCGCTCTGTTGCCTTTGCCTGTGCTTGTTCCCCTCCCTCGCTGATCCCGCTGCTGCATCCCCTGCAGCCCCGCCCCCCATTTCTAGCATACCTTGCTGTTTGTATAATATTGCAAATTGCATCTCTGTGCCATTTATACTGTATTGTATTCGCATCTCTGTGCCCTTTTTTCCACCCATGTACCCTCACCATCCTTCCCCGGTGTTTCCCGCTGCTGCGTCCCCTGCGGGCCCGCCCCCGCTCCCATTGGTCCGCTCCCCCGACCCAGCTGCTACTCCCTCCCACCTCCCCCTCTTATGGTGGCTGCTACGTGGCCGCTATGTGGCCGTGCACAGCGGACGCGCCGCTGGCACGCCGAAGGCACGCCTAAGGCAAGCCCGTCTGCGCCTGGACCGTGCCCAGCACCAGAACCCCTGGACCCCGAAGACACCAAGACACCTGACTGCACTACAACACCAGCACCCTCCACGCACTCAACCCCGGTCGAGAACACACCTGCTACCGGGCCACCCCAAAGCGCACCCAAGGGCCCTTCACCTGCCGGAACTACAGCTTCTCCAGCATCTGACACGTGAAACCACCAACCAATTAACCCAACCACCTGAGGTGCATCCTCCTCATCACTCGCTCCGCCCGTAAACATGCAGTCGAAATCTGGGACCTCCTAGACTCAACTGCCCCAGACGTCGCCTTCCTGACGGAAACCTGGCTGAACCCCGCCTCAGCACCCAACATTGCCATAGCCATCCCGGAAGGCTATAAGATAGCCCGCAGAGACCGCACCAACGGAACAGGAGGTGGAATTGCCATCGTCCACAAGAACACCCTCAGCATCTCGACCAGCACCGATGACACCCTCAGCACCGTCGAACACTTGCACTTCCAGATTCACACCGACCCCAACACCACCCTCAGAGGAACCCTAATCTACAGACGCCCCCGGACCCAGACTACAGTTCATCGAGTTCATCGACTCCATCGTCGACCTCATCAGCATCCACGCCCTCGCCTCCACAGACTACATCCTCCTCGGGGAACTGAACTTCCACCTCGAGAACAACAACGACGTCAACTCCACCACCCTGATCGACAACCTCGCCAACCTCAGACTCAGACAGCTTGTGACAACACCCACCCATGCCACCGGTCACCCATCTTCTCCGCAAGCCCCCACGTCTTCTTCAACCACACCACCGAACCCCACTGGATTGACCACTGCTGCATCCAGTTCACCTTCAGGAAGCCCACCACACACCACCGCACCCAACAGATGCCTCATCGCTGCTAGGGCAAAGTCACAGAAGAACAGCTAGCTGCCACCCTCGCCCAAAGCCCACCAGCCGATCCCACCGAACTCGACACCGCTGTCCTCAACCTACGAAAGTGGATCAACGACTGCACGAACACTCTCGCCCCACTCAAGACACCATCCAACAGCCACACCAGTAAGATAGCCACGTGGTTCACTGAAGACCTCCAGGCCTCCAAGCATGCATGGCGGAAACTGGAGAAGAACTGGCTCCACGAAGGACTGAAGGCCGTCGCTGAATGGATGAGGAACAGCCAACTGAAGCTGAACTCAGACAAGACAGAGGTCCTAATCCTCGGCTCCACCGCTTCAGCCTGGGACAACTCCTGGTGGCCGACTTCACTGGGAACAGCCCCGACACCCACTGACCACACACGCAACCTGGGGGTCATCCTCGACTCCACCCTCTCCATGACTAAACAGGTCAACGCCGTCTCCACATCCTGCTTCAACACCCTACGAATGCTCCGCAGGATCTTCAAGTGGATCCCCACCAAAACGAGTAGAACAGTCTCCCAGGCCCCCGTCTCCAGCAGGCTGGACTACGGAAACGCCCTCTACGCAGGAACATTAAACTAGCTCCTGAGACGACTGCAACACATTCAGAACCCCTCGGAATGACTGATCCTCAACATCCCCCACCGCAGCCACATCACACCCCACCTGAGAGACTTACACTGGCTCCCCGTCAACAAGAGGATAACCTTCAAGCTCCTCATCCACGCACACAAGGCCCACCACAACGCCGGCCCAGCATACCTCGACAGACGACTGAGCTTCTACGCCCCTACCCACAAGCTCCGCTCCACCAGCCTGACCCTCGCCACAGTCCCCAGCATCCAAAGAACGACCGCCAGTGGCAGATCCTTCTCCCACCTCGCCGCCAAGACCTGGAACACCCTCCCCACCAACATACGGCAGACCCAAGACCTGCTGGCCTTCAGAAGACTCCTCAAGACCTGGCTCTTCGATCAGTAGAAGCAACCTCCCCCCAGCACCTTGAGACCCTCAAGGGTATGTAGCGCACTTAACAAATATCCTGAATGATTGATTGATTGAAGGAGACATCCCAGCTGCCCATACCAGATTGGGTACTAATTGTCTATCTATCTCGGACTATGTATCTGTAGCATGTACTTTCTTCAGAAAATTCAATCATTGAACGTAAAGGATGTACATGAAATCAATCATGCACCCTTGTCTCTGAAAATGGAACTCGCACTACAATCTACTACCCCATGGACATAAGGTTCTCTGAATGGTCATGCTAACACAGATCATAAACATGTTAGGATGATCTGGAATTCTAGAGCAATAGAGAGAATGAACAACATAATCTCTGCTATGCTTCCAGACCCCTTCAATAAAGAGTTAAACCAGATAATGAATTATGAAGAAACAGTGTCCTTGGAGCCACTCTAAAGGAATGAACAAACATTACGAATCAGTAAAAATAAATAATCTGATTAAATCGCAGATTTTATACTTCTTGGGAAGGCAGGAAGAAATAAAAAGGCTGAAAAAATTACGACATTGAAAATAAGCGAAAAAGCAGAAAGAGGAAAAATACAAAAACTGGATAGATATTCAATTGGCAGTAAAACGTAAAAACAGTAAAGCATTTTGGAGCCTAGCTGCCAAAAAATGGGTATCAGCAGAACAATACAAGCACTCCCAGAGTCAGCATTGGCCAGGGAAAAAGGCATCCAAAATTTATATAACCTAAATCAGAGAAGGTGGGAAAATGAGATCAGCAGACTCAAGGGAAGGATCAGTTAAATGCTGTCGCAGTAGCCTCAACAACTGAACAAATACCAATCAATCAATCAATCAATCATTTGTAAAGCGCACTACATACCCGCAAGGGTCTCAAGGGGCTGGGGGGGTGCTACTGACCGAACAGCCAGGTCTTGAGTATCCTCCTGAAGGTCAGCAGGTCTTGGGTCTGTAGTAGACTCAGTGTCTTGGCGGCGAGGTGGGAGAAGGATCTCCCATCGGTGTTTGTTCTTCTGATGTGCAGGACGGTGGCGAGTGAGAGATTGGCGTAGTGTAGCTGGCAGTTGAGGTAGGCTGGGCCGGTCTTGTGGAGTGCCTTGTGTGCGTGGGTGAGGAGCTTGAAGGATATTCTCTTGTTGACGGGGAGCCAGTGCAGGTTTCTCAGGTGGGTGTGATGTGGCCGTGGCGTGCTACGTCGAGGATCAGTCGTGCCGAGGTGTTTTGGATGCATTGTAGTCGTTTGATGAACTTGGTTGTGGCTCCTGCATAGAGGGCGTTTCCATAGTCGAGTCTGCTGCTGACGAGGGCCTTGGTGACTGTCTTTCTTGTATCTGTTGGGATCCATCTGTAGATATTGCAGAGCATGCAGAGGGTGTTGAAGCAGGAGGAGGAGAGGGCGTTGACTTGCTTGGTCATTGAGAGCGTTGAGTCGAGGATGATTCCCAGGTTGCGGACGTGGTCGGTGGCTGTTGGGGCTGCTCCCAGTGCCGTCGGCCACCAGGTGTCGTCCCAGGCAGAAGGGTTGGAGCCAAGGATGAGGACCTCCTTATTGTCTGAGTTTAGCTTCAGACAGCTGGTCTTCATCCAGTCGGCGACGCCCTTCATGTCTTCATGGAGGTTGGCTTTGGCGGTGATGGGCTCCTTGGTGAGGGATAGGATCAGCTGAGTGTCGTCGGCATAGGAGATTATTTTGAGGTCATGCTGTTGGGCTACGTGTGCATGCGGGGCTATGTAAATATTGAACAGCGTCGGGCTGAGAGAGGATCCCTGGGGTACGTCGCAGATGATCTCGGAGGCTTTGGAACAGAATGGGGGAGGCGGATGCTCTGGGTTCTCCCGGAATGGAAGGAGGTGGTCCAATCTAGAGCCTTGTCTCGGATCCCTGCGGGGTGGAGGCGTGCGTGTAGTGTGCTGTGGCAGACGGTGTCGAAGGCGGCAGAGAGGTCTAGGAGGATGAGTGCTGCGGTCTCGCCGTTGTCTAGCTGGGTCCTAATGTAATTGGTGGCGGCGATGAGGGCAGTCTCAGAGGTGTGGTTGCTGCAGAACCCTGCCTGGGAAGGGTCCAGGATTCTGTTTTCTTCGAGGTATCGGGTTAGCTGTCTGTTGACAGTTTTCTCAATGACCTTGGCCGGGAAGGGGAGCAGAGAGATGGTCCGGAAGTTCTTGAAGTCTCTTGGGTCTGCCTTAGGTTTTTTGAGTAGGGCGTTGATCTCAGCGTGTTTCCAGATCTCTGGGAAGGTCGTGGTTTTGAGGGAGAGATTGATGACATTGCGCAGGTGGGGTGCGATAGAGCTGCTTGCTCTGTTGAAGACGTGGTGAGGGAATGTGTCTGACGGACAACCGGAGTGGACTGTGCCCATGGTCTTGAAAGTATCATCGATGCTCAAGCTGGCCTAAGCTAGTAGGGGGTCGTGGTGGATGGTGTGCGGAGGGTGTGTGTTGCTGTCTGTTGGGGCTGTCTGGGTGTTGAAGCTGTCGTGGATGTCTGCTATCTTGCGGTGGAAGAAGGTGGCAAGGGAGCCACACAAGGCTTGAGACGGCGGGATGTTGTTGGTGTTGGAGCTGGAGTTGGAGAGTTCCTTCATGATGTTGAAGAGCTCCTTGCTATTGTGTGCATTGTTGTCGGGCGGTCTTTGAAGGAGGTCCTCTTTGCCGCCATTATGAGGTGGTGGTGGTTGCTGATGGCATTCTTGTGTGCTGCGTGGCTGTCCGCAGTTTGTTCACTGTGCCATTTCTTCTCTAGTTTCTGGCAGGCTTGCTTGGAGGCTAGGAGTTCTGGGGTGAACCAGCTGGCCCTCTTGCTGGTGTCTTGCGAGGGTGTTGGTGCAGTTCTCGATCCAACGTCTGAGGCTGTGGGCAGCGTCGTCGGTGTTGGAGGTTTCGGTGGGTGGGCTGAGAGCGAGGTTTGCGTGTAGTTCGTCTTCGGTGATTTTGCTCCAGCAGTGACAGGGGATCTGTTGGATGCGGTGGTGTGTGGTGGGCTTCTGGAAGGCGAAGTGGATGCAGCGGTTGTCGGTTCAGAGGAGTTTGATGGTATGGCTGATGGAGACGTGTGGGCTTGAGGAAAAGACGGGGTCCAGCGTGTGGCCGGCAGAGTGGGTGGGCGTTGTGACGAGTTGCTTCAGTCCGAGGTTGGCGAGGTTACCGATCAGGGTTGTGGAGTTGTTGTCATTTTTGCTCTCAAGATGAAAGTTCAGGTTTCCGAGGAGGATGTAGTCGGTGGAGGTCAGAGCGTGCATGATGATCAAGTCAGCGATGGAGTCGCTGAACTGGAGGTGGGTTCCGGGGGGTCGGTAGATGAGGGTGCCTCTGAGGGTGGAGTTAGGGTCTGTGTGGATCTGGAAATACATGTGTTCGGCGGTGCTGAGCGCTTTGTCGGTGCTAGTCGAGATCCTGATGCTGTTCTTGTGGACGATGGCGATTCCTCCTCCAACTCTCTTGGTGCGGTCTCTGTGGGTGATCTTGTAGCCGTCTGGGATGGCTATGGTGATGTCGGGTGCGGAGGATTCGTTAAACCAGGTCTCTGTCAGGAAGGCAACTTCCGGGGATGTTGTGTTGAGCAGGTCCCAGAGCTCGACAGCATGCTTGCTCAGTAGTATGCGTCGGAGGTGGTTGGGGTCTTTCTTGGCGGGTGGTTTGTCGGCTCTGAGGCTGGGGTATCTTCAGTTCTGGCAGGTGAAGGGGCTGTGTTTGGGTTTCAGGGTGGCCTTGAAGCAGGTGAGGCTCCATCCGGAGTTGAGAGCGTGCAGAGTACTGGCGTCGTTGTGATAGCGGTCATTGTGGTGGGTGTGGGGGCCAGGTGTTCTGGCGCTGGGCGAGGCACAGGCGGGCTTCCCTTAGGCACGCCTTTGTAGCGCCAGGGGGGTCAGCATATATGGGGAGGTGAGAGGGAGGAGCAGCTGGGAGGTGGGGGCAGCGAATGGGCAGTAGGACGTCAGGGGGGCAGGGCCGCAGGGGATGCAGCAGCAAGGGAGGTGAGGGACAAAGAAGGCAACAGAAGTAAAAAGGAGCACAAAATCGATGGAAAAATGAGTGGCACAGAAGGCAAAGGGCACAAAAAACAAGTGGAACAGAAGGCAAAAGGGGCATAGAAACGAGGGGAAAATGAGTGGCACAGAGGGCAAAAGGGCACAAAAAATGAGTGGAACAGAAGGCAAAAGGGGCACAAAAATTAGGGAAAAACGAATGGCACAGAGTGCAGAAGGGCACAAAAAATGAGTGAAACAGAGGGCAGAAGGGCACAAAAAACGAGTGAAACAGAAGGCAAGAGGGGCACAAAAACGAGGGAAAAACGAGTGGCACAGAAGGCAGACGGGCACAAAAAATGAGTGGAACAGAAGGCAAAAGGGGCATAAAAACAACGGAAAAATGACTGGAACAGAAGGCAAAAGGTCACAGAAATACCGGAAAAACAAGCGGCACAGAGGCAAAATACAGAACACAGAAATACAGGGGCAGCTAATAACAGAAGGCAGACCGGGCAGAGAGGCACGGGGACAGCGAGGGGAAGAGAACATAAAACCGGGCAGAGACACGGGGGCAACAAGTGGAACAGAAGGGAAAACCGGGCAGAGACACGGGGCAGCAAGGGGTACAGAAGGATAGACCGGGCAGAGAGAGCACGGGGACAGCAAGGGGAACAGAGGGAAGAAAAAGGGACATGGACCACAACCAGGCAGCGGGGGAAGACAGACAACAGCAGTCACAGACACAACAATGAAAATACAGGCAATACAATAAAAGCAATAAAGCGGAGGATAAACAAACCTACCTACGGCCTACCACTGGCCACCAGAGATGAGGTGCAGGTGGTATTCTGCGGGTGGTGGAGGGCCTCGAACAAATAGCCTCTTTATAAAGGGGCAAGATCTCCAGCAGCAATGGGATCCAACAAGATCCCGATTAAAGGCTCTTCAAGCTAATTTGGATGAGTGGAGAAAATTTCTATCCCCCCTATTTCTCTACTGTTTTGCAACCGGAGATATCCCAAAATCATGCCGGGGAATATCATGGTCCCAATCTTGAAAAAAGGCTCTATTACAGACCCAAATAACTATCGACAAATTGCCCTAGTTGACGCAACGGGAAAAGGTCTTTGTAGCCTGTGTCCTGGACCATCTTAAGGACTTGGCGTTTTCCAGTGGAGCAATTCCTATGTCCCAGACAGAATTCCACCCAAAACACTCAGTGACAGACAATATCGCTATTTTACAAACGATACTGGACAAATATGTTTGTCAAAGTGACAAATTGTATATTGTGCTTTTATTCATTTTACCACAGCTTTTGATAGAATGGACAGGCCAACGCTCTGGAAAAAACTGGTGAGGCTAGGGATCCCACAAAACTTACCTACAATAATTATATCCCTCCATACAGAAACCTGGTTCAGAGTCTGAATGGGGGGAGAAAAGGATTTAACTAGACCAATTTCCAGGTCAGACTGTCTAAAACAAGGCTGTCTCTTTGCCCCCTTGTTATTCTCCCTTTATTTAAGCAATCTACCAGAGTACTTCACCCAAGTATAAAAAATTCCACCGAAATTAGCACTGACTGACATACATATTTTAATGTACGCTGATGACATTTTGATATTAGATCTTACACCAATAAGTCTCTAACTTGCACCTATGCAAAAGACGACTTTTTAGTACCAAACATCTCGAACAGCCAAAATTGTACCTTTCAGGAGAAAAAAGTGTTTCTGACCTTCTCATTGGACATTGGTGTAAAAGCCACTAGAGACCATTAAAGAATACACTTATTTAGGTCAGATTTTTACCCAAACTTTACAGAATTCCTCCCACCTACATCACATAGGTCAAAAGGCAGATGCCCACGTAGGAACACTGTTGAGGCTATACTCCTCCTCAGGAAACAGACACTTCCAACCTTTGTTAGAGGTATATCGTAAATCCCTTCCTTTCTAACGTATTGTCTAGAGTATACACACATAAAAACTTGCCAATTTGTAAAAATGAGAGAAGGGAATTCATTATGGAAACTGCTAAGAGTGAACCAAGCTTTTCCGGCCCAAGTAATATGCCTCAAACTCTCCTTAGCTAGTATATATGCAAGAGCTATCACAAATATATTAAGAAGGACATATCATCTTTAACATGCTGACTCTGGTTCTTTAAGGCACATTTTAAAACAGGAAACTTTCAGAGATGAGTCGTCGCATACACTTTTAATATAAATCTTAATACAGCTTTTAGCCAGTCAACCTGCACAGTAGCACTTTTACAAACTTGGACATCGGCACTTTTAAAGCTCTTTTTAAAGAATCTGACCCCAAGAGTAAGCTTTGACCTGGACATAGAGCACTGTCTCCATTTAAAACACTATACAGAATATGCAAAAACCATAGACTATAAATCCCCTGAGAAATACATGTATTTTTCATTAGATCATAGGATACGGCGCTGTATTCTTTTACTGAGGTTTGAAATCCCCCCTTCGAAAGTTTACATAGCAAAGTGGAAAAACTCTGAAAACACAACAGGGATCTAATACTTGTGTAAGGGAGGAATACAAGATCAAATTCATATATTATCCGTCAGCCCCAATCCAACCCTAGTAGAAGCGCGGCAGAGGTATTTAAGGCCTATTTGTATTAGATATAACATCTTGTCTACACAAAGTCTAATTAAGGTTTGTAAATCACTACTGGATGAATTTGCCTGTTATCAACTATATACATTTTGAAAGAATGTTTTAAAGTTGTTTTAAGGTCTATGATGATAATGTTTTAAAATCATAAACAATTAAAATTCCGATACCACTCCACTTTCTCATAAGATCTAACTAAGCTCTGAAAAATTCCCATGGGATTAATTTAGTTATTAGCTGTATATTTCTTAAACAAGTTTTTTCTTAAAGCTAACGACAATGGACAGGGTTTCAGATGTGAGGGAAATGCTGGGCGCACTGCTCAGGTTAACGCACAGAGATATACTGTAAGGCAGAAGGTGCATGCAGGTAAGGGGCAAATCCCTGTAACCCCTCAAATGTGTTTTGAGGACACATCAAATACAATGAAAACAAAATCTGCAGCACACTTGTATGAAAGTTCAAGCCAAAACGATGTCTCAATGGACATAAAGTTCAAATTTCATGAGTGAAGAAGTGGACCACCAGTGTATCGGTTCCTGACTCCTCAGGGCTGGGGAGGATACAAAATAACGGATGGAGTACATGCATATGGTGTCATGGTGGAGGGTGAGATTTTGTTTTCATTTTTTCTTAAAGCTGTTTTAAAAGCTATGATGACTAGGGGGTCTATTCCGATCCTGGATAAAAACCGTTGCCCTCTCCGTACGAATCGTAAACATGCCGTACGAACCGATAAGTACAATCTGGACCGGGGTATGAGGACGCGATCCGTACGGTCCACGTCAGGTAAGGGCGATTCGTACGGAAAAGCACACAATCACATACACACCGTACGATCCGTACACCCCTTGATCGCAGGGGTACGGTGCGTACCCCTGCAATCATGGGGTATATGCACCGTACCCCGCAATCGCAGGGTGTACGCACGGTACACCCAGCGAACATGGGGTACGGTACGCACAACCTATGATCGTGGGGTACAGTGCGTATACCCCATGATCGCAGGGGTACGCACTGTACCCGTGCGATCATGGGGTGTACGCACCATACTCGGGAGGGCGTTCCGTACTTGTTTCGAGGCGAACTCTGCTTCTCCGGATGTTTTCGGCTCCTGAAGAAAAAATGTCGTACGGTGCGTGCCAGACACGAATTGTACTTGCTGGGTCGGAAAACCAGATGTCGCGAACAGCGGGTTCCAAGGGAGATTCGTATGGGAATTTGATTCTTGCGGTCTCTGTACGATTCGTACGGAGTCAGCTCCTGGTACGAATCGTACTTCGTGGTACGTACGGGGGACGTTGCAGGGTACAATTCGTACGGGAAAAATACTCCGTACGGCTATTCGGAGCGTTTTTTCCCAAATCGGAATCGACCCCAAAGTTTTTACATTATAAATAGGGCTCCCGGTTTTATGGTATTTATTTTTTGGACATTTCCGTCTGAATCTATCCATATTTATTTTTGGCTAATTTTATCTGTATATATACATATTTATTTTGGGTTTTTTAAAACAATAAATCTGAAATGAGTATATTTCTACATTTATTTGACCGATAAATATGCACTCATGTGTGAACGACTGACTGATTTCAGGGATATAAACACACTCAGATGATAAAATATGCTCTTATAACCAAAACATGCACATTTTAAAACGGGGAGGGGAGTTGGCCTAACAGCTAGGCAATCGACCTCGAATCTGGGGAACTGGGTTCGAGTCTCGGCAAGGACCCTGAACATCCTGTGATTCTGGGCAAATCACTTAATCTCCCCGTGCCTAACAAAAATGAATGTGACCTCATGTAACGCAACTGATGCTATGTAAATGGCTCGGATACCAGATACCTTCGGGTCAAGTTCGCATTATATAAAACGCCATAAAACATCAATGTTGTTCATATTCATTGCGGTTTAAGGCTCTTTACAAAAATTCCTTTATGTTTTTAACCCCCTTACTTTTCAATCGACAGAACTATTGGCCTGGTAGTCATGACTGACAGCATTTAGAATCGCTTAAAAATCAACCCAATTTCCATTTTTATCTACATTGAAAAATAAATACAGACAAGAAAATAAATGGTTTTCTGTCTGCATTTATCTGTAAAAATCATTAAAAACAGAAAACAGGGAGCCCCGATTATAAATGCTTAAAGCTGATGCTACGGGCACCATAGTAAATGTTTTAAAATTATGTCTGTATATTGTCTTGACATCAGTTGAGGTATATAGCAAATGTAAATAAAATGTAAAATGTAAACTGTGACTTGCATGGCTGTCACCAGGTTTACTAACTCAGAAGCCCTTGCAAACCTCAAACTTTGATGACTAAAAAGAAACCTTTCCTCACATTTCTATGCAAAAATATGCAATCTGAGGGGAACCACACATTTTCACCCACCCAGAGTTCCCCCAAGTCTCCAGGAAAAAATTGTATTTCATGGTACCTCACTTGTGTGGGTTCACGTGTTGCCTAGAAAGCAGCCTACCCAGACACCATGCTTGGGCTCTAAACCCAGAATAGGTACATCAGTCTTTGTGTTCCATGACGTGGATTGGGGGTGACTCACCCAAATTTGCCCCATGAGACATAAACGCCACTAAACATCAAGGAAAAAATATGTCTAAAAAGGAGGGGACTGGGCAGCTAATGCAAGAGTCACACAGGGATCTCCGCTCCTGTTCCAAATCCCTCCTTAAGGTTCCTCGGAATAAGAAATCAAGGATAGGTAGGAAAGCTGTCTGGAACCATGGTCCCCTGGCACTGGAATCAGCTCCCCAACTCACTGAGGCAATGCCTGGACTGTCTTCAGTTTAGAAAGGCCTTGAAAACCGCCTTGTTCTAGTCTATTAATTAGTGGCAGCTCCCTCCAGTAGGTCCGCAGCGCAGAGATACCCCTCCGGGGGTTATTCAGGCGCTACATAAACATTTTAAATAAATATTAAATATCTGCCCCAGGGTACAGAAAGGTCACTAGACACAAAGGGGACACTCGAAACGCCGAAGTACTTGCCGTGAGGGAAACGGCCATCTCGTTGCCTTTGTTGCTGCAGCCCACAGCCTGAAAACTTGCAAAACCGCGCCGTGAGGGAAACGGCCAGAAGCGCAGCGCCCATACCGCCATCCTCCGCTATCCACCCGGTGCAGCAGCAGCTGGGGAACTACATCACCCAGCTGCCCCGGGGGTGGACGCGGCGGGGGTGACGACGCCTACGCGCCAGGAGGCGCCTTATCAGCAGGGAACGCCTCTCGCACACGCGAGTCGCGCGCGGGAGAAGCCCGGGACAAGGGCGGGACAGTCTTAGACAGTCCTAGACTGGCCGGGACTGGACTGGGCAACCCCTCTAACATCTGCAACCCAAGCAAGTAAGAAATTCCCTTTCATAATTGACTTTACTGTATAGTGTCATTACGTAAGGCTCTATTCAAGTATCCGGTGTGTATTGGTAAAGCCTATATAATCCCTGGACAATCGACTATATAATTTTAACATGTCTAAAAAGAATTCTAAAAAACAGCCCCCTGCTAGCTCTAAGCCTACAGTTAACTCTAAGCCCATTGAAAACTACATGCTTCAAGTCATAACTAAAATAAATAAAGACAGAAGAGAATCATTGGGATTAAGTCAGTCGCCTGACTTACAGTTACTAAGCCCAATTCAAAGTCCTCAACATTCAGGCTCGCTAGTATTGGATGATACCCCAAACCTAATAGACATCACGGTCCATCCTTCTCCAAACTTGGATGATCAGATTAGCCTTAACTTGGATGATGCCGCAAATGCTATGTCACTAGATCAAGGAATAAATATTGAACATGATCACGAGATTCTGGTGCATAATGCTGATGACTTACCATCTCCTGAGCAGGAAACTCGACCTACGAGAAAAAACAGGAAAACTCATCAAAAACGGATGGGGTTACGTTCCAGTAATAGGAGGAAAAATGTTTCTCCAACAGGGCAAAACAAGGCAAAAATTTTAGATGATGGTGATATTAATGTCCTTGATAAAAGCAATCATGAAAAAAGCTATAACGAAGACGATTTGCTTCAGAAAATAGCAGACATTATTGATTCCAAAATCCAAACTATCATTAAGCCTTTGATCGCCAAGATTGATAAATTGAATGCGGAGGTAAAAAAGATGACTACTCTTCAAGTCAAAGCTGTGGAAGGGGTTGAGACGGTCAATACTTTAGTAACACAAATGGCGAAACCAATTGAACCTAAGGCAAAGAGCTCTATAGAAAAGGAGAACAGTCCTATGCTCCCAGAAAGTACAGTCGGGAATGAAACTCATTCTACTATTCGACCTCCAAACATCGCCGGGGTATCAGGACCCAAAGGTAATTTGCCAATAAACTGTCAGGAAACAGATCCCCTCCAATTTATTGAGGAAGCGTCTCCTGTGGTCCTGGTTCTGGCAAATGTTCCTTCGCCAGCAGATGCACAACCCGAAACACCAGCATCTTTGTTTAGCAAAGCCCTCCATTGGCTAACAAACAATATGCAAATGGCACCAGGAGGAAAATATCAACTTGCATCTGAGATTAAATCCACTAAGAGGGTGGCGTGGATTGGAAATCGACCGAAAGTATTCAAGGGAGATTGTGTTATAGTGACTTTTTCCCATCCAGGTGTTCTGCCAAATCTCCTAAAACATATCAATCCCCCCCAAAGAAGAGCAGGCTCTGTTGTTCCTCTTACGTTAAAATTCTTCTATGGAGAGCAAGAGAATGTGACTTTTCCTAGGACCCCCGGACCTATGTGGAACACTGTGAGAAACAACAGAGGCCAAGGTGTTCCCCAAAAAGACTGGGGTATGGTTCTAGGTAATAGATATGATGCCTTATCAGGGCTAAATGATTGTGATTGACTGGGTAGTAGTCTTGAAAATTTTCTAATTCCTGTTGTCACTTATGAGGCTAGGGAAATGGGCACCCGGTTAAATACTGGATTAGCTGATGCTTTGACCAATGTAAGTAGCACTCAGGTCGAGTCTGGTAATGTGATTAATGTTGAACAGCGTATTGAATGTTCCAAACTTACTACAAATAATGATATACTTGAGTCATATGAGATTCTCTCCCCTGAATTGGTTACTATAGAAGGCAACGCATGTGAATATATTTTTACTCAGCAACATGGTAAAGGTTTAACCAATAGTACAAAACCTACCAGTGACAATGCTAATATACAATGTACTTTGTTGTCCTGGAATGTGGCAGGGTTAAAAAACAAGATTTTATCACAGGATCTGCTAAATTTCCTGGATTCTAAGGATATAGTCCTTTTTCAGGAGACTTGGCAGTTAGAACCGGATCCAATTCAGGGATATCTACATTATTTTATTCCAGCCACCCCGAGCTCAAGGGGAAGGGCAAAAGGTGGCTTGGTAACATGGATTAAGCAGAGGAATGACTACACAGTGTTACAAATAGATACCAATAGTCCTGATATATTACTGGTCAAATTACAGCGACCGCCAAGTAGGGATATCTTTATTTTTAACATCTACTCAAGGGGCCTACCGGGTGGTAAATCCACTAAGGCGGTTGAACTATTGGATATACTATTAAATCAACACTGTTTGAATGCTGATATTATTATTGGTGGTGATTTTAATTGTTGTTTTGAACCACTTGATAACCAGGATGTTGACCTCACTACTGAAGAGGACTTCATTTGGGAAATCCCACAGCTTTCCTTGATACCTATCAAAAGATGGACTGAGGCTGCATTACAGTTAAAAGTATTATGTGTTGAGTCTGGGCTGAGGGCCACTAACGGAAGAACGTTATCGGACAAGCAGGGCGCCCCTACTTTCTCTAATGGAACTACGCAAAGTCGTATTGATTATATATTAACTAATAAAGAGAATTGGGGGAATGTTCTTGATATGAGGGTTGAGACAAGGGTGGAAAGTGATCACGACCCACTGATTTTAACGTTTAAATTGTTCGATTTGATGGCAAATGAGGAAGAGAGGGAAACTGTCCAGATAAACCTTTCCAACGATCAAAGACACATTAGATGGGCAATTTGTGCAGCAAATGAGGAAAGCATGGTAGCCATAAGGGATCTAACAACTTTGGCCATTCAAGAAGTCCAGGATATATTTGAAAAAAATACCCCGATAGCTGAAATTAGCAGGATCCACGACAAATTTTTTAACAATTTAAAATTATTTTTTGTTAAGAAAGCTAAGAAAAAGCCACGTAGACCAATTAGAAAGGAGGATCAGTGGTATGACAAGTCCTGCAGGACTGCCTATAGATTACTGTCAGATGCGGTAAAAACTCGAGACAAAACTAAAATAAGGGAGGCCCGAGTTATGTACAAAAAAGTGCAATTTAGTGCAAAAAGGGATTGGGAGGAAGGCTACTGGAGGGATCTACTCGATGCCAGTAGGGAAAGATCTATGACACCCTTCTGGAACATCGTTAAATGGGGAAGGGGGTCTAGTAGAGGAGAACCCATTAACCATGTGCTACCAGAAGCCTGGGTATCCCATTTTTCTACCCATTTTTCTGCAGAGGATGAAGGCGAAGAGGAATGTCTAGCTTCTGTAGATATCCTCGCGAGCCCCCTAGTCTTCTCAAAAGATGATATCCTAAAAACTCTGAGCTGTATACCTAAAGCCAGAGCCCCGGGCCTAGACTTTATCCCTGCAGATTTGTTTATGCATGACAAGGATCTATGGGCCACCTATATTCAGCTGTTAGCCAACGCTATTGCAAAGGGCTCGCCCATCCCTGAGACCTGGAAAGGAGCCGAGATTATCCCCATCTTTAAAAAGGGGGCATGCTCGGATCCAGGCAATTACAGGCCTATTAGCCTGATTGCATGCATACAAAAAGTTGTGGCAAGGCTATTATTACAGCGAATTCATGGGTGGATAGATGATTATGATATATTATCTCCCCTGCAGGCTGGTTTTCGTAGTCATACCAGCACTATTGATCAAATTTTTAGATTTGTTTTATTATATTGGCGCACAGTTTTATTAGAAGGCGGGATGCTCTTTGCAGCTTTTGTTGATTTAAAATCAGCTTTTGATTTAGTTCCCCGCCACAAACTGTGGAATGTCCTACATGATCAGGGTATTCCAAAAGAAATCCTGTCTTTATTGATTAGGATGCATGAAAACAGTTTTGCACAAGTTCGATGGAATCAGCGGGGTAGTACTACTGAGAAGTTCCCCATAGCGAGGGGTGTACGTCAAGGGTGCGTGCTTGCACCAACACTCTTCTCGCTATACATCAACAGGGTGATCGGTTATTTTGAACATCAGCCCACGGATGCCCCAAGGTTGGCAGGAAGGCCGATCCCCCTGTTGATGTTTGCGGACGACACCTTGCTAATATCAAAGACCCAGCAGGGACTACAAAAGGCCATTAGGGTGTTTGAAGGATTTTGCACTGATCATGGACTTGTAATTAACACCAGCAAAACTAAATTTATGGTTATGCACAAACGGAAACACATTAGAGGCAGAGTCATTATGGATGGGGTCCAGCTCGAGCAGACCCAGGTCTTTAAGTACCTTGGTATCAATCTGTCATACAATCTAGATTGGAAACACCACACAAACGAATTAGACACAAAACATGCTCAACTTGCAGGAGTTCTCACAAAGGAGCTTTTTTCATCTCACACTAAACCAATTAGACCTGTCTTAAAAATTTACAATGCTAAGGTCGGAGCAGCTGTTCTTTATGGAGCAGAACTGTGGGGGTCCAGTAATCTGAACAAGTTGACGGTAGCACAGAATAAATTTCTCCGCAACATTACTGGGCTACCAATGTCAACCCCATTGATACCTTTAAAGTATGATCTGGGAATCTATAGCTTTAGGGACATAGCCAGGTATAGAATTGTGGCCTACTGGAGAAGGTTATGGATAACTCCTGAGCTCTCCCAGTATGCCCAAGGCTTCCTGGAGGTGAGATCCCTAGATACTGCTAATAAGATAGTCTGGTTGAAAGAGGCTAAGCTTCTATATAGGGCACTGGGTTTATCCCAAATGTGGGATGATCCGTTAAATAGTGTTTTTCCACCAAAAAAGATACTTCGTGAACTCTACTGGAGTATGGTGGAGATTAAGTGCTTTAAGAATCATATTGACCGTTCCTTTACATACGATTATTTGGAGCTCAAGCACTCACCGGCCCTCGAACCCTACTGGGATTGGATTACGGTCCCAGGGGACCGGAAGAGGTACCATCAGTTGAGGGTGGGGACACTTCCGTTAAATGCCCTAACAGTGAAATGGAATAAAGCACAAACTCCAAGGTGCCCCTTCTGTCCGGACCATAACGAAAACATTGGTCATGTGTTATTTGCCTGCCCTGAATATAGAATACCTAGACAATCATGGCTCAAACCAATTTGCATCCAGTTAGGTATAAAGACGTCAAATGAGGCTGTCAGGATTTTAAGAACAGATTCCTCCCAGCCTGTTGTTATAGCTATGGCAAAGTTCCTTCACTGGATGTGGATAATTCGGGCACGCAAAACCTGTTTGGAATAAGTTAGGATTGCTACTTAATGCCGTACAGTTTGCATTTATTTAAATTTCCTTTAAGTTACATTTTTACGTGAAAAACTATGTAAATTTCAACATGTAGTTGTTGCTCTTTTATCCTTATTTGATTGGATTCTAATGAACTTAGCTGGATATTTTAAGATTATATAAAAATGTAAATAGGATATTGTAAGATTGTGTAAAGATGTAAGTAGGATACATAGTAGTAGTGTAAATAGTATGAGATAGGAAGATCTTTATTATTTGTTTTGTCTATTTATTGTATTAACTCATGTGGATTCTGTATTTCTGTGGGGTGGGGGGGTGGGGTGGGATAAAAAACAACGTATTTTACTTTTTAAAATGTCTTTTATGATTGAAATATATCGAATAAAGACTAATTAAAGTGCACAAAGGGTAAAATATTCCCAAATATATAAAAGTGGGTGGGGTGTGTTCACCTAGGCATTGTGCCATACTCTCGCACCAGAACAGGTGCATCAGTATTTCTGGTCCCCTGGGGTGAACTGTGGGTGTTTACCCAAAAATCTGCCACTGAAGACAGAAAAGCCACTAGACACTAGAGGAAAAATAGGTTCCAAAAATAAAAAGGGGTGGAGAGGCTCACCCAGGCATCATGCCAAATCTGCCTCGATGGGACAGAAAGGCCACTAGTGTAGACAACAGGAGAAACATATTTGTAAAATAAAAATTACAAAGGGAGTGTGGTGGCTTACACAGGCATTGTTCTGTGTTTCAACCCCAGTACAGGTCCATCAGCCTTTCCGCCTACTGGGGTTGGCTGAAAGTGTTTACACAAAATATGTCCCTCATCAACAGAAAGGCCACTAGACACCAGGGAAACAAATTGCACAATAGAAAATAAGGGCTAGAGTAGGCTCACTCAGGCATTGTGCCATGCTCTCACTTCTGAATGGGTGCATGAGATTGTCTTCTGCCCCGGATGTTGGATTGAGTATGTTTACCAAAATTTTTTGGGGCAGAATGGAAAGGTCAATAGACACCCAAAAAATAAATAAATAAAAGTGTGGCAGTGACTCACCCATGTCTCATGCCTTTCCCATAGTCCGGAAGAGGCATAACAGTTTTTTTGACTTCTTGGGCAAGATTATGTGTTAGCACCCCCAACCCGCTTTTTATATGGTACAAAAAAAGCTCCATGGTGTCTAATGGGCCTACTGCCACCCTGGTGGGTGAGGGGGCAGATTGAAGGTAAACATCTCTTATCGGCCCCAGGGGGCAGAAAGGCTTTTGGGTCATTCTAGGGTTGGAACTCGCCCTAGTCTTTGGATAGGCCACCCCATCCCCAACAGAAATGCATGAGTAATCTCTATCATGTCTATTGGGATTTTGCCTCCTGCGAGGGCCGATGTGAGGTACTGACCTCCTATCTGCTCTTGGGGGGACATAAAGATAGTTGGGGTCATAATGAGGCTGGGGGCTCATCTCGATGTCTCAGCAAGCCACCCCCATCCCCTACAGCAATGAAAGAAAATTAGCCTGGCGACCCAGGGACTTTCTGCCCGTTAGAGGCAGATTAGAAGTAACAATCTCTTATCTGCCTCCCAAAAGGCACTGAAAGACTGTTGGTGTATTTTTTGGGATGGGGCTTTAGCTCGATACATGGCTGAGTCAACACAATACCTTTTTATGGTTAGGAAAACACTCCCTGATATATAGAAAGATGTCTTCTCTGCCTAGGGGTAAGATTTGAAGTAATGACCATTGGCAGGGGGCCCCTCCCCCATCCAGAAACAATCCCTGGTATCTAGTGGGGTGGATCCCTGCTCTCAGATCACCCTCCTGCTGCGATCCTCAAGTTGGGATCTGCTAGGGAGGGATACCATTGGAGTACCTCACACATTCAAACGATTGGGCAAGGACTGAGGTATGCCCCCAAGCACCGGTTCATAGAAAGTGGAATTAGCTGTTCGGCACATTTCAATTTTACTTTCATTGTAATTATGTCATCATGCCATGTGTGTCGATCGTCATTACACGCCAAAAAATAAATTATTTAGGCTGCTGGGGAAGTTCTTTACCAGCCGCCCAAACTGAAACTAAAAAAGGAAATCCTCTGGTGCCAGAACCAGAGGGATTTCCTAACCCTAATGATAGCGTGTGCTGGAACTGCCTATAGCACCATAGCGTAGCTGCTATGGACATTTCCAGCACATCCATAGCATGCAAGGGGTTGAATAGCAAAAATCTGGAAAGTAATGAAGGACAGAACTCAAGGACTGGAGCAAGTTCTGATCAGGAAATTGAAAGCCTGGAAAGTAAACTATATGATAATACAAATACTACAACAAAGGAATACAAGGGAAATTATAGTTAAACTATCATAAATGATACTTTGTATGCTGCTTTGATTGTGATTTCCTTGTGAGGTGAAACAATCTCACAAGAAAACAAGGAGAACATTTATCTCACAGGGTTCAAGGAGACATCTGGCAGCACCCTATGGAGAACGAGCACTGGCTTGTTCTCTGTGTCAGAGACACAAGCATCAGACTCTAACTAGCACCCTTGGTAGCAATGACAATCAAGATTAAAATACAAACACACAAGAAGACTAATTGCAGCAGTGGAGGGAACAAAGAAAACGGAACTTGGCTCAGGAAAAAAAGCAGGACTGTAACCAAGGTCAGGTTCAGGACTGAAATAGACAGAACATAAGGCAAGGAGTTTACATGTAACAAGAAAGATAAAAAAAAGTCCAGTCAAGACTGGGAACAATGACTGTCACAGAAAGAGTGGCAGGATGACAAGAGATAGAAAAAGAATCAATAGGCTAACCTGGGCACAAATGAGCATGAGGAGGCCCAACAACCAATTTAGTTGCAAGACAGTACACTTTGAGCTCACATAGCTCAAATAGCTGGGGGCTCAGTGTAAGAGCATGGATGCTGGGAAAGAGCATGGTGTGGGACATACTCCAGGTGCAAGGAATCATAGAACCCCCAAGGAAGGGAAGGCTGAACTGGGAATTGGAAAGGGGTTACACCAGCAAAAAAAATGGTTGCATAAGACAGGAACAAGGAAAGCCAGGACAGGAGAATGAATTGGAGCCAAAGAAGAGAAAGGTCCATAATTCAGATATAAAAGGGTCAGGATAACCATTGGCTCCTAGAACCAAGCTAGTGAACAGAGCACTGTGATGAGTATATGATCTAGGAAGGTTCTAATAACAGAGGGAACTATGAGGACCATATTGCATCTGGGAGTTGGGAAAGAAACCTGTTCTGAAAGATAAAGAGAAAATAAATGTGCTAGATATTGATATGTTTATTGTTCTGTACTGATGTAGAGACCGATTTCCAAAGGGCCCTCCTGAATGGCATCTAGTAGCAGGATAGTGGAATCATGACACAACTGTCAACAACAACAACTATAACTTATACTGGGACTCAACATCACAAAAGTGTCACCATTCTGAAAATCATGAGTGTTGCCTCAAAATAGCTCAATGGCGCTACTAGAACGAAATGTTGTCAGGCAGTATTCTTGTATTACACCTATTATGAAGACTTTCCTGTAGAGAGTTATACCAAATGAATAATGCCACTTGATTCACCATTACTATTTGTTTGAAAACACTTTACATATAAATGATAGAACTGTCATCTCCATCTCCCTATCAAGATATGCCAGATAGCTGTTTTGGGTCAAAAGTATAACATTGAGGGATGCAGGTGAACAATTTATCTTCCACACTTGCCACTACTTAGTCTCTGAAATCATCAAAATGGGAGATGAAATGATACCAAACTAGTGCATGTCACTCAGCAGTAAGAGTCACTGAAAATAAATTAACTATACGTTTAAAGTAATTTAGCACTCTTTCACTCTTTCTTCTTAGTCATCATCACATTTTCACCATCCGCCACTCCTATCTCATATTCCAGATATACTGCTTTGCCCACATGAACTCCCTACAAGCTGCCTAACTATATCATCACCATTCTGCATTGGTCCCTTAAGCAATGGGCCACAAGTCATAAGCAGTAACAGTTTTCTATTTTAACATACCAATGGATAGGACTGAATGAACCAGCTTTTTTGTACAGTGCATGTTCTGAGCTATAATAATCAACAGGAGCGATGTAATTGTAATTTATATAACACTTACTACCTCTGACGAGGCATTGAAACTCTTTGTGTTGAGTGGCACACTACTCCAGAACCCAAAGTTAGAGGAAAATAGGTATTAGGTTAGTGATATGCGCTTCCTTTTCCTAGTAGGATTACTTCAGTTAACTTTGTTATGTTTTTTTACTCTTGAGATCATATGCATTTACTGAAGTCTGAACAGAGATTGACTGATTAATGTGGATTGAAAAAGGGAAAATTTCAGATGTTATTGGGGGTGGTGGATGTGTGTGCCTGTTATTGGGATGAATTGAATAGGCAAGAGGAACGACTTTGGGAAGCATGTTTTGAAGTCCATTTTAGACAGAAAGGTTAGAGATCGGCCAGAGAGTGGATAATGTACATAGATGGAATAGTATTTACATGGGCAGACATGCACATGATATGTTGAACATAAAGATAAAATAGCTCCAATATTGCACTTCCCACACAGAGGAAAGCATCCCCTAATGGCACCACTTTGATCCACACAAGAGATACATTCACGTTGATCCAAAACTATTACAGCAATAATCCTCTCAATTCACTGTTCGTTTTCTTCAATTCTCTATATTTGTTCATACATTCCATTGACAATGAAATGAAAGGCATTCCACTTGCATCCATGTATATATATATTCACTGAAAAAACCATGGGTTATAGACCATATATAGTTAGGAATTAGCATTTACAAAACCTTATTTTACTCACACAAAACCAATGAAATTCCATATATAGTTAGTTGTACTAACTATATATCGCGCACCCGCAATCCACTGCTGATCATGTCACATATTACATCATTCATGACATGGTCAGTGACATCACTGATGACATCACTGATGACATCTCAAATGACATCACTGATGACATCACTGATGACATCTCAAATGACATCACTGATGACATCTCATTTGACATTACTGATCACATCACTGATGACATCATTCATGTGATAATACGATGAACCTCTTCAGACTCTAATATAACCTTAGATACACTCAGTGTAAACAGACACTCACAGACTGTCACTCATCCATGGAGTTACTTACACACCTAGTCAGTCATGCAAAGAATCAATCACACCTCCATTTTCACAACTATACAGTTATACACACCGTACTTATTCAAACATATACTAAAACATATTTACTCACTTATACAATCCTGGATACAAGTGCACAATGATCCATACAGCCACTCACACATTCACTGGCTCTTATGCACAGTTATTTATATATGTCAACTCTCACATGTACTGTATTTTACATATGTACTTACTTTGACATGTAGCACTGAGATATCTATGCACTCACCAATACAGTCATGCACACAGTCAACCGCCCATACAGCTGTTTCCACATGCACTTTTGAACCCATACATCTATGCACAGAGTCATACACCTCCCAGCCACCCACACACACACTCAGTCTCCCATACAAATGCTTGGGCAACCAATCAATAACCCATATAGTTACTCATATAGCTACTGATCAACACATGCAGCAGTTTACAGAACAACAGACATAATGATGCACAAATTAAGACAGTTTAGTCACTAACCCATGCACTCAGTGAGACACATTTAACCACTCACTCATACAGTCAGTCATGCACCTACTAAATCCTTCATCCAGACACTTATACATCCACTCATTCTTAAATATGTAAGACATATTTTAACTTTACAGAAAAATACAGTCACTGGATGTTGTCATCAGTGATGTCATCAGTGATGTCATTTGAGATGTCATCAGTGATGTCATCAGTGATGTCATTTGAGATGTCATCAGTGATGTCATCAGTGATGTCACTGACCATGTCATGAATGATGTAATATGTGACATGATCAGCAGTGGATTGCGGGTGCGCGATATATAGTTAGTACAACTAACTATATATGGAATTTCATTGGTTTTGTGTGAGTAAAATAAGGTTTTTTAAATGCTAATTCCTAACTATATATGGTGTATAACCTATGGTTTTTTCAGTGAATTTTCAAGAGTAAGTATAAGGAAAGTAAACAGAGAGTGATGTTAAAAGAAAGACAGCTATAGGGAGTAAAGAAGAGATACTGTTTAATAGATCTATTTACCGAAGAAAAGACGGAAGAGGGTATAATTGTGAAAAACAAAATAGATAACGAAGTGAAAGAAAAAAAAAGAGAGTATAACATTAACAAAGAAGAGTTTCTTGGAGAATGTGAGTGAATGTTCAAAATAAGATTAAAACATGAGGAATAACAGAGAGAAAAAATAGAAAACAGAAAACAAAAAATAACAGAAAAAGATTAATTGAAATAGCAAAGAAATGTAAGTAACATAGAGCCATATCATCAACATAGGCAATAAAAGTTTTGCAGCTTTTATTGGCAGAAATGTGTCGCTAAAGCTGCTTTTGAGGCAGAAAACTGCCGCTAAAACCACTTTTGCACCAGTTTTCTGCCAATAAAAAGAGCAATAATTTTATTGGCTGTGTTCATAATATGCCCCTTAGTGTGCTTCAACTACACAGAGAAAGCATTATGAACAAATAGTGATAGAGTGATCAGTCAAAGACACTAAGAGTAATAGAGACGGAGTGAGTGAACAAGAGTGAGGAACTATGAGAAGAGAGGGACTGAGAAAAAGAGTGGAAGGAGTTGAGTAAGTAGGTAATAGAGAAAGGAATGAGGGAAGTAGCAAAGACAGGAAACTGAGGGTTAAAGAAATGAAGCAGTGGAACTAATAGAAGTTAAATGTGATAGAAATGTAACGAAAAGAGTACAAAACATTTACCTTATAATTGTCGTTAAATTACTCACTTTTTGTTTTTATACTTTCAATCTGTGAAAGAGAGAACAAACATTTGAAAAATATTAAAACATGTATTTAAAAATTACAAAAGACAAGGGAAAAGATTGAAGGACAAACAGTTTTTCAACAACTTTGACACTTACAGAAGCTTCTGCTTCTCCAGGCCCCCTACACAGTCCTAAAGATATACATTTTAAACTAACAGTATCTTGATGCAGATGAAGTGAGGCCTATCTTAAAACATGGTGCATCTTTTGCATTGCTGTTGTCTCAGAAAAGTGTCGCAAGACACTAAAATTTTAAATAATTGCTTCAGGATGCCAATAAGATGTCTCCTATCCAGAGGTTTGTTTGAGGTGAGGCCTACTCAGGGTTGCAGATGAAATTTCGAGTTGTTGAAGAGAATAGAGGACATAATATATGTGAAGGTCTACCAATGAAGTGAGTCATGTCCACTGCACTCTTGAACAAAGTCCAAACCTCCTATGTTTCCCTGGACAGACCTAAACTTGATCTACACAATGTGCTTCGTAATGATAGGAAACACAGGTGATGTAAATGAAATACGTGCAATTTATTTTGCTCATTTCACAATCACATCACTTGTGTTTCCTTTGCTTAGGTATCTCATTGTGCAGATGTAGTCTAGCATATGAAAGAATACGCAGAAGCGCAGCACTGCATGCAACAACTTTGACACTTACAGAAGCCTCACCTTCTCCATGCCTCCTACACAGTTCTACATATACATCATAAATGCAAACAGTACAGAATTAATTATACATGTTGAATGGTTTATTTTTGCTGTTCTCAGAATGTATCAAAATTCACTAAAAACAGTGACTTGAAGGTATTCATCATATAACAGCGGGTTTAAAAAACCCATACAACATAACAAATCAGAATTCAGAACTCCTTAAAGTTAACTTACTTTCCATGACATCAAAGGATGTCCTATGAACAGCTTACACTCTGTTGTGCTGTTATTACTTTCAGCCCGCCACTTTCTGAAAGAAAATCTCCATCGTTTTTAAAAACATGTTACATGCAATAAATGACTTCTTGCTCTCTACCACAAGTTTCCACAAGGCCAAATCTTGTCAGAGCCATTTATAACTCTTGGATTTCTTGTAAGCCAATCCCGTCATTTGGCATTTCTGCAACTTTCAGAATTAAAATGTTGAAGATCATTTTCACAATCCAGGAATAGTAATATCTTCCTCTTCTTGCTCAGTCATGTTCTACATTTCCTATGACACTGATACTGCTTACTATGAAGCAGACTTACACTAACTCTATGACTAGTACAATTATTTAATTCTCTACATCACTTTCAATCACAAAGCAATGTAAAACAGTAGACAGCATTGCAGACTTACATTCCCTCTACTCTATGTTTTGATTGGCTGCTTCAATTAGCTTATAAAAAGAAATAGATTTTCTGAACTCATTCAAAGTGCACTTATTTCTCCATGACGTCCAGTCTTATGGTTAGAAGTTATGTCTCTGAACTACACTTATCCTCAAGGCCAAATTGTGTAGGAGCCATTAGAACTTCTTGAAATTCCACAAAGCACATCCCGAGATTATTTCCCTAAAATTTTGGTTTTAAAAACACCAGGTAAGAGTTTTTAAGGTCATACGGCAATTTTTTTTTGAAAATTAAAACAGAATCGTTGCAGAATGACCAGCCATTTCTAGACTTTAAATAAGCTGTGTAATGTCCTGATGTTATTGAAGGGCCGTCATGATATATAATTGCTGCAGTTACAAAAGTCCTTCCTGATATTGACAACTGCGAAGCTACAAAATTTTTAATTAAAGTTGTCAATTTTGTTCCATCAGGCCTACATCGTTGGAACATTAAAATGACATACTGGCCATATGTTCGTATAAATAATGTGGACATCATTTCAGATTTACATTGGCTACACTCCATGTTGTGATCAGCTGCTTGTACTAGCTTATTAAAGGAGACTGATTTACTGTCTGGCAAAGTTAAATATATAAATCTTTCTGAGTCTACACTAGTAGTACTTGATACCATACAGTTCTCGCAGTCATGCTGCCATTGATAAGAAAGCCCAAACAGCTGATCTACATCTACACCTTCAGCATGCAATACATCAAGCATATACATTAAAAACTCCTGACAATCTTGCTGAATATTTTGAGAGAATTGTGTTTGGCCTGAACATCTGTCTAACAGATTTCGAATTTCAGACACACTTTCTATGTTTGTTCTATCAGTGCTACATTTCTCTAACACAGAATTTAACAAACTGCAAAATCTTTGATCAGAATTGACCACAATCTCTTCTTTTACATTTTCTAGAGAAAACAAAACATTAACCACTACATTAGCATAGCAGTTGACACCAGAACTGTTTTCAAATTGAAAACCAACAACATCTTCAACAGAATCCTTTTTGTTTCTGCTTGTAATTTTAGGTTCATCGACTTTTCGTCTTTTTGCTACAACCTCCCCAGTATTGGTCACATTTCTTCGTTTCCGGCCTACCACACGTTTCTCAAACAAAGGATACTGAGGCAAATGTGGCGCATACTCTCTTCTTAACCTATTGTATTCCTTAACACAATCTAGATCCGCACAAATGTTTGTGACATCACACTCAATCAAGTACAATCCCGATAAAGTTCTAACTCGTGACAATGCCACATATGCCATACCCTCCTTGAACACAGAACTGCCAATATTCACCAATGCACAGTCTACACTTAAACCTTGCGATTTATGGATTGTCACCGCATATGCCAAGCAAACAGGAAACTGCTTACGGCGAACATATAAGTCTTTTACAAGCAAAAATCTAGCAGAGCAACGACCAATTAGCTGTACATCCTCAATGCCATCAAATTTAATTTTTAAAAATTCAATTCCATCTCTATTTCTGTATTTTACAAAATCAACAACATTACCCATTGATCCATTTACCAGACCTCTTTCAACATGTAAATTCCTTCTTAAAATTATACGGCAGTTCAAGCACACATTCAGAGTCTTTTCAAAACCTGCAGTTTTAGATATACTCTTCTCTAATGAATCCAATTTTGTTTTCAGATTCTCAGACAAAATAATTGTTGATCCCATATGCTCTACTCTGTCAATAGCTTCCAGTTTCACAATCTCTTGCTTTTCTAAATGCAACATTTTGTTGTTGAATTTGGCACATTCTGCAAGAGTTGGCATCAAACATATTCCAGATTTCTTATCAGTAATTTTCTGAAAAATATTCTCAGGCACAACATCTTGTTCTGGATATAAATTTGACAGTAATCGTGCATGTAAAGCTTCTTTCCCATGCTCGGTCACTTTTCCAATTCTAACATCTTGTAGAATAGTCTTGTAAACTTCATCCTTCGCCTGACGCATATTTTCATGCAGTTCAGCATAATTGAAGTTTAACCATATATTGACGTTGCCAATGCTGCCTAGGCACTTCCTGGTATCTTCATGCGTGAGCATTTTTAACACAGGTTGCCCTTTCACTGGTGTCAGCTGCAAAAGATCTCCGAAAACAATGATGTGTTTGCCACCAAATAACACATCATACTCTGTTTTGAGAACTTCTTGCATTCTCAAATGCACAAAGGCAAGCATGACATTGGAAACCATGCTTTTTTCGTCAATGATAAGAAGTTTCATTTTCCTCAAGATTCTTGAAACTTCAAAACAAGCATCTCCAGATAGATTGTGATATTGTAATTTGTTGTCATGCTCCACTGGCAGCATCAGTAAACGATGTAAAGTAATCCCTTTATTGTTATGTGCTGCCAGTCCAGTTGGAGCGGTGACAACACAAGACAGCGATGACTCTGTCCTTTCCTGCAAATAGCATGAAATTGCTTTAATGAGGAAACTTTTTCCAGTTCCCGCTTCTCCACTCACGTACAGTCGGACAGGCTTCAACGACGTACATGAGCACTCTTTCTTGTCATGACTTAATCCATGATCAATTTGCATGGTAACTTCGTCATATATTTTCCTCTGCTCAACGTTGAGTTGTCTTTCCAACTCTTCTAAGTTAACCGCATCCTCCTGAGCATGTGCCATGGCTCTTTTCACTTCATTCATGGCAGTGGCAGCTTCATTTTCGATAACAGGTCCTCCTAGTGGATCCTGACTCAATGAAGCAGAACTCTGACTGTCCTGAGAACTGTCTCTGGCAATCTCAGCTGCAATCGTTGCTTCCTGCTCAATTTCCGCATTCAACATTTCTACATATTTGGGAAAAGCAGGACATTCTATGGTCTCCTTGGCGGCATTGAAAGAGTCTTCGTAACAGAGGAAATCTCCAAGCAGTTCCTCTTCTGCACGCCAAGGCTTGAAAAGTTGCAAAAGTGCTAAATAGAAAAACTCCTTTTTTTCAGGAGATTCGCCACTCAATTTTCGATGGTTTACCAAGTGGCATTTTCTTTGCTTGACCAGACATCCCTCACTTCCTATTACAGCATACACTCCTTTCTCAGTATCTTCTTTGATGTTCCTCTTGAATATGTAATTTTGAAGAACCTCATACAGACAAACATTGTCGAGGTGACTGCTTCTATTTGGATAATATGTATCCAACATGTTGGTCTTCAAAATGTCGGTACTGTTTGGCTCCTTTTCCGCCAAATACTCAATTTCCCGCACAGGTTTCAGAACTCGATTACGCGTTGCAGCAAGACCAAGACTCGCCCAAATGATACTCCTGGACTTGGCATAGAGACTTGCTGAAGACAACCGGTCAGAGCATTCGTAAGCTCCAATTTCTCGATGCGACAACATCTTCAGACTGAAACTGTACAACTTCTTGCTGAGGCTCTTTTCATGGGAAATGTCCTCCCACATATCCTTCAATTCTGTCTTCTCTTTTTTTGGTGATGTAAGACGTCACATACCGAGCCACAGCCATACAGTTATCAGCCACAAACTGTATATCCATGTTAGCATTCCACATGGACAAAATCACCGGGTTGTAGTCGTTGATGTACTTGGACTCTTCGTTCCTCTTCAAATTGTATGTGTTTTTAGGTGATTTCTTCATGACATTATGTCGCAGCGAAGACATCAAACTGTTTACTCTTCCTTTAGAAATCACCGGTCGTGGAAAGCCGAAACGACATTTGGTGTAGAACTTGTCCTTGTTTCGGAATTTACGACGGCAGTACTTTCCACATCGATGGCTTTGGAAACGCAGAACTTTTTCTCTTAGGCTTTTCTTCTCCTTTGCGTTTGGAACAGCACACGTAGAATACTGTTGGATGAAACTCATCACTGAGTCTTCTGGATCCGTTCCAAATTTAGGTGCATCCTTGATCCACAGCAACATATGTATATGAGGAGCACCTCTTGCTTGGTACTCCTTTCTCCAGAAGAAATCCAACACCTCTCCAAGAGGTGGATTCTTCTTATTCATGATGAAAGACATCATAGCTTCAAATCTATGATTGAAGTACCTACATACATTGACTGGATCCAAAGAGCACAGTTCTCCGGGTGTCTTGAATTCGATGTTATCTACGTTAGCATTTGCCTCTCGTAGAAATTCAAGTAAGTCTTCCTAGCCATACTCGGCACAGCTCAGAGTGAGGAACCATGTGGGAGTACCTAAGTTCCTCAGCATACATTTTAAATCACCATGACGACGGTACCAGTACTCATTAGTACCACGCTGACACGCCATGAGATTAATCAGGTGAGAATCCAAAATACTGTCTTGGACATTGACTTTATCCATAAAGTCACTTGCCGAGATGTTTTGCATGTGTATACCACTTTTCAAGATGTGGTTCACTGCATATGACAGTCCAGACAGATCGCTTTCAAACAGGAGATGAAACAAATAAGGAATGCATTGTCGAAACCTAGCATCTCCTGCATACAATCGCAAAGTCCGGTATTCAGAAGCAGGAATTTGATGAGGTCGCTCATCATATCTTCCTCCCTGACCTGTTGGAAAAAGCTGTGGGAAACACCGAGCTTCCAAACTTTCCTCCCAAACACTAATGGGACTCCCTTTGGCTTGTTTCATTTGAAACAACTCAATAGCATTCCCCATGACTTCCTTGGAATGCAAAGGATGAACACTATAATGTTCATATATTTCTTCACTAGTAGAGGGTTCTACTTTCTCAATTTGACCAGCACACAAATCGCTATCCTCTTCCTCACTTACTTCCTCTTCTGCAACATATACATTCTTATAGTATTTATTATTTTTTTTCAAATACAATGTTGCCTTTTTAACTTTCCTAACATCTACTAAATATTGCCATATTTTCTTATTCTTTGTCGGAACCCCATTAACTAAGATAACCAGAGGTTCCTCTTCCACTTTTTCTACTCCAATTGTGTTAATGTTTTTCTTCAAATCTAGAGGCAAATAAACAACTCTTCCCTTTAATCCTCTCTGTAAATCTGATGGAGGCAATTTCCCTGTCTTTGGCTCCATTCTTACAATAGCCTGAAAGGGATGGATACTTTGAATCAAAATAGATTCATAAGTATTTAAATCCTTCAATTCAGAAGGAATCTCAACCAATTCCAGATTATTATGAACTGCTCTAGCAGGCATCTGGTTTTGATTTAATTTGCAACAACAATAAGTACACACACGTTGATCCAATCCCAAATCAAAACAATTTTCTACCATCAAGTATGTTGCAAAATCCTTCCATTCACTATTATTTTCCCTTTCACTTTTTGCATATAAATCCACTAACTTAGTCTGATTCTTATAATAAGTGCGTCGACAACACACACAAGTGAAATTTGGCCTCTCACTTGATTTGACCTGAAATGTGACAATTTCCCTCTGGAAATTATCTGTACTGGAAACCTGTACACTATCTTCCACATTACCCGCTTCTTCTTGGTCAATTTCAACATTCTCCTCTTTACTTCCAAAGTAACAAAACTCAATTTCTTCACATATATTCTTCACATCTATTTCAGAACCATGCAAAAGAGCAGCGCATAATTGTTTAAGCATAATTGCTGGACTCTTAGCATAATACAACATTCTAACTAATTTCCTCACTTTATTATGATGCACTGCTAGCATTCTGAAATGATGAAAAACACTCTGGCATACTCTCCTGGAAAGACAAGCCAGTGAATGACCATGCAAACCTGTCACTTCTCTCACTCTGCAAGGATCTAATTCTTGCAACAACCTTATTTTCTGCTTCAAACTTTTCTTATTAAATGACCGTACAAAATCACAAAGCAAATTGATGGAATCCTGTCGCACACTACAAATACTACTACACTTCCAGGTGTACACAGGACCCTTAGCACGTCTTCCTAAAACCTCATTACCTAACACCCCTTCTGCCTCTGTTGTCACAAGTTTTTCTTTTTCAACTGGACAACCATCTTTCACTTCATAAGCACGACCACTGGTGTCAACTGCATGCACCAAATCATTATCCTGGAAATAACTCTCCTCATTAAAAAATGCCTCACAGCTTGAACTATGAATCCATTCTCCAGAAAAAACTTCACAAAAATTACTACGATTAACTATTCTCTTCATCTACTATTTCTTTTGAAATCATAAATTGCCTTGTTTAGCTTCCTAATTCTATTGATTATCAAAATAAATAACTTACGTTTAATTTCAAATGCCTGATCAATAACTTTCTCAACTTTTTTTTTTCTCTTATAAAAAACCACTTTCTGTTGACCTTTCTTAATATTTTTTAACAAATTGCCAATTATCCTGTTGCGGAACATTCGTTTACGAATGTCCCTAAACTGTTGTTTCCTTCTACTATCATGCACAGAGTTATCTCTTGCTCTAGCAGTAACATTTTTGATTGGCCTTTCCTTTCCATTTGAATTGGTTCTCTTTTTATGGACTGAAACATTTTCTGTAGTAATATTTTTTTTACTACACATATTTCTTATGAATGTTTTTGTACTCTTACCCGGTGCTTTCTTCGTGACTTGACAAATCTTTTTGTTAGAGGACTGCTGCTTCTTTTGATTCACCTGCTGTCTTTGACGTTTTGCAGCCTTTCTCTCTCTTTCTTTGGTTGGCATGGTGAAATGTTGAAATGATCTGCAGTTGAATCTGTGGTAAAATATATTAAAAAATGTTATTAACCACTATTACCAAACAGTAAATCAATAACAGTGATCAAAAACTTAACACACTACTTGACATTTTAAATAGAAGATTTTTTAGTCCTTGGCAAATTTACAATACAGAAATAGCAGAAAAGAAATGGAATTTATGTTCATGTTACCTGTGCTATTTTATATGTGAATCTGATCTAATTTTATGAGCATAATTTAATATTTTATTGAAGACACTACACATAACCTGTTTTTGAAGGTGTCTTTATTTTTAAATTAAACGGTTTACACTTTTACTTTTTATTTATTATACATTTTAAAAATAAATGTTTATAGTTCCATAGGCTCAAGCAGGTCAGCTTCCCACCCTATGTCATATAATTCGGACAAATCTGCATCCTCATCACGCTCTTCTTCATCCTCAGGATTTAAATCATCCAAGGGATCAACATCCACTGATGTTTCAATTACAAGTTCAATGATGAGGTCAAAATCAACTGATTGCAGATTGTCGCTCATGTTGATGTTGTCTTTATCTTTAAAGAAAGATAACAACAATGAGATGTTGCAGAGTAAGAGACAAATCTCAGAGATTATAATAGTAAAATTGTTTAACAAGAGTAACATTTTGCAGCTATTATTTAGCCATGTCCAGCGATGCTGAGCAGGTGAAGCCTATGTCTAATTTTTCAGTGAACATGACTCATCTCTTCTTAACCTTGGATAAGCCTCACCAACTCTGTGTCCCCTGCACATACTTAAATGTAAAGGGGCAGATTTATGTTAAATGGCACATCCCCAGGCATGCACCAGTTAACGTGCACCGCTGCTCTGCCACCCATGGTGTGCCGTATTCACAATCAGATAGGAGAAAGCTGCGTCAAAACCCTGCGCCTGCTTTAAGCAGGCATAGGTCTTGACGCAACATTGTGGAGATGGGGCACCCCTGAGCCTTGCTTGAGCTGCATCGCACTTGCGATACAACTCCAGCAATCACTACCTTTACAGCACAGATACGTCACGCATCTGTGCCATTTTTGCCCCATGATGCCCCGCATTGTAAATGCAGCACACCATGGGTGGCGGAACAGCGGCGCAGGATGACTGGCACATCCCTGGTGATGCGCCAGTCATCATAAATCTATCCCTAAGCTTCTTATCTTGTTACAGATGAACCGCCATATGTACCATCAAACTATTTTGCATTTCCTAAATAGCGAATTTTAAGGAATAAATAGCAATTCTTTACCATTCCTAATTTGCAATGAGCAAATTGCTAATTGCAAATTACCCATTCATTTCCATGGGCTAGGAGGCTCATAGGAATGAAGGTACAATTTGCGATTAGCAATTAGCTCATCGCAAATTAGGAATTTTTCCAAGGGTGCAGGGGTGTCTCAAGAACACCCTGCTGCACCCCTGAAAAAGAAATTTGGGGGCATATGGCGCACATACATGCCCTAAGGGCATTTATTGGCGTCATATGGCACCTTTTGTTTTTTGGAATAAAAGCTTTTTGAAAAGAATTCGCAAATTACCACAAACTAGAAGTTGGTGGTAGTTTCCAAATCCTTAATGTCATTTTTTACATATTTTTTGTTTGATACATTGCATTTAAGTAATCGCAAAATTTGCAAATCCTTCAGTGCAATCGCAAAATAAGGAATAGCAAATTTTGCTATTCCTTATTTTGCATCAAACTTGTTTGATACATACCATTTGTCTAATTAGCATTCGCAAAGGCCGAAATTCACAGAATTTTGATCTTTGCGAATGCTAATTAGCTTCATACATATGGCCCCAAGTGAGGCCTGTCTTGCAACATGGTGCATCTTTTGCATCACTGCTGCATCGGTTTCATGTGGCACGTTTTTTTTACACCATGACACATCTGCCTAAATGCATCAATTTGTAATTTTGTCGCCTCATAGCAAATCTTTTGCACCGCCGCTGCATCATAAAAGTGACGCACAGTGGCGCAAAAGAGGCATACACCTATCATAAATCTGTCCCTAGCATTTTAAATGATTAATCCAGGATGACGATAAGGTGTGGCCTATCCAGAGGTTTGTTTATGGTGAGGCCTACTCACAATTGCAGATTAAAGTTACTCTTGATAAAGAATACAGAGGAGATAATACATGTAAAGGCCTACCAATGAAGTAAGTAATGTCCACTTTATTGCGCCAGTCATCATAAATGTATCCCTAAGCTTCTTATCTTGTTACAGATGAACCGCCATATGTACCATCAAACTATTTTACATTTCCTAAATAGCGAATTTTAAGGAATAAATAGCAATTCTTTACCATTCCTAATTTGCAATGAGCAAATTGCTAATTGCAAATTACCCATTCATTTCCATGGGCTAGGAGGCTCATAGGAATGAAGGTTTAATTTGCGATTAGCAATTAGCTCATCACAAATTAGGAATTTTTCCAAGGGTGCAGGGGTGTCTCAAGAACACCCTGCTGCACCCCTGAAAAAGAAATTTGGGGGCATATGGCACACATACATGCCCTAAGGGCATGTATTGGCGTCATATGGCACCTTTTGTTTTTTGGAAAAAAAGCTTTTTGAAAAGAATTCACAAATTACCACCAACTAGAAGTTGGTGGTAGTTTCCAAATCCTTAATGTCATTTTTTACATATTTTTTGTTTGATACATTGCATTTAAGTAATCGCAAAATTTGCAAATCCTTCAGTGCAATCGCAAAATAAGGAATAGTAAATTTTGCTATTCCTTATTTTGCATCAAACTTGTTTGAAACAGACCATTTGTCTAATTAGCATTCGCAAAGGCCGAAATTCACAGAATTTTGATCTTTGCGAATGCTAATTAGCTTGATACATATGGCCCCAAGTGAGGCCTGTCTTGCAACATGGTGCATCTTTTGCATCACTGCTGCATCGGTTTCATGTGGCACGTTTTTTTTACACCATGACACATCTGCCTAAATGCATCAATTTGTAATTTTGTCGCCTCATAGCAAATCTTTTGCACCGCCGCTGCATCATAAAAGTGACGCACAGTGGCGCAAAAGAGGCATACACCTATCATAAATCTGTCCCTAGCATTTTAAATGATTAATCCAGGATGACGATAAGGTGTGGCCTATCCAGAGGTTTGTTTAAGGTGAGGCCTACTCAGGATTGCAGATTAAAGTTACGCTTGATGAAGAATACAGAGGAGATAATACATGTAAAGGCCTACCAATGAAGTAAGTAATGTCCACTTTATTGCGCCAGTCATCATAAATGTATCCCTACGCTTCTTATCTTGTTACAGATGAACCACCATATGTACCATCAAACTATTTTGCATTTCCTAAATAGCGAATTTTAAGGAATAAATAGCAATTCTTTACCATTCCTAATTTGCAATGAGCAAATTGCTAATTGCAAATTACCCATTCATTTCCATGGGCTAGGAGGCTCATAGGAATGAAGGTGCAATTTGCGATTAGCAATTAGCTCATCGCAAATTAGGAATTTTTTCAAGGGTGCAGGGGTATCTTAAGAACACCCTGCTGCACCCCTGAAAAAGAAATTTGGGGGCATATGGCGCACATACATGCCCTAAGGACATGTATTGGCGTCATATGGCACCTTTTGTTTTTTGGAAAAAAATGCTTTTTGAAAAGAATTCGCAAATTACCACAAACTAGAAGTTGGTGGTAGTTTCCAAATCCTTAATGTTATTTTTTACATATTTTTTGTTTGATACATTGCATTTAAGGAATCGCAAAATTTGCAAATCCTTCAGTGCAATCGCAAAATAAAGAATAGCAAATTTTGAATTAAGGACATTTTAAGTCATTTCCACATGTGCAGTGTTTTCAAATTATGATTTGAAAATCGTTTTTGGGGAAAAGGAATGGTTTGCAAATTTATGACAAGGACATAATGGTGTATGCTTCTCTATAAGGCATTTCACTGTCTCTGATGTCATTTTTCCCATATTACATTATAAGACCTTTCCCCATGGAGCACATTCCTTGTAAATATGCTCCCACCTGTGCATGGTGAATTTAGATTTTGACTGTTTGAGTCACATAGCCATGTTAAAAGTGACCCAAAAAAATTGCAAACGCTTTAAAAAAACACATTCATGTGTCTTAAGGACATTTTAAGTCATTTCCCCGTGGACAGTGTTTTGTAAGTGGCGCAAAAGAGGCATACACCTATCATAAATCTGTCCCTAGCATTTTAAATGATTAATTCATGATGACGATAAGGTGTGGCCTATCCAGAGGTTTGTTTAAGGTGAGGCCTACTCAGGATTGCAGATTAAAGTTACGCTTGATGAAGAATACAGAGGAGATAATACATGTAAAGGCCTACCAATGAAGTAAGTGATGTGCACTTTATTGCGCCAGTCATCATAAATGTATCCCTAAGCTTCTTATCTTGTTACAGATGAACCACCATATGTACCATCAAACTATTTTACATTTCCTAAATAGCGAATTTTAAGGAATAAATAGCAATTCTTTACCATTCCTAATTTGCAATGAGCAAATTGCTAATTGCAAATTACCCATTCATTTCCATGGGCTAGGAGGCCCATAGGAATGAAGGTACAATTTGCGATTAGCAATTAGCTCATCGCAAATTAGGAATTTTTCCAAGGGTGCAGGGGTATCTCAAGAACACCCAGCTGCACCCCTGAAAAAGAAATTTGGGGGCATATGGCATACATACATGCCCTAAGGACATGTATTGGCGTCATATGGCACCTTTTGTTTTTTGGAAAAAAATGCTTTTTGAAAAGAATTCGCAAATTACCACAAACTAGAAGTTGGTGGTAGTTTCCAAATCCTTAATGTCATTTTTTACATATTTTTTGTTTGATACATTGCTTTTAAGGAATCGCAAAATTTGCAAATCCTTCAGTGCAATCGCAAAATAAGGAATAGCAAATTTTGATTTAAGGACATTTTAAGTCATTTCCACATGTGCAGTGTTTTCAAATTATGATTTGAAAATCGTTTTTGGGGAAAAGGAATGGTTTGCAAATTTATGACAAGGACATAATGGTGTATGCTTCTCTATAAGGCATTTCACTGTCTCTGATGTCATTTTTCCCATATTACATTATAAGACCTTTCCCCATGGAGCACATTCCTTGTAAATATGCTCCCACCTGTGCATGGTGAATTTAGATTTTGACTGTTTGAGTCACATAGCCATGTTAAAAGTGACCCAAAAAAATTGCAAACGCTTTAAAAAAACACATTCATGTGTCTTAAGGACATTTTAAGTCATTTCCCCGTGGACAGTGTTTTGAAAGTGGCGCAAAAGAGGCATACACCTATCATAAATGTGTCCCTAGCATTTTAAATGATTAATTCAGGATGACGATAAGGTGTGGCCTATCCAGAGGTTTGTTTAAGGTGATGCCTACTCAGGATTGCAGATTAAAGTTACGCTTGATGAAGAATACAGAGGACATAATACATGTAAAGCTCTACCAATGAAGTAAGTAATGTCCACTTCATTGCGCCAGTCATCATAAATGTATCCCTAAGCTTCTTATCTTGTTAGACATCAACCGCCATATGTACCATCAAACTATTTTGCATTTCCTAAATAGCGAATTTTAAGGAATAAATAGCGATTCTTTACCATTCCAAATTTGCAATGAGCAAATTGCTAATTGCAAATTACCCATTCATTTCCATGGGCCAGGATGCCCATATGAATGAAGGTGCAATTTGCGATTAGCAATTAGCTCATCGCAAATTAGGAATTTTTCCAAAGGTGCAGGGTTGTCTCAAGAACACCCTGCTGCACCCCTGAAAAAGAAATTTGGGGGCATATGGCGCACATAAATTTTAACAACATTCCTTTACCTCAAAAACGATTTTCAATTCATAATTTGAAAACACTGCCCACAGGGAATTTACTTAAAATGTCCTTAAGACACATGAAAGTGTTTTTTGATTGCCTTTACAGCATGGTTGGGTCACTTTTAACATGGCTATGTAACACAAACATTTAAAATCTAAATTTGCCATGCACAGGTGGGAGCATATTTACAAGCAATTTGCGCCACAGAGAAAGGTCTTACATTAAAATGGGAAAAATAACATCAGGGACAGTCAATTGCCTTATAAAGAAGCATACACCATTATGTCCTTGTCATAAATTTAAAAACAATTCCTTTTCCCCAAAAACGATTTTCAAATCATAATTTCAAAACACTGCACATGGGAAAATTACTTAAAATGTCCTTAAGACACATAAAAGCGTTTTTTGATTGCCTTTGCAGCATGTTTGTATCACTTTTAACATGGCTATGTAACACAAACATTCAAAATCTAAATTTTCCATGCACAGGTGGGAGCATATTTACAAGCAATTTGCGCCACATAATTCATAATTTTCTCCTTAAAGCACACTATTCTCTATCTAAATTAAAGAAATATTTTCTCACCTTAGCAAATACTTTGAGTTTGAAAACAGTCTCAGAAACACACCAATTTGTCTTCAGCAGAGCAAAAGGTATGCACTCCAGAGTCTGCAGCTATCAAAAGCACAGAAATGCTGTAATTCTTCACACATATCTCTCATGTCACCCAATCAAAACTCTTCCCTCACTTTTTTTCAAATGAAAACCCTTCCCCCCTCTGCCATTTCATGCCTTTTCTGCATGGCAACCACCTCTTGGAAGACTTCTGGTGTTTGCAAGTTCACACAACAATGTTGCAATTGAACTCTGAACTCTCAGTGCACCTGCATATCCAGTGCATTCTTTCATTTAATGATTTTTTATTGACCATTCAAAATACATCTTTCAAATAACTCATCCATGCACCCTAACTTTCTGTTTTCAGCAATCAAAATCCACCAATCACTGTTACTGCTTCATGAACACAGAAACTCCACAGTTTTTTTCATTTTAAACTCTCATTTTTTCAACTGCCATTTCATTGCCACACTTCATCTGACTGCAGGAGAACCTTCTCTCACCATGTTTTCTGTCTGGATTGTTGGACATAGTTATATCCACTTGGCTCACAGGTATGCTGAGAACAGAAAATTACCTAACCTCAATTTACAAGATGTGGAAATTAAGTGGTTTGGCCACAGAGGATTAAAATGTCACCAATTGATACCATTGGTGAAAACCTTTATGCATTTGCCCAAACCTGACCTGTTAATTGTGCACTGTGTGATTTGGGCACTTTGACTGGGGTAGGTCTGGAAATGCTTTTAAAGGACACCTTTGAGCAATTAATGGCACTTTTTCCTCAGACTGCCTTGGTATATTCAAATATATGCCAAAGACAGAAATGGAGGTGGTCAAACCAATTTTGTCCACAAATTGAGAAGTCGAGGAAGCATGTAAACAAATCTGTTTCAGCTTACATGAGAGACCATGGAATGGGCTCCATGTACAACAATAACTTGCGTTACTACATGCAAGATATCTACAGAGGAGATGGAGTTCACTTCTCAGATGAGGGCAACAGAATTTTCACTCTGAATTTAAGACTGTGCATTGGTACCTACTTATAAGTACCTAAATGTACCATAAACCCAAAAGCTCTTCTCAGAGCTACCCTACATCTGATCACTCACAATTATTATTTTACTGTAACATTTTTCACTAATTTTCAACAAAGTACGCTCCCTGGGGCGCTACCCGGTACGCGAACCGGGAGCTAACCTCGCGAAATTTTTTAAAAAAATTGTTTTTTTCGCACATATAAGCCTCCTCAGCCACCCTCACAAAACCTAGGGGGTCAAGATAAGTCTACCGTGCCCCCTTCTACCCATTCTGAACATTATTTGCCCTCCATTTTGTATCTTAATTCGACCGAAACACAAAATGGTGGACTCCCGTAACGCTTAAGGTTCGCGAACCGGGGCGCTCAACGGTTCGCGTACCGGGTCGCTCCCTGGGAAGCGCACCATCAAAAAAGGTGGGAAAGTAGTTTACAGAAAAGCCACTGGAGACAATTTCACCAAATATAGATTAGCTCATACTACATACTAATCCCTACCATTTTCACAAATTTGATTGGAATTCCATTTAGCCATTTAGCCTGTAGACCTTTCTAAATACCCTGAGGTAAATTACTTCTCAAAACACATCTGAAGTGTTGGAATTGACAACCAATTAAAATGTTACTTTCATTTTCTACTTTTTTTACCTGACATTTGATTGGTTATGTACCTGAATATATATAAAAGAAGAGAATGAAACACAGCCATTTTGACTACTACTTCCTGGTGTACATTTCAATTGGATTTTCACTAATCACTTCAACTTCTTTCTAAAGGTAAGTTGTTATTTTAAAAACTGAACTATATTGTGCACTATAAGTTAATATGGTAAACTTTTTCTGATAGTTATATACTATCCCTCTGTAGTAGTTATAGATTTAGATAGACTTCTCTGTTATAGTTATGGATGGAGTTAGGCTTCTCTTTTATAATTATGAATTTACATACGTTAAATCACATACACTTTTTTATATTCCTACTTCCACTCTGATACTATACACTGCCCAAAGATAAATTCTCTGTTAAAAAATGCCTATCTAAAATTAATCCCAACAGTGCCCTATCTCTACTAATATATATTTTTTTTATCCAAATTTCAGGCAACATGGAAGGCGAACAGAAAGTTTCATTTCAAATTGTCCTGCAAGAGAGCAGCCAAGAATTAATTGATCCAAATTATATAGAATTTATGGATGAAACTTGGGACCAAGAACTACTGCAATGTGTGCAAGCAGTGGATGACCTCCTTCAAAATGAGGACATTTTACTCCCTCATAGATTACAAGCTATGTTCAATGAAAATGACGACATTTCAGACAGTGAAATGTTAGAAATGTTATTAAATTTTGAAACACAATCACAATAATAAATAATTGCTTAAAAAATAAAAAAAAATAAAAAATAATCAACAAAACCAACAATCAATTAACATACAGTATTTGAAAAGTCTATCATTCATTTTTCATTGCAGTACGCTGCCCAGAACGCTTCCCAGTTCGCGGACCGGGCGCTACCCACGCAAAAAAAACAAAAAAAAAATTTGTTTTTTTTGCCCCGCGGGGCCCTTTTAAAACCTCCACATTAAACCTAGGGGGTCAGGGAGGATATAGTATGCCCCCTTATGGTTATTTCCCCCTTTGTTTTGGCCTCCTCTTGTCTCTCAATCCTACCGAGAGACAAGATGGCGGCCGCTCCGGACTGTTTAGAATGTTGACAGACACCGGAGAGCCAATCAGCTTCGCTACGCGAAGTTCCGGTACGCTTAAGGTCCGCGGACCGGAGCGCGGACCGGAGCGCTGCCCAGAGCGCGCTTACAGATATATATCTTTTTTTAAACGTTCATTTATCAAAATCCACTGGAGCACATATATTGAGACCTACAAAAGGCACATCGGGCTACCAGTCCCTACAATTTTGCCAAGTTTCATGCAAATCCATTCAGCCGTTCGGGCTAAAAGTGAGGCCAACCGCCCTATGGAAAACTCAATGTTAAAAACACGTTTTGGGACCCCCCTTTTTTCTCGACCCCCCCTGGACGAACCCCCCCAAATTTCCAGGGGCTGCTCAGAAACAAAATGTTCCATTTTCCAGAAAATTTCAGCCAATTCCGTCCACAAACGCCAAAGTTATTAGACATAGAATTTTCAAAAATCCCATAGAGAAAAAATCCTAACTATATATACCTACTGGCGACCGCCAGTAGGTAATATTCACTGAAAAAACCATAGGTTTCTGGGACTTTATAGTTAGTTGGACATTTGACTCATATAAAACTGCTGATGACGTCACATATTACATCACTCATGACATGGTCAGTGACATCACTGATGACATCACTGATGACATCTCAAATGACATCACTGATGACATCACTGATGACATCATCCACTGAATGTGTATTTCTGTAAAGTTTAAATATTTTTCATATATATCTATGCCAAGGTGTATTAAAGAATGAGTGGATTTGCAAGTGCCTGAATGGATTATTTAGTAGGTGCTTGACTGACTGTATAACTGAGTGATTGAACGTGTCTTACTGAATACATGGATTAGTGACTAAACTGTGTGAAACTCTGTATTAGTCTCTCAGTTGTAAGCGGCTGCTTATAACTGGCGAATTTCTATGGTTTTATATGAGTTAAATGTCCAACTAACTATAACATCCCTGAAACCTATGGTTTTTCAGTGAATTTATAAGGTTTTTTAAATGTTAATTCCTAACTATAACATCTGTAAAACCTATGTTTTTTTCAGTGAATTTCAAAGGTTTTTTAAATGTTAATTTCAAATTTTAATATTTATAAAACATATATTCTTTCTAATTGTTTTTTAACATTTTGCAACTCTATTATCCTTTTCTTAACTTTAAAAATTACGTAATGTTTTATCTTCCAAGAAAAATGTATATTATTATTTTATTTTTTTGAGAAAACGACAGTCCCGTACTGGTAATCTACCAAGCTCAATCAGCACGCAAATCCTATCCACCACATTTAAATGATGTGCATTTTGTATCCGACGGGTTTGTGGCACCACGTCCCGTGTAACAACATATACATATGAGGTCGCGCCAACTGCTACTTTGGTATGTGATGGGTACGCACTAACAAGCTGCGCGTTACATCATATACGTATGGGGTCGCACCCGCTGCGCGTTGCGTATTCGACGAGTGCATGCTGCCTCACCCTGTGTTACATCATAGACGTACGATGTCTCACCGCGTACGCCATTCCCTCATTTTTTTTGTCTCAAAACTATATCTAAATAACTTTCAAGTGTATATGAGAGCAAGCAATTATGAAAAATATTTTAAACATTTATATATTTCTAAATGTAATAAACTTATATTATAGTGAATATATTTTCTCAAAATCATATTGGATGTGGTCTCCTTGCGCGCTCAGTGCACCATTGCCATGTGACCATAAAAAAAGCATTTCATTAGTTCATAACATGTCCTATTGTAACAGTTGGAAAACACCACCCATTTTAGTCAATCTCTGAACTGCATTTGATGAGAATGAATGAATGAATGAATAAGACTTATAACGCGCAACTTAGCCCAAGGGCATCAAGGCGCCTACAGATGGTACAGCATATACTATAAACCGATGCAAAATTACAGATAGGCCTCTGCGAAAAGCCACGTTTTTAGTGCTTTACGAAAAGACATGGCAGATGGTTGCCCTTTTAATTCAGGGGGAAGCATATTCCACATTTTGGGAGCAAGAAGGGAAAAAGCCCTCCCTCCCCATCTGGCTTTACAAACCCGGGGGACAGACAATCGGTTTTTGTTGGAGGAGCGAAGGGCCCTACGGG